>NC_057810.1:208235252-208895090 GCF_018294505.1 Triticum aestivum | reverse complement strand
ATGTGCAGTCACGTGTAAGTAGCAGGTAGCCACGGTTGAGGCACTCTTGGTATGTGTGTGCATGCACATGTGTGGATCCTATGAAGGCATTGGTATGTTGCCTCTGGAGGCACGGGTGTGAAGCATATGCAGTCACATGTGTGTAGCAGCTAGCCATGGTTGAGGCTCTAGAGGTATGTGTGTGTGCATCCACATGTGTTTATCCTACGAAGGCATGGGGCCTTGTCGCCTCCGAAGGCACATGTGTGAAGCATATATATGTAGTCACGTGTGCGTAGCAGGTAGCCATGGTTGAGGCTCTCTTGGTATGTGTGTGTGTGTGGATACTATCCGGGGGCATGGTCACGCAGGCTTTGGAGGCATAGTGCCATGTCGCCTCTGGAGGCACGAGTCGGTGATCTCTAGAGTCATGGGTAGGAGTTCGTTTTGAGAGTCACTGATGTCGTTCAAATAAAAAGAGTCACTGTTGTTTATAGTGTACTGGCACTCTCTGATGATGTTCTTTTTTAACATGAACACGCAATTTGTAACTACATTACATACAAATATGAGTCATTGATAAACTGTTTTGTCACGTCTTGATGGAATTAGCCTTGCTGGCTAAATCAAAAGTTTATTTTATTTTTGCTGAAGATCTTGCTAATCTCATCACCCATTTCATTATCTTTTACTTGATTCATCTCGCTACATAAAAGAATGTACATTTCCTCTGCCCTCCAGTCTTCTACTGCATCGTGTGAAATTTTGCCGAGAAGAGAAGTATATTATTAGAGTTGGTGCATAAAAGTTGTATATAAGTGTGTGTGTGTGTGTGTGTGTGTGTATATATATATATTCGAGAAGAGAAGATTTTCATTGAAGACTTACTGTCAAATCTTCAATGTCTTCGATGAACTTTTCACCATTGTAGAGAAATGCAAGCTTTAAAACAGCAAATGGTGATTCGCCCTTTTCTACCACTGGAACATCTTGCACGGTATGAATCTACCATCTTGTATTCTTTGCATTCATTGTTTGTCCAAGTATGATGTTGAAGACTTCTTTAATCCTAGGTACCTGGGAATTGCATTTTCTAATTGTTTTAATATTGCAACTTGTAAAACTGAAAATATTGTTATGTATAAATGCTCACGATTGCTGACTTATGAACATGATATTTCTGAAACTCTGTTTCTCTTTATTTTCCAGCGTCTTCGTATTCCTGAAGAACTTGTTCTGCTTCAAGTAAAGTCAATTGATCCATGTCTATATTTTCTTTCTCTAATTCCTCTGGAGTCGCTTCTCGAGGATCAATAATGTGAACTTTGTGTTTATATTTGTCCAACATATATAGTACGCAGCGGTCATCCTTCTCCATTGGAATGAATATGTGCGTACAAAATATTTGTTGCTTACATGACAGTTTAATATAAAGTAATTTGATAACTGTCGTGGAGGAAAGGGATGTTACCATGTTTGCTATTGAGAGCTTTTTTCGTTGATGTTCTTTGAGATACATGGGAACTAGCTGATTCTTTGTTTTTTGCAATTCACTTTTAAACTTTCCAATAGTTTTCTGTTTCTTTAAATCCAGTATATGCTGCAAACAATAATTACGATAAAAACTGTCAGAAAAACCAGCTGTGTAACAATATAAAAAGAGTAGGTGTTGCAATATAGACAAGATTTTTCTTTTTAAAAATTTACCTCTGCAAAGTTTGGGCCTAATATTACTCTGTCACTCTCTTTTGAATATTGTGTGCTTTCCCAGATTTCTGCTATATCATCGAGCACCCTCTTTTCCATATGATGTGGTATGTTCGTCTGTGCTGGTCTTGGACCAAATACTACCTCCAGTTGGGCTCCAGTAAGTTGCGCGCTTTCACTCTCTCTATGGATGCACCTGAATATAGTTTTGCTGTGCCAGGGAGATAAAAAAATTGAGGTCTGTGAGAAACACATTTTTACATTATTTTTGGCCTCGGTCCAACTATTTTGAGGTGCAATAGAAAACAACTCACTTTTTGAATTCCTCCTGCCAGCTGTCGCTCATGAGTATTTGGAAGAGGCCGGACGCCTCCTTTGTGTGTTGGAAGCGATATGAATGTTTTGGGTATGGATTGGTGCTTCATCCTTTTTTCCTTTTTGTTGCATCTGTTTCTGTGAGCGGAAGCAAATATGTAATATATAAGCTCTCGTGATACCAAAGACATTGGTCAACCATGGGATGGGTAGGTCATTACAAAAAACAAAAAAAGATAGCCACAAACAATTTTCTTACCTTTGATGGTGGAAAAGAACTTTGAAGTTTCTGGTTTGAATTCTTTCATTCTTCTAGGTAGTTGCTCGCACTTTACTTGGTTTGTTTCACCAAACATGGCTATAAAAAGGAAATCTGGTATCCACTCGGCATCTTAAGGTCATCGGATATTCTTTTATTTTTATTTGATGGGATAATTGAAGTATTCAAGGAGTGTTGCTTCTAAAATAAAATTGTTGCTCTTGTACTATTCACTTACATGGAAATCCTCATCATCTTTTGTGAGATCAATGCCATTCCAGTATTTTGCAAACTGAACCATGAAGTGTCCGCATTGGGTACCCTGTTGTTTTGGCACGCAAACTCTATTAGGTGTTTCTTCTATCCTTGACCAGTTTGTTTCATTGTTGGCTCGTAGTTCCGCTTCGCCGTAATGCTTCTTCATGAGTGCGTGCATCCTTTTAATCTGTGATTACGGTTGGGTTTTATTATTGGATTTTGTCATTAACAAAGGGAATGCAAGAATTGGAAAACCAATTAGAAAACCAAGGTTGAATTGACATACCAGTTCTAGGTGATCCTTCTGGTGTTTTGTCCATGTCTTTTCTTCCTCCTACCTGTCTGTAATTCAGTGAGTCAAGTATGTCGATGGAGCTTGTGTACTTGTTGAGTACGTACAATGTGAAGTGTTTATCTCTGTTGTGAGGTATCATAATCTGCGGTGTTTGGAGATAGAGTGAGTTAAATTTCATTCTTGTCAGGAGAATTAAATGACATGTAAATGTGCAATCTATAGGAAGAATGAATTATGTTTGTATATTTCTATTAACTTACCAACTTTTTCGTTAAAAGTTCCTTCCCTCTTACAAGGGGTACAAACTGTTTCAATGCTTCGTCCTCATTGAATTCTGCTAGTCCTCCTTCTTATCCAGTATTAACACCGAGCACAATCTGCGACAAAAAAGTTTTCTACTTTTTAGTTCAAAATTGTAATCACTAAAATGATGCAAGTGTTTTTGTCCAATTGGACTTCATACATTTGCAAATTCTACGGGGAGTATCGCTTTATCAGTTGTGTTGTATTGTTGTTGCTCTGTCCATTCTTCAAACAATGCGTTTGCGATGGAGCCCTCCATCTATCCACCACCTCCTTTTCGTAGGCATTCCATCATTTGTTCTCCTGTAATCCAATCGGGTCGCTTCAAGCTAATATATAAGTTTAGTCTGCAATCAGAAAAAGTTTATACATTAGTTAGCTGGCTTTAAAAAGGAGCATTTTTTTTTGTTTTTTATGTGACAAGAGAAAGTACTTACTTTCCGCATTCTTTTTGTCCTTCTTCGCTGAATAGGTATTCATGAAGTGCTTTGGCTTTGTTCATACATTTGAAATCTCCTGGGACAAATGTAGGAATCATGATTTTTCCATGGAGCCTACTTGAAGGCTTTACCGGCCTCTTCTTGACCGAGATTTTCTTGTCTGAGCTGTTCTCAGACGATTGAGGCATTGAATGTTCTCCTGATTCTTGCTGCAAGATTGTTAGATACGGCATGGCATTTTTGTTGAATTCAAACTTTTTGTGCTCAATTAGTGCTGTTTTGATTTGATTGAATTCATCACCTATCTGTGCAAGCTCATTGTATATTATTAGTTGGTTTGGGTTAAGGCTTAAAAGGAATTTGTCAACTTCTTCTTGCTTTGTTGTTGTTTTGTGTTTTAAGAAGTCTAAAGAGACGGTGCTGGAGATGCCTTGCTGATTGTTTGTTGACCCTGTTTCTTCTTGAAGAGGAACATGTTGTTTCTTCTTCTCAGAAACCTGTTCTTGTGTAGTTGGTACGTCGTTGCTTCTATCATCCTCTTTTAGAGTAGTGCCTGTTTGTTCAAGTTGCTCTATGCTCGGGATATTGCTATTGATATTTTGCTCATTATTGGTGTCTGTTGCTTCTCCAGGTTGGTGTGGTCTTGTCGTCTGGTGGTGGTTGATCTGGTTCTATTGGTGGATCCTTTTCTTCGTGGTCTGTGCAATATTCTTGGGCGACGGCGTGGCTGCTGATATGCATAAGCTCTTTGTGTTTACTGGATATATCAATAACTTCATGCTCTTGTGTGGTTGTCGCATGCATAATACGTTCCTTTGGCTCGGGATTTGGCAGAAATTCTTCTAGTACGCAACATTCTGCCTGTTGCATTTCATTGTCTCCCATATCAACTTCATACTTGAGCATATCTGTTAGAATCAAAAAATAATAATTAAAAAAAACTTATTACAACTTGTAGTGTTACAAAATTGCAAGGTTTTGTTTATGAAAATACTAACATGTTGTATAATTGATTAATGATAGTGTGGTATTGCCTCTGTGTTGATTGATTAGTTGATATAGATTTTTTTCCTCAACTCTTGTACTTGATCTGGCTCTAAGGTCGCTGTTGTTCCATCTTTGGAGTAGTGCTTCAGGTTCATGTACATATAGAATGCGTAGTCCATTCTGCATGTAGAGGAATGGTACTAGTAAAATTGTTGCACTCGACAAGCGGAAGAAGAGAAATGTTGGAGAAATGGTAGTAGTAATTGTTGCATTGAAAAAACAAAAGAACAGAATTATTTGGGAAATGGTAGTAGTGGAAAAAAGAAAGAAATAGAAATTTTGGAAGTGCTTACGTGTCTTCTCCTTGAAGTGGGACCTGCAGTTTGACCTTTTTGAAATGGTCAATGCTTCTTTGTGAAAGTTGTAGCTCTGTACTTATGTGCTTCTAGATTTTCATTAATTTGTTGGTTACATTGTTGAAGAATTCTATTGTGCCTTGATATGCAGTTGAAGAGTCAAGGAGTTCAAAGTGCTGTTTTTGCATGTTAACTGTAATGGTGAAGTAATGACTTATAGTTTGTCTTTCTCAAAACCGCGCAATGAGCATGGTAGAAGGAACCGCAAAACACAAAATAAAAAGAAAACATTTGGAAATCTTCTTAGATTTAGAAACATAAAATTAAAAGAGAACTTTGCATATCATATGCAATTTTATTTTTGTTTTTGTAATAGTTGATCTGCTTACCATGTTATAATCTTGTAATTTTTCTTCTTCTTCGATGTTGAAAAATGCTCTAAGCCCGGCAGGTAGTAATTTTTTTCTAATATGTTCTTGATCATTATTTTTGTAGCATATTGGATCTTCGTCGTCGGCTTCCTTTATTGAGTGCTGCTTGTTTTGTCGCAGATACACAAAGGGAATTTGTCAGTTCAATTATAGGGGAAGTTTATATATTTACAAAGTTATATTTGTTGTTTTAAATGTCATTCTTTTGCCATGATCTTTACTTACAGTGTTTCATAACGACATAATCTTTCTCCCTGTGCCATTGAGTTGTTTTCTCAATATCGATACTATGGGCTCGATTGCTTCGCTGCTCACTGGTTTACCAACCTTGAAGCTTTCGGTGACATGGCCTAGATTGACATCAAACCTGTCCGTTGTAATGAAAAGCTCATCCCTACAAAGTATATTTACAAAAATGTTTTAGTTTACACATGATACAGTTAAAATGATCGCATGTAAGAATATGTTGTGTGTTAGTTGCATGAACTTACCTTTCTTTATTTGTCCATGGCTTGCATACAACGTTGTACAGGTCTTCGATGTCTTTATTGACGGAATCACTTTTTTTGCCCCCTTTCTCCATTGTGCATGCGATGATTTTGAAATTAATGTAAATATTTTAAGTCACGAGATAGCAATTAAGTTTCTATTGTCTTGGCTGCTTCGGTGCTAGTAGATATGTCCTGTCCAGTGTTGTCCTTTCTTGTTCTCGTTCTGCTTCTTGCGACATGTTATGTTCTCCTTTTTGTGTTGTACCCTTTTGTCCAGTTTCTGCTCCATCCTCATTTGAGACGTCTGTGATTTTCTTAGCATCATGTTTTGCTTGTCAACCGTCATGTCTTGCTTGTGGTCTTTTCCGCCTTGTTTTTCAGTCTCGACCTGGTTAGCACTAACCTATTTGACAGGGGAATCGCCGTCGTACGATGTTGTAGGGTTTTCTTTGATAGTTTCTGGTTCTTTCTCTGGAACAATTTGTGTGTTTGCTTCATTAGTTGTATCTCGGTGATTCCCTTCATTGTGTTTCTGTATTATCATTGAAGAATCATTGAATTAATTTAACTTGCTACTTTATTTTAATTATAGCAGCTGTTATAGGAAAAATAGCGAATCGTTCGGTGCGTGTTTTGAGCTATTTTGATTGTGATTAGGTTATAATTTTGTAGAAACATTTTCTGTAACTTCACCTATTGAGCTGTCATTGCTGCTGCTGACTGTTCCACTCGTTCTTCATTGAGTGGTGTTTCTGGGGGATCCTCTTGTTCTTTCTTTTGGTGTTCATCGTCACTGTCATCGTTTTTGTCTTGCAGCTGTTCAATCATAAAGGTGGCTAAATTGCAGCTGTTCAATCATGGGTTCATATGCAAACACTCATTGTTGACTCTGTGAGGCACTGAATGGCCTATGTGAGAGCCGCTATTTTTAAAAGCTTATTTCCTTGTTTTTAAAAGCACAGCCACGCTTCTTTCTTGATGTTACGTATATTACTCGATGAAGCCGTGGAATCGATCAGATGGAGAGGCACGGGCATGGTGTGGTATTATATAGAGTCATGCTCGTGTGTGTTTGTGTTTTGAATAATTCCGTCGACTCGATCAGATGGAGAGGCACGGGCATTAATCCCACAAAGGCACAGTTTGGCATTACCCACGGTCATGTTCTTTCTTCAGTTGCGGAAACCCAACGGAAAGGGGTCAGATGTGAACACTCACTATTTACTTGCTGAGGCACGGAATGGCTTGTTCGAGAGACGCTGTTGTGGTATATTCTTTGCGTGGTCATGGGTTCCAGGAAGCCACGACGTTGTGTTGTGAAGATTCACATTATTCTTTGCAAGGGCAGGCACAACCGTGCAGCCCGGAGAGGCATTGTTATGCTTTAACCAGAGTCACATTCGTTTGTTTATTGTGGAAACCCAACAGATCGACTGGCGTCTCCTTGTATTCGGGTGTGAACGCCACGTGGCACTACTTCAGAAACCCAATGGTCCGACGGGCGTCTCCTCCGGTGGCACCGCTCTGGCTTGTCGTCCGAGGTGAAGCTCCAGCTATTTAAGGTGGACGGATGGAGTCTCGAAACCCTAGCCACATCCTCTCCTCCCTTTGTCCGCCGCCAGGCCTTCCATTTCTCTTGCTCCTCTCTATCCTTTGACCATCTCCGCCATGGCTAGGCAGAAGAAGACTACTCCGGACCACCGTGCCCTATCACGGAAGGAGATCCCGGCTGGCTAGGGTTCCTTGTCTGTAAGTTCACCCTGTTTCTGCTTATCCTTCATTCGTCTTTTCTTTCTTTCGGCTACTTGATTTAGTTTGTGAAACATGAATTATTGTGGTCAGCTGACTCCTAATTTGATTTGGGTTTGTCTTGTTGATACTGATTCACAGTCAATTGGAGCTAGGGTTAGGCTGCGTCATGGTCTTCAACAAAAGTCCCATGCTGTAGAATTGGGAGCAGTTGTGGCTCGAGAAATAAGAAGGGACTGGTGAGCGGGGCGGCGACGACAAGTGCTGAGAGGTCCTTGTCATTTACTCTCAATGACCTGCTCCATGAGATGAATGACTTGGTTTCAATTGCAAAGGCTGACAAAACGTACGAGGAGCTGTTGGATATCATCTACGGGTGGCAGAAGCTCTACCATGAAAGAAGTGAAGATTTGGAGAAGGCGAATGCCAATATAGTAGAAATTATGGTTGAGAAGAATAGTCTCCTTGAAGAGCACGTCCGGTTGTTGGAGGAATCGGCCGCAGCTGTGAAGCGACATGACGAGAATATGAAGGAGCTGAAGAAGGAGATTGATGAACTGCGCGGGGAGCAATCCAGCAAGAAGGTCGGTGGGGACTAGGTATACAGCAGCGTCCCTAGCTGTTGTGTGCATCTGGTGTTGTTAAGAAGTGGACTGGAGTTTCTTACCTTGTCTTGTGAAATTTCATTGTCAGCTACTTTGTTAACAAAATGTATTTTGGTTTTGAGTATCATTGTACTTAGGTGTTGTTACTTTTGACGGCGTGTATGTTCGTGGCTTTCTGTGTTGCAGTGTTTCGGGCGACAGACACAGCTGTAAAACTCACAAAGGCATGATGCGATTTTACATAGAGTCACACTCGCATGTCTTTCTATTCTGAATGCTTCCGCCGACTCGATCAGAAGGAGAGGCCCGGCCGGTCAGCCCTCAGAGGCATAGTTTTGCATTACGCACAGTCACATTCGTTTCTTTAATTGGGGTAACCCAGCGGAATGGGTTCAGATGCGAACACTCATTATTGAAGCTGTTTTTAAAAGTTTATTTCCTTGTTTTTAAAAGCAAAAACCACGCTTCTTTATTGATGTTATGTATATTACTCAATAAAGGTGTGGACTCGATCAGATGGAGAGGCACGGGCATGGTGTGGTATTATATAGAGTCACACTCGTCTGTGTTTGTGTTCCGAATAATTCCGTCGACTCGATCAGATGGAGAGGCACGGGCATTAATCTCACAAAGGCACAGTTTGATCTTACCCACAGTCATGTTTTTTCTTTAATTGTAGAAACCCAGTGGAAAGGGGTCAGATGTGAACACTCACTGTTTACTTGGTGAGGCACAGAATGGCTTGTTCGAGAGAAGCTGTTGTGGTATATTCTTTGCACGGTCGTGAGTTCCAGGAAGCCACAGCATTGTATTGTGAAGAGTCACGTCATTCGTTGCAAGGGCAGGCACAACCGTGCAGCCCGGAGAGGCATGGTTATGCTTTACCTAGAGTCACATTCGTTCGTTTACCATGGAAACCCAACGGATCGACTGGCATCTCCTCATATTCGGGACATGGTGCCGCTCCGGAAACCCAATTGTCCGATGGGCATCTCCTCCGGTGGCACCGCTCTGGCTCGTCATCCAAGGTGAAGCTCCGGCTATTTAAGGCGGACGGACGGAGTCTTGAAACCCTAGACACATCCTACTCCTCCCTTTGTCCGCCGCCAGGCCTTCCATTTCTCTTGGTCCTCTCTATCCTTTGACCATCTCCGCCATGGCTAGGCAGAAGAAGACTATTCCGAAACGCCGTGCCCTATCACGGGAGGATATCCTAGCTGGCGAGGGTTCCTTATCTGTAAGTTCACCCTGTTTCAGCTTCTCCTTCATTCGTTTTTTCTTTTTCTTTGCTACTTGATTTAGTTTATCAAACATGAATTATTGTGGTCAGCTAACTCCTAATTTGGTGCGGGTGTGTCTTGCTGATACTGATTTATAGTCAATTTGAGCTAGGGTTAGGCTGCGTCATGGTCTTAAACAGAAGTCCCCTACTATAGAATTGGGGAGCAGTTGTGGATCGAGAAAGGAGAAGGGAATTGTGAGTGGGGCGGCGACGGCAAGTGCTAAGAGGTTCCGTGGCGATGGGGAGGCCTTGCAGGCTGGCTTCACTTCAAGCCAGCTAACTCATCTTGGAGGCGAACAAACTGTTAGCTCCCTGTTAACTACTCTCAATAACCTGCTCCATCAGATGAATGCCTTGGTTTCAAGGCCAAAGGTTGAAAACACTTACGACCAGCTGATGGAGATCATCTACGGGTGGCAGAAGCTCTTCGAGAAAACAAGAGCAGACTTGGAGAAGGCGAACGCTAGTATCGTAGAAATTATGGTTGAGAAGAACAATCTCCTTAAGGAGCACGTCCAGTTGTTGGACGAATAGGTGGCAACTATGAAGCAACATGTTGAGTATATGAAGGTCGTGGAGAAGCAGATTGATGAACTACGCGGGGAGTAAACCAGCAAGAAGTTTGGTGGGGAATAAGTATATAGCAGCGTGCCTGGCTGTTGTGTGCATCTGATGTTGTTAAGCAGTCGACTGGAGTTTCTTACTTTGTCTTGTGAAATTTCATTGCCAGTTACTTTGTTAACAAATTGTATTTTGGTTTCCAGTATCTTTGTAATTAGGCATTGTTACTTAGAAGCACGGGACGTGAAGTCTCTACACTCACGGTTCTGGACCAAGTATGACATGTCCCGTGAATGCATGTACGTTCGTGGCTTTTCTCTGTTGCAGTGTTTCGGGTCATAGGCACGGGCTTGCAAATTCATGGTGTGGTTTTATATAGAGTCACGTTCGCCTGTTTTTGTGTTCGAAATGATTGCGTTGACTCGTTCAGAAAAAAGATGCATGGATTCAAAATGATTGCATTGACTCGTTCAGAAAAAAGAGGCACGGACGTGAATCCCATGGGCGCATGGTTTGGTCTTTCGCAGAGTCACGTTCATACATTTATTATGGAAACAAAGCAGAATGGGCTTAGATGTTAACGCTAACTGTTTACTTTGTGTGGGATGGGATGGTCGATTCGAGAGTCGCGTGTTTAAATGTAGCGACCAGACCTCAAATAGCCTGATCTCTGTGCTTTAGTGTCATCCCTGGATCGGTAATGCTGACACGCACAGTACTTGAGGATTTATAACAGAGTAGCAATCACATACTTATTACATCGAATAGTCTCAAAAGAGAACTTATTACAATAATATGGCTTAAGGCCATCTAAAAACGATAACAGTGGAAGGCTTGGAAGATAAAGTGAGTCCATCAACTCCAACAGCATCACTGAGTGAAAGACAATGACCTTTGGCACCTTACTCATCGTCTGAAAATTCTGCAACATGAACATTGCAGCCCGAAATGGGTCAGCAAATGGAATATGATGGCAATGTAACACATAGAGTAATGAACAGAATGAATGCTATCACTACATGCATATTTGGCTGGTGGAAAGCTCCATGGTTATAGTTTTGCATGAAGCCAATTTTTCCCTACAACAAACGAATAAATTTTATATAACTATCATTGTGGTTGTTAAACATTGAGAAGGTTCCTCCAACTCAATCCCAATTAAGCATCATCATTAACCCAATCAAATTATATTTAGAGTGATGAGATCAACATGATAATCCAAGAACTAGATACATAAAACATCCATAATCGGGGACACGGCTAACCATGATTAGTTTGTACACTCTGCAGAGGTTTGCGCACTTTTCCCCACAAGACTCGAATACATCCATGGTCTGAGATTCGAGACACAGTCTTTCTGAAGCATTAACTCTCTACTCTAGATAGACAGTACCACCTACAACCCACTACATCTGCTAGTCTACCTCTTCTAGAGGTTCACGCAACTTACTCAACTATGCCAGAGCCCATATTGGCTTGTGGATGCACACGGAAGTTTCTAGAAGCATACAATAAGCACTCAACTAGAAGCACGGGTAAAACTCAAATAAGAGATCCAACCAGAAAGTTCAACTTAAGAACTCTGGTTTGCAAAAAGAATCAAATGAAACGGAACAACGAAACTCAAACTGCGAAAGAAACAAGATCCGATTACTAATCTGGACTTAAGTCAAATTTTACAGTACCAAAATCTTGTTCAAGTTGATTAAACAGAAAGAGGGCTTCGAAACGAAGATCTAGGTGCTTGAAGCATGGGTAAACGAGCGAAAAGATAAACTAAAACAAAAATCTGGGTAGAAATCGCGATCGAAAATAATCGCAAAAAACCTTGGAAAAAGAAAAACTGGCAAACAGGCTAACGAATGAACGTTCGCTGTCTGCGGCTAACGGGTGAACTTCGTTCGTTAAAACGAACATATGAACGGGCGTTCGCTAAATAACTAAACCAGAGCTTCCATTCCCATTTTCATTCTTTGCCTCAGAACATTCCGTGGCGTAATGTCCATTCTTCCTGCACTTGAAACAAGTAATGTGACTTAGATCCTTTTTAGCGGGTGTTGCTGGGTTGGAACGGTTCTGACCATTGCTTCCTCCATTCCCATTCCCATTCTTGGGGCCACTATGGTTATGCGAACTCCCTCCATTGTGATTGTGACCTCCATGGTTATGGTGAAGGGGTCCTCCCGAGTTTGGGGTAAAATGGGGTCTCTGCTGAGCTCCAGAATTGTACTTCCCTTGTCCATACTTCCTCTTGCGGTTGTCAATCTGCTGCTGGTTCCCTTCAATCATAAGAGCTCTATCTACCAACTCCTAGTAGTTGTTGAAGGTTGCCACCATCAACTGCATGCTCAGCTCATCATTCAGTCCTTCCAGAAACTTCTCCTGCTTAGCTGCATCCGTAGCAACGTCATCTGGGGCATAACATGCTAACTTACTAAAATCATCCACATACTGGCCCACTATGCGTCCTCCCTGGCGCAAGTTGCGAAACTCGCGCTTCTTCATGGCCATAGCTCCTGCTAAAACATGGGCAGTGCGAAAAGCCTGCTGAAACTGGTCCCATCTGACACTGACGATGGGGTAAGTGGCTCTGAAATTCTACCACCATGATGTTGCGGGTCCATCAAGCTGATGTGCGGCAAAACGCACCCTCTCCGCATTTGTGCATCCTGTAGTGGTCAACTCCCTTCAAATCTTGCGAAGCCAATCATCTGCAATTATCGGCTCGGTGCTACTAGAGAACACCGGCAGATTCAGCCTTAGAAAATGGGCTAAGTGATCAACAGGTGGTGGTGGTGGCGGGTTGTTGTTGTTGTTCCCGTGATTCTGATTCTGGACTAGTATCTACATCAAGGCATTCTGCTGCTGGATCAACTGGGTGAGCTCCGGTGGGAAAGCAAATCCATTGTCGCATCTCGGAGGCATCTGATGGGTTTTAGAAAAGATGAGATAATAGAATAGAATGAGATCTAGAGGGAAAACACTACCCATATGCACATGAGACAAACACAAACAATAACACTTCAATCAATTCAAACAAGGGCATACAATCGGTCTTACTATTGTTACAAAAGTGCTCAGACTATACTATATACATGGGGGGATACTACTACTAATATGGTGGTCAACTAGAAAACTAGATCGGTGGAAGACTCCATGATATCTGCTCCAGCTTCATCAATATAGTCATCATCACTATCATCGGGGTTCGAGTCAGTGTCGTCGATGATGATGTAATCCTCCGAACTAATGGAATCGTCGTCTTCTCCTCCTGGCGTGGGGTCTCCCATGAATACTCCTAGTTTCCTTGTCAGATCATCGTTCTTATCCATGAGTATCGTCATTTCCTCCTCAGATCCATCGCGTGTTGACTTGAGTTCTTCCTCCAGCTCTGTGATCTTGATCATTGCCTTCTTCAGATCTATCATGCCTATGCACATCTGGTTTTCCTCGGGACGAATGTGCTGGTTTAACTCCTGGATGAAAGCTGCAATGGATCTATCCTTCCTAGTGCTGATTATCTCCCATTGCTCATCTCGGTGCCCACAAATCTGGTAGATAGTATCCTTAAGATCCTTGTGGTAAACTTCTCCAATGCGTCCCATGGTGATGTGGGCTGTCGTGCTCTTTCCTAGACTCCACGTGGGTGCATCAAAGGAAAATTCTATGGGCTCAGTGACTGGCATGAACGTCCTTCCTGGAACTTGAACTTGAATCATCCAACGCTCCTCTTTTGGTAAAGTGGCGATGTAGGTCCCGGTGAATCTTGGTATTCCGATGTTCAGGTACCCTGTAACTTCCTTCAAGTGTCGTCCAAAAGATGTATCTGCTACGTCTTGAGCTTGCGTTGGTTTTCCTCGAAGAGGAGAGGGTGATGCAGCACAATAGCGTAAGTATTTCCCTCAGTTTTTTAGAACCAAGGTATCAATCCAGTAGGAGGCTTCTCAACAAGTCCCACGAACCTACACAAACAAACAAAGAACTCACAACCAACGCGACAAAGGGGTTGGCAATCCCTTCACGGCCACTTGCGAAAGTGAGATCTGATAGAGATAATATGATAAGATAAATATATTTTTGGTATTTTATAATATAGATGCAGAAAATAAAGATGCAAATAAAAGTAGATTGGAAACAAATATGATAAGAGATAGACCCGGGGGCCATAGGTTTCACTAGAGGCTTCTCTCAAGAGCATAAGTATTACGGTGGGTGAACAAATTACTGTCAAGCAATTGATAGAAAAGCGAATAATTATGACGTTATCTAGGCATGATCATGTATATAGGCATCACGTCCATAACAAGTAGACCGACTCCTGCCTGCATCTACTACTATTACTCCACACATCGACAGCTATCCAGCATGCATCTAGAGTATTAAGTTCATACGAACAGAGTAACGCATTAAGCAAGATGACATGATGTAGAGGGATAAACTCAAGCAATATGGTATAAACCCCATCTTTTATCCTCGATGGCAACAATACAATACGTGTCTTGCAACCCTTTCTGTCACTGGGTAAGAACACCGCAAGATTGAACCCAAAGCTATGCACTTCTCCCATGGCAAGGAAGATCAGTCTAGTAGGCCAAACCAAACCGATAATTCGAAGAGACTTGCAAAGATAACTCAATCATATAAAAGAACTCAGAGAAGATTCAATTATTATCCATAGATAAATCTGATCATAAACCCACAATTCATCGGATCTTGACAAACACAACGCAAAAAGAGATTACATCAAATAGTTATCCACAAGAGAGGGGAAGAACATTGTATTGAGATCCAAAAAGAGAGAAGAAGCCATCTAGCTAATAACTATGGACCCGAAGGTCTGTGGTAAACTACTCACAACTCATCGGAAGGGCTATGATGTTGATGTAGAAGCCCTCCATGGTGGATTCCCCCTCTGGCAGAACGCCGGCGACGGCTCCAAGATGGGATCTCGCGGATACAAAAGGTTACGGTGGTGGAAATTGTATTGTGGTTTCTCCCTGGATGTTTTTGGGGTACGTAGGCTTATATGGGAGGAAGAAGTATGTTGGTGGACGCCTGAGGGGCCCACGAGACAATGGGGTGCGCCCTATAGGGGGGGCTCCTATCTCGTGGAGGCTCCGGTTGTTTCTTGACTTGCAGTCCAAGTCCTCTGGATCATGTTCGTTCCAAAAATCACGCTCCCGAAGGTTTCATTCCGTTTGGACTCCGTTTGATAATCCTTTTCTTCGAAATACTGAAATAGGCAAAAAACAGCAATACGGGCTAGGCCTCCGGTTAGTAGGTTAGTCCCAAAAATGATAATAATGTATAAAATAAAGCCCATAAACATCCAAAACAGGTAATATAATAGCATGAAACAATCAAAAATTATAGATACGTTGGAGACATATCAAGCATCCCCAAGCTTAATTCCTGCTCGTCCTCGAGTAGGAAAATGATAAAAACAGAATTTTTGACGTGGAATGCTACCTAGCATAATTCTCAATATAATTTTCTTTATTGTGGCATGAATGTTCAGATCCAAATAATTCAATATAAAAGTTCATATTGACAAAAGAAATAGCAATACTTCAAGCATACTATTAAAAGCAATCATGTCTTCTCAAAATAACATGGCTAAAGAAAGTTCATCCCTACAAAATCATATAGTTAGGCTATGCTTCATTTTCGTCACACAAAGATGTTCCCAACTTCTATACCCCCAATGACAAGCCAAGAAATTGTTTCGTACTTAAATAATCTCAAACTTTTTCAACCTTCACGCAATACATGAGCGTAAGCATGGATATAGCACTATGGGTGGAATAGAATAATGATTGGGGATTGTGTGGAGAAGACAAAAAAGGAGAAAGTCTCACATTGACAAGGATAATCAACGGGCTATGGGAATGCCCATCAATTGATGTCAACATGAGGAGTAGGGATTGCCATGCAACGGATGCACTAGAGCTATAAATGAATGAAAGCTCAACAAAAGAAAACTAGTGGGTGTGCATCCAACTTGCTTGCTCACGAAGACCTAGGGCATTTGAGGAAGCCCATTGTAGGAATATACAAGCCAAGTTCTATAACGAAAAATTCCCACTAGTATATGAAATTGACAACCTATGAGACTCTCTACATGAAGAACATGGTGCTACTTTGAAGCATAATATATGAGACTCAATAAAGAACAAGGTACTACTTTGAAGCACAAGTGTGGAAAAAGAGATAGTAGCATTGCCCTTTTTATTTATTTTCTTTTTTTCCTTTTTTTTCTTTTTTCTTTTTTTTCTTTTTTTTTCTTTTGGCCTCCCCCTTTTTTGGCCTTTCTTTTTTTATTTTTGGGCAATTCTCTAATAATGATGATCATCACACTTCTATTGATTACAACACATGAATTACAACTCGAAACTAGAACAAGATATGACTCTATATGAATGCCTCTGGCGGTGTACCGGGATGGTGCAATGAATCAAGAGTGACATGTATGAAAAATAATGCATGGTGGCTTTGCCACAAATACGATGTCAACTACATGATCATGCAATGGCAATATGACAAAAGTAATGTATGTCATGATGATGATAAACGGAACGGTGGAAAGTTTCATGGCAATATATCTCGGAATGGCTATGGAAATGCCATAAATAGGTAGGTATGGTGGCTGTTTTGAGGAAGATATAAGGAGGTTTATGTGTGATAGAGCGTATCATATCACAGGGTTTGGATGCACCGGCGAAATTTGCACCAACTCTCAAGGTGAGAAAGGGCAATGCACGCTACCGAAGAGGCTAGCAACGATGGAAAGGTAAAAGTGCGTATAATCCATGGACTCAACATTAGTCAAAAGAACTCATATACTTATTGCAAAAATTTAGAAGTCATCAAAAACCAAGCACTACGCGCATGCTCCTAGGGGGATATATTGGTAGGAAAAGACCATCGCTCGTCCCTGACCGCCACTCATAAGGATGCACAAGCCAGGTACACTTCATGCTTAAAATTTGTTACACAACTTTAACCATACGTGCATGCTACGGGACTTGCTAACTTCAACACAAGCATTCTTTAAATTCATAATCACCCAACTAGCATGACTTTAATATCACTACCTCCCTTCTCAAAACAATAATCAAGTATCAAGTGGATCATAGCATCCAATTCACTTCCTATGATAGTTTTTATTATACCCAACTTGGATGCTCATCATTCTAGGACCAATTCATAACCAAAGCAAATACCATGCTGTTCTAAGAGACTCTCAAAATAATATAAGTGAAGCATGAGAGATTAAAAATTTCTTCAAAATTAATCCACCACCGTGCTCTAAAAGATATAAGTGAAACACTAGAGCAAAAACTATCAAGCTCAAAAGATATAAGTGAAGCACATAAGCTATTCTAGCAAATTCTAAACAAATAGGCTTCTCCCAAAAGGTGTGTTACAGCAAAGATGATTGTAGTAAACTAACAAGCAAAGACTAATATAATACACAACGCTCCAAGCAAAACACATATCATGTGGTAAATAAAAATATAGCTCCAAGTAAAGTTACCAATGAACGGAGACGAAAGAGGGGATGCCTTCCGGGGACATCCCCAAGCTTAGGCTTTTGGCTATTCTCGAATATCTTGGGGTGCCTTGGGAATCCCCAAGCTTAGGCTCTTGCCACCCTTTATTCCATAGTCCATAAAAGCTTTACCCAAAACTTGAAAACTTCACAACACAAAACTCAACAGGAAATCTTATAAGCTCCGTTAGTGAAAGAAAACAAAACCACCACATAAGGTACTATAATGAACTCATTCTTTATTTAAATTGGTGTTAAACCTACTGTATTCCAAGTTCTCTATGGTTCATAACCTTACATACTAGCCATAGATGCATCAAAATAAGCAAACAACACACGAAAAACAGAATCTGTCAAAAACAGAACATGCTGTAGTAATCTGTAACTAACGCAAACTTCTGGAACTCTAAAAATCCTACCAAAATAGGAAGTCCTAAAAAATTTGTTTATTGAACAGCAAAAAAAATAATCAGTGCAAAATCTCGTTTTTGTGATTTATTGCATTTTTTCTCGTGAGCACAAAGTTTCTGTTTTTCAGCAGAATCAAATCAACTCATATCATAGGTTATCCTATAGGTTCTACTTGGCACAAACACTAAATAAAACATGAAAACATATCTAAACAGAAAGTAGAAACAAAATTTAACGCTAAACAGGAACAAAAATAAAAAAACATAAAGAAAATTGGGTTGCCTCCCAACTAGCGCTATCGTTTAACGCCCCTAGCTAGGCATAAAAGCGAAGATAGATCTAAGTATCGCCATCTTTGATTTTTAGTTTCTTGGCGTAGTCATCCTCAAATCCGGGAGGTTCTTTAAATTTCCCTTCATATTCAGAAATTTTTAGATCTAAGGAATCCAACCGCTTATTGCAAAGGGTAATCAACATATTCATGCGGTGAAGATTTCCGCTAACACTTTTAAGAGGCTCAAGAGATTTTTGTAATATTTTTGGCACTTCGCAAATCTTTCCAAACACTTGGGTTTCTTCTTGGATAGGATGCGGTCCTCCCTTTTGAGGTAGTGTTCCCACTATTCCCTCTATGATTTCATGCGCAATACTAGGATCAATTTCAATAAAGTTTCCCTTGGCAATGCAGTCCAAGAGTTGTCTATGCGTCATGTTTAGCCCAACATAAAAATTGCGAAGAAGAATTCTAAAGTTCACCTCTAAGGTGCACTTGCGATAAGATTCCATCATCCTATACCAAGCATCTTTTAAATTTTCTCCTTGCCTTTGCTTGAAGTGAAGAACTTCAAACTCGGGAGACATAGGAGCGGATAAGGAACTAGCCATAGCGACAAGGCAAACAAGAAAACACACGGGCAACGGAAAAAGGGCAAGCGAAAAAGAGAGGAGGAGATTGGGAAAGAGAGGGCGAATAAAACGGCAAAGGTGAAGTGGGGGAGAGGAAAACGAGAGGCAAATGGCAAATAATGTAAATGCGAGGGAGATGAGTTTGTGATGGGTACTTGGTATGTCTTGACTTAAGCGAAGACCACCCCGGCAACGGCGCCAGAAATCGCAAGTTGGCGCGAGGTCAAATATTGACTTGACTTGGTGTAAGCCTCCCCGGCAATGGCGCCAGAAATCCTTCTTGCTACGTCTTGAGCTTGCGTTGGTTTTCCTCGAAGAGAAGAGGGTGATGCAGCACAGTAGCGTAAGTATTTCCCTCAGTTTTTGAGAACCAAGGTATCAATCCAGTAGGAGGCTTCTCAACAAGTCCCATGAACCTACACAAACAAACAAAGAACTCGCAACCAACGCAACAAAGGGGTTGTCAATCCCTTCACAGCCACTTGCGAAAGTGAGATCTGATAGAGATAATATGATAAGATAAATATATTTTTGGTATTTTATAATATAGATGCAGAAAATAAAGATGCAAATAAAAGTGGATTGGAAGCAAATATGATAAGAGATAGACCCCGGGGCCATAGGTTTCACTAGAGGCTTCTCTCAAGAGCATAAGTATTATGGTGGGTGAACAAATTACTGTCAAGCAATTGATAGAAAACCGAATAATTATGACGTTATCTAGGAATGATCATGTATATAGGCATCACGTCCATAACAAGTAGATCGACTCCTGCCTGCATCTACTACTATTACTCCACATATCGATCGCTATCTAGCATGCATCTAGAGTATTAAGTTCATAAGAATAGAGTAACGCATTAAGCAAGATGACATGATGTAGAGGGATAAACTCAAGCAATATGATATAAACCCCATCTTTTTATCCTCGATGGCAACAATACAATACGTGTCTTGCAACCCTTTCTGTCACTGGGTAAGAACACCGCAAGATTAAACCCAAAGCTAAGCACTTATCCCATGGCAAGAAAGATCAATCTAGTAGGCCAAACCAAACCGATAATTCGAAGAGACCTGCAAAGATAACTCAATCATATAAAAGAATTCAGAGAGGATTCAATTATTATCCATAGATAAATCTGATCATAAACACACAATTCATCGGATCTTGACAAACACATCGCAAAAAGAGATTACATCGAATAGTTCTCCACAAGAGAGGGGAAGAACATTGTATTGAGATCCAAAAAGAGAGAAGAAGCCATCTAGCTAATAACTATGGACCCGAAGGTCTGTGGTAAACTACTCACAACTCATCGGAAGGGCTATGGTGTTGATGTAGAAGCCCTCTGTGGTGGATTCCCCCTCCGGTAGAACGCCGCCGACGGCTCCAAGATGGGATCTCGCGGATACAGAAGGTTACGGCGGTGGAAGCTCCCTAGATGTTTTCGGGGTACGTAGGCTTATATGGGAGGAAGAAGTACGTCGGTGGACGCCTGAGGGGCCCACGAGACAGGGGGTGCGCCCTATAAGGGGGGCGCGCTCCTATCTTGTGGAGGCTCCGGTTGTTTCATGACTTGCACTCCAAGTCCTCTGGATCACGTTCGTTCCAAAAATCACGCTCCCGAAGGTTTCATTCCGTTTGGACTCCGTTTGATATTCCTTTTCTTCGAAATACTGAAATAGGCAAAAAAAAACAGCAATACGGGGTGGGCCTTCGGTTAGTAGGTTAGTCCCAAAAATGATAATAATGTATAAAATAAAGCCCATAAACATCCAAAATAGGTAATATAATAGCATGAAACTATCAAAAATTATAGATATGTTGGAGACGTATCAGTATCTTCATCCGGTTGTGTGAACTTGTTCCTTGCATCCACCATCCTATAGAGTAGAAAAGGAGAGGAGTCAGAAATGAGAAGAGAGTAGTGATCTAGGGCTTTAGCTTAGTGGTCGTGTCCTACAGTCAGCGTGTGCTCTGATACCATCTAGTAGCGACCAGACCTCAAACAGCCTGATCTTTGTGCTTCAGTGCCATCCCTGGATTGGTAACGCTGACACACACAATACTTGAGGATTTATAATGGAGTAGCAATCACACACTTATTACATCGAATAGTCTCAAAAGAGAACTTATTACAATAATATGGCTTAAGGCCATCTAAAAACAATAACAGCGGAAGGCTTGGAAGATAAAGCGAGTCCATCAACTCCAACAACATCATTGAGTGAAAGACAACGACCTATGGCACCTTACTCGTCGTCTGAAAAGTCTGCAACATGAACCTTGCAGCCCGAAACGGGTCAACACATGGAATATGCTGGCAATGTAACACATAGAGTAATGAACAGAATGAATGCTATCACTACATGCATATTTGGCTGGTGGAAAGCTCCATGGTTACAGTTTTGCATAAAGCCAATTTTTCCCTACAACAAAGGAATAAATTTTATTTAACTATCATGGTGGTTGTTAAACATTGAGAAGGTTCCTTCAACTCAATCCCAATTAAGCATCATCATTAACCCAATCAAATTATATTTAGAGTGATGAGATCAACATGATAATCCAAGAACTAGATACTCAAAACGTCCATAACCGGGGACACGTCTAACCATGATTAGTTTGTACACTATGCAGAGGTTAGCACACTTTTCCCCACAAGACTCAAATACATCCATGTTCGGAGATTCAAGACACAGTCTTTCTGAAGCATTAACTCTCTACTCTGGATAGACAGTACCACCTACAACCCACTACATCTTGTATTCTACCTCTTCAAGAGTTTCAGGCAACTTACTCAACTATGCCAGAGCTCATATTGGCTTGTGGCTGCACACAGAAGTTTCTAGCATGAATAATCTTATGATCCCTTTGAGCCTGGGTGGCGGACCGTAGGATGATCACACAGGTACTCCGAGATATCCTAGGACAACACTGGATTCTCCAGGTGCCCTGACAACCACTGGGTACTCCAGGGTGCCTCAAGCAATCCACCCAGATGTGTATTTAAGTATCTAGCTTAAGTAAACCATTAATTAACAATACTCACATCTGTCATGAATCACTCGAACCAAACCACCTCTACAAGCATAGCATAGCAATATAAGCAACATAGAAGTAACTCCCAAAGGATTGATAATAAAAGGGCAATAGGTTCTACCTCATCATCTACTTCCCAGAACCCACATGTTAAATTAGATCCTAATCATGCAATTTTTTGAGGATTAATCTAATGCAATAAAACTGGGTAGTAAAGAGGTATGATCAAAGTGTTACTTGCCTTGCTGATAGAGACTCGTAGTAGCACGCTTCGCACTCCGGGTACTCTATCGCAAACAAACAAACATACAATAAGCACTCAACTAGAAGCACGGGTAAAACTCAAATAAGAGATCTAACCAGAAAGTTCAACTTAATAACTCCGGTTTGCAAAAAGAATCAAATGAAACGGAACAACGAAACTCAAACTGCGAAAGAAACAAGATCCGATTACTAATCTGGACTTAAGTCAAATTTTACAGTACCAAAATCTTGTTCAAGTTGATTAAACAGAAAGAGGGCTTCGAAACGAAGATCTAGGCGCTTGAATCGCCTGATTCCGATAAACAACCGAAAAGATAAACTAAAATGAAAATCTGGGCAGAAATCGCGATCGAAAATAATCGCGAAAAACCCTGGAAAAAGAAAAACTGACGAACAAGCTAACGAACGAACGCTTGCTGTCTGCGGCTAACGGGTGAACTTCGTTTGTTAAAACGAACGTACGAATAGGCGTTCGCTAAACAACTAAACCGGGATTAAAAAAACGATCTAAAATAAAATAACCGAGGGTTTCTCAAAAAACCCATAGGGTTTTCTAACGAAAACCGGCGGCTACCTCGGGACGGGTGATGGCGGCAGCGGCGAGCAACTCCATCGAGGCGGTATCCGGCGATGGCGAGCGGGTCGGCGGCAAGGGGCAGCGGGGTCGGCGGCGAGGTCAGCGGGGTCGGCGGCGACGCGGGACGTCGGCGTGGCGGTGCAGCAGCGGCGGCGGCAACGACGACGTCACGGGTTAGGGTTAGGGTTTCGGAGGCAGCGGCGGGTGGGCTGGTGGTGGGCTACGGGGTCGGGGGCACGAGTTATAAAGCCGGGGGCGGCGGGAGTCCAGGTCGCCCACGGCCCGTTAAGTCGGTTTGTCTTTTTTTTAAATAATTTCGACACGCAGGAAAACAGCGAAAATAAATACTAAACAGACTCCAAATTTTTTTTAATAAATTTTCCCTGTCCTTTAAAAATATATCGGACAAAGTGAACATTTATTTGGGCCTCTAATGCAATTTTGAAAAACACATTTTTTTCCTAATTCAAATAAAATAGCGATAAAACTCCGAATAAAAATCTTATTTGATTTTAATATTTTACCTCCAACATTTATTTATTTTGGGGAAGTCATTTTATCGCCTCTCTTTTATTTTTCTATAAGAAATATTCGAAGAGAAAAATAATTAAAATCAAACGATCCTCTTTTCAAAATTTGAGAAAACTCAAATATGAAAATAATGAAATCCCCAACTCTCTCCATGGGTCCTTGAGTTGCGTAGAATTTCTCGGATCTAGCCAAAATGGAATAAAATATGATATGCAATGATGATCTAATGTATAACATTCCAAATTGAAAATTTGGGATGTTACAAACCTACCCCCCTTAACATGAATCTCGCCCTCGAGATTCGGGTTGGCTAGAAAATAGGTGAGGGTGGTCCTTCTGTAGGTCTTCCTCTCGTTCCCAGGTGGCTTCATCCTATATATGGTGGCTCCACTGAACTTTGCATAACTTGATAACTTTGTTGCGTGTGACTCGGCTGGAAAACTCGAGAATCTTGACTGGTTTCTCCTTGTAGGTCAAATCGCTATCCAACTGAATCGCTTCCAGTGGCACTGTATCTCTTAGAGGAATATCCGCCATCTCTGCGTGGCACTTCTTCAACTGGGAAACGTGGAACACATCGTGAACTCCGGACAATCCTTCGGGTAATTCCAACTTGTAAGGCAACTTCTCACATACCTCCAAAACTTTGTATGGTCCCACAAAACGTGGTGCCGACTTTCCCTTAACTCCAAATCACTTAACTCCTCTAAGTGGGGACACACGAAGATACACTCTGTCTCCAACTTCGTAAACTGTATCCTTACGTTTAGAATCCGCATAGCTCTTCTACCTGGATTGGGCTACCTTGAGTCTATCTCGAATTAGCTTAACCTTCTCTTCAGACTCTTTAATCAAATCTGGTCCAAACAACTGACGGTCTCCAACTTCATCCCACAACAACGGTGTCCTGCACCTCCTTCCGTACAAAGCTTCGAAAGGGGTCATCTTCAAACTGGCTTGATAATTGTAGTTGTAAGAGAACTCTACATATGGCAGATTGTCGTCCCAAATAGATCCATAATCTAGCGCACAAGCTCTCAACATGTCCTCTAGAATCCGATTGACTCTCTCGGTCTGTACATCTGTCTGTGGATGAAAGGTTGTACTGAACTCTAGCCTGGTACCCAAAGCCTCATGCAAATGATTCCAAAACTTTGAGGTAAACTGGGTTCCTCTATCTGATACAATGGTCCTTGGAACTCCATGCAGACATACGATCCTGGTCATGTATATCTTTGCCAACTTAGCACTAGTGTAAGTGGTCTTCACTGGAATGAAATGAGCTACCTTCGTCAAACGATCGACTACAACCCATATCGAGTCATAGCCTAAACGAGTCCTGGGCAATCCCGTGATAAAATCCATGCCTAGTTTATCCCACTTCCATTTGGGTATCGGCAATGGCTTTAACAATCCAGCTGGCTTCTGATGCTCTGCCTTCACTCTCTGACATACATCACAAACTGCTACATACTCCACAATATCCTTCTTCATTCCGGTCCACCAGAAACTATCCTTCAAATCCAGATACATCTTGATATTTCCTGGGTGAATCGAATACGGAGAATCATGGGCCTCCTGCAGAATTAACTTCCTGATCTCCGGGTCATTAGGCACATATACGCGGTCCTCAAACCATAAGGTATCGTGCTCATCCTCACGAAATCCTTTAGCCTTTCCATTGCTCATCCTTTCCTTTATCTTGGCAATCTCCTTGTCCATCTTCTGAGCTTCCCTGATCTTATTCATCAAGTAGGCTGAATTTCCAATGCTGCTACATAGCCTCTCGGAACTATTTCCAAACATAGCTCATGAAGATCCTCCGCTAACTCCTTGGGTAACTCTCTGGTCATGAGTGTATTGACATGACTCTTACGGCTCAACGCGTCAGCTACTACGTTAGCCTTTCCGGGATGATAGTGCAACCTCATATCATAATCCTTGATGAGCTCCAACCATCTCCTCTGCCTGAGATTCAACTCCTTCTGCATGAAGATATACTTCAAACTCTTGTGATCCGTGTACACCTCACAACGGTTTCCGATGATAAAGTGTCTCCACGTCTTCAATGCATGCACTACGACTGCTAACTCCAAATTGTGTGTAGCATAACTCAACTCATGGGGTTTAAGTTGTCGTGAGGCATATGAAACAACTCTTCCCTCCTGCATAAGCACTGCTCCAAGTCCTCGATGAGAAGTGTCCACTACAAAAAAATACACTTCCATGATGATACGTGTTTGTCACATTAGGTCACGTTTTTTGTCATGCATGTACATCCATGACAAATTTATGACAGAATCAAGATAGTCATACCTGTGCTGTCGTAGAAGTGTTCCATGACATTACCAAAATTATCATCACAGAAGTGTCCACTTCCATGACGATAAATCGCGCGTCACAGAAGTGCTTTCGTCAAGGGTGGTCGACACGTGGCATCCACCATAACAGAACGCCGTTAAGCTATCGGGTTGGGTTTTGGATCCGATAACCCGTTAACAGCCCCAACCAATGGGGATTTTCCATGTGTAAAATCATCATTGGCTGGAGGAAACACGTGTCGGCTCACCGTTGGGACATATGGCATCCACTCATTGGACAGAAGGCGCCTATGATACGTCGACACGTGGCATGGCCCAACAGAGGCCCATTCCAATGAAAAGGCCGGCCCGTTTGACTTGGTCAAAAGGTGGCGGGCCGGCCCATGGAAAGCCTGTTAATGGCATGTTCGCATATAGCCCATTTACAGCCCGCTAACCCAAGGCCCGTTACGCCCTATCCAAATTAGGCCTAGTAGCGTCATCTGGGCCATCCAATATGATTCTAGCCCGTTTTCACTTCTGGCCCATGTATGGCCCATGACGTCTTTCGGCCCATATGAGGCCCTATGTAAGTCTTGGCCTATTAACGGCCCATGGTGAAACTGGCCCGCAATGAACATTGTATCACTTTACACCCATTAACGGCCCGTGGTGAAATTGGCCCGTAATGGACAGTATATCACTTTATACCCATTAAGGGCCCATTATTCAGTTGGGCCATTTCCAGCAAATGTTATCTTTCGGCCTTCTCAGAGCCCATTTATTCTTGGGCTCATTTCCAGCATTCGTTTACTTACGGCCCATTATTGTCATTTTCTTCTTGTGGGCCAAATTTAGCCCGTGGTTACATCGGCCCGTTTGTGGTCCGTTAATACATTGGGCCGTTTTCATAGCGTCATCAAATACGGCCTATTAACGATGGCCCGTTATCGTCATACAGCCCGTATAAGGCCCATTGATGATACGACCCGTAGAAGGCCCATTGTTTCTATGGCCCGTAGAAGGCCCATTGTTTCTACGACCCATAGAAGGCACATTGTTTCTACGGCCCGTAGAAGGCCTACTGTTTCTACGGCCCGTAGAAGGCCCATTGTTTCTACGGCACGTAGGAGGCCTAGTGTCACTACAGTAAATATTAGCCCATGGTTATTGTGGCCTAGTTTTAAAAAGAACTGCACTGACTACAAGCAAACAAATAAACAAGACAAAAGGAAATAAATAAGCAAGCAACTTATGCTAGGCTATCACGGCTGTTACACATATTACATCCACTGGGCATCAAAGTTCGCCACCAGTGCAAATATAGGGAACAAAGCAGCATATCATATACACTGGTGGTCAAAGTTGGCGACCAGCACAAATAAACACCGCAGCAAAACAAATCCAGAACTGAAACCACTTCAGAAGATCTCAAGAAACGATATCCTGGGTACCCATAATGCTGGCAAGATGCTTAGCAAGCTTATTAACTTTCTCTTGTTTGGCGCTTAAATCCTCCAGTGCTTGCTGTTGCACCAGAAAATATGCATCTGAATTCTGCAGGGACTTCCTCAGTCCTTCAGCTTCCCATCGCAGCACATCTTATCGATGTCTTTCAACTTGAAGTTGAGACTCAAGAAGACGAACTAATTCAGGCAGCGAGTTTGAAGAGCTTGTGCCAGCAGTAGTGGCCAGTAACTCGAACACTACATCAAGACAGGACTTTTGGGTTCCCTCACTGTCGTCAAGATAGTTTTTATCAGCTTTCTTGGAGACCAACAGGGATGTCTCACTATCTTGAACCTTACCTGCATTACTTCCTTTACCATTGGATAACACGGTACTATTCTCCAATATTTTGCCCGCATTCTAAAAGAGAAACAAGCGGACACATCACATGTTTACCATGTTGTATATGAAACTCATTTTGGTAAATGAGTTCAGTAGTAAAGTGGACAGGATAACAGCATGAAACAAACATATATCTATGTACCATGGTCACTTTATGGTCTATATCATTCTAGTTTTTTTGCCAAATCAAGATAGAAACACAGTTCAAATAATATTTCTTCAAGAGAAAGCAGAATACACAGAATATAAGTGTGGGTAACTATAGAGCAATAACAACACTTGTAATGTGCATGACATGAGAACATAACTATTTATTCAATTGAAACTGAAATCAACATAGAGCAGGTTACAACAGCAAACCAGTTAAAGAAACAGGTTTAAAACATACCGGTTGCACCATTGGAGTTTCAATTCCATCCTTCAAATTTGAAAATAGTTGGTATGAGTAAATACAGTAATGTAAGAGCAAAGGAGTATGGACCATAGCTACAGAACCTGACCTGAGAACAAATCTTCTTCTCCTTTAAGCGTTGAGTTGGGATTCAGAGTGGTGGTCCTCATGCTTTGGGCACTGTAGTTCCCTTACTAACCGCTCGTGGTTGGGTGCTTTGTGGTGGAGATGGTGATGTGTCAACTGGAACTGGGTTACTATCTGCCGGGGTTGGGGTTAGAAGGGGTGTAGCTGGTTCTCTGTCCAACTGGGTAGGGGTACAATCTACGAGAGTCTGGGTTATGTGTGGTGGATCTGGTCCTTGGGCAAGTACAACCGTGGTTCTATCTGCATCAACTGGTAGCACTATCTTTTCTGAAGACCGTGTTGTTACTCCCTTAGATACTGCCATCACGCTCTCCAATTCAAATGGCTGATAAATAAGAAAAGTAATTGAAAGTATAGACATTGTATGATAGACAGGTGCAATGGATAGTGGGGAATAAAAGAGGGCATGAAATAATTCATATTTATGTTGTCTAACCAAACAGGATAGCATGAGACAATTTCACATATATGATGGCTAACTAAACAGGATAGCATGACACAATTTCACATTATGATGGCTAACTAAAAAAGATGGAAAGACATAGTTCAAAATATGAGACTATGTAAACAGGATGACATGACATAACTATATAATGTGTTTGTTAAATAGGTTGGCATGCCATAATTCACATACATTCATGGATAGAATGCCATAACTCTAAATATGATGACTGTAAACACTAAACAGGATGAGATGATATAACTATATGATGTATTTATTAAATGGGTTGCCATGCCATAATTCAGATAGATGATGTGTATGTACTATGTAAACATGATGGCATGATATAATTCAAATATATGATTTATATAGTAAGCAAGTAAGCAGATGGCAATCTATATATGATGTAAAAACTAAGCAATGCAAGACAACATGCATGACATGGGTAATATAACCCTGCCAAGTTTGAGCATAGACCTCAGGGGGAAATAGGACTGGTCATCAGTCTCTGAATCCTCCTCCGAGGAGCTCTCTGTAGCCAGCAAGATGTTTGCTTCAGCAGGTAGCATTGTCTGCTCTGGATACCTTGTTTTCACTCCAGATACTTCCATCACCGCTTCAAATGGCTGATGCACAGGAAGAGTAGTTGAATATACAAACGTTGTCGACAAATGGAACACGTAATACAAAAAAATGATAGCATGATATAATTCACATACATGATGATTGGCTAAACAGCATGGCATTGCATAATTCACATATATAATGCCTTTGCAACAAGATAGCATTGTATAATTCACATATATAATGTCTTGCAACAAGATGGCAATGCATAATTCACATATATGGTAATTAGACACTGAACAGGTGGCATTCACACAAAGCATGTCTAAACTAATCAAATGGCATAGCAATGCGAGACACCATACGCACGATATGAGCAACATAACCCTGCCAAATTAGAGCATACACCTCGGGGGGATAGGACTGGTCATCTGTCTCTGAATCCTCCTTTGAGGAGCTATCTGTAACCAGCGAGATATGCGCTTCGTCAGATAGCATAGTCTGCTCAGAAGACCTTGTTTTCACTCCAGAATTTGCCATCACCGTGTCAAATGGCTGATGCACATGAAGAGCAGTTGAATGTTCTAACATTGTTGACAAATGTAATATGTAACAAAAAAAAGGATGGCCTAATATAATTTACATATAAGATGACTGGCTAAGCAGGATGGCATTGAAAAATTCACATATATGATGCCTGGCTAAACAAGGTGGCGTTGCATAATTCACATAAACGATGAATAAACTAAACAGATCGCATTCGCACCAAGGATGTCTAAACTAAGCAGATGACATATTTGATGTATAAAGTAAGCAATGCAAGACACCATATGCATGATATAACCAACATCAGCATGCCAAGTTAGAGCAAAGACCTCAGGGGGTAAATAGGAGTTATCTTCTCCTTCTGAATCCCCCTCAGAATAGATATCTTGCTCTTGATTACAATCTGAAACACATGGAGGGGGGCTGCCTTTGTGCCTACCATGGAGCGACGTCTGCATGAAACTATATTGCCACGCAAGGCTCGTCTCTTTTGCTCTACATGTTCAGTTCCATTGTTTACAATAACTGTCATGCATAGGAATAAAACATAGTGAGATTATGTAATGAGTGCATGTAGAAGTCCAGAATGATGGTAGCAACCTGTGGATAGACCCAAAACCAATAATAGCAGGCAGATAATGGCTTCAGTTAATAAATACAGATAATGGCTTCTTTACTGTTTGTTTCCCACCCAACATGAAACTCATAGTAGACACCGGAGATTAACCAGATAGTAGATAGATACTATTGATAGAGGCCCCGATATGTACCCCACAACCATTTAAAAACTCAACTTTGACCATTAGTTTGGAGCTGACTCAGAGTCTAATCGGTGAACAGGACGATAAAGTAGCATGTAATATTAAGCGATGCATAACGTAAGCAAACACGAAAGAGTGCGACCTCTCTTGCGGACCCGTGTAGTCCTCGAGGTCATCTACTCGGTTGATGATGGTAATGCAGTTTTCATGGCTGCCAGCAGCGGGGAAGAAGATCTGAGGCAGCGAAAGACAGTCTGGAGGCCGGATCCCTGCTGTGCTGGACCCTTCGTTGGAGCAGCTGAGCTGGGGTGGACGACGGCACAGCAGGAGCAGGATAAACCACGCAAAGTTTTCTTTGACAACTATCTGTAAGATAAGTAATTCTGTAAGGGCTCGTTTGAATTGGAGGATTCCAACAATGCAGGGATAGGAAATAGACATGAATGGGATATGAATGCACATGCAAAACATAGAATTTAAAAACACAGGATTTCTGCCAATCTGGGTGTTTGATTCACAACAATTGGAAGATCACATGATGCAAAGAAGCATGGTGAGATTAAGTCAAACCACAAGAAAATGTACGGTTATAATGCTATTATGCTACTATCTCTTAGTCTTGTGCTTCATGAATAGGAATTTGAAAAGGAGGACAAGTGAAAATTAAAATTCCTACGTTTTTTCTTTCAAGGAGACACTAAAGGAACAAATCCGTGTGCTCAGTGGACAATATATATAACATGTAGAGTAAAAAAGAGATGCAACAAGTGTACAACCTCTTTGGCGAAGCCATGTCGATCTCAGCGTGATTGGGTTGGCCGGTGAGGATGCTCTGGCTGACTTTGCTGTCGGAGGAGGGGAAGAAGATCTTAGGCGTCTGGAGATGGAGCCCGAGGTACTGCTCCGCTATGATGGAGGGTTTCATCGTTGGAGCAGCTCCGGTGAGTTGTACGACGCCGAGGCTGAAGCAGGACAAGAGAGACAACAAACAACGTTAATCTGAGTGGAATTCTAATAGCATCTCCAATACATGACGTAAAATACATAACCACAAAGTGCTAGATGTAAAATACATCAGCCGCTCATCTCTGAACTTAACTGTCGAGACTGAACTTAACTGTCGAAACTGAACCTAACTGTCGAAACTGAATTTTGTTGTCGACACTAAATTTTGTTGTCGAAACTGAACGCACTAGCAAGGTGAGGCTACACATCGGTCGACTGACTTTTTCATCTCTGGTCAGTCGATTTTGCAGCCGTTGGATATGAAATCAAGGGCGTGCGGTTCATCTTCAACCTCCACCCCCTGAGCCACCAGCCACCACCGGCCAAACAGCAGCCCCCCGCCGCCCGCGGCCAGCGGTGCGCCGCCCCGCCCGCCTCGAAAACACTCCCCACCGCCGGTCCGCCGCCGCCTCGGCCATCCCTCTAGGCCCCCGTGCCGAGCTTTTTCTCCAGCGATCCCCACGCCACCGTCCCGCCAACGCCCCGCCGCCGCCGGCGACCACTGCCCCCATCCTGAACCCTAAGATAGATAGTGGGGTACCTTTCCGGTGAGCCCCCCTCCCGGCTGCGGCTGGTTCTTCCTTCACCCCGGCGAGCCCACCCCTTGAAAATCGACTGACCCAAAAGTCGATTCAGTCGACTGAAGTGTAGCCAAATCGGAGCAGCATCACAAGCAAGAGCAAGAGAAGCAGTGTGAGCAAGAGCAATAGCAAGAGCAGACCAGGCAGGGGACCGAGAGCAAGAGCAGTGCAGCAGCGCGAGCGAGAGCTAAAGCAGAAGCAGCTCCTACTGATATGGACGTCGCCGCCGAGGGAGCGACGCCGTGGAGGAAGTGGTCGGCGACGCCGCCGTGGATGGAGCCGCGCCGTGTCGGCTCGGGACCGTGCGCCGGCAGCACCGTGAGATCGAATCAAGAAGAAAATGTGGCGATTAGTGTACAACCTCTTTGGTGGCGCCGATTAGGCCGCAGCTTCATCCGAGGAAACGGTGATGATGATGCTCTTCGGGTGGTGCAGGTGAAGACGGCGGTGTGGGAATGGAGGTGGTGCGAAAGACGAGGGGAACATCGGGGCAGCTCCTTGGAGGTGGAGGACGGGGTGGATGAACCGGTGGGACGATGAGATCGACGACGGATCCTCATCCGGTACGGTGGATGAGGGATGTCGAGGTGTTGCTATGGACGACGTCATCGGGGAAGAGGCTCCGGCTGGGTGGTGGACGGAGCAGGGTGTGGGGTTTCGTCGCGGGTTGTCGCGGCCTCGGTGTACGAATGGGTGGGCGGATGGGATGGCAGTGGGGAACCATGGCTTAGAGACGCGCTTGTCCGAAATGTGGGGTAAGTTACGAAAGTACCCCCCACCGATTTGAGGCGGTTCTTTCGGTTCAGGGGTACCACGGGCATTTCATGTGTCGGGATTTCACAGGAGGTGGGAGTTTTCGTGCGCGTTGTAATTTCGGAATAGCAAGGCGCGGGTTGAGATGGAGGGAGTTGTCGGAGCACAACGAGACAAAGATATATCTTAAATATTTCGGGCTAACAAGGCGCGAGTTGAAATTTCTGGACAAGCCTAACGTGTACTATACCAAATCAATGCGCACTACAAATGTCATTCAAAACTTTGAATTCATGTTATGTTCAATTAAAATATTTCGCTACGTGTATAATGCATGCAACCTACTACTCAAATGAACATTTTAGTGCATTCCAAACGTATATACTACCGCTTCAATATGAACTAAATTTGAATAAGATCTACAGTAATGATTGTTGTGAAGTCAAAGCATTTGAATTCATTTCTCTGTTTTAATAAGATCTACAATCATCATTATTGTCAAGTTAAACCATCGTTTGTGTATTATATTCACAGCACACCACATGATTAGTCTCGAGTTACATATGAACTATGTGTACTATATGAACTCGAACTAGATTTTTTGAATCCACTTTATTTTGATTTCAAATCACATTACATTTCTAGCTCTAGCTAGATCTTCATAATCTAAACCATGTCTCATATGTATAATGTGTTTATCACATTATGTATGGTGCCCCGTCCCCTACGCCTACAAGTATTTAGATGTAAGTTGCAAACACCACACATTACCACAAATTCAAATAAAATGTGAGAATGTTCGATATATAGTATTGTTTAGATTGCTCGATATTTAGTTGTAAGCTGCAAACGCCGCACATTATCACAAATTCAAATAAAATGTGAGATTGTTTGATGTATAGTATGGTTTAGATTGTTCGGCATTTAGCTGTGAGTTGCAAACGCCATTATCACATTATGGTATAACATGTGCACATCACATGTATCACCGCTATATTCATGCATGCAATGTTTAAAACACTATGATCTCCTATTCAAATATATGAATCCGCTTTCATATCAAATTATGATCTTTGTTAGTCTCTTACACCCACACAATCCTCTAACCTTTGTAGCTACCACTAACTTTCTCTCGTGCATGCACACGCCATCCTCGCCCTCCCCCTCCCTCGGCATTCTATCCACCGGGCACATTCATTTTTTTCTTTAGGTCATTCTCCCAGAGTCTCCACAACTCCTTTCCGACACACACCGATCGATAAACCTCTCCAGCGATGCCTGTCTATAGCATACACACACAGCTTCAATCTCCTCCTTTATGTGTCCTTGCCTCGTGTCTCTCATATGGTCAGACACACGTGTAAACTCTCGCCCCTCTTTTCACCGATCTCACAACCGCACACTCCTCCCCCTATCTAGCTAGTAGTTGGGCCTCTCGCACCACCTCCTAGCTCCATTCTCTCTGTCTATCCGTCTCGCCGGGCCTTATTTGCCTCTAACAAATGGACATACACCGACCGATCTCTCGCTATACATATAGCCAGCTAGGTCCTTATAACTCGTTTTTACCCACACATCGATCGATCTACCTCATTAGTTGTGTCTCTCCCTTCCTCCGACAAACAACAATTGATCTACCAATCCAGTTAGGTTTGCTTATGAAACACATGGTTCCCCTTCATCATCCATGGATGCGTCCCGACAGATCTATCACGCACAGGCACACACAGAAACACATCCCCACTCTTATTGATAACATTGCAGTTCCACCCTCAGGTCTAGTAGGCCTCTCCCAACATCTCCGAGAAGAAACTCCATCACCCATCCAGCACTCTACCCCTCTCCCTCCCTCTCCCTCCCTCTCTCTCTCCTCTCTCTCTCTCTGTCCCATCATATTTCCCGTCCTTCATTTATGTATGGATGTCGACCGATCTCCCTCAAGACATAGCTGGGTCTCTCCTTCTCAACACATATACGAGTCATTCTACCTCTATAGTTAGGCCTCTGCCTACCCCTCCCCCCACCCCCTCCCCCCACACACACCGATACATCAAGCGCTCTATTCATGTCTCCCTGCCACACACAAACTTGGCATGTGCCCTCTAACGTTCCGGTAGGCTAGTCGCCCTATATCTTTGACTTGCACACACACACACACACAATTTCGATGGCTCTCTTCATCGATCTTGCACCCACCCACTTGATCCTCTCTTCGACACTATCGATAGCTATGACCCCTCCCTCTCTTCTCGTGGATTGCCCGACCCTCTATGTATGATATGGATAGGCCTCCATTTCACACACATTGCATGCAAAATTTTGTTTGAGATTTCATCGACACATATTCCCACAAATAATTCATGAAATCAACCCCCCACCCCACCCCACCCCACCACAAAACAAAAAACACTCATGAACGCAGTTTGTATCTCTCACACACACCCACGTAGGTGGGGGACGTGCACGAAGAGAAGAGGTGCATGCACGGCACACGTACTCCCGTCTCTTTCCCAACCACACCCGCGCGGGTACACGGTGGAGCTCACTTCTGTACGAAAAAGGCAGCCCACGTGGTAATTTGGCACGTATACTGGTTGTCCACTTGGTGGAGGGAGGATCGTCTACCACGGGTGAACAAACAAATTGCGACTTGACGTGTTATGTTAAATTAAAAAAAGAGGCAAACCATGTGGGGCCTACCTTAGAGGCAAGGCTCTATACACTGGAGTACTTTTGATGTGTCCTGTCAACTCGCAGAACAAGGAGAAGCTTGCTTAGTATGCTGTCTCCCCCACCCATTGGCACGGTGGCTCGCAGGATGAGGTGAAGCTTGCTCCTCCCTCGCCCATGCGCGCGGTGGCTCGCAGGACGAGGAGAAAAATTTACTACTCCCTCCGTTTACTCCTCGTCCCTACTACCTTGGTTATAGAGATTATATCATATTGTTTGGAATATATATGTCATTTAGTAGATGTCAATATGAACTACTAGTACATACTCCAAACACTGATTTATATAGACGTATTTTAGAGTGTACATTCACTCATTTTGCTCCGTATGTAGTAGCACTCTCCCTCGCCCCTCGACCCTCGCCCACATGGTGGATGTGCAGCAATTCATTCGGTCTCATATAGCTAGAACGATATATGCTGCATTACCATTATTGCTCGACTTCCCTAAGAGGCGAAGAGCCAATCGCAAGGTTAATATTTTGGAGATGCCAAGCGCAAGGTTATAGGAGAATGAGTAGTAGGTGCCGTGTCATTTATAAATAATTTTTTTTCTTCAGTGGCACGTACGCAATATGATAGGTTCATATGGAGAGAAAAGGAAACCGCTCCACTATATACATAGTCAAGACGGGCCAGCCTACACGGTTGCTTGCTGGGGTTGCTCTCTTCACACTCTCTCGCACAAAACGACTGTGGCCACATCTCTAACATCCCGGCGGATCACGTCCGCTTGGGGAAGGGGTGGATGCTTAGTGTAGATGTGGTGGCCGTCGCCGACGGCGAAAACCCACTGTCGGCACGTCCCGATTAGGGGTCCCCGCCGTTCTCTCTCACAAAACCGGTGAGGTTGCCTTCGTCCCTTGCTCACTGCCGCGACGTGGGTAGTTGCCGCCTCCCACCGCCCTCCTCAAGGTTGAGCTACGTCCCTCAGGTACAACTCTCTTTACAGCCGGCTTGCACCACTGCTCCAGCTGCCCACATCACTCCCTGTGGATACTTCTCTACTTCTTTGCCCCGCACATACCTGATACCTCTACTGTCTTCTACGTATTGTATTTGTGATGAGTTTATGTCATATCAACTAGTCCTAGTAATCTTATTCTAATCATGCTTCTTCAATTTCTTTGCCACAGTGATGCTCATCTCGATTTTAGTGAAACTGCACAAAATGAACCGATGGTCAAAAGGTTGCAAACTTCATTTATTAGGAAGCTCGAACGTTCCCAGCAACATGAAGCCTGGTCAGGGTTCACGGTTCAAGGGCTAGGGACTGCATGGATTGTTTTTTCTTTAGCTGCCCCTGTTCCAAAATAAGTGTCAACTTTAGTAGTAGTACAACTTTGTACTAAAGTTTGCACAAAGTTGAGACACTTATTTTGGAACGGAGGGAGTACATATTTGCTATGATCTGTCAATCATTGAGATGCAATAGCATGCATGTTAGTCTCCTTTGTATTTGATGAAATGTTGCAACGGGCAACCTTGGACGCAAGATACATGTAACAGGAGCTGGAAGCTTCATAGCATTGTACAAATTTATCTCGCTGATAAATTACAATACGTACTAGTACTATACTAGTACTTCCTCCGTTCCTAAATATAAGTCTTTGTAGAGATTTCACCATTAACCACATGCGGATGTATATAGATGCATTTTAAGTGTAGATTCATTCATTTTGTTCCGTATGTAGTTCACCTAGTGGAATCTCTACAAAGACTTATCTACTAGTAATAGCTAGCCCCCACTACTAGGAATTCTCTATCCTCTCCTTGAGCCACATCATCAAAATCGACGTAGTCGTTAGATGAAGTAAATCAGTCATAATAGTCGTCTGATCTAGACGTTGAGAGGCTCCGCACTAAGCCACATGCAAGCATGCAGAAATACTGTGGCACCGGTAGCATGCACATCGACCGAGTGGGTTTTAAATCACATCAACATGTCTGCATGCAAGCATGCACCGGTAGCATGCATGTAAGTGAGCTTTTAAGTCCCATTAACATGTCAAAAAGAAATATATAATCCCATTATGCAGTAGGAGTTGGCTGATCTTTTTTCCTTACGTGGGATGATCTAAATGATGATGGGAGTTTATTTAGTTTGGCTACCACATTTGTCATGTGGTTATAGATTTTTTTTAGTTCTATGAAATCGATAATTTTGCGCAGAGAGATATACCACTGTTCCGCGGCAATGCGCGGGGACTCATCTAGTAATATTTAGGAATGGAGGGAGTACTATGTAAAGAGTTAGGTGTCGCACTGTGATAGTGTGAGGTGGTCCATGTAATCACTGAGCCTGCGTGTTTTCACTGCTCTTGCACTCCTCCGCTGTAAGAATGGAGAAAATTGTAATCCACTACCTCCTTTCACCGAAAGCATGGGACATCCAACAGTCCTACCACCTCAGTAATAAAGACCAATGAGCCGTCAAATCACATAGACCCAACAGTAAGTTGGACGGATAAAGCAACCATCACTCTTGCACCAGTGAGAGGTCGCGTCCGCTCTGCCCGGGCATGAATGCGGCACCGATTCTTTGGAGCGACACTGACCGTTTCGGGCGGGAAGCGCGCGCGGGCGATGGAGCGGCTTTGGGTGGGCCAGGCTGGTCAGGAGCGGGTGTGGCAGCTATCCGCATGTCCCTACCGGACACGCCCGGAAACGAGAGGATGCATCGACTCTCGCGGCTAAAATCATACACTACACACCATATCTCTGTAGGAGTAGGTCGATCTGTCGCACTCTCTAACACACACATGCTGTTAAGCACACACACGCACACACACGCACCTTGGTCCCGTTGCACCTTCTAACGTGACTTATTACACCTAGACGGAGGGAGTAGTAAGTATACGAGATACGGTGGCACACTGACTTAAGTCGAATACAAGTGCCCAAAATTTGTGTGCATGTTATAATAAGGATTCACTTAAAATAGTATGTGAGCGAACAGAGGGATCAATTGGACAGTGTTCCCGAGCAGTAGTGAGATGTGTGAAGTAGTAAGATACACCGCTGGCGCTTTTAATTTTTCTTATTAATTTGTTTGTTTCACCCTCTGACTGGTGGGACCCAACGTACTACGTGGAGAGAGGTAAGGTGACTAAGGCTGCATTATTTCTGCACCACTGTGGATAGTCTTACCACCAAAGCCACATGACACGATTATGATTGAAATCCTAATGACTCCCACACACAAAAAAAACACGGCATTCCTGTCACACGAATGCAGGAATGTATAAAAGGTTATTTTCCTCTCGTTGAACATAACGGGAGGGTTGTGTAGCTGGTTAGCCTGTTCACTCATCAAACTTGAGGTCTCGAGTTCGATAACTACACTTGAGCATAATTTTTGCCAGGAGGATTCTTTGACTGGTCAAAATGTTCTCTAGGGTTTGCACGCTTCACACTCTCTCTCCAGTATATATATACACGCTGGAGCATCAGCGCTTGTAGTTGCTCTCTTCACACTCTCTCGCCCACTCCCGCTGGAGCCTCAGCGCTTGTAGTTGCTCTCTTCACACTCTCTCGCCCTCCAGATCTAAACAAGACTTCGTTGGCCTCTCTCTCCCCTCACTCCTGCTCAAAGAGCCGGAAGGATCCGTCCGCCGGGAAGGGAAGGAGGCTTAATGTTGTCGCCGTCGGTGAGGGAGGGAATCCACTACCGGCGCTGCTGTTCACTTTCCACCCAGCGGCGGTGCGGGAGGGCCTCCGACCCCTTCTTCTTCGCCGCCGTCCCGTCGCCCACCGAACCACGCCCCAAGAACCTTAAGGTATATTTTACTTACTCCACATGCATTGCTCTAGCTGCATGTATACTATGAATCTAGGACGTGGTTCAAATAGGAAAGGAGTGGGGGAAAGTAGTGGGAAAAGTTGTATATAGCATGAATCTAGGACGTGGTTCAAAGAGGAAATGAAGGGGGAAAGTTGTATAGCATGAATCTAGGACGTGGTTCAAAGAGGAAAGGAATGGGGGAAAGTTGTGGGGAAAGTTGTATCGCATAAATCTAGGACGTGGTTCAAAGAGGAAAGGAAGGGGCGAAAGTACTAGTTCAAAAAGGAAAGGAAGGGACAAGGCTGTAGAGTTTGAGCAGGACTAGATTTGCTGCACTCACATAGGGAAAGGTGTCTAAAGATAACAAAACTGGGACCAACACAAATATGCTCCTTGGTTGTTTGTTCTTTTTTGCAACAGACTGTGCATGACCACAGTACATCGGTAGATGCACATGGTGCTGGTGCATCCACTGTCCCGTACAACTCATTAGCTATTGTTAATCTAAGGCCCTGTTTGGTTAAAAACTCCCTAGTCCCTACTTGCTTGGTTCCAGGGACTAAACATGGACTAGAGGTTATTAAATGACATGATAAAATACCATGTTACCCCTAGTAATGAACTAATAGAAACAAGGTGTGATGCGTGGCAGGGGCAATTGTTGGAAAAGGTCCCAAAAGGACTCCCTCGGGGTCTTCTTTATTTAGTCCCAAATGCCCACTTTTAGTCCTGAAAAGTCCCTCCTGTTTGGTTTAGATGTGACTGACACGGAGTTTTTTAGTCCCTACACCAAAATGTCCCTGTAAACAAACACCCTCTAATAATGCCGCTGGAAAATTGATGCAATGCCACAGTTAAAAGCAAATTACATGTTTAATGAATTTTATTGTTAATATAATATCTATGTTAATATTAATCAATGCCACCGTTTGAGAAATGCTACTGTCTTGCTTTCTTTCCCATTTAGATAAGGTAGATGCTTCTTTTTGTTGGCTTCTGTGTCATCCGCCGTTATTGACCACTAATTGTTTCCTTTGCACCTCTGTGTAAATAGGGTTATCTACTTCACCTTGTTGCCATTGTGACCTTTTGTTGCACTGCACAAAACACTTTTGTTTTAAGAGTGTTTTATGCAGTTCAACCAAAATGTCACACTGACAATGTTTCTTCATTGCTTGATCTTAGTGGAACTGCACAAGAGGAGATCTTACTTCCTATCCATTAAGGCGAATTTGGTTCAGATCTTCTTCTTGTGAGTTGTTTGAATTCTGCATCATGAGAGGTCAGTACTAGCCTTCTTTCACATGATTCTGCAGTGTGCTTTCATATGTTGTGCTACTTGTACGATAACGTTGCTTGATTTTAGTGAACTGCACAAATGGAGACAAGACTTCCAATCTGTATGTGCACCGTAATATCCCATTGAGGAAAGATAAGGATATTTCACAACTGCTGGCCTGTATTTTGCCACTTTCATCAGAAAATTGATGTCATTATTTAGTGCTATACTCGTGCTCCCTAATTGACATGCCAATCTTACATTGAAGGCGAAGCTTGTTTGTTATTGAACCAAGTGATGAAGGGGAAGAACAAGCGAAAAAACAAAAATCAACTCCCGGTGCTACAATGAAGCACTAGAACTGTGATGGCACAAGTAATGATATAGTTTTGCATCTTAATTTATTGCTATGGCTGGAACGAGCAATTGTTTTGCCACTGATTTGATGATACTCTTAATGTAATACGTAATTATCTCTACTTGTGCAAACAGGGATCTTCTTTGAAGATACCATATATTTTAGTGGAACTGCACAAAAAGATGTTCGAAACATTAAACTAATCGAGGAGTATATAGTAAGCATGGCCACCATAGTAGATAGCAACAGATGGTCCGGAGAAGTGCTTGATCTGTATGCTCTACACAATAAGCCTCCTGACAAAGGTTGGTACTCGCCCACTAATTCATCCATATGATTGAGCTTTGTCATCTCTATTGGTGTTGTGCTACTGTTTAGATACTGTCATGAAAAAGTGGTATTGTCCTTGAGAAGTGCTTCATCTGTGTCGTTTTAAATATTTCCTTTCCTTTTTTTCGAGCAAATAGGGATGCTAGCATTTAGTTGTCCTCTTGTCTTTGCACAATAGGATCATCTTCCTCTGAAGAAGAATATGGAGTACGTGAAGTGACTAGTTCCGATCATGCCAGGATGAAGAAGCCCTGTCTATTTTCTCATCAGAAGGAGCAGTTGAAGGATGGTTACATTACTCCCCACAAGACCAAACTAACTTCAGCTCAGAAGGACTGACAAATCTCCATTTTTTTTGCTGTGGTGCGCGAGTACAATGTTGTTCTAGGATTCTCATCAGAAGGAGCAGTTGAAGGATGGTTACATTACTCCCCAAAGGACCAAACTACCTTCAGATCAGAAGGACTGACAAATCTCCATTTTTTTGCTGTGATGCGCGAGTACAATGTTGTTCTAGGATTCTTTCTGGTGAGTTCCATTTTTCTAAAAGTGTGCTCTACATGGACCATCTAGGTGTCTGTTTAAACTGTCAATTCATAGTACATTTCTCTTTATACTAATCACTTTTTTTTGTTTTTGTGCAAACATGGGTGATCAGCTTGATTTCAATGGGAACTGCACAAAATGTTCATGAATACATCGAATCATTCATTTCCACCACAAGAAAGGAGGTGCCGATAAGTTCAAGGCATTGCAACATATAAGGGAGAAATCATACAAGCTACGCGTGAATTTGGTTGATTTTGGTGGAACTGCACAAAAAGAACAGTTGGTTTATTTAGCACGAGGTGCCATGTCAATATCCGAACTGATGGCAAACCCTGCCCATTCCACAATCGTCGACGCCAGCGGAGCGGGGACTCGTCGGAGCTGGCATTGTCCTCTGCCTCGTCCTCGGTCTCGCCAAACAGCACCTCGCCCGCTTCATCGCCCTCTTTGCTAGCCTCTTTAAAGGTGTCCGCAGCCTCCGCCACCCGCATGCGGTACCGCCAGCGCTCAAGGCGGCCCTTGCGGGCGGAGCGGTACGAGTCGAGCAACACCTCCTGCTCCGCCCGCTCCATGGCAATCTGCTCCTCCGCCTGCAGGTGCTCCTGGAGGAGATGGTGGTTGTAGGCGGCGTCGGCCTGCGCCTCTCGGAACTGCTCCTCACGCATCTGCCTCACCTTGTCCATATATTGGGCACGGGCCTCACCAATGGTCATGGTGCAATGCACCGGCGAGGATGGCGTGGAGGAGGGGGTTGGCGCCGGATCGTCGACTACCATGTTCTCCATTGGGACGTCGTCATTCGCCGGCTGCCTGCCGGCCAGCCGGTCGGCAGCAATGGCTGCCATCTCCTTGTGGTTTGTCGTCCGCCCGTCCCGAAGAGCGCTGGAGCGCGAGGAAGCCATGGTGGGCAGTAGTGGTGTGGACAGCAGAAAGGGAACGGATGCGGATGACTGCGGCTATGGCCGGCGCATCAGTTTATATAGCAATGGTGGGCGGGCGGAGGGACGGACGGTTGGCGCCGGAGTAGCCACCTCGGCAACCGCGTATCATTAATGTGTGAGGCAGATGGACGGACGGACGACACTTGTGTCGTTTGAAGGCGGAGCAATCGCCTGCATAGGGAAGCGGGGCGGCCGGCGCTGACTGTTTCGGGCGGAAAGCGCGCGCGGGTGAGGAGATGACTTTACTTGGATAGGATGACAAAGGGGCCCCACTAGTTCCATAGCCTCACGTATGCAAGTGCCTCCTTATTATATATATATATATATATATATATATATATATATATATATATATATATATAAATATAATTTATTTTGCTTCCTCCTGGTTTCCTGACATCACGGTCCCACACCATTGTCAACCTATGTACTCCCTCCTTTCCGGTTTATAGGGCTTATCTCAAAATTTTATTTTTTTCCATTTTATAAGGTTCAATTTGGTTGTTTTCCATCACATGTTCAGATTCCAAGGTGCATTAAATCATTGCATGCAAGTATTAAGAGAAAATTGACCAATGCATGTACTTTATGCATGCATGCATTGCAATTAATGCATTGATAAACATAATTTTTTGAGGATAACAAGAGCATTAATTAGGTGATTCTGCAAAACTACAAAAAGTATTCCACCACTCGCCATCTACCTTGATTGGTGAGATTTTTTAATTGAGCATTATAAACCGGAAAGGAGGGAGTAGTCAATAAACGAGAGAATTGCACAAGAAGTGGCCGACAGCTGGGACCAAGCAGCTCGAGTAGTATTTGTGTTTTTAAGGTGTGAGCACTGCAGAGTTTTTTGATGTTTACACCAGATATTGATTTTTCTCCTCTGAACAACAACGAAAACATCGCTGCAGGTATTAACTGGGCGGGCTGTGGCCCGTCTAGCCCAGGCCAGATATCCAGCCCAGATATTAATTTTTTTCAAGCTAAAAAAGGCTAGCCCAGCTATACTTTTTTTGAGGAATACCCAGGCAAGGTCAAGTTGTTATTCTCCGCCCCGCTGGGCTGCAAATCTTTCCTAGGAGGGATGCATTAGGCTTAACAAGAAAATGGGCTTGAAGAAATAATAAATGGGATGTAATTATAAAAACTGGGTAGTAACTATAAAAAATGCACCAAACAGTGAGTACTTTATAAAATATTATTTTTGGAATATTGAAAATTTTAATTTCATTAATTGTTGCGAGCGCAATGTTTTGTTGGATTTTTACGTAATATAAATTTATATTGAAATTGTATTTAATCTGACTAGAAATTTCGGGATAAAAATATTCGGATCCCATCAAAATGTGGGAAATTTTATTGAATTCTGTTTTGAATGGTTGGTTGAAATGGGCTGTACTTTTAACAAACTGTAAATGGGCTGTAGTAAATTCCATTAGAATTCAAAAATGGGCTACACATTCTTACAAATCTCAAATGGGCTTTAAGTTCTCTGCCACACACTTCTGGCCTTACTAAGTTGACGCGTCCCCTAAAAAACATAGTTGACGCGTATGCAAGGCTTTGTCAACTTATAGTCAACACACGGTTCTAGCAGCAGTGGCCATTGGATGTCCATCCAACGGATGCTGTGCTTCTTCTTCAATCTCGGATATTCTAGCTTCACCCGCCCAAAAAATGATTCCTTCCCCTGACATCTGGGGAGCACCGTTTCGGAAGCTGACCTGTGGGCCTACTAAGTTGACGTACCAAGGGCTTTGTCAACTTAGTCAATATAAACGATTCTAGCTGCAGTGACCGTATGATGTCCATCCAACGGTCGTCGTGCTTCTTCAACCTCTGGTCTTCTTGCTCCAGCCGCCCAAAGCAGCGTCGGTCGTGCCGCCTGCTCCTGCCTCCCGTGGTCGGCTGTGTTGCCGCGGAGGCCTCACCGCCCCCTACTACTCCCACCGCTGGCCAAGCCATCCCTCCACTCACCCACACCCCCTGTTATTCTGCGGCGACGGCAGCGCAGCCAAACCAGTGAACCCTCATACTCCTCTCCGCGTGTGCATCCACTGCCGCGTCTTCCCCGGCTCCGTGTCGTCCCCTTCCTAGGCCTCGCCGTCGTCCACCGCCGTGGTGCTCTCGACGCGGCATGGTCAACGTGGTCAAGGACCGACTTCCATCGGACGTGGACTGTATGTGGAGAGGCTGATAGCTGGGTCCACGGCAGCCGCAAGGAAGTTCCTCCTTATTACGCGCAAAATAATTATTCCTCCACCTGACAGCGAGGACCCACCGGACGGGCCACCATATTTCACGAAAAAATGATTCGCCCCCTGACTACTGGGACCCACGAGCTACATCTTCGCATGCAAGGAAGTGTGTCTAGGAAAAAAATGATTCGCCCCCCTGACTACTGGGACCCACTAGCTACATCTTCGCACGCAAGGAAGTGCGTCCGAAAAAAAAACGATTCGCCCCCCGACTGCGGGGACCCACCAGCTACACCTTCGCACGTAAGGAAGTGCGTCCGGGCAAAAAAAAACGATTCGCCCCCTGACTGTTGGGACCCAACAGCTACACCTTCGCACGCAAGGAAGTGCGTCCAGGCAAAAAAGACGATTCGCCCCCCTGACTGCTCGGACCCAACAGCTACACCTTCGCATGCAAGGAAGTGCGTCTGGGAAAAAAAATGATTCGCCCCCCTGACTGTTGGGACCCACCAGCTACATCTTCGCAGGCAAGGAAGTGCCTGACAGTCGGGACCCACCTGGTCGAAGCGTACGTAGCATTGTCATCCTGGTCGCGAACGTGTACTTACATACTGGTCGATGTAGAGGCGCGCACGTGTCGTAGTAGAGGCGCGCACATGTCGTAGTAGAGGTGCGCACGTAGCATGTACACGTACGTACAGCGGCCAGGGTGCAAGAAAGAAAATACGGCCAAGTATGTGTACATACGGGTGGGGTCTCGAACGCTTAGTCGCGCATATGTATGGCGAGGGCACGTGTTCATGGGGAGGCAACGGAATGCGTCGTCTTCATGGGGAGGCAACGGAATGCGTCGTGTTCATGGGGAGGCAACAGAATGTGTCGTGTTCATCGGGAGGCAACGGATCGCGTGGAAGCCAACCGGCTTGGACAGAACAGGCGATGGAAACAAGGCCTGGCATACCGCAGAACGGAGGAAATGGCCTTGTGTTCGACCAGCCATGTTCGGAACAGGGTCCTGTTGATCGGGAGGGGTGTGGCGTACCGCAAAATGGAGGAAATGGACCTCCTACGATCGAAATGGGGGTCCTGTTGATCGGGAGGGGTGTGGCGTACCACAAAACGGAGGAAACGGACCTCCTACGGTCGAAACGAGGGTCATGTTCATCGGGAGGGGTGTGGCGCACCGCAAAACGGAGGAAAAAGACCTCCTACGGTCGAAACGGGGGTCCTGTTCATCGGGAGGGGTGTGGCGTATCACAAAACGGACAAAACGGACTTGTGTTGGAGCGCTACGGTCGAAACGGGGGTCATGTTCATCGGGAGGGGTGTGGCGTACCGCAAAACGGGACTCCACGGGATACTGTTCATCTCCACCGTCGACCTCCTCCAGCCTCCACGGGCTACCGTCGACCTCCTCCAGCCTCCACGGGCTCATATTCATCCAGACTCCACCGCGCGCTACTCCACCGGCTACTGTTCAACCACCCCTCCACCTTCTACTGTTCATCCAGCCCTCCACCTTCTACTGTTCATCCATCCCTCGACACCACGGGGTCCTGTTCAACCACCCCTCCATGGCCACCCCTCCACCATCTACTGTTCATCCAGCCCTCCATACCATGGGGTCCTGTTCATCCAGAGGCAACGCCACCGCTCACTGTTCATCCACCCCCCCCCAACGCTCACTGTTCATCCAATCGATCGGCTTTAGTAGCAGCAGTAGCGAAGGAATCGCTCCATCGGGTTAAGTTAACAGCCATCGATCGATCGCTCGGGTTCAGTAACACGTAGCCTGCAGTGCAATCGCTCGAGTTCAGTTAGAGCCCAATGCCTCGCTCGGGTTCAGTTAGAGCTAACGCCTCGCAGACACGCGCGTACATGTACGAGAGAAACACACATCACTCGGCCGCCGACCTCCCACCATAACCGGCAACTCCCCAAAAATTTCCTACCCCTCGCTTCTACCATGGTTTTTTCCGTCATGGATGGCCCAAAGAATGTCATGCAGCTGTGTCTCCGGCCCGCCCAGGACGAAAAGCCCATTTTCTGTCATGATTTTTTATCATAGAAGTAGGAGCCCACCACGTCTATGATGATACCGGGTTCTGTCACAATTATCGTCATAGAAGTGTCATATGTATGACAGGAAAAAAAATTGTTCAGCCCAAAATGTCACGGATGTGTCTTTTTTTTAGTGGTCGCAATACACTTGATAATCCTTGCGTTGATCTGGAAGAATCAACACTGGAGATATAACCAAATGTTTCTTCAATTCCTGAAAATTGGCCTCACATTCCTCAGTCCATTTGAATTTGGTGTCCTTCTTCAACAACTCCGTCATGGGCTTTGCAATCTTAGAGAAATTCTCAATGAACCTCCGATAGTATCCTGCGAGTCCAAGAAAACTCGCTCCCCAACTGACGTGGGCGCTTCCCAATTTGTCACAGTGACAACCTTGGTGGGGTCTACTGCTATTCCTTCTCCGGATATAACATGTCTGAGGAATCCAACTTCCTTCAACCAAAACTCACACTTGCTGAACTTTGCATATAACTGATGTTCTCTGAGCTTCCCAAGTACCAAACGCAAATGCTCCTTATGCTCCTTTTCGTTCTTCGAGTAGACCAATATGTCATCAATGAACACCACGACAAACTTATCCAAGAGCTCCATAAACACCTTGTTCATCATGTTCATGAAATAGGTAGGCGCATTAGTCAGACCAAATGACATAACGGTATACTCACATAGCCCATACCTTGTGGTAAAAGTTGTCTTAGGTATATCCTACTCTTGAACCTTCAGCTGGTGGTATCCTGATCGCAGATCGATCTTGGAAAATACTTTAGCTCCTTGTAACTGGTCAAACAAATCATTGATCATCAGAATGGATAATTCTTCTTGATTGTTACTTCATTCAATCCACGATAATCAACAACCATTCTCAACGATCCATCCTTCTTCTCCACTAGAAGTACTGGCGATCCCCAAGGTGACAAACTTGGGCGAATATAGCCTTTATCCAGTAACTCCTTAATCTGCTTCTTAATTTCCTCCAAATCCTTTGCGGGCATCCTGTACGGTCTCTTAGATATTGGCCCTGTGCCTGGCAAAAGCTCAATCAAAAACTCGATGTCTCTATCCGGTGGCATGCCTGACAACTCCTCTGGAAATACATTAGGAAAATCCTTCACCACTGGTACTTCCTCATGTACAACTCCTGATAAGGAATTCACTTGAGTCCTCTTCGGCACATGCCGGGATACATACCTAATTCTCCTTCCTTCTGGAGTGGTGAGCAAAATCGACTTACTGGCGCAGTCAATGTTCCCCCATACTTCGATAACCAATCCATGCCTAATATCACATCCAGTCCTTGTGAATCCAATACTATTAGGTCTGAGGGGAACACGTAGTTACCAATCCTTAATGATAACTGATCACACCATAGGCTAGCCATATACTCTGCTCCTGGTGATGTTACTAACATGGGTGACCTAAGGGCTTGGGTTGGCAGGTTAAACTTATCCACAAATCCCCTTGATATGTATGAATGCGATGCACCAGTATCAAAAAGAACGATTGCAGTAACTGACTTAACCAAAAACTTACCTATTACTGCATCGGGTTGAGCTTCAACCTCCTCCCGTCTAACGTGGTTCACTTGTCCCCTGTTGAAAGGGCTGGGTTTCTTCCCAGAGCTTCCATTGCCATTTTCATTCTTTGCCTCAGAACATTCCGTGGCGTAATGTCCATTCTTCCCGCACTTGAAACAAGTAATGTGACTTAGATCCTTTTTAGCGGGTGTTGCTGGGTTGGAATGGTTCTGACCATTGCTTCCTCCATTCCCATTCCCATTCTTGGGGCCACTATGGTTATGCGAACTCCCTCCATTATGATTGTGACCTCCATGGTTATGGTGAAGGGGTCCTCCCGAGTTCGGGGTAAAACGGGGTCTCTACTGAGCTCCAGAATTATACTTCCCTTGTCCATACTTACTCTTGCGGTTGTCAATCTGCTGCTGCTTCCCTTCAATCATAAGAGCTCTATCTACCAACTCCTGGTAGTTGTTGAAGGTTGCCACCATCAACTGCATGCTCAGCTCATCATTCAGTCCTTCCAGAAACTTCTCCTGCTTAGCTGCATCCGTAGCAACGTCATCTGGGGCATAACGTGCTAACTTACTAAAATCATCCACATACTGGCCCACTATGCGTCCTCACTGGCGCAAGTTGCGAAACATGCGCTTCTTCATGGCCATAGCTCCTGCTGAAACACGGGTAGTGCAAAAAGCCTGCTGAAACTGGTCCCATGTGATAGTGTCGATGGGGTAAGTGGCTCTGAAATTTTCCCACCATGATGTTGTGGGTCCATCAAGCTGATGTGCGGCAAAACGCACCCTCTCCGCATTTGTGCATCCTGCAGTGGTCAAATCCCTTCAAATCTTGCGAAGCCAATCATCTGCAACTATCAGCTCGGTGCTATTAGAGAACACCGGTGGATTCAGCCTTAGAAAATGGGCTAAGTGATCAACAGGTGGTGGTGGTGGTGGGTTGTTGTTGTTGTTGTTCCCCTGATTCTGATTCTGGACTAGTATCTGCATCAAGGCATTCTGCTGCTGGATCAACTGGGTGAGCTCCGGTGGGAAAGCAAATCCATTGTCGCGTCTCGGAGGCATTTGATGGGTTTTAGAAAAGATGAGATAATAGAATAGAATGAGATCTAGAGGGAAAATACTACCCATATGCACATGAGACAAACACAAACAATAACACTTCAATCAATTCAAACAAGGGCATACAATCGGTCTAACTATCGTTACAAAGTGCTCAGACTATACTATATACATGGGGGGATACTACTACTAATACGGTCATCGATGATGATGTAATCCTCCGAACTAATGGAATCATCATATTCTCCTCCTAGCATGGGGTCTCCCATGAATACTCCTAGTTTCCTTGTCAGATCGTTGTTCTTATCCACGAGTATCGTCATTTCCTCCATAGATCCATCGCATGTTGACTTGAGTTCTTCCTCCAGCTTTGTGATGTTAATCATTGCCTTCTTCAGATCTATCATGCCTGCGCACATCTAGTTTCCCTCAGGACGAATGTGCTGGTTTAACTCCTGGATGGAAGCTGCAATGGATCTATCCTTCCTGATGCTGATTATCTCCCATTGCTCATCTCGGCACCCACAAATCTGGTAGATAGTATCCTTAAGATCCTTGTGGTAAACTTCTCCAATGTGTCCCATGGTGATGTGGGCTGCCGTGCTCTTTCCTAGACTCCACGTGGGTGCATCAAAGGAAAATTCTATGGGCTCAGTGACTGGCATGAACGCCCTTCCTGGAACTTGAACTTGAATCATCCAACGCTCCTCTTTTGGTAAAGTGGCGATGTAGGTCCTGGTGAAGCTTGGTATTCCGATGTTGAGGTACCCTGTAACTTCCTTCAAGTGTCGTCCAAAAGATGTATCTTCATCCGGTTGTGTGAACTTGTTCCTTGCATCCGCCATCCTATAGAGCAGAAAAGGAGAGGAGTCAGAAATGAGAAGAGAGTAGTGATCTAGGGCTTTAGCTTAGTGGTCGTGTCCTACAGTCAGCGTGTGCTCTTACCATCTAGTAGCGACCAGACCTCAAACAGCCTGATCTCTGTGCTTCAGTGTCATTCCTGGATCGATAACGCTGACACGCACAATACTTGAGGATTTATAACGGAGTAGCAATCACACACTTATTACATCGAATAGTCTCAAAAGAGAACTTATTACAATAATATGGCTTAAGGCCATCTAAAAACGATAATAGTGGAAGGCTTGGAAGATAAAGTGAGTCCATCAACTCCAGCGGCATCACTAAGTGAAAGACAACGACCTATGGCACCTTACTCGTTGTCTGAAAAGTCTGCAACATGAACGTTGCAGCCCAAAACGGGTCAGCACATGGAATATGCTCGCAATGTAACACATAGAGTAATGAACACAATGAATGCTATCACTACATGCATATTTGGCTGGTGGAAAGCTCCATGGTTACAGTTTTGCATAAAGCCAATTTTTCCCTACAACAAAGGAATAAATTTTATTTAACTATCATGGTGGTTGTTAAACATTGAGAAGGTTCCTTCAACTCAATCCCAATTAAGCATCATCATTAACCCAATCAAATTATATTTAGAGTGATGAGATCAACATGATAATCCAAGAACAAGATACTCAAAATGTCCATAACCGGGGACATGGCTAACCATGATTAGTTTGTACACTCTGCAGAGGTTTGCGCACTTTTACCCACAAGACTCATATACATCCATGGTCGGAGATTCAAGACACAATCTTTCTGAAGCATTAACTCTCTACTCTGGATAGACAGTACCACCTACAACCCACTACATCTACTATTCTACATCTTCAAGAGCTTCACGCAACTTACTCAACTATGCCAGAGCCCATATTGGCTTGTGGCTACGCATGGAAGTTTCTAGCATGAATAATCTTATGATCCCTTTGAGCCTGGGTGGCGGACCGTAGGATGATCACACGGGTACTCCGGGATATCCTAGGACACTGGATTCTCCAGGTGCCCTGACAACCACTGGGTACTCCAGGGTGCCTCAAGCAATCCATCCAGATGTGTATTGAAGTAGCCACCTTAAGTAAACCATTAATTAACAATACTCACATCTGTCGTGAATCACTCAAACCAAACCACGTCTACAAGCAAAGCATAGCAATATAAGCAACATAGAAGAAACTCCCAAAGGATTGATAATAAAAGGGCAATAGGTTCTAATCTCATCATCTACTTCCCAGAACCCACATGTTAAATCAGATCCTACTCATGAAATTGTTTGAGGATTAATCTAATGCAATAAAACTGGGTAGTAAAGAGGTATGATCAAAGTGTTACTTGCCTTGCTGATAGAGACTCATAGTAGCACGCTTCGCACTCCGGGTACTCTATCGCGAACAAACAAACATACAATAAGCACTCAACTAGAAGCACGGGTAAACCTCAAATAAGAGATCTAACCAGAAAGTTCAACTTAAGAATTCCGGTTTGCAAAAAGAATCAAATGAAATGGAACAACGAAACTCAAACTACGAAAGAAACAAGATCCGATTACTAATCTGGACTTAAGTCAAATTTTACAGTACCAAAATCTTGTTCAAGTTCATTAAACAGAAAGAGGGCTTCGAAACGAAGATCTAGGCGCTTGAATCGCCTGATTCTGATAAACGAGCGAAAAGATAAACTAAAATGAAAATCTGGGCAGAAATCGCGATCGAAAATAATCGCGAAAAACCCTGGAAAAAGAAAAACTGACGAACAAGCTAACGAACGAACGTTCGCTGTCTGCGGCTAACGGGTGAACTTCGTTCGTTAAAACGAACGTACGAACGTGCGTTTGCTAAATAACTAAATCGGGGAAAAAATTAAAAAAAAACAATCTAAACTAAAATAACTGACGGTTTCTAAAAAAACCATACGGGTTTCTAATGAGAACCAGCGGCTACCTCGAGACGGGTGATGGCGGCGGCGACGAGCAACTCCGGCGAGGCAGCATCCCGCGGTGGCGAGCGGGTCGGTGGCGAGGGGCGGCAGGGTCGTCGGCGGGGTCAGCGGCGAGGTCGGCGGGGTCGGCAGCGACGCGGGACGTCGCGGCGGCGGCGGCAGCGGTGGCGGCGGCGGCGGCGGTGCGGGTTAGGGTTAGAGTTCCGGCGGCAGAGTCGGGTGGGCTGGTGGTGGGCTGCGGGGTCGGGGGTGCGGGTTATAAAGCCCGGGACGGTGGGAGTCCGGGTCGCCCAAGCCCGTTAAGTCAGTTTGTCTTTTTTTAAAATAATTTCGACGCGTAGAAAAATGAAGAAAATAAATACTGAACTAACTCCAAAAATCCTAAAATAAATTTTCTCCATCCTCTAAAAATATAGCGGACAAAGTGAACATTTATTTGGGCATGTAATGCAATTTTGAAAAACGCATTTTTTCCTAATTCAAATAAAATAGCGATAAAACTCCGAATAAAAATCTTATTTGATTTTAATATTTAACCTCCAATATCTCTTTATTTTGGGTAAGTAATTTTATCCCCTCTCTTCTATTTTTCTATAAGAAATATTCAAAGAGAAAAATAATTAAAATCAAACGATCCTCTTTTCAAAATTTGAGAAAACTCAAATATGGAAATAACGAAATCCCCAACTCTCTCTGCGGGTCCTTGAGTTGCGTAGAATTTCTCGAATCTAGCCAAAATGCAATAAAATATGATATGTAATGATGATCTAATGTATAACATTCCAAATTGAAAATTTGGGATGTTACATTAAAACCGTAAGTTCGTTTTTTTAAAGCCACGGTTCTGTACTGAGTTGCGTCGTGCTTCTTTTATTAGAGGCACGGGCATGAAGTGAATACATGATGGCGTGGACATTCGTGGCAGTGTTAAGGGTCATAGGCACATGCGTGAAGTGCTAAAGGGCATGGTGATGCATAATATAGTGTTATGTTCGTATTTACACCGACAGAGGTACCATCAGGTTTGTTCTTTAATTGGGGAGACCCAACGGAATTGGTTCATATGTGAACACCAACTGTTTACTCTGTGAGGCACGTAATGGCCTATTCGAGATTGAAATGATTCCGTTGACTCGTTCAGAAGAAGAGGCACAGATGTGAATGCCATGGGCGCATGGTTTGGTCTTTCGCAGAGTCACGTTCGTATGTTTATTATGGAAACAAAGCAGAATGGGTTTAGATGTTAACGCTAACTCTTTACTTTGTGTGGGACGGGATGGCCGATTGGAGAGTCGAGGTGTTTAAAATCGTAAGTTCCTTGTTTTTAAAAGCCACGGTTCTGTAGTGAGTTACATCGCGCTTCATTTATTAGAGGCATGGGCATGAAGTGAATACAACCACGGTTCTGTACCAGGTAGCAATATGAATTATGCACTGACGATGGTGTGGACGTTCGTGGTAGTGTTAAGGGTCACAGGCACATGCGTGAAGCACTAAAAGGCATGGTGTCGTATAATATAGAGTCACGCTCCCCTGTGTCTCTGTTTTGAATGATTCTGTCGACTCGATCAAGACGGAGAGGCACGGGCGTTCAACCCACAGAGGCACCGTCGGGTTTGTTCTTTAATTGGGGAGACCCAGCGGAATTGGTTCAGATGTGAACACCAATTGTTTACTCTGTGAAGCACGGAATGGCCTATTCGAGATTCAAATGATTCCATTGACTCGTTCAGAAGAAGAGGCATGGATGTGAATGCCATGGGCGCATGGTTTGGTCTTTCGCAGAGTCAAGTTCATATGTTTATTATGGAAACAAAGCAGAATGGGTTTAGATGTTAACGCTAACTGTTTACTTTGTGTGGGACGGGATGGCCGATTCGAGAGTCGAGGTGTTTAAAAGCGTAAGTTCCTTGTTTTTAAAAGCCACGGTTTTGTAATGAGTTACATCGCGCTTCATTTATTAGAGGCGTGGGCGTGAAGTGAATACAGCCAGGGTTCTGTAACACGTAGCAATATGACTTGTGCACTGACGATGGCATGCATGTTCCTGGCAGTGTTAAGGGTCACAGGCACGGATGTGAAGTGCTAAAAGCCATGGTGCCGTATAATAGAGAGTCACGCTCCCCTGTGTCTCTCTTCCGAATGATTCTGTCGACTTGATCAGATGAAGAGGCACGGGTGTTCAGCCCACAGAGGCACCGTCAGATTCGTTCTTTTATTGGGGAGACCCAGCGGAATTGGTTCAGATGTGAACACCAACTGTTTACTCTGTGAGGCACGGAATGGCCTATTCAAGAGTGAAATAATTCTGTTGACTCGTTCAGAAGAAGAGGCATGGACATTAATGCCATGGGCGCATGGTTTGGTCTTTCACAGAGTCATGTTCGTATGTTTATTATGGAAACAAAGTAGAATGGGTTTAGATGTTAACGCTAACTGTTTACTTTGTGTGGGACGGGATGGCCAATTCGAGAGTCGAGGTGTTTAAAAGCGTAAGTTCCTTGTTTTTAAAAGCCATGGTTTTGTACTGAGTTATGCCGCACATCATTTATTAGAGGCACGGGCGTGAAGTGAATACAACCACGGTTCTATACCAGGTAGCAATATGACTTGTGCACTGGCGATGGCGTGGACATTCGTGGCAGTGTTAAGGGTCGCAGGCATGGGCGTGAAGCGCTAAAAGCCATGGTGTCATATAATATAGAGTCACGCTCCCATGTGTCTCTGTTCCGAATGATTCTCTCGACTCGATCAAACGGAGAGGCACGGTCGTTCAGCCCACAGAGGCACCGTCAGGTTCGTTCTTTAATTGGGGAGACCCAGCGGAATTGGTTCAGATGTGAACACCAATTGTTTACTCTGTGAGGCACGGAATGGACTATTCGAGAGACACTAGTGTGGTAAGTTATTCGCACAGTCATGGGTCCCAGGAAGGCACGTCGTGGTATTGTGTAGAGTCACGTTAGTTTATCTTTCGTGTTCCAAATCATTCCGCTGAATCGTTGGCAAGGAAAGGCACAACCATGAAGCCAGAGTGGCATGGTTATGCACTACATAGAGTCACATTCGTGCGCTGATTGCGGAAACCGAACCGTTCGATGGGCGTCTCCTTGTATTCGGGTTTGAACACCACGTGGTGTAGCTCGGGAAACCCAGTGGTCCGAGAGGCGTCTCCTCTAGTGAGCCGCTGTGGAGGAGGTCGAGGTATTTAATAGAGTGAACACCATGTGCCGGTGTTGCGGAAGCCAAAAGGACCAACAGTCGTCTCATCCGTTAGCAACGTGTTGACTGCATGGCACCGTTCTGGCCCTCGCCTGAGGTCAAGGAGCAGTTATTTAAGCGGAGCGACATCCGCACCACTAGATATCATCCTGCTTCTCCCTCTTTTCACCGGCAACCCTAGGAAATCATCAATCTTCCTTTGTTTGTGACCGTCCTCGCCATGGTTCGGCACATGAAAACTACTTACGCCATACTTACTCCCGAGAGCCACTTCCAGTTGCAGGAGGACATCCGTTCGAGGCGCGCTGCTCGGGTCACAGCGGGCATGTCTCTGGACTCGCTGGGGCGAGAGGATATTGGGGAGGTGGAGGAAGTGGAGGGGGACACGTTGTAGCTCATGCAGGGTGTTGATCGAGTGGGGGGAGACGTGATGGAGGAAGAGGAGGGGGGTCACGAGGATGATGAAGAAGGGGGGGACGAGGATGACGAGGATGACAAGGAACAGGGGGACGAGGATGACGAGGATGAGGAGGAGGGGGATGATGAGGGTGATGAGGACGACGAGGAGGGGGATGAAGAGGATGACGAGGATGATGAGAAGGACGAGGCGGAGTTCTATGTCAGTGAGGCAGCCTTGATGGCGGTGTAGACCGCTATCCTGGAGTCCATCCAAGATGAGGTGTACATGGAGTCCAACTGGCGCTTCCTCTGGGAAGAACAGGTGAAGACCGATGTGCTCTTCGACAAGCTCGATGTCGAGCAGGAGGCAGAGGCCGACGATGTCGATGTCAAAATGGAGATAGTGGACATCTCCGACGACGGGGAGTAGTGTAGTTTTGTTCGTAGATTGCTCTGCATGGTGTTTATGCTTTCCATGTTTTGTATGCCTGTAACGGTTGAACTATGAAGTTTTTGAATGTAGACAGTTTCATTTCCATGTCAAGCAATCGTGTTTTGTTCTTAAGTAGTAGTACTACCCCGTCCCAAAATAAATGTCTAAACTTTGTTCTGACTTCGTATAAGGCAGTATAATTCACACTGTACTGGTTAGTACAAGGTTGAGCAATTAATTTGCAACGGAAAGCGTATGTTTTATTACAAATTGCAGTTTCAAGTAGCATATTTTGGTCGTAATGCGTATGTTTTATTACATTGTATTGTTTTGTTATAAATTGCAGTTTCAAGTACAAAATAAATGTCTCAACTGGGGCATATATTTGATTCTAGAGATTTCAGTATGGTTAGGTTTCAATATGGTTTCAACATGGTTAGAAGTCAGAAGGTGAAGCTTCAGGTTGACGTCGAGAATGTTGCGTAAACGGATGTGAAGCCAAGTTATGCATAGTACCTGTAGGAGTGGAGGCACAGAAGTGCCTCTATGGGTGTTTTAAGTAGTTGGTGTTATTGACGGACAACCATGCCTCTGTTTTTCATAGTGTTCTTCTATGGAGTTCACGGACATAGAGGACTGTTTTCCAAGGAGAAGAAACACGTAACTACCTCTGAATTGAAAATGTTCCCCAAAGTGTTCCATACGAACAATTTTTTAATACCGTGTGTGCAATGGTTTGTTAGAACATTGTGTGCATTTAGGAACATTCTGTAATTGTTGTCGCTACATTTCGACGCTGCATTGCACTGCATGCTCGTCGTTTTTGTGGACTGCTATGTGTACCTGCTTTGTGCGTTATGCTAATCATATACTATGCGTACTATGTTTATATTTTTCAGTGCACTGCAATATATTCTACTAATAGATAACTCCAACATTACACTGGAAATAAACTTGTTCAAAAGATATGTAAACTGCAAGCAAACTACAAGGTTATCTGCGACACAAGCAAACCTAAATTTATAACAAGCAAACGGCAATCTTGAGAGAAAGAAAATCTAATGAGAAATCTAGAATGACATGAGCTATATTCTAGATACTTTTATTGGCTGGGACCACCTGCTTCAGTAGTCGTAGTCGCCCCAGGACCTAGCGCGCTTCCTGGACTGCTCCTTCTCAAGTTTTGCCCAGCGGAGCCCTTCCTGGATGATGGTGAGGAGGCTCCATATCTCGTACGCAGCGTAAGCGTCCTTTGACACGTACTCGATGTGCCTCATGGACAGGGGCATGCACGCCCAGCGCATGTGTTCTGCGTTGGTGAGCTTCTTGTTCATGTCATTATAGTAGTCGTGGACAAGGATGCCTGAGACGTCCCCAAGGGAGTCCAGAGGCTAGGTAGATGTAGGCACCCTCCATTCCTTCTGGATGTCGATGAAGTGGGAAATCTCCAGTCCGACGCGGCCGAGCATGTCTATGTCACCGTCAATGGAGAAGCCAGCGAATGTGTACCTGGGGTCGGCGAGGAAGTTGTCGAACTTGGTGCAGATCTTGTCGGCGGCACTCAGTTGGAAGAGCAGCACCTGATGATTCTTGCCAACGGAGAGCTGGACGAGGCCAGGTTTTTGATCTTTGCCAACGTAGTTGGTGTACTCCACATCAACTCCGACGATCTTGTGGCGCTCGGATTGGAGGTGTCGCTTGTACTTCTGCAAGTCATTGGTGTGGATCACGTGCAACTTGGTGTTGCCATGGGCCTCACCTCCATGAATTCATTGATGAATCCCATGGCCTGGAGCAGTTCTTCCTCCCGCAACCTGGTATTTCATGGGGAACTATGAGAGGGAGCGCAATGGTGATTTCTGTTGTTTGTGGGTGAGAAGGCCGCGGTGGAAGTCTAAATTTAAGTGCGGGGAAGCGGCAAAGGAGTGCACGATCTCACTGTCGATGCGGTTGTGCACATCGTGGGTTCTGATCGTGGTTTCATCTCCCTGTCGATTCGGTTGTGCACATCCTGAGTTTTTTATCATGGGTTTTCTTAAAAAGAAAATAAAAAAATAATCCAGCAGTTATGTTTTTAACAGTCGTTGTATCTCCAGCAACTCGGGGAGAAGATCGTTGTCTTGCGTAGTTTGCTGTCAAATGTCAATTTTTATAATTTATCTCGTGAGGCATGCAGGGGCAGTATGTAGAGGCACGCGTCTATAACCAAGAGAAGCATGCTTGAAGTGGCTGGTTTAACTCTCAGACACACGGGTGTGATATATTCACTGGGAGTGGCAATTTTTTTCGGTGATACATTCACTGGGCGTGATATATTCACTGGGAGTGGCAACTGTTTTCAGTATACATTCTCTGGGCGTGATAAACTCAATGGGAGTGGTTGGTTTAACTCTCAGACACATGGGCGTGATATATTCACTGGGAGTGGCAATTGTTTTCAGTGATGCATTCACTTGGAGGAGCACTGCTGTGTTTTTTCAAAGGCACTGTGCAACTGACGCTACAAGATGGACAAAAACAACAAGAAGCAATGAGAGGCATCGACATGCAGCTGCGAGACGCACTTATACAGCAAGAGGCGCAACTAGAAGCACAAGTTCGATACTATGTGAGGCACGAACATGAATCTATGTGATTGCACGGACATTAATCTATGCCCGTGTTCTGTCAAATGTTTTTAGTGACGCGTTACACTTTGAAAAGGTTATGTTTTAGCAGCATAAGAAGCCACGTCCGTGCATCCATGATCCAAATATTTTTACTGAGATGTGTCTTGGGTGTTTCTCCCTGTGTTTGAAATATTTTCTCTGACTTGTTCACTCATAGAGGCATGGACGTCTGTTTTAAGATTCACTTTGCAAAGGCATGGATGTTTAAGGTAACAGAGCCATAGGGGAAGACACTGATTTTTTAGGAGAAGTGATGTGCGTTAGACAGAGGTGTATGTTTGAGCTCATCGCAACAAACTACTTGGCATCCTGCTATTCTGCGGAGCACCATAGTGAAAAATATGTATACTACTGACGTTGGGAGCTAGCAACATCACTAAAATATGCAGAAATATACTTCACCATAGCCATTCATCATCCATTATTATTCAGTGAATCCTTTTATTATTATCACAGGTAAATAAAGTAATCCACGTAAGTGTTTCACCTTTTTTTGACCGGGAATTTTCACCACCCTCCTCTTGGACATAATTATATGCTCAGTTATATACCATGGCATAACTAAATAACAAGACTGGTGTGTACAGCCTGTTCAAACCAGATATATGTTACTGAATTGTCATCTAGGAAGTATAGCCGACCAGCAATGCTCTATCAGGAAAGGTCGTTGATTATCAGCCGCAGCAGCTTCATGTTTCCCAAAGTTGTCCACCGCTTTTCAATTGTGATGAGGACAATTGAACCAATCCTTAGCTGAGCTTCCTGGGCCAAATCTAAAAAACTGGTCACCTCCATTCTGCCGTCGGTTTGTATGGACTACGTGTTGGGGAACGTTGCAGAAAATTAAAAAAAATTCCGACGGTTTCACCAAGATCCATCTATGAGTTCATCTAAGCAACGAGTCATGGGAGAGAGATTGCATCTACATACCACTTTGAAGATCGCGTGCGGAAGCGTTCAAGAGAACGGTGCTGATGGAGTCGTACTCGTCGTGATCCAAATCACCGATGACCAAGTGCCGAACGGACAGCACCTCCGCGTTCAACACACATACGAAGCGGATGATGTCTCCTCCTTCTTGATCTAGCAAGGGGGAAGGAGAGGTTGATGATGATCCAGCAGCACAACGGCGTGGTGGTGGATGCAGCAGAACTCCGGCAGGGCTTCGCCAAGCTGCTGCAGGAGGAGGACGAGGTGTAGCAGGGGGGAAGGCGCCAATGCACAAGGGTGCGGCTGCCCTCCCCCTTGCCCTCCTTTATATAGGCCCCCAGAGGGGGCGCCAGCCCTGGGAGATCCAATCTCCCAAGGGGGTGGCGGCCAGGGGGGTGGAGTGCCCCCCAAGGCAAGTGGTGCGCCCCCCTCCCCACCTAGGGTTTCCAACCCTAAGCGCAGGGGGGCCCAAGGGGGGCGCACCAGCCCACTAGGGGCTGGTTACCCTCCCACTTCAGCCCATGGGGCCCTTCGGGATAGGTGGCCCCACCCGGTGGACCCCCGGGACCCTTCCGGTGGTCCCGGTACAATATCGGGTGACCCCGAAACTTTCCCGATGGCCGAAACAACACTTCCTATATATAATTCTTTACCTATGGAGCATTCCGGAACTCCTCGTGATGTCCGGGATATCATCCGGGACTCCGAACAACATTCGGTTTGCTGCATACTCATATTCATACAACCCTAGCGTCACCGAACCTTTAGGTGTAGACCCTACGGGTTCGGGAGATATGCAGACATGACCGAGACGGCTCTCCGGTCAATAACCAAAAGCGGGATCTGGATACCCATATTGGCTCCCACATACTCCTCGATGATCTCATCGGATGAACCACGATGTCGAGGATTCAAGCAACCCCGTATACTATTCCCTTTGTCAGACGGTATGTTACTTGCCCGAGACTCGATCGTCGGTATCCCAATACCTCGTTCAATCTCATTACCGGCAAGTCACTTTACTCGTACCGTAATGCATGATCCCATGACCAGACACTTGGTCACTTTGAGCTCATTATGATGATGCACTATCGAGTGGGCCCAGTGATACCTCTCCGTTATACGGAGTGACAAATCCCAGTCTCAATCCGTGTCAACCCAACAGACACTTTCGGAGATACCTGTAGTGCACCTTTATAGTCACCCAGTTACATTGTGACGTTTGGTACACCCAAAGCACTCCTATGGTATCCGGGAGTTACACGATCTCATGGTCTAAGGAAGAGATACTTGACATAGAAAAAGCTCTAGGAAAATGAACTACACGATCTTGTGCTATGCTTAGGATTGGGTCTTGTCCATCACATCATTCTCCTAATGATGTGATCCCGTTATCAACGACATCCAAATGTCCATAGTCAGGAAACCATGACTATCTGTTGATCAACGAGCTAGTCAACTAGAGGCTTACTAGGGATGTATTGTGGTCTATGTATTCACACGTGTATTACGATTTCCGGATAATACAATTATAGTATGAATAAAAGACAATTATCATGAACAAGGAAATATAATAATAATCATTTTATTATTGCCTCTAGGGCATATTTCCAACAGTCTCCCACTTGCACTAGAGTCAATAATCTAGTTACATTGTGATGAATCGAACACCCATAGAGTTCTGGTGTTGATCATGTTTTGCTCGCGGAAGAGGTTTAGTCAACGGATCTGCGACATTCAGATCCGTATGTACTTTGCAAATGTCTATGTCTCCATCTTGAACATTTTCACGGATGGAGTTGAAACGACGCTTGATGTGCCTGGTCTTCTTGTGAAACCTCGGCTCCTTGGCAAGGGCAATAGCTCCAGTGTTGTCACAGAAGAGTTTGATCGGCCCCGACACATTGGGTATGACTCCTAGGTCGGCGATGAACTCCTTCACCCATATTGCTTCATGCGCTGCCTCCGAGGCTGCCATGTACTCCGCTTCACATGTAGATCCCGCCACGACGCTCTGCTTGCAGCTGCACCAGCTTACTGCCCCACCATTCAACATATACACGTATCCGGTTTGTGACTTAGAGTCATCCAGATCTGTGTCGAAGCTAGCGTCGACGTAACCCTTTACGACGAGCTCTTCGTCACCTCCATAAATGAGAAACATGTCCTTTGTCCTTTTCAGGTACTTCAGGATATTCTTGACCGCTGTCCAGTGTTCCTTGTCGGGATTACTTTGGTACCTTCCTACCAAACTTACGGCAAGGTTTACATCAGGTCTGGTACACAGCATGGCATACATAATAGATCCTATGGCTGAGGCATAGGGGATGACACTCATCTCTTCTTTATCTTTTGTCGTGGTCGGGCATTGAGCCGAGCTCAATCTCACACCTTGCAATACAGGCAAGAACCCTTTCTTGGACTGATCCATTTTGAACTTCTTCAAAATCTTATCAAGGTATGTGCTTTGTGAAAGACCTATGAGGTGTCTCGATCTATCCCTATAGATCTTGATGCCTAATATGTAAGCAGCTTCTCCAAGGTCCTTCATTGAAAAACACTTATTCAAGTAGGCCTTAATGTTGTCCAAGAATTCTATATCATTTCCCATCAAAAGTATGTCATCTACATATAATATGAGAAATGCTACAGAGCTCCCACTCACTTTCTTGTAAACGCAGGCTTCTCCATAAGTCTGCGTAAACCCAAACGCTTTGATCATCTCATCAAAGCGAATGTTCCAACTCCGAGATGCTTGCACCAGCCCATAAATGGATCGCTGGAGCTTGCATACTTTGTTAGCATTCTTAGGATCGACAAAACCTTCCGGCTGCATCATATACAGCTCTTCCTTAAGATAATCGTTAAGGAATGCCGTTTTGACGTCCATCTACCATATCTCATAATCATAGTATGTGGCAATTGCTAACATGATTCGGACGGACTTAAGCTTCGCTACAGGAGAGAAAGTCTCATTGTAGTCAATCCCTTGAACTTGCTGATAACCCTTAGCGACAAGTCGAGCTTTATAGATGGTGACATTACCATCCGCGTCCGTCTTCTTCTTAAAGATCCATTTGTTTTCTATCGCTCGCCGATCATCGGGCAAGTCAGTCAAAGTCCATACTTTGTTTTCATACATGGATTCTATCTTAGATTGCATGGCTTCAAGCCATTTGTTGGAATCCGGGCCTGCCCTCGCTTCTTCATAGTTCGAAGGTTCACCATTGTCTAACAACATGATTTCCAGGACAGGGTTGCCATACCACTCTGGTGTGGAACGTGTCCTTGTGGACCTACGAAGTTCAGTAGCAACTTGATCTAAAGTACCTTGATCATCAACATTAATTTCCTCTCCAGTTGGTGTAGGCACCACAGGAACATTTTCCTGAGCTGCACTACTTTCCGGTTCAAGAGGTAGTACTTCATCGAGTTCTACTTTCCTCCCACTTACTCCTTTCGAGAGAAACTCTTTTTCCAGAAAGGATCCGTTCTTGGCAACAAAGATCTTGCCCTCGGATCTTAAGTAGAAGGTATACCCAATGGTTTCCTTCGGGTATCCTATGAAGACGCATTTTTCCGACTTGGGTTCGAGCTTTTTAGGTTGAAGTTTCTTGACATAAGCATCGCATGCCCAAACTTTTAGAAATGACAGCTTAGGTTTCTTCCCAAACCATAATTCATACGGTGTCGTCTCAACGGATTTAGACGGTGCCCTATTTAAAGTGAATGTAGCTGTCTCTAGAGCGTATCCCCAAAATGATAGCGGTAAATCGGTAAGAGACATCATAGATCGCACCATATCCAATAGAGTGCGATTACGATGTTCGGACACACTGTTACACTGAGGTGTTCCAGGCGGCGTGAGTTGTGAAACGATTCCACATTTCCTTAAGTGTGTACCAAATTCATGACTTAAATATTCTCCTCCACGATCCGATCGTAAGAATTTTATCTTTCGGTCACGTTGATTCTCTACTTCATTCTGAAATTCCTTGAACTTTTCAAAGGTCTCAGACTTGTGTTTCATCAAGTAGACATACCCATATCTACTCAAGTCATCAGTGAGAGTGAGAACATAACGATATCCTCCGCGAGCCTCAACGCTCATTGGACCACACACATCAGTATGTATGATTTCCAATAAGTTGGTTGCTCGCTCCATTGTTCCGGAGAACGGAGTCTTGGTCATTTTGCCCATGAGGCATGGTTCGCATGTGTCAAATGATTCATAATCGAGAGACTCTAAAAGTCCATCCGCATGGAGCTTCTTCATGCGCTTGACACCAATGTGACCAAGGCGGCAGTGCCACAAATATGTGGGACTATCGTTATCAACTTTACATCTTTTGGTATTCACACTATGAATATGTGTAACATTATGTTCGAGATTCATTAAGAATAAATCATTGACCATCGGGGCATGACCATAAAACATATCTCTCATATAAATAGAACAACCATTATTCTCGGATTTAAATGAGTAGCCATCTCGCATCAAACCCTAGGCGGCCCTGGGAGATCCAATCTCCCAAGGGGGCGGCGGCCAAGGGGGTGGAGTGCCACCCAAGGCAAGTGGTGCACCCCCCCCCCCCCACCTAGGGTTTCCAACCCTAGGCGCAGGGGGGCCCCAGGGGGGCGCACCAGCCCACTAGGGGATGGTTCCCCTCCCACTTCAGCCCACGGGGCCCTCCGGGATAGGTGGCCCCACCCGGTGGACCCCCGGGACCCTTCCGGTGGTCCCGGTACAATACCGGGTGACCCTGAAACTTTCCCGATGGCCGAAACAACACTTCCTATATATAATTCTTTACCTCCGAACCATTCCGGAACTCCTCGTGACGTCCGGGATCTCATCCGGGACTCCGAACAACATTCGGTTTGCTGCATACTCATATTCATACAACCCTAGCGTCATCGAACCTTAAGTGTGTAGACCCTACGGGTTCGGGAGATATGCAGACATGACCGAGACAGCTCTCCGGTCAATAACCAACAGCGGGATCTGGATACCCATGTTGGCTCCCACATACTCCTCGATGATCTCATCGGATGAACCACGATGTCGAGGATTCAAGCAACCCCATATACTATTCCCTTTGTCAGACGGTATGTTACTTGCCCGAGACTCGATCGTCGGTATCCCACTACCTCGTTCAATCTCATTACCGGCAAGTCACTTTACTCGTACCATAATGCATGATCCCGTGACCAGACACTTGGTCACTTTGAGCTCATTATGATGATGCACTACCGAGTGGGCCCAGTGATACCTCTCTGTTATACGGAGTGACAAATCCCAGTCTCGATCCGTGTCAACCCAACAGACACTTTCGGAGATACCTATAGTGCACCTTTATAGTCACCCAGTTACATTGTGACGTTTGGTACACCCAAAGCACTCCTACGGTATCTGGGAGTTACACGATCTCATGGTCTAAGGAAGAGATACTTGACATAGAAAAAGCTCTAGCAAAACGAACTACACGATCTTGTGCTATGCTTAGGATTGGGTCTTGTCCATCACATCATTCTCCTAATGATGTGATCCCGTTATCAACGACATCCAAATGTCCATTGTTAGGAAACCATGACTATCCGTTGATCAACGAGCTAGTTAACTAGAGGCTTACTAGGGACGTATTGTGGTCTATGTATTCACACGTGTATTACGATTTCCGGATAATACCATTATAGCAAGAATAAAAGACAATTATCATGAACAAGGAAATATAATAATAATCCTTTTATTATTGTCTCTAGGGCATATTTCCAACAGTACGTTGTGCTCATGTCTATTGCATCATACACCTCTATTGGGCTGATTCCACCGTTTTGAGGTAGATGTCCTAGGTTCATCTATAGAAGCCTCACAACGGCAGACGGGATTCTCTACAGATTGTATCGATATTACTAGATAAAAATCATTGTACAAGGACATAAAACATCGAAAATAGCAAACAAAACCATGGCAGTGGATCAAAACAAGTATTGAATGACTAACTAGACGACCATTTACGACATTGTTTACGTTTAGATGATGCACAAAGGGTATGGTGGGGAAGTTGTTGGCCTGAAACACAAAGTATATCATCTGTCCAAACTGTCTATATGAGAGGTTTATGCCTCAACCAAACACTGTTTTCCCAATGTATTCTCTCTTTGAATCATTTAGATAATCAAGAGCTGCAGGGAAAAAATAACTCATTTTCAAACGAATTTGTTTAAACAAATGTACTCGCTATTAAAGTTTAAAAGGAATGGTTAAATTCAATGCATGTGATCAAGTTGGGATGATAATCAACAGAATTGCAAAAAATGTTTTGAAAATAACTTCGACTATAAGTATGACATTCATTTAGTGCACAGAGGTAGGAGCACCAAAGTATGCTGATAAACGTAGTTGATAAAGCAGGATGGAAGTTGATGCACTTACCTAGTGATGGTTTGGGAAGAGGCATGTGACCTCCTTGAGAATCACTGAGTCTCAGATCTATCTCAATGGACAGACTCCCAGTATCCAGGTTTATGATGATTAGATCTCAATAATAAAGATCGTAGTCGCTAATTAACTTTTCCTAGCCAGGTCCATGAATTTTAGACCGGTTAGTTTCATTGGAGATGCAGATCTCATATGACAGATCCTCGTTGGTGATTAGTACTAGATTCCTTTGTTTTCCTTCTTCTTGAAATGTGTCGGTGGAAATGACACCTATGGGATCACAAGAATCCCTACTACGGTTGCGGGGTGCGGGGTCGTGAGGAGAGCAGGACCAGCAATCAGCACAAGCACACGGGTCGTTTACCCAGGTTCGGGCCGCGAGGAAGCGTAACACCCTAGTCCTGCTTTAGTGTATATCTGAGAGTTCTTGGAGTTCTTGAGCTAGCTACCATGGGCGTAACTTGTGCAAGGGTCTGAATCCTTCTCCTGGATGCCTCGGGCCTCCTTTTATAGTCAAGGGGATCTCCACAATGGCACACAGGAGCTGGCATCGGGGTACTGTGGCTAAGCTTATCGCTAGCCATTACGGGACAAGACGTATTTAATGCGCCCCCTTAGGTGTCCCTTACTTTATCGGGGATGGAGATTAACCCCCGTCCCGTCCGTCGCCGCTCCACCCTGCTCCGACACACGTCCATTCCAGCGGGGTGCATGGTGCCATGTAATATGGCAGGCAGCTGAGGTGGCACGCTGGAAAGGTCTTCATGAAGATCTGCATGCCACCACGTAGGTGCCGCTGTTTTGGCCTTGAGGCCTCCTGTTGACATGCAGGCGCCTGCCTAGCTGGCGGGCTGTCGGCTGCATGGAAGCGGTGGTGGAAACTTGGCGGGCGTGGGCCTAGCTATGGCCCCGCGGACATCCTCGTCAAGGGCCTTGCCGGGGCCCCGGCAAGGGTCTTGCCATGGTGTCGTGGTCGTCCCCGGCAAGGGTCTTGCCGAGGGTCTTGTGGATTTTTTTGGCAAGGATTCCGCTGAGGCTCGTCATCTTCTAATCCTTATCTGACTCTGTGTGATTGTTGTCTTCACAAAGATCTGCATGCCACCACGGTGGCGCCTCCCGAGCCTTGGTTCCAAGATGGTTGGTGGTGTTGGAACCCTTGAGGCTCAAGAGTGGCGCACCTTGCTGGCGCGAGATTGGGCAAGCTTCCCCGGCAAGGCTCCTGCCGGAGCCATGGAGGCTGCCCCGGTAAGGATCTTGCCGGGGAGAACCACCTTGCCCCCTTGGCCTTCTGGTCTTGGCATTGCTTCTGACAGTTCTGCGGCTTTAACTCCTCCCTCTGCCCTGCTTAGTGTGGTCGTGGGCGTGGCTCTGACTGCCCGTGCACTTAGTAAGGGGTACCAAGTAGTGCCCCTGCTTTAGTACACCGACAAAATGCTTCCTCTTTCCACTGATAGATTGAAGAAGTGACTTGCTACCTGCAATAGCATGGCACGTACTGTGCAAGAAAAAAAAAGAAAAAAATCTTCAAACCAGCAAGAAGGAATCCTTGAATACCGACATGTATAATCAAGACAGATAGTGGTTATCATATATCTACCAATTGTTTTCAACAGGTTACCATTTGATAAAACAAGGTACATCAAAAATTGAAAACCATCTCGTTAAATGCTTAAATGTAGGCATTCTATTCCAACAGTATGGGAGAAACTTCTATTTCCTGCCATCAGAGATATACAGTAGTTGGTAGTAACTAATGGGCGGCATGGGGTGCCAAACATTTCTCCTTACTAGGCATGTCTTGTAGAATCAAGGAAGACACACTGTTATCTCGTTGTGAAGAACGCCTGACTCCAATCCAAAGCAACCGAAGTTGGTACATATATCACAACACATGGTTTCCCCTGGAATACGTTGCAAAACAACGTTTATATGAAATTCTCAACACAAGGAAACTTATATTATCTTGAAAAACTTTCTGCTAAAGGGGCACTTTTCATAAATAGTCGTTCACAAACAATTTCCTAAAAAGACATGTGCACAGCTTGACAGTTCTACAATGATAGTAATAGCAGAGGAAATATGAATTTAATTAAATGAGTATTTTATTTTCGAAAAATGGTTGCTTAATTCATCACAATTCAGTATTGACTATTTTTAGAGAAGTTCACAATCTTGGCTGTCAATGTCAATCAGTGAAAGGATCTCTGTTGCTTGGTTATAAAAGCAGCTTTAGCAATTCTATATTTCAAGACAAGATAAGCAAAAGGCAGAAACAATGCATTAGGCGGCTCAAAAAAGTGTTTGTAACATTAAAATTATATGTAAATTCGTCAAAGATGCACCCAACAACAATGTCATCCGCAACCATACGCTACCGTCGCGGACGCCAACCACCAGAACATGTGTGGCTAGGTGGTATTTGAAACGGGTCATCCATCAATGTTAACCTTGCCCCCAGCCTACAGGACCCCAGACGTTGTTCTCAAGCACAAAAGCCGACTTACATTCAACAACACCCCAAACACCGATCTCCAACACCCTGTGGCCGGTTAAGCAATAGTGCGCAACATCTGGCCACTCACTTTAAACCGCCGTTGTTTTGCAAGACCTAACGGTCTTCAATTTAAACTACCAACCTCCCTCGGCGAAGTTCATCGCTCACCTGGGACTTGGACGCCACAGGTCGGTGCAGCTCGTAGCGTTCTCAAGCACAAACGCTGACTCCTAGTCAACCCCACCCCTAAGAGGCATGGGTCGTGTACAGGTTCGGCCTCATACTGCGCGGATTTGGTTTAGATCACAACAAGTTTCCAGGCAATTCCGAGCATAACAGCGTAGATGTGTCACTTTCAAACACGAAGACACAAAACCAACAAAGAGGGAAACGGATCTTAGCGAAAAATTCACATAGAAATTAAGAGAAAATGGACTAACCCTAGATCTAGAGGGAGAATCGAGAGACAAAATACAATGAACTCTATGGCGGATGAGTGGGAGGGGGAGTCTGGGTTGGCACAAAACAGAACAAACAGTTATAATATGCGCCTACTCAGTGACACGGGCCTATTGTACAGCGGCAAAGATAAGACTTTTGGCTTATGAGGAGAATAGAGGCACGGATTGACGGCCCCAACACGCATGGATTTACATGCACATAAGGCACAGCTTTGTTTCTGTATTCCAAATTTTCTCAGTGACGCGTTCACTGAGACAGGCGCGGTCTTTAAGCAGTCGCGGGACGGTTTGTGCATGTCCATGACGCACGACCATGCTTCTATTTTCCAAAGTATTTTTCCCTAGCACGGTCTCTCAGAGGGACAGGGACATGAAGCCATGGTGCGCATCGTTCTATAACTATAAGAATGAGATACACGGTAGGGCTTCTGTATTCGAAATGTTCTCAATGACGTGTTCATTGGCAGATGCGCTGTCTTTAAGCAGTTGGTGCGCGGTTGTACATGTGCACGACGCACAAACGTCTTTTGTGTTCTCCTAGTTGTTTTCGCATGACACTGCCACTCTAAGGGACAGGGAAGTGAAGCCACGGTGCGCACGGTTCTCCAAGGAGCAAATGCACTGAAGTGCCTCTGTTTTCGTAACATTTTAAGTTGCTTGTTCAGTGATAGAGGCACGAGTGTATGTTTAAATGACGCAAGAACCTGCTACTATTTTTGAATTGTTCTTTTCTGACATGGTCTCTCAGAGGGATAAGGTGTCTGCAATTAAAAGGGTACATTTCCTGTGGGGTGCACGGACGTACGATTTTCACAACCTCTTGATGCACGTTTCTTGTGGGGTGCATGGACGTCCTTCGGAGAGGCGTGGTTGCAGCAGTTGCAGGTTTGCAGTAGACGCATGTTGCTTTTAAAACACAGAATTTCATGCCAAGCAACTGAGATAAACAAGAGGAAACTAGTTTGATTTTTGAGCATCTATGAGTTGATTTCTTTTACCTTTGGGTCTACAAACATATGATCGATATTGTAAACAGAAAGCACGTGACTGATATCATAAACATTCATATTCCTATTTTTAAAAATAGGATCTTACTACCTAGAAAAAAAGCTTACAGGCGGTACGGTGCAAAATGAGTAAGAATTGTTTGACCATGTTTACACAATGCACTCATTGAATATCGCAAGTACATCTCTCCAAACCTGTTTTTAGCATTCACAGTTGAATGGATCTGGCAAATCCAGATATTCAACACCTGTGTTTTTTAAATCCATGTGCATATGCTTGCAAGTTTTTGTTAATTTAAGCTTGGCACAATTAGAAGCCCTTTGTCCATCTACAGTAGCTCTTCTTGCCGTTTGTAAAATTTACAAGTGAAATCTCTGCGCAGGCCAAACTTAAGCCTGATGGCCAGTAGCATCCTAGCATTGAGGATAAAGAATGTCACAAATTCAATGTTTGCATCTATGACTTCATAGTCTTCCAGCGCTAATGTCCTCAAACAAATGACGTGATTATTGAGAAACACCCGCTACTTTTGGCGCCATTCATTTGTTATACCTTTTTGATCCCATCCTCCCCCCTAAACACGCATGCAGAGCAAATTGAGCAGTTAGTGCCAGTATATTACGTATACTGTGTGTGGGCTTTCAACATGTGTGAAATCATCACCTCGATAAACAAGTTCTGCAAGCATTGAAAGCATCGCAGCAAGTCAACAATCTCATCAAGATTAAAGCATGTCTCTGAGATAAACAAGGTCTTGACAGAATCCAGCACCGCATGTAGGCTACTTATGCAGAGACCCTTCATTGAGCACATAACATGATATTATTAGCTTGTGGAAGTGAATCTTATGTGCTTTTGAATAACGCAGGTCAAAGTAACATGCAGAGATAGTACCTTAATAACTGTAGACCCAATGACGATATTTGTTTCATTGGGTAATTCAGAAATTATTCCCAGGGTGTCCAACATAGGTGCAGAGACAACTGTTATTTGTTGTTGTGTGTCTATAGAATCATGTAGTAGTCTCCGGAGGCAAGGGGCATCCTCAATGATTAGTTTTCCTCCGTCACAACAAATGCCAATGCTGACAAGCCAGCCTGAGTTTATTCGTAGACAGCAGAATTTCTTGTTGCAAACAAGAAGCATGCACTGCAGGGCAGGGCAACCATGGTGGATGAACTTCCGCAAGGAAACATCCGATATATAAAACTCCACCAGTGAAAGTCTCCTGAGAAGTGGGAGGTAAAACATTTCTACTAGATTGTCTTCTAGGTTGCACATTGCGAAGGTGACTGTGTGGAGAGACGAGCGAAATCTCGAGATGGATGCCGGTGGCGACGGCATAGAAGAAGGGATTCTGTGTGCTTGCCTGGGCCTTGGGTAGAAGAAATTTGGGAATATGTTATAGAACTCTAAAACCTGGAGTTTGTCCAGATTCCAAGAGAGGAACAACTCATCGACGCCACAAGGTTGGCACTGGAGGTAGCTTGTCAGGATGCAGAGGCGGCAAATCGGGCCCTCGTGATCGGAGAGTATAGATACAGGAAGACTGAAGCCATTAGCCACAAATTCTTCGTGGCAGTTGCAATTGAAATGTCAGCATTGAGTTCCGATGTATGTTTCCTGGACAATTTGCTTGCCCGGGAGAACACGGATGATTTGGCAACAGATTTTTTCCAGAGATCTGGTAGAACGGGTATCAGGGGTCACACGAAAGTCAAGATTGAGGGGTGCGGTGCGCCATATGTGGAGCCATCGAGATGCGAGCACTTGTGTGCGGATGCCCTCCTCTATGGGCAGACGAGAGATGATCTTGCCGAGGATGACATCCGGGAGATCACTGATGTGGTCTGGACCAAACTCAACATGGTTCTCGATTCCAGTGGGCGGGCCATAGCCGCTCCTCTTAACGAGCTTAGAGGGCACAAGTACAGACGCAAACCTCGTCTTCTTGTTGCTAGAGGCACGCTTCTTCATCTCCATTTACGAGCTCGTGCCGCCCCTGTTGCAGCTCTCTGTGCGGTGGATCTGGAAAGAGGGTTAGGGTATCACGATTCACAAAGACGACAATATATATATACGTACCTAATCTAGAAGATTTCGACGGGCGTGGTGGAAAAGTCACGGCGTCGACAAACGTGCGTGTTCACAAGGCATGGGTATCAACTGTCCGGATACACTGAAGTTTGGTGGCAGAGGCATGGGTCTGAATACTCAGCTAGAGACACACGGTTGTGCGGTCTGTAGAGACACCGGGGTGTGGCGCCACGACACGGGGGCAAGTGTCATGTGAGGCACGTGCGTGCATGCATTGGAGGCACCTAATTGAATTCTATACAGGCACGTACCTACTTGAAGCCTCTACAGACCCAGGTATCAACTCCCTGGATGCACAAAAATGTGGTGGCAGAGGCATGGCTGGGAACACTCAGTTGAAAAGACACGGTTGTGAAGTCTCTGGATCCACGGGGGTGTGTCTCCAGGGGAACATATAACTCACAGCCTCTACAGGCATGTACAATTTTCAACCCTCTAAATGCAAAAAAATATGTGGCAGAGGCATGGATCCAAATACTCAGTTAGGGAGGCACGGTTGTGGATTCTCTGGAACCAAAATGGTCACGTCAAGTGTCATGTGAGGCACGTGTATTGATACACCGGAGGCATAGAAATGAAGCCTCTTGGGTAGTAGTGTCAACCCAATGGATGCACAAAAGTGTGGCCGCAGAGGCATGGGTGATAATACTCTGTTGGAGCGGCGCCATTGTGAGGTCTCTGGGCCCACCCATGGGCGTCTGGCTCCATGGGCACCTAAGAGTCATGGCTTATGTCACGTGAGGCACGTAGATGCAGGCGCTGGAGGCACTGTTGGGGAGCTACTACACGCACGGGTGTGGCGTTTCTCTAGGCCTGGCTCGGCATAAACCTTCTCTGGGTGCACAAAAGTGTGCGCTGAAGGTGCCAAAGAAAGGCCTCTACATGCACGTCTACCAACCCTCTGGATAGTCAGTTAGAAAACCACGTTTGTGAAGTTTCTAGACAAAGTCTGACCTTCAGACGAACAACAGTCGTCATGTCACGAGAGGCACGGTTTTATCGGCATACGAATCATGGACTTGCTTTGTATTGGAAAGGTTCCCACTGACGAGTTCACTATCAGGAGCATGGCACTATACTAACAAGACTCAGTGTCGTGATGGTAAATACTCATAATCTTCCCGCTGAAACATTCAATGTGGAAGGCATGGACGTCCCGTAGCACGGAGCACGAGTTTACAACCAGTAGATTCACCGGCTAACAGGTCGTGTAAATACACTATGAGCATCTTGTTCAATCTAACAACAATTATATTTATTGTAGCTGCAATGTTTTTTTCCTTTCAGCTGCGTACTGTTGTACATCACAGAACCAATCTGGTAACATGATATAAAGGCATATCAAATGGCACCATATTAAAATTGCTTACACTTGATTTCGCCTGTTAGAAGACAAGCACAGTTACGACACTTTCTAACCAAGGATTGTTATGGCCAGCTTACAAACGGTGCAAAAAATTACAAGGGTTGTCTGCATGTTTAGACAAAACACACGTTCAAAAGGGCGCAACAACTGTAACCCTGCAAGCTTGAACAACTTACTCCTGCTCTATGTTCAGCAGTCACAGCTGAATGGGTTCGTCAAATCCAGGTATTCAACACGTGTGAGTTTTAAATAAAAGAATCAGTGCTTGCACGGTGCTAGTAATATAAGGCAAGCACGTTCAGAAGCCTTTTTGCACCACAGAAGATCCTTTTCTTGCTTTTCGTAAAATTCTTCCATGAAGTCTTGGTGGAAGCGATAGTTGAGCCTCATGGCCTCAAGCTTGCTTGCACTCAGAACAAAGAATCTCACAAATTCAATGTTTACCAAACAGGGTTCATAGTCATCCAGCGTTATTGTCTTCAAACGAAAGTCATCTCGTTTGACAAACGGTCGGTGCTTACAACGCCATGTATTTGTTTCTCCATAATAGAGTCCTCCCTACATGTGCATGAAGATTGAAAATACTTAAGCTCTAAAAATAGAGATTTTGTCGAAAGAGCAGATGAATGATTAATTTTATTACCTCCGTCTTGGTAAAGTATTTATTGGATTTTCTGTAATCACGGGTGTATGTAATACTAAAACATGTCTAGCCATGGGTGTATCCATTTATAGACGAATGTAAGACAAGCTTTTTAAGACATATAGTAGAAGTAGTACAGTATACATGTTATCTTCTTTCAATGTGTGTGAGAATCATCACCTCGATAAACAAGTTCTCAAGGCTTCGAAAGCATTGCATCAGGGAAACGACCACGTCCAGTTCAAAACACATCTTGATGAGCAAAGTCTTGACCATTCAAAGCACTGTTGACAGGCTGACTGTCCGCAAACCCTGCATGGTGCATGCACAACAATTTTAAAAATTAAACAAAAGGTTCTATTACATGAAACTTGTTTACTCGAACAAATACAGCTGAAAACTAGGTACCTGGATAACTGTAGGGTTACACATGACCTTGCATTCAGAGAAAAAAATCATGGAATTTTCCCATAGTCTCTAGTTTAGGTGCAGATATGACAGTTATCTGCAAGTTGCTGCTCAGGATATTGTTAAGCAACCGTTGAAGTGACGGGGCATCCTCTATAACAAGTTCGCCATGTCCACAGCGAATTCCAATGCTTACAAGGTTACGTGTGTTTATTCTTATGCAACATCTTTCCATATTCCAAGTATGCAGTAGGCACCATAGTGCGGGGCAACTAGAGTGGATGGTGCTTTCAAGGGAGATGTCTGATATACCAATGTCCACAAGTGAAAGTCTCTTAAGCAGTGGTAGTTTAAGAGCCTAAACGTAACTGTCTGGTATTTGGCAAAGAGCAAAGGTAGCGGTGTGTAGGGAGGATGCAAACCAAGAGAAGGACGCCGGTGCAAAAGGCGCAGATGATGGGTGTGTGAGTGGTCGTACGACACACTCTCTCACGAAATCTGGGAACATGTAATAGAACTCGAGCACCTGGAGATTGTTCAGTTTGGATGATTTCAGCCAGGCGTCGACGGCGGAGGGTCTGGACTGGATGTAGCATGCCGGTATGCAGAGACGGTGAACTACGCCCCCATGGGCGCAGAGGATGGCTTCCGGAAGGGTCGTATCATTAGTGCCAGATTTGCAAGGGCACCGAGTGCCGAAGTGTCTTTCGCGGGTGAGCTCCCAAGTAGGAGGCGCTCCAACGGAGATTTTCTCGATATGAACTGTTTCTAGAGGCTTAAAAAGACGAGTGGCAGGGATCTCACGGCAATCGAGATTCAAAGGAGCGGTGGGCCATAAATGACGCCACCAACGAGTGAGGATTCGAGTACGGATGCTATCCCTGATGGGGAGACGAGAGATGATCTCACCTAGGATGACGTCCGGCAGATCGCTGATGCGGTCCGGATGAGGTTTTTTTCTCGCGCTCCTCAGATCCAGTGGGCGGACCCTCACCGGTCCCCGTCGGTACCACCAAACACCCAGACAAATGCGTTGTCGGTGGCATGAGCCTTTCCCTCTTGGTACTAGAAGAATCGGAATCCATCTACGAGCGACGGGTGCGGTGGATCTGGAAAGACGGTTTGGAGGACGGAGATGTTGCAACAACACCGTTTATCAAAAAAGTAGCATTTTTTAACTTATGTCGTTGCGAGAACAATGACATCGAACAGTGGCAACAAGTCGCAATCCATGCCTCCACTTGATTCACGCTCTCCGAGCAACGTGTCACTACAAACATACTGAACACGGACGCACGATTGCAGCTCTTCTTTTTGACACGGGACGCACGACCGTAAGTCTTCCTCCTAATATGGGACCGTGCCTCCGCTTGCTCGACCGACGTGCCTATCTAAGTACACAACTCAGCTGAAATAATGACAACTAAGAGGCATGACCGTCTCCTCTTATTCTATATGACCGTGCCTTCACTAACTTCAGGGTCGTGCCTCTCTTAATACACGAGTCAGCTAAGTTAATCGAAGCACAGAGGCATGACCATGAGTCTTCTTAAGGCCAACTCCACCGCGTGACCCCAAACGGACGTCTGTTTTGTCTGGATTCTGTCTGTTTGGGCAGGGGGGTGGGGTCGTGTCCGGGCCTGTCCGGGGATGCGGTGGCCGTGCGCCCAGCGCGCGGCCGCATCCTTTACCCCATCCTTTCCGCATCTATTTAAAAAAAAGAGAAACATTTCACATGCCAAGCCCTACGGCCCCAGTTCATCACGCACGCCGGCAACAAAGCCAGCAGTCTACATGTCCATCGCCGGCATCAGCCAGCGGCCGGCAACACAGCCAGCCTCCAAAATGTATGGTTGTCCTCGCCAGCAACACAACCAGCGGCCGGCAACACAGTCGGCCTTCAAAATGAATGTTTTTCTCGCTGGCACACGGCCAGCGGCCTAGCAGGGCGGGCGGCAACTATGCCAGCCTCCAAAAAGAATGGACACGGCTGATCGGACGACCTAGTTCAGGTCGTCGGCATCGAGCATCTCCTTCTTCCTGGCCTCGGACCAGGCCCTCGTCTTCTCACCCATCTTCGACAAGTCCACGCTCATGATCGCTAGGGCCACCTCTTTCGCTTTAGTGGCGGCAATTGTGGCCTCGATGTCGAGCTGCCTTTGCCTGGCCTTGACGTTGTCGACCTCGATGTCGAGCTGCCTCCTTCTCCTCGACCTCGGCCTTGTGCCGCGCGGCCTCAATCGCGGCGCGCTCGGCGGCTCTCTTGTCCGCGGCGACGTTGGTCTTGGCGACCGCCCTCCGGCTCCTCCTCTTCGCCGATTCCGATTCCAACTTCGCGATCTCCTCCGGCGTGCACTCTGACCGCGGCTTCCTTAGCGCCTTACCCTTCTTCTTCTTGGCCATTCCGGGCGGGTCGGTGGCCAGCCTGCCGGAGTTCGGCTGGGTGTCAGCCATGGACGGGGGAGAGAGTGGGACAGGCGGGATGAGGGAAGGGTTTGGGGGGAATGGCGCCAAAGGGGCCATGGGGGGGTTGCTTTGTTTCACCGACATGCGAGCCAGGGGTGGACAAGCGCGCACGTCTCGCCCGTCCGCGTGCTGTCTGTTTCGCCCCAAAAGCGGCGCAAACTTGGGCCGCAGATGGGTCGAAAGCGGACACAAAACGGACAAATGTTTGTTTGCTCCCGCGCGCTGGGCCGCCCGGTTTGTCCGTTTTACCCCAAACGGACGGGGCCGGACAGGATAGAGTCGCGCGGTGGAGTTGGCCTAACACAGGACTGAACCTGCAGTAGGTTCAAGTGCCTCTATAAGCAAACATGTCGAAGTAAATAGAAGTATTTGGTATGTACTGTGAGGATTTCAACTGCACTCATAGTTTGAAATAACACACGTGCAATACTTAACTTAATACCATAGTATTTAAAATTTATATCATGTAAATCCATCCCTCCATCATCGTACACGTCTCATGCCATGCCGTTTTTTGCAAAGACCGGTGATGACAAGTGAGAGCAAGTCCTCCCCATGCACAGTGTGCAACTAGATACTGATGAGTACAACACAATCAACTATCGGCCTGGCTGCATCTGCAAAAGCAGAAATCCCGATGATCGCCATCCTTCCATCTTTGTGTATACAATAAGTGCTAGGCAAATCAAGGTTGTTGAATATTTGAACAAGCCTAATGCTGCCTTTGAGAGGCAAATATCCAAGCTTCATCCTAAGATCATTGGTAACAATAGATGGGATTTTCTGTCCAATAACAAATTATTCTGGCATTAGATTAGGAGGACAGACATGTTGACGGTGGATTAGAGAAAGAAACAACAATGGACCAAACGGTATGTGTGAACGTTGGTGAAACATAGATAGTGCACAAAGGTAATGGCAGGGATGTGTTTAGCATTTAGGACTAGTTTAATCATGCAAGCCATGTCGATATAGGAAGGTTTTATGCCCCGGGTGTAGACTGCCTTGTCTATGTAGCTCCTTTTTGATAAACTGAGATTGTCAAGGGCTAAATAAATACAACCATGTATTAGCCACTGTGTCTGAAGCAATGAATAGAGCAGTTAAAACTAAAATAAATGAATAATGGTTTTTAAAAGGGAAATTACAGTTTTAAACTACATTGTGAGCACAAAGAAATATTTAATACGTTATATCACAGAGATTAAGCATTTAAATACCAACGACATGCCACAGTAAAATTATAATTGATAAATATTAAATTAGAACAAATATTGATAAGCGATCAGAACATATCAACGAAAGGTTTGGGAAAGGCTCTGTGGCCTCCTCGAGATTCACTCAACATCAAATCAATGGGAAAGAAGATATCTTCTGCTTGCAAATCCAATTTTATAATATCACCGTAAAACAGATCATAGTCACGTATCAACTTTTCCCATCCTCGTCCATGAAACTTAGACTTGTGGTTGCCATCTATAAACTTAATCTTGTAAGACAATTCTCAGTAGTGCCGAACACAAGGTCAAAATCTTCTTCTTCAAAACCATCCTCGAAAGCTTCATCTTTCCATAAAGAGATCAAAGAAAGGACCTGGTTCCGATAGTAGCATGGGACATACTACATAAAAGTAAAAGTAAAACAAAGGTATATAAAAGTTTTACTGATTTTCATAAAAATGCATGAAAGTGTTTTTTGTTTACCTTGAAATTACTTGGCTTTCAGGCACAGGCACCATGATATTTAATTAAACCTATACAACACAATTGAGCTTCTAATTACATCAAGGCCTATAAAATAAATAAAAAAGCATGCGCAGTATAATTCGTTGCGAAGGAATACGTGTGGCTGCTGACTGCGGATTAAAGGTAACTGCAACAACGACAGCGACGAAGGTTTTTTACTGGCCACGTGATTGGTAGTAAAACTTGCCAGGCATGACTCATAACAACGAGGCAAAGACACAATCAAGAAAGATTGGGCAACATCAGATTCAACGCCGGGACAGTTGAGGTTCCTGCAAACACCACACGCCATGTTTGTCTGTGAGATGTAACAATATATAAGACCCAGGATCATTAATTATTAAAGATAAATTTATTTCAACACTCCGCTTATGGTACATAGAATTAGAAGACTATACATCACTGAGACATGCTTGTTCCAATCAGTAAGATAGAGTGGAGCGAATGCTGATTTGGAGATATCCCTTGATGTCAGTGTCTCTGTAAAAAATTAAAAAACACGCACACACCTCAAATCTACAAGCTTGCAACGAACTAGCTAGAAAAAAAATCAACTGTCGCCCTCCAAGATTATCCCCCTACAAAACATCTTAAAAGGTATAAGATCTTATCACAAAAACTAAAATTAAAAGGGTAACATACAACAAGAATGCAACTAACAAAACACAGCGCGCAACGCATAAGTAATACGTAGAGGGGGAAAATTACTGTATTTCAGAGCAAGTGGGCAAACCGTAGATCTATCTGTGTGGACTGTAGAGTGAGGAAGACAAAGCAAGCAAGACGGAAGGAACCAGACAAGAGGGGGACCGGAAGACCAAGGGACTCGGGAGAGGAGACGCACATAACGATGTATTTATGGAATAATTATGGAGAGGGAAGTAATTTTGTGTACTCGCTCACCAAAAATGAAACTAACGTGGCATGCTCCATTCAAATCTTCAACCGTCCGCTTGAGCATCAAGATTCGTTCTACTTGACTTGGTTTTTTTACTATAGTATTTTTTTATTAGTGGTGAGACTTCTAGTGCGGAAGTGGAGCCTCTCTACACGCATGTGGATGCAGGCACATGAGGCACTTAAGTGCAAGTTCTACAGGCACGTAGATGCTGGCACGAGAGGCATGGAAGTGAATCTTGTAACACTCAGCTAGAGAACCACGGGACAGGCAAGTGTCACGTGAGGCACATGGATGTAGCCATCGGAAGCATGGAAATACAGGCAACACATGCACGAACTCGCGGTATCTCGAGGCACGGGTATCAACCCTGAGGATGTACAACAGTGTGGTGGCGGAGGCATGTGTGAGAATGCTCGGTAAAGAGGCACGGTTGTGAAGTCTCAGGAGCCACGCGGGCGTGGTAGTGGGACCCGTGTAAGAGTCACGGTGTATGTCACGTTAGGCACATGGGTGCAGGCACGTTAAGCAAAGAAGTGCAGCCACCATGGGCACGTTCGTGGGTCTTGTTGAGTCACGGGTGTGCACCCTCTGGATGCACAAAAATGTGGCGGCAGGGGCATGGGTCCGACTACTCGGTTAGAGAACCACGGTTGTCAAGTCATGTGGGTGTGGCAGTATGGGGCACGTAAGAGTCACGACAAGTGTCACGTGAGGCACGTAGATGCAGGCATGGCAGGCGCGTAGCTGGAGGAACAGAAGACACGGACTTGAGGCTTCTGGAAGCACGGGGTATCAACCCTGTGGGTGCACAAGAGTGTGCTAGCAGATGCACATGTATCAGAATTCTCGTTTAGAGATGCACAGTTGTGAAGTCTTAGGAGCCACGCAGGCGTGCATCCTTTGAAACTATTGAGAAAATTAAATGGCTCCTTGCCATCCAAATGAAAAAAGGGGGGATGGGGAGGGGAGGTGGATGGTGAGTCTGGCGAATAGGTGGGAACTTTGGTCGAGCCAGACCAGGTCGAAGTCCCTCGCTTTCATTTCCCCTCTCACTCTGTCACTATCTCTCTTCCCCTCCTCTCTCTCTCTCTCTCTCTCTCTCTCTCTCTCTCTCTCTCTCTCTCCTCTCGAATTAGACGCCGCCTACTGCACCGCATCTGCTCAAATCCTCCGTGCCATGTCGACACCAAAGATCAGAGAAGATGGGAGGAAGGAAGGTTTGAACTTCCTTGAGCTGGATTTTGATTTCTATGTAGGTGATTTCCTGCTACATGTGGAGTGTTGAACTGCAGTTTGTTTTCCCAACAAAATATCTGAGCTCTAAACATTCATGTGTCCTTGTAGGAGAACCCTGATACATTGAAGACCGTGATTTTTGTGGCAAAGAGGTCGACTGTCCTCTCTACTGCGTTCTCCACGATACCAAGCCTCTCAGGTGTGTGACCTTTGAAGGAAGTGACACCGAAAGGAGGTTCTATGGTTGTGTTGTGAAAGTTAGTCACTTTCATAAATCCGAGCTACTTTCTTATTGAATCAAACTGTTTGGATATAGGACATGTAGTCTTCAAAGAAGACTGATTACTTCTTGTGTTTACCAGTTGATTGTAGGAAACATTGTCTAGTCATTTTGGTTTACATAAAAGGTAAAGATCACTACTTATTATACATCACTGAACACAAAAGGAAGTGGTCTAAACACTCTCATGTTTGTTTACAAAGGGACTTCTATTTAATGGTCAGTATATTCTTCAAAAAACCTCTCTAAATAAGTTGACTGGAGAGGTAACTCCATATTAATTCAAGCTAGCTTAAGAGAAAAAAATAACTACAATTATGAAATAACTCCGCGGGTTAGGGTGGGCGAAGTACCATAATTAGTGACACGGGTACCTAACCATTGGCGTGCCACATTACACAAACGCAGTACATAGTTAGTTGAATGAGGTCATAAGCCAAGTATATGTCAACTTTATTATATCCTAGAGCTTCTGCAGTAGTATATTAATAGTTTCTGTTCATTTTGTTCCTTTTTGTTCGCAGAGAGGCGTGAACTATGGAGTCGTCGAATGGATTGACCACCCGTGGCCTATCATTATGCAGAGGTGCCTACTGGGGGATGTTACATGAGAGCAATGATGATAGGCAAGCAAAGAATGAAGAGATAAGCAGCCTGAAATTGGAGATTGAACAAGTGAAGTTTAAGCTCGAGAATCTTGTTGCAGCTGTGGAAAGAACTAATGTAACTACCATCAAGATTGACAGGCAGAAGAAGTAGATGGGTATCGTTGATAAAGACGTCAAGCGCATTTAGAAGTCTTTCACAAGTGCCATTCAGAATCTTAAGGACGAGAGGGGTGAGATTAAGCTGGACAAGGATTTTCTGAATGAGGAGGTGCATAAGCTAAAGGAGAATAGAAATAAGATGCAAAGCGTCATCTGTGATCTTTTGGGGCAAGGGTTTGCAAACACTGATGACCTCCTGATGATCAAGGCAATCCTCGAAGAATGATAATTAACATTTGCCTTCTTTTGAAACGTTGCAAGGAATACTCATCTAGTATAAGTTTATGCTTGGACATGGTTACTTGCCTAAAGGCATCAATCTTATTTTTTGCAATCTTTCATAGGGTGTGTGACGTTCTACGCACATCAAATATTGATCTCCTGAATATTTTATATTTCAAAGAAACGTGCTGCTAGCAAGGCGCATCCGGCAATGTTTCGTCTTGGATCGTTCCATGAGACATGTGTTACTATAATCTAGGATGGTACATATGTCGCTTTGGCAGGCATGGGGAACCATGCCTCTGGTAACATTGCATTGTCTTGTCAAAGGCACGGCCCTATGTGAGACACGAGCACCGCACTAGCGCTGACACACATAAAATCTACAGTCTACAGAGTCGCGCTTACTCCTGAAGCCGATGCACGTCTGTGCCTCCGTGACTCGATTGTTTGTAGTCAGACATAAACTCGTTCACGGACATGCATTTCCATGAAAGGCACGTACAAATTCGCACAGAAGCACGGTCGTGAATCTAGAACAAGGCGTACGTTTGTAGATCCATCCTGCCTAACAACGTCCCAAAATTCCGCACGGGTCACATTCGGTCTGAGGTCGCTGGCAGCATGGTTTGAGAGTAAGCAGAGTCACGGCCATGCATGTGTGTGCAAGGAGGCAGTTCCCGGACGTCACTGCCTCTTATCTTCCAAATGTTTTTGTTCCCGGGTCGACTACCGCATACAAATGTTTTTTTAGCATCGAGATAGAATGACATAAAACTATCAAATTAGCACAATAGCAGGTGCATAGCACAAAAGCATTCTTATAACAAGCTTACAAAATGGTGCAAAAGGCAAATGGATTGTTTGGCCATGTTTACACATAACACAGTCTCAGATTGGTGCAACAACATCTAACTATACTAGCTTGAGCAACTAACTACAGCCCTGTGTCCAGCTGTCACAAGTGAACGAATCTGACAAATCTAGGCATTCAAACGCCTGTGTTTCAAATCCAAGCATAGATGGTCGCAACATGCTAATAATTTGAGATGGGCGCACTTGGAAGCTTTATTCTCCCACAGGAACAACTTCTGTTGTTGTTCGTAAAATTCTTGCGTGAAGTTTGAGGGAAAGCGAAACTTGATCCTCATGGTCTCTAGCTCCGTTGCATTCAGAATAAAGAACCTCACAAACCCAGTGTTCTTCCTGTTTTTTTCATAATCTTCCAGCGTTACTGTCTTTAAATGAATGATGTGTTATTTGACAAGCGCACGGTGCTTGCGACGCCAAATATTCCTTGCACCATTAGCAATGAATCCTCCCTGAAAACGCATAAAGGTTGAAAGATACTTAAGATCTGTCGAAGGAGAAAATGGACGATAAATTCTATGACCCCCGTCCCAATCAATTTGTCAAACATTTCCCTAGATACAAATGTATATATAAAAAACATGCCTAGATATAGGGTGTATCCATTATATACAAAATTTGACAAGCTTTTTGAGATGCAGGGAGTGCTGCACTATGCATGGCATAAGCTTTTCATTGGGCGTGAGAATCATCACCTCAACAAACAAGTTCTCCAGGTTTGGGAGGCACTTAATCAAGTGAACGACCAGGTCCACTTGATAAGACATGACCAAAAGCAAGGTTTTGATAGATTTCCGCATTGTAGTTAGGCTGACCGTCGCCAAATCCTTCACAGAGCATAGAAAATAAAACATAAAATTATTAGAACAAAGGTTGGACGACATGAAACTACTTTCTCAAGACAATGCAACTGGAAGTATTGTGAAATGTCAGTACCATAAGACCTGTGGGGTCAAGCGAGATGCTAAATTTGCCCAATGTCTCCAGTTTAGGTGCAGAAACGATGAATACCTCCATGTTGTCACTCAGGATATCATAGATCAACCATTGAAGTGAGGGAGCATGCTCGATGATGAATGTTCCTTTCTCACCACGAATGCCGATGCTTACAAGGTTAGGCGAATTTATTATGATCTGTTGCCTTTCTCTATTGCAAACAAGCAGCAGGCACTCAAGTGCAGGGCAACTAGAGTTGATAATGCTTTGCAACGAGAAGTCTAATATATCAACCTCAACAAGTGAAAGTCTCTTGACCAGTGGTAGTTCAAGCGCATGTACATAATGTTCTGGTATCTGGCAACATGCGAAGCTGACAGTGTGCAGAGAACAGGAAAACCGAAAGAAGGACTTCGGTAGTGAGGGCGTAGATGAGGAGCATCTCTATGATAGTTTGACAGTTTTTTTCACGAATTGTGGGAATAGGTAGTAAAACTCAAGCACCTGGAGATTGTTCATTCTGGAGGACTCAAGCTAGGTGTGGACAGTAGAGGGTCTGCACTGGAGGTAGCACACCGGTATGCAAAAGCGGTGAACTGCGCCCTCATGGCCGGCGAGCATGGACTCTGGAAGGCATGAATGATTATCAGGAATTTGTTTACCATGATGCCAAGTTTCGTTGTATCGTATGCGAGCAAGCTCCTCATTGTAGGCAGAAGCCCTACTGATGATCTCAATATGAACTGTTTCTAGAGGGTTAAAAATACGTTGGACAGGGATCTCACGGCAGTCCAGATTCAGAGGAGTGGCCCGCCACATAGGGCGCCACCGACGTGCGAGGATTTGAGTGTGGATGCCCTCCTTAGTGGAGAGACGAGAGATGACCTCACCAAGGATGGCGTCCGGGAGGTCGCTGATGTGGTCTAGACCAGACTTCTCTTCCTGGTCCTCGGATCCAGTAGGCGCACCCTCGCCGCTTCCAGTCGCTACCGCCAAACAACCAGAGAAGGGCGTCGCCGGTGGCGTGAGCCTCGCTCTCTTGGTGCATGGCGCACCGGAGTGGATCTCCATCTTCGTGTTCATTCCTCGGTTCACGCCGCCTCCGGGCGTCGCTATATGTGGCGTGGATCAGAAAGGACAGCTAGGCGTAACTGGGGACAGGAGGGAAGAGGAGAGGAGTGGAGGGATCCGTTTAGGATCCACAAGAAAGAAATGATCGAACTCATCTCTTTGCATTAGATGAAGTGCTATATAGAGACACTAGAACGGGCATTTACAGGGGTCGTCGGTTCGGATGGAACCGACGTGATTGCAGAAAGTAACTGCCGTTACAAGTGGGGATCAATCCCTTAATTACCATGTTAATAAATCTTAACAGGATCGACGGGGCGGTTGGAGAACAACTATATTATTAATATTGATAGTATTTCCACCGCAAAATAATAAATATTGATATTATTTCTTTCCTATTTGAGGAAATAAACGAGGCACGGTCTTTTAGAATAGGTAAGCACTACCCTGCATGCAATTGATGCATGCTCGTCGATCAGAATAGCAAGAGCGGGTTGCACATACACCATGCTTCTCTGCACTACAAATAGTTCCGCTCTGTGAGCAGAGCCACGGGTGTACACGAAGCAGGGGCACAGTAATTTGCGAAGCTAGCGACGACACGCTTTTAAACAAAGCACAAGCACAATGGTTCCACGACAAGCACGTCTCTATTTGCAGAAAAAGCACTGTCATGGTTCTACAGGGCGCTATGTTCTAGACTGTGCAAGATGTTTCCACCCAAACGTTCACCATAGTCACAGACATACACAGAGGAAGTGTCGTGCAGTGATAACAGATGCACAGTTTTACAGGTACAAGAGGCACGAGAGCCTCTGTATTGTAAAATATTTCAGCTAACACGTTATTTGGAGAGGCACGACCGTCGCACCGGAGTGGACCTTGCACTAAAGACCTAGCCGTCTTTCTAGATCCACGCCACATATAGCGGCGCTCGCAGGCGACGCGAACCCAGCAATGGAGACGAAGATCGAGGCCCACTCCGGTGCCCCGAGCACCAAGAGGGCGAGGCTCGCGCCACCGGCGACGCCGTCCTCTGGTGGTTTGGCGGTAGCGGCTGGAAGCAGTGAGGGTGCGCCTACTAATTCAGAGGACCAGGAAGAGGAGTCTGCTCCGGACCGTATCAGCGACCTCACGGACACCGTACTCGGTGAGGTCATCTCCCGTCTCTCCACTAAGAAGGGCATCTGCACTCAAGTCCTCGCACGTCGGTGGCACCCTCTGTGGCGCGCCGCTCCTCTAAATCTGGACTGCCGTGAGATCCCTATCCCACGCCTTTTTAACCCTCTAGATCAAGTACATTTTGAGTTGATCACCGCGAACTCGGCCACACCGGAGGAAATCGTCCGCATAACATACACTAGAACTTTTTTTAGAGGAGAACATGTCGGTGAAGATGATTCGTATGATGATTCATACCTTCCAGAGGCCATCCTCTCCGTCCGTGAGAGCGCAGTTCACCGCCTCTGCATTTCGGCGTGCTACCTCCACTGCAGACACTCTACAGTCGACACCTGGCTTCGATCCCCAAGACTGAACAATCTCCAAGTGCTCGAGTTTTACTACATGTTCCCACCATGTTTGAGACAACATGACATAGTGCAATTATCATGCCCTTCGCTCATGCCATCACCACCAGCATTCAACCCTCAGATTTCCTCCTCTCTCCAAACCATCGCCTTTGCTCTTTGCAAGTTACCAGACAATTATGTACGGACGCTTAAACAACCACTGCTCAGGAGACTCTCGGTAGTGGATGTTGATATATCAGACGTCTCATTACAAAGCATCATCAGCTCTAGTTCTCCTAAACTTGAGTCTCTGCTGCTTGTTTGGATAGTCAGGCACCATTGCATCAGAATAAACTCGCCCAACCTTATAAGGATTGGCATTTGTGGTTACTATGAGAAAGTTTATATAGAGGATGCCTCCTCAGTTCAATGGTTGTTTTGTGATGATCTTAGCAAGAACTTGCGGATAGTTATCACCTCTGCACCTAAATTGCAGGTCATGGGCAAATTATCTGATATTTTCTGTGAATCCAGCATCACAAATGACCGTATAATTGTTCAGGTACTGACTTTCAACAATATGTTCACCTCCATTCGCTCATACAAACAAGTTCCATGTAATCCAACCTTTATTCTACTAATATTATGTTTTATTCTACATGAAGTGTTTGCCCACAGTCAGCACATCCACAGCGGTTCATTCTATAAATACGTTGTCTATTAGCATGGATTATGACCTGCACGCAGTCTTTGCCTTGGTGCAATGCTTCCAAAGCTTGGAGAACTTGTATATCAAGGTGATGCTTCTCACGCAAATTGTAAACACATACCATGCATGGTGTAGAACTCCATTCATCAAAAAAAGCATCACTTACATTTGTATGTAATGGGAAAAGTTGTATATAGTCATGGACCAGTAATTAGGCACAACTGTGTGTAGACAAAACTAAAAAAAAGCTTTTATCTCAACGGAGGTTATAGAATTATTCCTTCACTTGCTCTCCCAACAGAATCACTCTTTATGGAGCTTAACCATTTAAAATCTTCATGTTTATTTAGGGAAGAGCCTCTAATGAAGAAAGTCTTACGAACAATTGTTCTTGTAAGCACCATCACGACGTTCGTTTGAAGTCACTAACGCTGGAAAGCTATGTACAATGCGAGAAAAGCATTCGATTTGCGACATTATTTATTCTCAATGCAGCACATCTTGAGACTATCATGATCAAGTTTCTTATTCAAGTAGAATTGACGAAACAATTCTACAAACAGCAACAGGAGCTAATTCTGTGGGACAAAAAGGCTTCTAAACATGCTTGCCTTAGGTTGTCGCCAGATTGCAACCACAAGAACTTGGATCTAAGACATGCATGCGTTGAGCACCTGGATTTAAAGGATCCATTCACTTGTAAGTGCTGAAAACAGTGATGGAGTGAGTTGTTGCCGCCACTTTCCGGTTTGGGTTTTACGTAGGTGTGGTCAAACAATGCCCGTACCTTTTTGCTCAATCTATAACCTTGCCAACAGCGAACGCGGTATTTCGGTGTCTGGCTAAACGGTATTTTGCTCAAGCCCTACATTTCATTAGCTAAACGCGCTTGTCTGTGCAGCCACAGTTATGTACGTTCTTGACTTTCTGTGTTTCAGTGATAAGTGTCACAGGCACGAGCGTCAAATCCAAGAAGGCATCGTGTGGTATTATACAGAGTCATGATCACTTGTGTCTGTGTTCGGAATGATTCCGTCGACTCGTTTAGACGGAGAGGCACAGACCAGAAGCACATGGAGGCATACTTTAGTATTAGGTAGAGTCATGTTCATGCATTTATTGTGCAAAGCGAACACGAGATAGACAGTTAGGTGGCAGTTCTTTTGGGCGGCTTAAAAAATAAACTACCTCTCCCCAGCTTAAAAAATAAGCCGCTTCCAAAATTTGTTGAGGCTTCTAGAATAGTAATCCCATAACTAGTTTAGAAGTCCTAATGAACAAGGGAGACGGCTTATGACAAAAGATAGGGAGGAGGCGGCTTATTTTAAGCCGCCAAAAGAACTGGCCCTAGGTTAGGTCTTCACTGCCCACATACAAAAAACACAAGAGCTTAACTGAAGGCACGGTGCAGGGACATAATTGCATATGTCACCGTTGTCGCGCGTTTTTTAAAAGCACGGGCTTGAAGTCTCTGCATCCACTGTTATGTACGTTCATGACTTGTGGCCGTGTACGTTCGTGGCTTTCTATGTTTTAGTGATAAGGGTCACATGCACGGGCATCAAATCCACAAAGGCACCGTGTGGTATTATATAGAGTCATGTTCGCTTGTGTTTGTGTTCCAAATGATTCAGTCGACTCGTTCAGACAGCGAGACACGGACGAGAGGCCCATGGAGGCATACTTTAGTATTAGGCAGTGTCACGTTCATGCATTTATTGCGCAAACCAAACAGAATTGGGTTGTGATATGAACACTCACTGTCACGTTTAGGCATGAAGGCGACTTTCTATGTGTCAGTGTTTCAGGTCACAAGCACGGTTGTCAAGCCCACAAACGCATTAACCTCCTATTATCCAGAGTCACGTTCGTGATTCTTTGTGTTCCAAATGATTCCATTGACTCTATCACCAGGAGAGGCACGGTCTGGAAGCCCAAGGAGGCATGCTTTCGTTTTACACAGAGTCACATTCGTGCATTTATTGTGGAAACCCAACGGTTCGACGGGCGTCTCCTTGTATTAGGGTGTGAACGCCACGTTGTGCCGTTCCGGAAACCCAAGGGTCCGACAGGCGTCTCCTTCGGTGATGCCGCTCTGGTTCATCGCCCGAGGCTAGGCTCCGCCTATTTAAGCCAGACAGAATCTCGAAACCCTAGCCACACCCTCTTCCCCCCTCTGCCCGCCGCCAGGCCATCCATTCCTCTTGCTGCTCTCAATCCTGACCCTCTCCGCCATAGCTGGGCCGAAGGAGACTACTGCAGAACCCCGTGTCCACAGACTGGAGGAGATCCAGGTTGGCGAGGGTTCCTCATCTGTAAGTTCACTCTGCTTCCGCTTCATTCGTTTTTTCTTTCCTTCGGCTTCTTGATTTAGTTGTGAAACGTGAATAAACCAAACGCAGTCTCGAAACCCTAGCCACATCCCCTTCCTCCTTTTGTTCGCCTTCGGGCCATCCACTCATCTTGTTGTTCTCTATCCTGACACTCTCAGCCATGGTTGTGCAGAAGGAGACTACTCGAGAGTGCCGTGTCTAAATGCAGGAGGAGATCTCGGCTGGCAAGGATTCCTCATCTGTAAGTTCACTCTGCTTCTGTTTCATTCATTTTTTCTTTCTTTTGGCTTCTTGATTTAGTTGTGAAACGTGAATTATTGTGATGAGCTTCCTCCTAAGTAGATGAGGGTGCGTCTTGCCATCAATCTGACACCTTCTCCTTTGTCCAGGTGAAGAACCTACTCAAGACTGCTCAATATTACCTCTTGAAGATTGTTGAGAGAACCACGAAGTTGAACGACGAGAAAAAAGCCATCATTGCACATCTTATGGATGAGAAGGCGAGGCTCGAACTTCAGCGCGACAAGCTGAAGCTGGAATCATACGTTATGAAGAAACAGATCGAGGAACTTCGTGCCAAGCAACCAAAAAAGAAGTCTCGTCAGAATAAGTAGACAACACCGACACTGATCGTTGTATCTGAAGCTATTAAGCAGTGCACTAAAAGTTTTTTATTTTGTCTTGTGTTACCTCGTGTTGTCAGTAACTTTGATAACAAATGTGTTCTAGTTTCCTGGGTCACATTCATTCCAAGTTTATGGGTACAGATGTGAACATTAACGTAATGGCCGATTCGAGAGACGTTGTTTTTAAAAGCACCCGCGTGAAGTCTCTGTAGCCAACGTTCTTTGTACCAACTAGAGTCACGTCGTGTGCACTCATGAAGGCGTGGACGTTCCTGCCTTTTTTTGTTTCAGTGTTTCGGCTCACAGGCATGAGCATGGAGCGCTCAAAGGCATGCTCGGTGGTATTACATATAATCATGGTCGCATGTGACTCGGTCAGACGGAGATGCATGGGCGCTTAGCTCACAGAACTGAACCTTTGTCTTACACACAACCACGGGCGTTTACTTTATAAGGCACGGAATGGCCTATGTGGAGAGACGTTGTGTTTAAAAGCTTATTTCCTTGTATTTAAAAGCACGGACGTGAATTCCATACAGACATGGTTCCATATTGAGTTGTGTCACACTTCTTTCGTGATTCTACGTATATTATTTGATAAAGGCGTGGACGTTCGTGGATGTCTGTGTTTCAGTGTTAAGGATCACAAGCAAGGGCATAAAGCGCTTAAAGGCATGGCGAGCTATTATATATAGTCATGCACAAAGATTTTCTGTTTGTATTCCGAATGAGTCGGTGGACTCGATCAGAAGGAGAGGCACGCACGTGACACCCACGGAGGCATGGTCACCTATGTGCGTTTATTACGAAAACCTAATAGAATTGTGACGCTCACGGAGGCATTGGCCATTTCTTTCTCTTCAGTCATAAGCGACAACATGATGATGTTGTCTACCGTGTCTTTGCACGTCTCATCGCATTCACTTTTGACGACATCAGTTTCATGAACAGCCACAAGTCCATTTACCACAGAGTTGCTGCTCCTCTATTGTTTGTCACATGCAGGAGCATCGTTTCTGCATGCCATGGTCAAATTCATATATGATTCTGCTTCTCCACTGTCGCCTTATGGAATGCTGCTCCCTGTTTCTCCGGCACTGGTACATCCAAGGGACAATGCTGCTTCTACCATGCAATCTTTATTGCCGCTAAATAATTCTTGTTGCTGCAAACGTTGTGTTCCCTTCATGATGGATGGAGGACTATGCTATTTCTTTGCCTCATCTGTTATCCCCCCCCCCCCCGACAAGTCATGAACACATGGCATGAAACAAAATTAGATAGATGTCCAGGGCCTGTTGAAGCATATTTATTCTTTTTGAATTGGAACATAAAAGGTTTATATGATTAATCAGGGCTCATCTGGTATACCAAAACCACACCCGTGCCTCTTCTCCAAGTATAGATGGTATACCGGAGGCACTATTCAAATTATACCCAGCAGAACACATGTGCCCATACTACACATACATCTGAAGCAAAAGCACAGCTTTGCTTCTATTTGCACCATACAACAAGAGAGGCACAACAGTGCTTCTGGTAGCATCCTATATAGGAGAACAACTGCACATACAGCCGGACCAGATTGGCAGCCATGCTCCTGTTTTGCACTTCACCATGTTCTTCGAAAAAACTGTTTATGTGGTGAATTAAAAAACCATAGTTCCGACGTCACCTTTGTTTTCCCATGTCTCTCTTGTCCAGAAAATGTTGGCGACATCCTCCGTGCATTAGTGATTTTGCTGAAGATTCTGAATTCCATCGGAGACCCTCTCGAAGGACCTCTCATGTTGAACACCATAGGTGATCCTTTCAAAGGACCTTGCCTTATATTTTCCGTGAACCATGGACTACCGTGATACTTGCTTCCTTGCTCGTGCACCTGCATGTGCGTAATATAATTTAATATACCATGCGAAAACACAAAAAGAATTTGCTCACACAAAAAAATATACAATTGCTTTAAATGTTATTGCGCGTTCATATTTGCTATCACATGTATTGCTTTCTGGTGCTACTGTACAGTAAAATTTGTTCCTCCTATGTTTGATTTTGCCGTTGGGCTCTTCTTCTTTGATCCTTCAACATCAATACTTTTGTTGCCGCTGATCCTTCTGCTTGCATCAACGGAAATTCTCTTACCCTGTACCTCTTCATTATGACAGCCTTCGAGCATTGGGCCGTCACAGTGCCCGCTCTGCGCCTTGCACACATCTGTGTCTTGAAACCACAAAATAATTAGATGCACAAGACAGTATTACAGAGAATTAGCACGTAAAACTTCCACGCGTGTTAAAGACCAGGGTTTGAAGTTTTCATCGTTACTTGCATGGTCTAGCTGGTGGACTTTCTGCTGCTTAGAACGCTCCTCTTTGCAGGTGTCTGTTGCACACCATGCTCCTGGTTGGGACGTTTACCAAGAACTTGTATCTCACTCTTCACTCCAACAACTCCAGCCCCCATGGCATGTGCCTATTGGACAGCATCTGCATCCTTTTTCTTCTTTCCATTTTGTAGCACTTTCTTTTTCTTCCACCTCTCAAGACTCAACTACAGAGTAGATGTGCGGGATGAACAGACAACATAGCATTCAACCAGGACATATTAATCATTTTTTTTCTTTCTACTCTTTAGTGTTCAGTGGTGGCACCTTGACAACATACGTTACAGAAATGTAAGACCAAATAACCCCAAATGCTAATGTTCAACTGCCTTAGTATTACCTTCCTCACATAATCCTTGCCAATGTCGTTCAAAGATCGACCGTCCCTGTTGTCCTGATCAGATGACGCGGTCCCGAACATCTGCCGGAATAAGAGATGTAATAAAAAAATTATACACATGCACCATCAGTGTTGTTACCTTTTACAAGTAGATCTCAAACGTTCTTACTAACCGTTTACACTCACCACACAAAAGAGATAGATTTTTAGTTCTATAGAATTGAGATATAAAAATATATACATATATTAATTTTTAATTAAATTGCAACCTCAACCAAAATGAGATCCTCTGATGCTAGTTTGCTTCTGCAACACTTAACACAATGATAACCATGAATCCTAACAAAAGGAACAAGCTGATATTACAAGGACAAGAGTACACAAAACAAAAAGCAAACTCAAATCAGAGTTGCAGTGTAAAACCAAACAGCTTTATTCTATGAATCTTGACCACGATGAATTCATCAACAACGTACAACCAAGCAGTTTTGTACTATGCATTCAAACCTCGGGTATTTCATCAGCACCGTCACAGTGATTTCTAAGCAATAACAGCTAGCGAACAGAATTTCTGTCTACAGCTTCCCGAGGACCAACTTAGGCAGTAAATCGTAATACTTTTCAACAGAAGCGCAATGTTGAATTAAGAACCACACTACCTACTGCCAAAAAATAAGGACTTGGAAACTGAAAAACCAGCATCGCAAAAATTGAATCTCATGTATCAGGAATCGCCACGCGAAGGTGCGTTGATAAATTTTTTTACTAACCTCTGATTGCCGAGTCTTATGCGCTGATTGTTCGGAACTCACACCTTTTGAATTTGTGGGGGGGTCCACTGCCCTGCAGTTTGTCAGCGATCTCCTTGGATAATTTTGAATCTGGAAGAGAGAAAGAGAAGAGAGAGAGAGAGAGAGAGAGAGAGAGAGGGAAAGATAAAGAGAGAAAGAGAGAGCCTGCTTCGATTGTTTGCATGCAGGAAAATAATCAACTGATAGGTGGGGTAAGTTTTGTGGAGCATGAGAGATGCACATGTTTTTCGGCGTGACGAGATGTGGTAGGTCGACTTCAGTTGACTGTCAAACTGACAAGTGGGATCTCAATTACTATTTCCTCTAAGTCTCTCACTAACTTGTGGGGTTGGTCGTATATGAGTCCTAGGAGGAGTACCTCCATGTGGCGTGAGAAGATGTGGTAGGTGGACTTCATAGTCGTACTGACATGTGGACTCTCAAATAGTTCCTCTAAGTATTTGACTAACTTGTGGGGTCATCCGCAGATGAGTTTCAGATCTCTCTCCATCTAGCGTCGGTGGCGACAGGCGAAGCATATTCTAGCTCTCTAAAGGAAAACCTATAGTCTCTTCCTGATCCCTCCATAGCGCTCGCTCGTCACTGAAAAATTATCGGTCTCCTTCATCTCACTCGTCGTAGATCTCCTGTTCAGGTAATCCATTGCTTCATCACCATGATTATGCCACCGATTCAATGTTTGAACAAAAAAATCCGGTGCTAGCAAATTCCACGGTCTGGGTACACATTGCATGTGCGCAACACAACAGGTCGAGCGCGATTTAAAATATCCGTTCCGCATCCAATTATTTTCAGCTGGTCCGTGCTAAAACTGTTGTGCCTTTCTAATAGGAGAAGGGTTATGGATTTAAAATTTGGACTCAACTAACCTCACTTTAATCCTACCAACTACATGTTTGTGTCGTGCTTTTGCTACATTGAGCTATATCTCCATCCATGCAAAACATAGGGTCTCTCGTGACCACAGATTAAATTAGTTGCAGAGCCCAACGAGGCTGCAGTCAAAATTCACTGTACTGGTCCGTATCATGAGGTCACAGGTCAAATGATTATATAGATCCAAAATTTAGAGGAGGGATCCAAAGGACTTACATTCGTTTTTGCAAAGCAGTTACAAACTCAGAGTTAGGATCCGTCTTAGCAGACCGAGCCATTGATGATGGTCTCACATAGTCTGCTAACAATTGTCTTACGTAGCTGGCCTGGTAACGATGATGTCTCATGACCTCTTATTTAGAGTTTGATGAGATGGACTCCACCCCACAGCTGTCGGAGACTCAGTCTCAGTCTGTTGATGGCACCGAGATTGTCACGCAAGATTTCATGGTACATGACCAACTAGAGACAGAAAGACTAAGGATCGAGTTAAAATGTGCAGTGCACAAAAAGCTTGTTGAGGAGTACATGCGAAAGAAGCAGCTTGCTGCCTCAAAGTAAGTGTTTTTTTTCATGCATCTCACGTCTGTCATTAAAATTTCTTTGGAAATCAATGCCTCTCATTTTAGCTGCATTTCTAATCATGGTATAAATATCGTGTCTGTTCGGCTGACTCGACATTTATATATAACCTTCTCACAGAAAAGCATGCGCTTCAACAATCATTTGTTAAAGGTCATTTCTTATCTTTGTCCACAGGGCTATTACAATGGCTGAATATGAAGAAGAGTTCAGCATAAAACTCAGCTTGCAGAAATTCATTAGTGTCTCTGAGAAGCTAATAGAAACACAAAAACAACTTCTCAGAGATATTGGTTTTGGATACCTTCTTCATCTGTGCTGCCGTGAGCTTCCGAGGTGTTTAGTTCGCTGGCTTGTCCGCTATTTTGATTGCAGATCCAGGTGTTTCACACTTCCCAGTGGATACAAATTCTTTATCAACTCGTACACCATGCACCGGATCTTAGGAATTCCACTAGGGGGGCAGATTATCCCTAGAAATTGCTCAGAAGCTTTCAGGACTCAGGTTAAGTCTGAGACTCGGTGTGCTAGGCACGCTCCAAACATCAGAGAGTTAACTGTTCTCATGACCCCGGAGCTGACAGGGGAAGTATTTCAACGGGTTTTCGTGATGTTTGCAACAGCACTATTTCTATGCCCAACGACATATGACTGCATTAGCCCCGACTACTTAGCCGCTCTTGAAGGACCAGCAAGTAACATATCATCATATGGTTGGTCCAATGCTATCACGGAGAAGTTGGTGGCATCACTCCAGACCTTCGGGGACAAAGGATTCATAGGCGCCCTGTGTGGCTGCCTCCTCATTCTAGTGGTTCGTTCATTAACTTGTATATTTCTTTATACCCAGAAGCAGCTACAAGAACATGATTCATTTTTACCTCTTCCCCCTTGCAGATAACGTATTTTGAGTGCCTGGATACAAAGATTATGGACCTAAAATCTGACACTCCTGCAAGGCTTGTCATATGGGATACAGAGATGCTACGTCTTGATCTTGCGTTGGTTTTCCTTGAGGAGGAAAGGGTGATGCAGCACAGTAGTGTAAGTATTTCCCTCAGTTTTTGAGAACCAAGGTATCAATCCAGTAGGAGGCTCCTCACAAGTCCCACGAACCTACACAAACAAACAAAGAACTCACAACCAACGCGATAAAGGGGTTGTCAATCCCTTCACGGCCACTTGCGAAAATGAGATCTGATAGAGATAATATGATACGATAAATATATTTTTGGTATTTTATAATATAGATGCAGAAAATAAAGATGCAAATAAAAGTAGATTGAAAGCTTACATGATAAAGGATAGACCCGGGGGCCATAGGTTTCACTAGAGGCTTCTCTCAAGATAGCATAAGTATTATGGTGGGTGAACAAATTACAGTCGAGCAATTGATAGAAAAGCGAATAATTATGAGATTATCTAGGCATGATCATGTATATAGGCATCACGTCCGTGACAAGTAGACCGACTCCTGCCTGCATCTACTACTATTACTCCACACATCAACCGCTATCCAGCATGCATCTAGAGTATTAAGTTCATAAGAACAGAGTAACACATTAAGAAAGATGACATGATGTAGAGGGATAAACTCAAGCAATATGGTATAAACCCCATCTTTTTATCCTCGATGGCAAAAATACAATACGTGCCTTGCAACCCTTTCTGTCACTGGCTAAGGACACCGCAAGATCGAACCCAAAACTAAGCACTTCTCCCATGGCAAGAAAGATCAATCTAGTAGGCCAAACCAAACCGATAATTCGAAGAGACTTGCAAAGATAACTCAATCATACATAAAAGAATTCAGAGAAGATTCAAATACTATTCATAGATAAACTTGATCATAAACCCACAATTCATCGGATCTCGACAAACACACCGCAAAAAGAGTTTACATCGAATAGATCTCCACAAGAGAGGGGGAGAACATTGTATTGAGATCCAAAAAGAGAGAAGAAGCCATCTAGCTAATAACTATGGACCCGAAGGTCTGTGGTAAACTACTCACAACTCATCGGAGGGGCTATGGTGTTGATGTAGAAGCCCTCCATGGTGGATTCCCCCTCCGTCAGAACGTCGGCGATGGCTCCAAGATTGGATCTCGCGGATACAGAAGGTTACGGTGGCGGAAATATTTCTTTGGTGGCTCCCTGGATGTTTTCGGGGTACGTAGGCTTATATAGGAGGAAGAAGTATGTCAATGGCCGCCCGAGGGGCCCACGAGACAGGGGGCGCACCACCGACCCTCGTGGCTGCCTTGGCTGCTTCTTGACTTGCACTCCAAGTCCTCTCGATCACGTTCGTTGCAAAAATCACGCTCCCGAAGGTTTCATTCCGTTTGGATTCCGTTTGATATTCCTTTTCATCGAAATACTGAAATAGGCAAAAAAAACAATACGGGATGGGCCTCCGGTTAGTAGGTTAGTCCCAAAAATGATATAATTGTGTAAAATAAAGCCCATAAACATCCAAAACAGGTAATATAATAGCATGGAACAATCAAAAATTATAGATACGTTGGAGACGTATCAAGCATCCCCAAGCTTAATTCCTGCTCGTCCTCAAGTAGGTAAATGATAAAAACAGAATTTTTGATGTGAAATGCTACCTAGCATAATTCTCAATGTAATTTCTCTTTAATGTGGCATGAATGTTCAGATCCAAATGATTCAAAATAAAAGTTCATATTGACATAAGAAATAGTAACACTTCAAGCATACTAATAAAAGCAATCATGTCTTCTCAAAATAACATGGCTAAAGAAAGTTCATCCCAACAAAATCATATGGTTAGGCTATGCTTCATTTTCGTCACACAAAGATGTTCCCAACTTCTATACCCCCGATGACAAGCTAAGCAATTGTTTCATACTTAAATAATCTCAAACTTTTTCAACCTGCACGCAATACATGAGCGTGAGCCATGGATATAGCACTATGGGTGGAATAGAATAATGATTGAGGATTGTGTGGAGAAGACAAAAAAGGAGAAAGTCTCACATTGACGAGGATAATCAACAGGCTATGGAGATGCCCATCAATTGATGTCAATATGAGGAGTAGGGATTGTCATACAACGGATGCACTAGAGCTATGAATGAATGAAAGCTCAACAAAAGAAATTTAGTGGGTGTGCATCCAACTTGCTTGCTCACGAAGACCTAGGGCATTTGAGGAAGCCCATCGTAGGAATATACAAGCCAAGTTCTATAATGAAAAATTCCCACTAGTATATGAAAGTGACAACATATGAGACTCTCTATATGAAAAACATGGTGCTATTTTCAAGCACAATATATGAGACTCACTACATGAAGAACAAGGTGCTACTTTGAAGCACGAGTGTGGAAAAGAGATAGTAGCATTGCCCCTTTTATTTTTTTTTATTTTTTTTCTTTTTTTTCTTTGGCCTTTCTTTTTTTCTTTTGGCCTTCCTTTTTTTTCTTTTTGGGCAATGCTCTAATAATGATGATCATCACACTTTTATTGATTACAACATAGGAATTACAACTCGAAACTAGAACAAGATATGACTCTATATGAATGCCTCCGGCGGTGTACCGGGATGGTGCAATGAATCAAGAGTGACATGTACGAAAATTATGCATGGTGGCTTTGCCATAAATATGATGTCAACTATATGATCATGCAATGGCAATATGACAAAAGTAAAGTATGTCATGATGATGATGAACGGAATGGTGGAAAGTTGCATGGCAATATATCTCGGAATGGCTATGCAAATGCCATAAATAGGTAGGCATGGTGGCTGTTTTGAGGAAGATATAGGGAGGTCTATGTGTGATAGAGTGTATCATATCACGGGGTTTGGATGCACTGGTGAAGTTTGCACCAACTCTCAAGGTGAGAAAGGGCAATGCACGGTATTGAAGAGGCTGGCAATGATGGAAAGGTAAAAGTGCGTATAATCCATGGACTCAACATTAGTCAAAAGAACTCATATACTTATTGAAAAAATTTAGAAGTCATCAAAAACCAAGCACTATTCGGATGCTCCTAGGGGGATAGATTGGTAGGAAAAGACCATTGCTCGTCCCCGACCGCCACTCATAAGGATGCACAACCCAGGTACACTTCATGCTTCAAATTTTTTACACAACTTTAATCATACGTGCATGCTATGTGACTTGCTAACTTCAACACAAGCATTCTTTAAATTCATAATCACCCAACTAGCATACCTTTAATATCACTACCTCCATATCTCAAAACAATTATCAAGTATCAAGTTGATCATAGCATCCAATTCACTTCATATGATAGTTTTTATTATACCCAACTTGGATGCTCATCATTCTAGGACCAATTTATAACCATAGAAAATACCATGCTGTTCTAAAAGACTCTCAAAATAATGTAAGTGAAGCATGAGAGATCAAAAATTTCTTCAAAATTAATCCACCGCCGTGCTCTAAAAGATATAAGTGAAGCACTAGAGCAAAAACTATCTAGCTGAAAAGATATAAGTGAAGCACATAGCATATTCTAATAAATTTCAATCAAATAGGATTCTTCCAAAAGGTGTGTACATAAAGGATGATTGTGATAAACTAAAAGGCGAAGACTTATATATTACACGACGCTCCAAGCAAAACACATATCATGTGATGAATAAAAATATAGCTCCAAGTAAAGTTACCAATGAACGAAGACGAAAGAGGGGATGCCTTCCGGGGGCATCCCCAAGCTTAGGCTTTTGTTTATTCTTGAATATCTTGGGGTGCCTTGGTCATACCCAAGCTTATGCTTTTTCCACTCTTTATTCCATAGTCCATCAAAGCTTTACCCAAAACTTGAAAACTTCACAACACAAAACTCAACAGGAAATCTCATAAGCTCCATTAGTGAAGGAAAACAAAACCACCACATAAGGTACTGTAATGAACTCATTCTTTATTTATATTGGTGTTAAACCTACTATATTCCAAGTTCTTTATGGTTCATACCCTTACATACTAGCCATAGATGCATCAAAATAAGCAAACAACACACGAAAAACAGAATCTGTCAAAAACAGAACAGTCTGTAGCAATCTGTAACTAACGCAAACTTCTTGAAACTTAAAAACCCTACCAAAATAGTACGTCCTAAAAAATTTGTTTATTGAACATAAGCAAAAAGAATCAATGCAAAATCTTGTTCCAGTGATTTATTGAATTTTGTCTCGTGAGCACAAAGTTTCTGTTTTTTCAGCAGAATCAAATCAACTATCATCATAGGTTATCCTATAGGTTCTACTTGGTCTACTTGGCACAAACACTAAATAAAACATGAAAACGCATTTAAACAGAAAGTAGATGCAAAATTTATTACTAAACAGGAACAAAAACAAAAAACACAAAGAAAATGGGGTTTCCTCCCAACTAGCGCTATCGTTTAACGCCCCTAGCTAGACATAAAAGCGAAGATAGATCTAAGTAGTGCCATCTTTGGAACTTGATTCATCAATAGAGCACTTACAATCTTTAGGGGTTTCTCCCTTTTTAGCGATGATAAAACCTTTAGGCAAAAATTCAATAAATTCCTTTGTAGCAGAAGATTCTTTAACGATAGAGAGACAATTGGGATGAACAATTATGGCTTTGAGATCCGTGTCTCCCTTATTAGAAGTTTCACCTTTATTTTTAGGAACATAAATAAACTTGGCAGTTTTAGTAGGGGGTTTTGGAGTGTTTTTCATGGAAGAAAACGCGGAACCTAAGTTAGTAATGATATCCTCAAGTTTACCGATTCTTGCAGAATCTAGATCTATTTCTCATTAACTATAGGTTCTTTCTCTTTAAGATTTTTCAAAGTAACTCCAACCCTAGATCCGTATTGGGTAATTTGATTATGAATCTTTTTATCCAAATTTTCAATTAACTCAACAGTGGCAATTTTATTTTCAATGATCTCAAGCCGTTGCATAACATGTTCCAAAGTTAAAACAGTTCTGTTAACCAAAAGAGGTGGTGGGCCAAACAAATCTAACATAGCATTATAGGCTTCAAACGTGTGGCAATTCAACAAATCCCCTCCGGCAACGGTATCAAGAACACATCTATTCCAAGGAGTAATGCCTACATAAAAATTGCGAAGAAGAATTCTAAAGTTCACCTCTAGGGTGCACTTGTGATAAGATTCCATCATCCTATACCAAGCATCTTTTAAGTTTTCTCCTTGCCTTTGCTTGAAGTGAAGAACTTCAAACTCGGGAGACATAGGAGCGGATAAGGAACTAGCCATAACGATAAGGTAAACGATCTAACACACGAGCAAACGGAAATGAGGCGAGCGAAGGGGAGAGGAAGAAAAAGGCAAGCAGAAAAGAGAGGAGAAGATTGGGAAAGAGAGGGCAAATAAAACGGCAAGGGTGAAGTGGGGGAGAGGAAAACGAGAGGCAAATGGCAAATAATGTAAATGCGAGGGAGATGAGTTTGTGATGGGTACTGGGTATGTCTTGACTTGAGCGAAGACCTCCCCGGCAACGGCGCCAGAAATCCTTCTTGCTACGTCTTGAGCTTGCATTGGTTTTCCTTGAAGAGGAAAGGGTGATGCAGCACAGTAGCATAAGTATTTCCCTCAGTTTTTGAGAACCAAGGTGTCAATCCAGTAGGAGGCTCCTCACAAGTCCCATGAACATACACAAACAAACAAAGAACTCACAACCAACGCGATAAAAGGGTTGTCAATCCCTTCACGGCCACTTGCGAAAGTGAGATCTGATAGAGATAATATGATGAGATAAATATATTTTTGGTATTTTATAATATAGATGCAGAAAATAAAGATGCAAATAAAAGTAGATTGAAAGATTATATTATAAGGATAGACCCGGGGGCCATAGGTTTCACTAGAGGCTTCTCTCAAGATAGCATAAGTATTATGGTGGGTGAACAAATTACTGTCGAGCAATTGATAGAAAAGCGAATAATTATGAGATTATCTAGGCATGATCATGTATATAGGCATCACGTCCGTGACAAGTAGACCGACTCCTGCCTGCATCTACTACTATTACTCCACACATCAACCGCTATCCAGCATGCATCTAGAGTATTAAGTTCATAAGAACAGAGTAACGCACTAAGAAAGATGACATGATGTAGAGGGATAAACTCAAGCAATATGATATAAACCCCATCTTTTTATCCTCGATGGCAACAATACAATACGTGCCTTGCAACCCTTTCTGTCACTGGGTAAGGACACCGCAAGATCGAACCCAAAGCTAAGCACTTCTCCCATGGCAAGAAAGATCAATCTAGTAGGCCAAACCAAACCGATAATTCGAAGAGACTTGCAAAGATAACTCAATTATACATAAAAGAATTCAGAGAAGATTCAAATATTATTCATAGATAAACTTCACCGTAAACCCACAATTCATCGGATCTCGACAAACACACCGCAAAAAGAGTTTACATCGAATAGATCTCCACAAGAGAGGGGGAGAACATTGTATTGAGATCCAAAAAGAGAGAAGAAGCCATCTAGCTAATAACTATGGACCCGAAGGTCTATGGTAAACTACTCACAACTCATCGGAGGGGCTATGGTGTTGATGTAGAAGCCCTCCGTGGTGGATTCCCCCTCCGGCAGAACGCCGGCGACGACTCCAAGATGGGATCTCGCGGATACAGAAGGTTACGGTGGCGGAAATATTTCTTTGGTGGCTCCCTGGATATTTCGGGGTACGTAGGCTTATATAGGAGGAAGAAGTGCGTCGGTGGCCGCCCGAGGGGCCCACGAGATAGGGGGGCGCGCCCCCCACCCTCGTGGTTGCCTCGGCTGCTTCTTGACTTGCACCCCAAGTACTCTGGATCACGTTCGTTCCAAAAATCACGCTCCCGAAGGTTTCATTCCATTTGGACTCCGTTTGATATTCCTTTTCTTCGAAATACTGAAATAGGCAAAAAAACAGCAATACGGGCTGGGCCTCCGGTTAGTAGGTTAGTCCCAAAAATGATATAATTGTGTAAAATAAAGCCCATAAACATCGAAAACAGGTAATATAATAGCATGGAACAATAAAAAATTATAGATACGTTGGAGACGTATCAAGAGGCCATTAAGAATTATGCTAACATAGACAGCCTGTCAACAGAGGACGGAATTTTTGGGAAACACAGGGTGAGTGAACTTTTTATCATTTTCCTTTGGTGAAGCTTTTAGCTCAACATAATGAGTTAGCTGCCATATATTAATTTGACTTGATTGTCATTGTTTCCTTTCGCATGGCAGCTGAAAGACATTAGGCGCACACCTGTCCAACCACCGCCTTGCTTTCAGAGGCTGATTTTTCAAATGAGTCCCAGACTAGAGGCCTGCATAGAAGAATTTGTGCCTCAAGAAAAACTTTGTTCCGTAAGTGATATCCAGCTTATGCACTTGATTTTATGTTTGAAATGATGCTCTCTAAATTTTCACGAAACAGATATATGCCCTCCTGCATTAGCTAATGTGTGCTACCATGATGCTTATACCTCTGCTTCCCTGCGGCGGGTTAGACATACTTCATAAAGTAGGTTACAAGTCTTCGTCTGGTTGGTTTCCTCTGACTGCTGGAAAATGTAACATGTGCTTACTGCAGCATATTAGATGTGCTTCCTATAGTAGGTTAGTTGTGCTTTTCTCTTAAATATAGCAGTGCTTCCTATAGTACCTTAGCTGTGCCTTTTTGTTAAATATAGCAGTGCTTCCTATAGTTCGTTAGCTGTGCTTTCCTGTTAAATATAGCAGTGCTTCCTATAGTACGCTAGTTGTGCTTTTCTGTTAAATATAGCAGTGCTTCCAATAGTAGGTTAGTTGTGTCTTTCTGTTAAATATAGCAGTGCTTCATAAATTAGGGTTCAAGTCTTTGTCCAGTTGGTTTCCTCTGACTGCTGGAAAATGTAACTTGTGCTTACTGCAGCATATTTAGATTTGCTTCCTATAGTATGTTAGTTGTGCTTTTCTGTTAAATATAGTAGTGCTTCCTATAGTATGTTAGCTGTGCTTTTCTGTTAAATATAGTAGTGCTTCCTATATTACGTTAGTTGTGCCTTTCTGTTAAATATAGCAGTGCTTCCTATAGTATGTTAGTTGTACTTTCATGTTAAATATAGCAGTGCTTCCTATAGTACGTTAGCTGTGCTTTTTTGTTAAATATAGCAGTGCTTCCTATAGTATGTTAGCTGTGCCTTTCTATTAAATATAGCAGTGCTTCACTGCGGCGATAGCTCAACCATGCTTTGTGCACTATGTTTGCTGTTAAATATAGCACCCACAGCACATCATGTGTGTTTCTGCACACATTATTCCATACCTTTTCCGCAGTTCTTGACAGAACGTACTCTAGGTCACAAGTTATTTTTCATTTTCGGTATTAATAACTTCTGTTTTTTTTCAATTCTAGGAAAAGGTGAAAATCGGCAAAGTTATTAATGAAATGTACATAGAACTTTTCTCACTGTTTCAACCAGTACTCGAGCAGAAATTGGAGAAGGTCCTCTCTCTTGGTAGGGATCTTAGTGCAAAAGAAATCACAACCTGCGACCGGGGCGTTTATTGTAACTTGCAACAGGACAACTCAAATGTAAAAGAAACTTTTTCATCACTCCCTTCAACATATTCTATGCTTCCAAGTTCTAGCATAACAAGCAGTCAAAGTTCTTCCAACAGTGGCTCAACCAGTGTCCTTCACGCCACATCATACTCCATGGAAAATTTAAAGGGTTGCTGCAATACCCCTGACACAAACTCACAGAATCCGTATGACAAGGAGCAGTACCAAATTAATCTATCTTTGTTCCTAAAAACACCAACTCAGATTAAGTTCCTACTGGAGGTGAACAAGATTGACTACAACAAAGAGGAAATTGATGAACAAGCCAAGATTCATCTTGATAAAGTGCATAACCATCTCCACAACTGCCTTGATGGCTGGCCGGCCCATGAGCCCTTCGTGCCAACATCTGAAATGTTGGAGAGCGGGGAAATTATACTGACAGGTGAAAATTCATCTTAGTGTTCTGTACCGACTGAAACCCAAAATTTTGCTGGAGGATCTGCAGACCACAACTCTCTGTCAAACCCACTAGAGAAACTCTTGGAAGAAATTGCAAAACCTACTGCAACTGAAACATCAACCTCGCACTCTGCGGTTGACAAACAATTACTGACTGGTCCAATCTCAACCGATACACTTGAAGCACTTGTTTATCTCATTGGGCAACCGTCAACAACTACTACACAGCCCAGCGATTCTAATAGCGCTCACAACAACTCTTCAACCAACACAAAGAGCCTCACTGTATCCCAACCTGCACAAAAGTTAAACATTGTCACTGAACAACGTTCTTCTTCACTGCCAGAAGCTAAGGTTCATCTTGTTTCAATTTTGAGAGATGAGAAGAACATTTTTGAAACTGAATGCACCAGAGCTACTTCCTCCCTTGCTCCTACAATAGCTGTCGCCACTGATTCTGACAGTGGTTCTAGCACAGTACTGGACACGAGAAAAGCACTTCCGTCCAAGTGATGCTCCATTCATTACTACCACATATATCAATGTGGAAGACAATATCATTGCAGAAGAACATGAAAAATGTACCAAGCAACCACGTACTGATCCCACAGACAGCATCGCTCTTACCACAAGCGCACATCCACCAGAACTGGAAACACAAATGGCAGCTCACAAGAGGTCCTTACAGCAGTCAGAAGATCCAGGAAATAATAATATGGAACCTCCTAAGAAAAGAGTTAGAATACTGGAGCCTCCACATAATTCAATAGAAATTGCAACCAATCAGTCTCTATAGGCTGACAACCACAGAGGCCTCCTTGATACTGGATTCGTTGATGATGATGAAATATGGTCTGACCCATCTATCTATGAACAACTTGACAGAGTCATTGAAGAAAATAAGAAGCAACCCTTTCATAACTAAGTAGCATCCCAACAATACCAACCTGATACTGTCTCGCACTTGACCAAGAATTCAAGCTCATCATCCAGATCTTCCCTTTCTAACTATCCATAGCCACATATGCCCAGCAGATCAAGCTCAATGCCAGGCGATAGCCACTGTCGGTGTCAAAACCGGCGGATCTCGGGTAGGGGGTCCCGACCTGTGCGTCTTAGGTTGATGGTAACAGGAAGCAAGGGACACAATATTTACCCAGGTTCGGGCCCTCTCGATGGAGGTAAAACCCTACTTCCTGCTTGATTAATATTGAAGATATGAGTAGTACAGGAGTAGATCTACCATGAGATCGTAGAGGCTAAACCCTAAGAGCTAGCCTATGATGATATGATTGTAATTGTGATCGGCCTTCTAAGGACCATCCTCTCCGGTTTATATAGACACCGGAGAGCTAGGGTTTACATGGAGTCGGTTACAAGGAAGGAAATATAATATCCGGATCGCCAAGCTTGTCTTCCACGCAAAGGAGAGTCCCATCCGGACACGAGCCGAAGTCTTGAGTCTTGTATCTTGACGCTCCTATAGTCCGGACGATGAATATAGTCCGGCTGTTCGGATACCCCCTTATCCAGGACTCCCTCAGTAGCCCCTGAACCAGGCTTCAATGACGATGAGTCCGGCGCACAGTCTTGTTTTCGGCATTGCAAGGCGGGTTCCTCCTCCGAATACTCCAAGGTTATTATCGAACACATAGGCCGTGTCCGGATCTGCAAAATGATCTTCACATACCACCGTAGAGAGAATGATACTTTAGCTGACAACTTTTAGACGACGTGACATGCCATTACAACCAGGTCATTATTCGAACCGTTTTTTCACAACCAGCCACAGCGCGCATTGCGAGGCGGTTTCCTTGACACGTCTTGTCAAAGCAGAGATCATGTCCCCTTATCACGAGATTCTCATCAATACCGGTATAGGTAATCCCCCCGTGCCATCAATCGTGGCGCTTGGGAAGTAAGCGATTCTCAACAGGCTAGTGGGGAGGCGCACCGCTTTCGTCGCCTCCATAAAGGGATAAGAGTTCCCCATTCTTACCCACGGCTTCTTCCTCCTCTGCCCACTCTTGCCTCCCCGAGCTCCAACGTCCCAGTCCAAGTCTTCTCCGCACAGCTAAACATGTCCGGAGTAGGAGGCAAATGGGTGGCTTCCACCGTGAAGGAGAAGAACATCGCAAGTCTTTGGGCGGCCGGATACTTGGCCGCAGACATAGCGCACCGGCTACCAGATGGTGGGCAGGTCATTCCAACTCCAGGACCCCACGAGAGGGTCGTGTTTCTTGCCCACTTCGTCCGTGGACTGGGGTTTCCACTCCACCCTTCGTCTGCGGGCTCATGTTCTACTATGGGCTAGATTTCCATGATCTAGCCCCGAATTTTGTCCTCAACATCTCGGCGTTCATCGTCGTGTGCGAGGCTTTCCTCCGCATCAAGCCTCATTTCGGCTTGTGGCTCCAAACTTTCTGCGTGAAGCAGAAGATCATGAGTGGCCAGCAAGCGGAGTGCGGAGGAGCCATGGTGGGCAAAATGCCTAATGTCACCTGGCTTGACGGCTCCTTTGCGGAAACCATGAAGGGGTGGCAGTCGAAGTGGTTCTACATCACCGAGCTGTGCGACGCCAACTGGGCGGCGGTCCCCAAGTTCCGATCTGGAACCCCTATGCGGCTCACCTCCTGGGAACAAGAGGGCCTATTATGGGGAGAATCTACAGAGCTGACTGGACTCATCAACTGCATCAAGGGCATGAAGGACAAGAACATCAAGCTTGTCAACGTGATCCAAGTCATGCTCGTTCGCCGGATTCTGCCTTGCCAAAGGCGGGCATTTAATCTGTGGGAGTTCGTCCCGGCTGAACACCAGGCGCTCCAGAGGCTCTACGGCATGAAGCACAAAAACACGTGGAAGGTGTTGTTCAAGGCCTCTGAAGTACCTCCTCTCATATCCGAGGACCGTGGGCTCCACGCCGCACGACAGCCTATCCAGGTGAGTTCTTAGGCTACCACTGGGTTCGGTTCTTCCCAATACATTCATGGGGAATTCGTAAGTGATTGTGTATATTTGTTTAGGAGTACATGGAGACAGTGGAGCAGATAGACTGTCCGGCTCCTCTGTCAGAAAGCCCGGCTACTGATCTCCTGATGAAGATGCTGGTCCTGGCACCCTACAAGGGGCCGGAGAAGAAGGCCGATAAGAAGGCTCCATGGACCCGAAAGGGTCTCCGGCGTAAGGCTGCGCCAAAAGCCTCGTCCGAAGAGGACGAGGAAGACTCCTCCCCAGAAGGGGAAGAAGGAGAAGAGGAGGAGGCCGCCCTATCCGGAAAGGATGGGGGGCCTGAGACGGCGGACCAGGGGGCCAGGAGAGGCCCCCGACGCAAGGCCGTCATACCCTTGTCGTCCGATGACGACGAGTCAGATTCCTCCCACGAAGGCGGGGAGGAACAAGAAGAAACTCCACCTCCCCACATTGGGCGGGGCGGGGGGGAAGAGGAAGTCCACCCCGGTGGAGGAGACTGGGACATCCAAGAAGGGAAAGGCGTCCCTTCCGGACTACTCCGCCACCGCCGTTGATGGCGAGGAAGGGTGGCTGCCCAGGAAGAAGCCCCTAGTGCGATCGTAAGTATCCGCACTCCATTGTAATTTTGCTTCGTAGTTTTGTTATAACGCCAAACTTGTATGCAGTCCGGCCAGGGCCCATCCCGAGGTGTCGTCTTCGGACGGGTCCCTGAGTGAGTCAGCAATGAACTCACTCCTGACGGCCACTTCTCCTCGGCCTGCGGATGACATGGAGGTGTTGTCCCAAAGGCTCCCAGAGATGGGGGAGGTGGCCCTGGAAGCGCCTTATGGCGGCGTCCCAGACGTCAGACTCGCGGGGTTCAAGATCCCCGTGGATCATGTTGATGAGAGCCACGGTAAGCCGGGCTCTCAGCCGAACACTGTTCCGGAGCCTCCAGTGGTTCCAGACTTAGGCGGGCAGCCCCTTGTTAGGGAGGGAGGGCCGTCTGTATCAAGGACTTCTGTTGCGCCCGAGGCGCCGGATCGTCTGCTGGAAGCGCTTCACGGTGCTTCCCTAGATGAAGAGCACCATACTCTTATGAGTGCGGTGATTCAGAAGGTTTCTTCTACCAAGAGCGGACTAACCGAAGCCTGCACCAACCTCCTGACAGGCTTTGAGGTAAGTAAAAATGTGTGAAATTTCCACCCGATAGGTAGTAGCCCCTGATACTCTGTTTGGTGTTCGGAAGGAAAAACCAAACGAAGGGTCAATTATAATCCGCAGTAGTCTAACAATAAGTTTGAATGTAACTAAACAAGTTGTGTTGCTGGCCGCTGCTACTCGCACGGCCGAAATCGCCGGCCTAACGCAGGACTTGGAGCGGGCACAGTGAGAGCTCGGCCTCACGAGGAGGCAGCTCGAGGAGAGCAAAGGTAAATGATTCCCATCTCTCATATAATAAATGGTAAATAAAATTTGATTATGCTAACAACGAAGCGTCGTGATTTGGTAACAGAGGCCACCACCGAAGTGGCGTCTCTCAAGAAGGTGTTATCCAAGGCCGAACACAAAGCAGCCTCGGAACGCAAGGAGCGCAAAAAGCAAGAAACCCGAGTGGGCGAGGTACAAGAAGAGCTCCAGGAGCTTGGCAAGAAGCTCGAGTCCGCGGAGCATGATCTTAAAGCAAAAGAGGCCGAGCTTGCGAAGGCCCTTACAAATATAAAAGACGCCAAGGCCGAAGCCGAGAGGGCACAGCAGGAGATCCAGGAGGCCAAAAAGATAACAGCGGGTAAGAAATTCTTTATGCAAAGCAAACATGTGAAGGAGATGTTTATTTTACTTACCCGAGTCCGGATCTCTCCAGGGGCATTCGCAGATCTGCCACGCAGCGTATCAGATGCCGCGGACTTCTACCGTGCCTAGGAGGGGAGCTCAACGGAGAAGTTGTTCTGGTCCCAGTATGCTGGGGCCGAACATTCAACGCCTCTGAGTGACCAACTGAAGCAGTTGGTCGAACTCCACAAGGTGGCCGAAGTGGCCATGAAGGATCTCATAGTCCGGATATGGCCTGGTGAGCTTCTGCCCACCAGCTACTTCGGCCTGATCAAGCGGATGGTGGATGCCTGTCCGCGACTGGAAGTCATCAAGCGATCTGTTTGCATTGAAGGTGCTCGCCGGGCCCTTGCCCGTGCAAAGGTGCATTGGGGAAAGCTGGATGCGGAGAAGCTGGTGAAGGACGGGCCGCTAGAGGGCAAGCCGCATCGCGTCCCCGAGAAGTATTATGATGGTGTTATGAAGGGTGCTTTCCTCGTGGCCGATGAATGTACCAAGGACATAATTTTTGAATGGATTCACTTATGTCATGTTTGTAATTTAAAGATGAAGGTACTTGCGCTATGTAGCGCTTTTGTTATTTAAAATATTACCTTATGTGCGGCTGTTTATCAAATTCTGAAAGTAGGCTAGTCGTCGGCTTCCGCCCCCGTGTAACTAGTACTAGGGTGTTCGTGGAAAACCCAGACACTCTTTATCCAAATTTTTAGTCCCTTAAGGAGGTGTCCAGCGCAGCAAACAAGGCAATCGGACTATACGGCTTTATAACCTTCACTTAGCCATAGAAGTCTACAATTTTAAATTTCGGCGAAGCCCCTAGAATCCGGAAGGCCGAATTGGGGCGCTATACACGCCTATATCGGACAAAGCCGAATTATCGCCTAAAGCGGAAAAATCTTTAAGGATTTTAAGACCTCTCGAACAGCGACCAGCTCTCGCCACATCATGCCGGTCAGTTTTGTGCTTTCTCTACTGAGGTGCTCGTCTGGAAGAACTAGGGCACAATCGCAGTAATTCTCCCTGCACTACCTTAGCCGAATTAACGGAACGTAAGGCACCAAAACAAGGGAGCCGGGCTATCCCAACTGTAGACCCAAGACATGATTTGAAGCTGATGCATATAATGCTATAATTTCGGGGTGCCGCGCTGTTGAAAGTGTTCGGACTTGTCGTGCCGTATTATGGGGTATCATAAGAAGCCCCTGGCAAACTAAGTGTACGGATGCAAAATCAAATAGACATTTGTAAAAAAATTGCTCAAATAAGACTAATAAGCTGACACTATATATGGTCTCCCATTGATGAATAATACATTTAAGCGTATGTTTATAATGAATGCATTAAGCGGAGATAAATAGGATTATTTGACATATCCTATCCAGGGGCAGGCTACATACAGATAGATAAAGCAGGAGCAACGATCGTAAATAGATTCCACCTGGGTGTTTCATGCTGTGCCCGAAGCCTGTTGCCTCCTTGGTTTCCTCTCCTATGTAAGTCCGACAATCCGGCTCTTCTGGAGAAGCTGCACTAAAGCAATGTCCTTAAGGGTAAATGGAAAGGTTACGAAGTGATACCGTACTGTTAACTGAGCCACTGCGACGCCTCCGCCTGTGCCCATGGTATTTTGAGTGCGTAATTGTGTACGCGTGGCACGGATGCGGCTTTGATGGAATTTGAGCGGAGGCCGGACTGCTAGTCGTGCTCTTGACGTGCCTGTTGATCTTGTTGCGAGGTGTTCCGCCCTCGCTTGACGGAGCTTGAGGTTGTCGTCGCCGGATTGGTGGTTTGCCGGAGGAGGCCGCATTGTACTTCAGCCGCAAGGGCTGCCGTGTGTTCTTCTGTATGGAGAGAGTGGTCCATATTTCCGTTGACTGTTATGACCCCGCGCGGGCCTGGCATCTTGAGCTTCAGGTATGCATAGTGTGGTACCGCATTGAATCTAGTGAATGCGGTTCGTCCGAGCAGTGCGTGGTAACCATTGTGGAAAGGGACGATATCGAAGATTAGCTCTTCGCTTTGGAAGTTATCCGGAGATCCCAAGACCACTTCCAGTGTTATAGAGCCCGTACAATGGGCCTCTACTCCAGGAATGACACCTTTAAAGGTGGTTTTGGTGGGCTTAATCCTTGAAGGATCGATGCCCATTTTGCGCACTATGTCCTGATAAAGCAGGTTCAGGCTGCTGCCTCCGTCCATAAGGACTCTTGTGAGGTGAAATCCGTCTATAATTGGGTCTAGAACCAATGCGGCTGAGCCGCCATGAAGGATGCTAGTAGGATGATCCCTACAATCGAAGGTGATCGGACAAGCTGACCATGGGTTGAATTTGGGGACGACTGGCTCCATCGTGTAGACGTCCCGTAGTGCTCGCTTTCGTTCCCGCTTGGGGATGTGGGTGGCGTAGATCATGTTGACCATTTTCACCTGGGGGGGAATTTCTTCTGTCCCCCCATGTTCGGACGCCGGGGCTCCTCGTCATCGTCGCTGTGCAGCCCCTTGTCCTTGTTTTCGGCGTTTATTTTGCCGGCCTGTTTAAATACCCAGCAGTCTCTATTAGTGTGGTTGGCTGGCTTGTCCGGGGTGCCATGAATTTGGCACGAGTGCTCCAGTATGCGATCTAGACTGGACGGTCCCTGATTGTTTCTTTAGAATGGCTTCTTCCGCTGACTGGATTTAGATCCGCTAAATCCGGCATTGACCCGTGTGTTCGATGTTGTCGCCGTTGTCCCGTCACTTGTGTCTGTTGCATCGTAGCTTGCCATTGTTGTCACGAATGTCTAACGTGCCAGAATGTGGCGTAGTGCTGCTGTGAGCCAACCAACTGTCCTCGCCGGTGCAAAAGCGGGTCATTAGTGTCGTGAGAGCTGCCATAGACTTGGGTTTCTCCTAGCCGAGGTGTCGGGCAAGCCACTCGTCACGGATATTATGCTTGAAGGCCGCCAGGGCTTCGGCGTCCGGACAGTCGACTATTTGGTTCTTTTTAGTTAGGAACCGAGTCTAGAATTTCCTAGCTGATTCCCCGGGCTGTTGAGTAATGTGGCTCAAGTCATCGGCATCCGGAGGTCGCACATATGTGCCTTGGAAGTTGTCAAGAAATGCGTCTTCCAGGTTTTCCCAACTGCCAATGGAATTTGCGGGCAGGCTGTTAAGCCAGTGCCGGGCAGGTCCTTTGAGCTTAAGGGGAATATACTTGACGGCATGTAGATCATCTCCGCGGGCCATGTGAATGTGGAGAAGGAAATCTTCGATCCATACCGCGGGGTCTGTTGTGCCATCGTATGATTCGACGTTTACGGGTTTGAACCCTTCTGGGAATTCATGATCCATCACTTCATTGGTGAAGCAGAGGGGGTGTGCGGCGCCTCTGTGTCGGGCTATGTCACGATGCAGTCCGGTTGCGTCTGACTGGTTATATTCGGCCCGACCGGATTTGCTGGTAGTGTATCCAGTATGACGGTCATCATCATGTGCTGCGGTGCGCCCCCGTGATCCGTAGATCGATCTTGGTTGTCTTGCAGCGTTGTCCAGTTTATCGTGCAGGTCCTGAGTATTGCCCCGGGCCGTGGTAAACCGACATGGGGGTGGGGGCTGGTATTCGGGCTGATATGCCGATTTATCCCGACCTCGAGGCGGCCGGTCAGCCGTGTGGCGCTCGAGTCCATATTCCTCGGCTGCCAGGACTTCTGTCCATCTATCTGTGAGTAGATCTTGATCAGCTTGAAGCTGCTGCTGCTTCTTCTTCAGGCTTCTCGCAGTGGCGATAAGCCGGTGCTTAAAGCGCTCCTACTCTGTGGGGTCTTCGGGTATGCCGAACTCGTCGTCGCTGAGGCTAATCTCGTCTTCGGAGAGGGGCATGTAGTTGTCCTCCTCCGGATACCCGTCCATCGCCTGTTCATCTGGGTTGTCATGCCCATCTTCCTGTTCGGCCTGCTCGAAGGCGGGCTGTTCGGGGTTGTATTCATCGTCGGCACCGTCCGGATTGTCTTTGTCTCCGGTGCCGGTATTGCTTTGGCGGGGCTTGGAGCGGCGCGGGCGACGCCCATGCTTTGCTTTCTTCTTGGAGGGGTTATCCTCCGTTGCCTCATCGCCATTGGTTTCTTTCGGAGTGTCCACCATGTATATATCGTATGAAGAGGTGGCTGTCCACCGTCCTGTGAGCGGTGGCTCCTGTACGTCTCCTGCATCGTTGTTCATACCGTCGATGTCTTCGAAGTTGAAGTCGAGCACGTCGGTTAAATCATCGATCGTGGCGACAAAGTGGGTGGTGGGTGGGCAACGAATTCCTTCGTCGCCTGCTTCCCACTCAAGTCGGACATAGTTCGGCCCAGAGCCTCCTGACAAAGAGAGAAACTTTAATGAGTTCAGCATGTCGCCGAAAGGCGAGTGTTGAAAGATGTCCACAACGGTAAAATCCATTACCGGAGCCCAACCTGGCTCGGCTGGCTCGAGAGTGTGCGGACGTGACCAACAACCGGATATGAGTCCGGGGGCCCAGGGTTACAGGCCTCCACAGAGATATGACCTGTGTTCGGCTCCACCGCCGATGAGCGTGCGGCCTGTGGGGCGGGGTCCATCCCTCCGTCCTCGGGCAACGCAACCTGTTCCCGATTTAGATCCTGGGCTATTGCAAGGATGATGTTCCGAGCATTGTCCGACAGCAGGTCTAGGCCGTGCTCGTCGCGACTGTCCGGCGCTCCTGGCACAGGCTCGAATCCGTCGAAGATCAAGTCTCCGCGAATATCTGCCATGTAGTTCAAGTTTCCGAACCTGATCTGGTGGCCAGGGGCGTAGCTGTCGATCTGCTCCAGGTGGCCAAGCGAATTGGCCCATAGTGCGAAGCCGCCGAAGACAAAGATCTATCTGGGGAGAAAAGTCTCACCCTGGACCATGTTGTTGATGATTGAAGACGCCATCAAGCCTCGAAGCGACGACACAGAGGAACTCTCAATGAAAGCACCAATGTCGGTGTCAAAACCGGCAGATCTCGGGTAGGGGATCCCGATCTGTGCGTCTTAGGCTGATGGTAACAGGAAGCAAGGGACACAATGTTTACCCAGGTTCGGGCCCTCTCGATGGAGGTAAAACCTTACTTCCTGCTTGATTAATATTGAAGATATGAGTAGTACAAGAGTAGATCTACCACGAGATCGTAGAGGCTAAACCCTAAGAGCTAGCCTATGATGGTATGATTGTAATTGTGATCAGCCTTCTAAGGACCATCCTCTCCGGTTTATATAGACACCGGAGAGCTAGGGCTTACATGGAGTCGGTTACAAGGAAGGAAATATAATATCCAGATCGCCAAGCTTGTCTTCCACGCAAAGGAGAGTCTCATCCGGACACGAGCCGAAGTCTTGAGTCTTGTATCTTGACGCTCCTATAGTCTGGACGATGAATATAGTCCGGCTGTCCGGATACCCCCTTATCCAGGACTCCCTCAGCCACCTCTCACAGTCTTTTGATACGTCATACTCTACAGGTTTAACTCAAACTGTCTTGTCCAATAGTTTGCCAGCAACTGCTTTGTCCCAACACTACCAACCAGTTCCTAGTATCAAAAACAGCTTCTATCGATGTCCTGGTGCTCAGAATAACAGCAGCTCAAACAGCAGCCAGCACTCACCTTATGCAATGAACAACCAAAGTCACAAACAGTACCACCAACAAACCCCTGTCCCTAATGCCCACTACCCCCAACACAATGATGCTCAGAATAACAGCACTCCACGGTGCCAGCAATGCCAACCTCAAGAGCAGAACCATCAGCAACCACGTAGAGGCGAGTCTTATGGGCAAAGTTATAGTGCCTTGCAACAACAGTTCAATAGCATGCAGTATTCTGGCCATCCTCTACAACATTTTCCAACAGATATTCCTTCGAGCTCAACAGGTGATCCAACTGTCAGAACATTACAACTGCGCATGCAGCACCAACCACAAGGCCTAATGGTCCAAAGAAACAACAATTATAATGAGGGTCATCTGCAACTTAGTAATGGTCAAATGAACTCCGGTGGCCATGTCTTCCAGCCTCATCAACATCATTCTCAGCTAGAACAGGCTTGATTCACTGACCAAGGGAATGACCATCAAGATCACTGCCAACTTTTGGAAATAAGAGATTCTACAACAGAGGAGAAAGAAGTGTATGAAACAATCGTCGACAATATGCCAGGCGTCAGTCAAAATGATAGGTAATGAATTAGTTGTTCATGTTACAGTAAAGTTTTGATCCCTTCTTTTACTACTGCAATGTATTCTGCCTGAATTAGTTGTTCCTGTTACACTCAAGTATTTAAAATGCATTTATCTTTTTTGGCAGCAAGAGGATATTCTTTGTCGACCGACGTTGGGCCGATCATCGAACTTTAGGTTTGTCAATGAGGGTATACGGATATATCAACTCATTCGTGGTCGACGCTTACTCAATGTTGCTGATGAAAGAACAATTTCACGGACCGCCAACATTTATGCACAAGCATATAATGTACATCGACGCTTCTGTAAGTTCTCGCTTCTCATAAATATTAATAACAAAACACATTTACTACTACTACCACGCTGAGTGACACAGCTACAATTTTCTGCAGGATAAATTTCAAGTTCTAGGAGCAAGCACTGAACTACTCAAGGAACAAATTGTAGAAAAAACTATTGGGTATAGGCTGCCCAACAAATGCAACATCCTGAGTTCACCCTACTCACTCTATATGTCCAGTGTTCGTCTTCAATTCTACAACTTTTTCTTGTTACAATGATATTACTTCATGTTAATTGTTTTAGGTCTTAATACCTGTGAGAAAGAAACCGCATTTTATCTACCTCATCATCGTGAATCTTGCAATGCGTCGCTTCAAAATTCTGTGTCCTTATATAAATTGCGACGGTATAAAGGAACACTAGGACATTGTCATCGAAAACTTCAAGAGAGCTTACCATTCTGCTTACAACAACCATCCTCACACCATGGCCTCCTTTCATGTCAAACCTGTGCAGAGTGTATGTAACTCAGACAGAGAGTGAGTTTCTTTTAACTGTAGCTCTACCTCATTTACACCATGCATTTTTTTGTTCCACTACATATCCCATATCTACTGTCCACCTTCTAACCAGTAACATAATGCTCTCAATTTTCAGGGATGATAGTGCTATTTACACCATGCATTTGATGCCGCTCATTAATATGAATAATAATTCATTTTTATCAATAATGTAAGTTCACTCTCATAGACAAGACATCAACATACGTTCATCCAAGCCAGCTATAAAGTATGTTACAATAAATTTTATTAGTTTGTACGTTATGTGTTTGCAGATCCATGTGAAACCGATGAGAGAACAACTAATTTTCAAAATGATAACATCCAACTACAACACAGGGCATGTATTTTAGGCACTGAGCATCGTCCTCGACAAACACAGTATCCGGCGCGAAAGAAGAAGAGTTGGAAGAAGATGACTACTGCTTAACTGTGCCTTAGTTTAGCCGGAGACATCCAAACATTGTTTCAGCCATATCGACTCATGTAATCACAACAGTGTTCCGGCTATTTTTGTGTCGGTCCAAGATATCTGCTATTAAACATAGTTGTGCTTTCAAATGTTCAAGTCTTCAAACCCTGAACAGCAAACATTATAAATAAAAATCGTATTTTTCCAAAAGTTGTAAACATGATATTCAATACATCACTTACTTGGACTAGAACACCACTCACTTCGAGTAGACACAATAAAAGAAACAATTGGAACACAGAGGAACAACAGTATCTGTTTGTAAGCATCTGACAAAGTTGGTAAATGACTCATCTCCAGTAATGCGGGTCACAGAGGCACGACAGTCCCTCTTATCCACGTAGAGCGTGCCTCTCTGACATAGACAACTAAGTTGACACACACGAGTGCGCCACCAGTTAACACAGGACCGTCCCCTCAATAGCTTAACACCGGTCCCTCTCCAAGCCAACGAGCCACGCAAGTACAATCGTGACTCAAGTTAACAAAAGAAGATCCATCCTCTGGGATAGACGACTAACCTGAAAAAATAAAAATAAACAGAAGGAAGACCATGACTTCAACTGTAAAAGGTTCGTGAGAGAAAACATTTCGAAAGAAAGGCACGACCGTGCCGTGAATAACATTGTAGACGTGCCTCCCCGACCGACCATGTCAGAGGAAGCATTTGCGAAAGACAGACAGAACTCTGACTCAACATAACATATATGACATGCCTCCACTAACTCGACAAACGTGACTTCACTAGCATACTGGCTAGAAATATTACACAACATACATCCATGACAGTGACTCATACTAACATAACGCAGTGCCTCTCCGAATTTAGTACCCAAAGTAAGCATAAAGCCTCTGCCAAGCATACAAAAGTGCGTCCACTAACTAAACGGTAGTGCCTTTCCCAATCAAAGTACCACCACAATAATTGGAACATAGAAACGCAATTGTCGCTAACACAATACTCCCACAGCAACTCTCACACTGGATAACCGTCCCTAAAACAAACATCATATTGAAACAGACAGCACAGAGAGAAAATCTGAAGAATCTTAAACACACTCAAGCTCTTCATAAAAACATTTCAAACACACAACAACAATCATATATTCGATATAAAAACAACCGTACCAAACACAGTACAAACACAAAGTGAAAGTAACGCCTCTACCTGTCTGTGTAACCACATTGAGAGAAGAATTGAAGCAGCTAGCAAACTAATAACACCAGAGCGTGCCTTGACTAAAACAAGAACAATGCCTCCATGAGCAGATGACTGTGCGCTGCCTAGATTCATGAAAATGCACATCTGAGTGACCCTCTTAATACATCTCATCTTATACCAACGCCTAGCATAGAATCATAGAGGAAAATATTCTTGAAGGCATCCAAACAAGAAAAACATAATGGAACGAAAATAAACTTAAATTTCCAAATTAGTCAACTCCATCCGGTTCAAAATAAAACCACCACAATTACAAATTCATCAGTTGATGTAATACTACCCCATACAATAACTATCAAATAACCAATTCATCACACAATCCATCTTGGCAGCACTTCCACCTGGAGTCCTACTCATAAACATCCTCGCCATCTGTCATCAGGAAGACAACGATGATGCAGGATGTCCCTCATCGACAGAAACCGGTGGTATAGCTCATAGCTCACATACCCTTCCTAAAGGAAAAGAAAATGAAAACATAAATATACAAAAAAACATATTGTTCTTGCAACAAAGGCGGAAACTAACGAAAATGAAATCGTCACTTATAGTAGCTCCATATTTCAGGTGATCAAAGGTAAGTGGCTTGCTACATCTTGAGCTTGCGTTGGTTTTCCTTGAAGAGGAAAGGGTGATGCAGCAATAGTAGCGTAAGTATTTCCCTCAATTTTTGAGAACCAAGGTATCAATCCAGTAGGAGGCTCCTCAAAAGTCCCACGCACCTACACAAACAAACAAAGAACTCGCAACCAACGCAATAAAGGGGTTGTCAATCCCTTCACGCCCACTTGCGAAAGTGAGATCTAATAGAGATAGTATGATAAGATAAACATATTTTTGGTATTTTATAATATAGATGCAAAAAGTAAAGATGCAAATATAAGTAGATTGAAAGCTTATATGATAAAAGATAGACCCGGGGGCAATAGGTTTCACTAGTGGGTTCTCTCAAGATAGCATAAGAATTACGGTGGGTGAACAAATTACTGTCAAGCAATTGATAGAAAAGCGAATAATTATGAGATTATCTAGGCATGATCATGTATATAGGCATCACGTCCGTGATAAGTAGACCGACTCCTGCCTGCATCTACTACTATTACTCCAAACATCGACCGCTATACAACATGCATCTAGAGTATTAAGTTCATAAGAACAGAGTAACGCATTAAGAAAGATGACATGATGTAGAGGGATAAACTTAAGCAATATGATATAAACCCCATATTTTTATCCTCGATGGTAACAATACAATATGTGCCTTGCAACCCTTTCTGTCATTGGGTAAGGACACCACAAGATTGAACCCAAAGCTAAGCACTTCTCCCATGGCAAGAAAGATCAATCGAGTAGGCCGAACCAAACTAATAATTCGAAGAGACTTGCAAATATAACTCAATCATACATAAAAGAATTCAGAGGAGATTCAAATATTTCTCATAGATAAACTTGATCATAAACCCACAATTAATCGGATCTCGACAAACACACCGCAAAAAGAGTTTACATCGAATAGATCTCCACAAGAGAGGGGGAGAACATTGTATTGAGATCCAAAAAGAGAGAAGAAGCCAACTAGCTAATAACTATGGACCGGAAGGTCTGTGGTAAACTACTCACAACTCATCGGAGGGGCTATAGTGTTGATGTAGAAGCCCTCCGTGGTCGATTCCCCCTCCGGTGGAGCGCCGGCGAAGGCTCCAAGATGGGATCTCGCGGATACAAAAGGTTACAGCGGTGGAAATTGTGTTTCGGTGGCTCCGTGGATGTTTTCGGGTTACGTAGGTATATATAGGAGGAAGAAGTACGTCGGTGGCCGCTCGAGGGGCCCAGGAGACAGGTGTGTGCCCAGGAGGGGTGGGCACGCCCTCCTATCTCCTGGCCGACTTGTTTGCTTCTTGACTTGCACTCCAAGTTCTTCGGATCACGTTCGTTCCAAAAATCACACTCCCGAAGGTTTCATTCCGTTTGGACTCCATTTGATATTCCTTTTCTTCGAAATACCGAAATAGGCAAAAAACAGCAATACGGGTTGGGCCTCCGGTTAGTAGGTTAGTCCCAAAAATGATATAAATGTGTAAAATAAAGCCCATAAACATCCAAAAGGGGTAATATAATAGCATGGAACAATCAAAAATTATAGATACGTTGGGGACGTATCATGGCTTCCAATCCCAGTAGAGACGAAGAAGTTCTGGAAAAGAGGACTCCAGCTTCGAGTAAGATTCGCCAATGATGGCTCCTGCTAAGTCCTCAGTGGGGTCCCTTTCTTCGCCGCCTTTGATCATGAACTTCTCTTGGATGTCAATGTGGTACTCTTTTGGAATTCTAATGAAATCTTGAAAAAGAGCATCTCTAACATTCATGACGCCCGCACTAGAGAAACTTATACCTCTATTCTCAAGGAAATCCTTCAGGGCAGGGCACTTCGTCCTAGCCTTGCAGAAGTGATAGACCAAAACATGATTCCGCATAGCCAGTTGCATGATGGTGAATTTTCTATGCCCATAACAATACTTTCGTGTGAACTCCATGCCAAGAGCAACAAACTTGTACTTCTCCTCCTGCAACCAGTCCTTGTACAAGCCAATGATCTCCTCCGACTTGTCAGGCTCGTTCATGTACCACACGTCGAGCTTGGTGTTATCATCGGCAACTATCGGATGGTACTCTGTGGTGTTCAAAAAGTCATCCATGGCAGCGAGCAGCAAGGTGCCAATGGAGATTCCTGAGACTCTCCGACGAGGTTGGGGAGTAGTGAGGACGATAGGAACTGCCTGATGTTCTGTGGCTACAATACGATGTGCAGGCCTCAAAAACACGACCAGTATTTAACCTTGGCGAGGGACGTTTGAGTTACCATGTGCATTAACGTGTGAACTAGGAAAAGTGAATAGACGGTTGTGGTTCTGTAGCTCGTGGAACCATGCACTTCCTAAAGTCACGGATGTGCAAAAAAATTTGATGCCATGGAGAAATCAAGGAGCCTCTAACTTTATTTTACGGTAACAGACACACTGAATAGTCACATCGAACAGCTGCCACATCGGTCATCAATTCCTCCTTTGAATGAAGACCACGGACGGAAGAATCCAATGAAGCAACATGAACAGCCTACTGTAGACCTTAGATCTAAAGGCAAAAACTCATCTGTGCCTCATCTAGCTAGATTCACACCATCTATCCCTCGATAGTCAAGGCGAGTTTCACATGAGGCACGAGTATGCAGGCACGGGACACACAGACGTGTCGATTCCACAGGCACAGGCGTAGGACTTTTTGAGACCTTGCTCGGTATCACCACAGGCACCTAGAGTCAAGGCAGCAAGTCGCTAGAAACACGTTAATGCAGGCAATGGAGGCACGGAAACATATCCTCTACAAGCAGGGGGTTCCAACTTTGCGAGGCACGGATGCGGGCTTGCAATTGACATTCTCGAGCCACCGCTACAAACCCTCTGGGTGCACAAACAGTGTGGTGGCAGAGGTATCGATGAGAATACTCAGATGTGGAAGCACGGTTGAGAAGTCTCTAGAGGCACAAATGTGTGACACCACAGGCACATAGAGAGTCATGAAGTCTCTCACGTGAGACAAATGGATGCAAGCAGTGAAGCCATGGGAGTAGTCAGAGAGCAACAGTAATACCGTATCCTAAGGCACCGGCGTGTAGCACCGCAAGCACAACGAGTATCAGGCAGCGTGTCGCCCGAGACATGTGAACACGGGCAGAGGGGGCATGGAACTGAAGACTATACAGACACGCAATTGCGGCTTCTCGACGCACAGGTATAGCTTTGGAATTGGCGTTCTTGAGGCACCGACGGAAATATTCTGGATGCACAAAAGAGAGGTGGCATAGGCATAGGTGAGAATACTCTATTCGAGAGGCACGGTTGCGAACTCTCAAGAGGGACAGTCGTGTGATACCGCAGGCACATAGAATCATGGCGTGTATGACGTGACATACATCAATGCAAGCAGCGAAGCCACGGGAGAAGTCAGAGAGCCACAGTTTTAAAGTCTCCTGAGGCACGGGCGTGTAGAACCACATGCACGACAAGTCACAGCCACCGCATCCCCTCACGGGCGGACGCCTGGCACCACAGGCACGTAGAATCACACCCAGACTGTCCCCTGAGACACGCGAATGCAGGTACACGAGACACAAAATTGAAGCCTATACAGGCACGGAATTGCGGCTTCTCAGTGCACTGGTACATCTTTGGAATTGGCATTCTTGAGGCACGGGTACAATCCACCTGGATGCACAAAAGAGTAGTGGCAGAGGCACGGTTGTGTAGTTTCAAGAGGAACTGCCGTGTGACACCAGCACATAGAGACATAGCATGTGTCACATGAGGTACATGCATAGAGGCAGAGAAGCCATGGGAGTGAAGCTTCTCGAGGCACGGTTTTGAAGCACACAAAGACAAGAAACTGAAACGTTGTCTCGTACGTTAGCAGACGTGCCTCTCTTGTGCGAATGTGTAAAAGACAACAATACAAACACAAACAAACGGCGTTGAATATAAGCCAAACACGAAGCGTGCTTCTCCCAAACAATACATATGCACCACTTCAACGGGTTCTCTAAATGTACATGAACTCATGCAAACATCAACAATGAACTTGTAACATAAAAAATTATATTCCCATAATATGAGACAAGCCAAACATGATACTGTGAAAATAAAAATAAAAATCCCACGACGGTACTCCATAGGACTGAACTAAAAGTACTCATTAATTATACAAAAAAGAAATAAAAGTCTTCCAGGAGTCCATTCTGCTCACAAACGTCCACGGTGGCCATTATACTCAGTTGGAGTTCTGCTCAGAAACATCCACGGCGTCTCCGGTCGGGAAGACAACGAAGATGTATCATGTCCTTCATTGACAGAACTCGGCGGTAGAGCTCGTAGCTGACATGCCCATACTAAAACAAAAAGCGGATGAGAATGAGATATCAGTAAAGGGGGAAAAGTACTATTGTTGCAATAAAACAAAGATATAAAGACAGAAAATCAACAAAAACGAAATTTTCACTTACAATTGCCGCATATTTCAGGTGGTTAAGGGAAAGCGGCTTCCATTCCCAGTAGTCATGCTGACCTTTTGGAAAAGACGACTTCATGCTCAAGTAAGATTTGTCTATGATGGCTCCTGCCAAATCTGCCATGGAATCCCTTAGATTGCCTCCTTTGATCATGAGATCCTCTTGAAGGTCGATGTGACACTCTCTTGGAATTTTTAGGAAACCGTTTGCGAGAACATCTCTATCGTTCCTGACGTCGACACTAGCGAAAGTTATACCTTTGTTCTGAAGGAAATCCTTCAAAGCAGCGCACTCCATCCTGGCCTTGCACAAATGATAGACAAGAACATGCTTGCGCATCGCCAGTTGCATGGCAGCGACTTTTCTGCTCCGATCAAAATAATCCTCTCGTGTGTACTCCAGATCAAGACCAACAAACTTGTACTTGTCCTCACGTCAGCATTCCTCATAAAGAGAAAGAATCGCATCCACCTTGTAGGGCTCGTTGGTGTACAACACCTCGAGCTTGGTGTTACCGTCGGCATCTATAAAGAGACGCTCAGTAGTGTTCCTGAAGTCGTCCATGGAAATGAGGGTGAGAGTGACAATGGAGTTTGACTGTCCTTCTCCGGCGTCACTCGTACGTGGCAAGGATGATGAGAGCTATACCTGCACTTCTCTCGTGAGAATAAGACGCGTTAACCTCCCGGAATAGACCACTATTTAACCTCGGGGAAAGACGACTCAGGTACCATGCGCCCATTAAATTGCATCGGGAACGGTGAATGGACGGTTATGCTTTTGCAGCTTGGGAAGCCATGCACTTCAAAAGTTACAGCTGCCACGCTATAATCGAGGAGCCTCTAGGTTAACTCTAGAACGGTATCTGGCACAATGAATACCAACAATAAATAGCCATCCCATCGGTCACCAGCACATCTTTTGACCGAGAGAAGAATGCGAGGAGGCAAACGATGACCCTATCGTGCAACCTAGACCTCTGAAGTACAAATACTACACAGGGAGCGAACCAAAATAGAAGCGCGGTTCGGCTAGCACAAAAGTCACACGCGTGACTCCACTTTGTTAAAGAGAAACCTCAGTAATATCGACAGACCTGCATCTCTATGTCAGCGTACCACCAAAAACATTGACAAAACAAAGGCACGGATACATATAACCGTGGGCTATCATACATATTCTCGCCTGAACCCAACGAACATTTGAAAAATAGTGGCTCTCTAGGTCAACGACTGCGTGAATTTTTTTTGCAATCGCAGAGTCACAAAACGTGACTCCACTTCAGGTGCAAAATTGCCTCTCATTGGGAACGATCATGCCTCCCGTCAATTTGCCTCCCCCGATGTATTGACCATGCCTCTCCTGCTTCAACGACTGTGCATCTAATAGCGTCATTACCGTTCCTCTCCTAAATACACACCCAACCCTATCTAATTAAACATGTGATTAAAAACAATTAAATCATAGAAGCACGAGTATGCTTTTCAGCATGTATAACCGTGCCTCACAAAAAGTCTGTGAGGCACGATAGGCATGTAGAAGAGTCCGGTGAGAGGCAGCACAGCTGGACAACTCCAGTGGTAAACAGTTGGACGAGTCAAACGTCTCGTGTCCCCATAACAACTCGGAATGCACACACCATCTACAATCAGCATTCTTTCCATTTCGCAGAACAAAAAAAAAGCACTCATTACTACTCTTGCTCTCTCGAGTCTCCTTTATATTTCAATAAGCTCTGACTCCCTCGGCCACATCACAACCCATCTGCCTTCTCCGTCACCTGCTTCTAGGGTTCGTGCTACTTCGCCACACACAATCTGATTTCAAACAAGTTATTGTAGGGTTTTCATTGGGTCTCTCGGTTAATTTCTAACCCGTGCTTCTCTCGTAGATTGCTCGTCGTGGGTGCTTGCCCTAAGCTTCCACTACCCCAAACACCGTTCGTCGCCGGTCGTCGTTCTTCTTTCCCAGGTAAAAAGCATATGCGTAAGCAGCATGCTCCGATCCATATTTATGTTTTAAAAATGATATTTAAATTATTACTGTTTTACATTTAGGTTTTTCATTTGGTAGTTATTTAAGCATTAGATCCGGTACAACGACTTCATTCTCTAAAGGAATATAAAAGCCATTTTGAAAATCTAAACAAGTGATATAAACTTTGTAAATACTGCTTTTCTGGAAGAAGTAGATGACAAGATTTCTGGTAAATTTGTAGTTGTTGTCTGCTTTCTCGTACGGATATTTTTAATATGGCTAACATAGTTGAAGCTAGTTGTTGTCTACCTTAAACGTTGAAGCTTGTTTTAAATTGTTATGATATTCTTGTTTTCTTAACATAGTTGTTCTGAAATATTTAGGTATGGTTTGCCCTACCTGCCGCTAACCAGACGGCCCTTACGAACCACACCCTGAAGTTCTCCAGCAGTTTGAGGTTATTCTTGATGAAAATTGCTGGAGCCGCATGGTTAGTAAGCATTACTAACATATTAGTTGCTTACAACACAGTAGAAATCGTCACTGGTACTCATACCCCCTTGCCCCTACACTAGGCTCCCCTGCTATCACTTCATTGCACGTGTCTTTTGTTTTCATTTTCCATTAGTTTGCCTGCCTATGCCTTAATTATTATAGTGCATCTTCAGTTCTAATTAAAATTAGTCAACATATGCCAAAAATATTTATCCATTAATTTATAATACCATTATGTTATTATCTTTAATTATTATCAAAAATTCAGATCCAAGTTAAGAAAACTTTTAACATTAATAATCCGTGAGTTCAAATTTATACTTACAAACTGTTATTTTTACTATTTTTCAGTATGTACCTTGTAATGTCAGAGCTTTTCTCTCTGAACACATTGATGAGAGGAAGGAAGAAGCAAGAATATTGCGTAAAGAGCAGGTAGAGCCAACCCTTCTTACACAAGAAGGAAGGTCTTACAATGCTTTGTTTAAGCATAGGGCGAACTACACAAAGTTCTACGGTGGTGAGTGGAACATGTTTGCGGATGATTATGAACTATGTGCTGCAGACCGCATAGAATTTGAACTACTAGATGAGGGTCTCAATCTCGAAATACAAACATATCGGGATGACAGGAGGCTGCTTCCATTACCCCATGTTGGTAGGTATTTAATATTGCAAAGTTATCTTCTTTCGTTTTAATTTTATATGCATGCATCAAACTGAATAATATTAACCCCGTGTTGGATATAACTATATCTAACTTTGAATACTTGTTCTTTTTCTAGCTCTCGACGATCTTTCTTTAGACGATTTTGACCACGTTCAGTGTTGTGTCTACTCAAACGATATTGAGGTCACCTACGACCAGACACGACTCTTTCTACAACGCCTTTTCGGAGATACTTTCATCCGTTGCCGTCCATTTGTCCACGTGTTGACTACCACTAACACCAAAGACCGCGTCATGGTTAGTTATAACTGTCCTTGTTAAAGTGCCAAACATATTTTTCTTATATGTAAAATAAACAATATTGACATAATCTTGCTTATATGTAAAATTATAAAGAACCTATTTATTAATCCTAAAACAACAAAACTTTTGTTGTTCTCTTACTATATTGTTTTATCTGTTTACTCATAAACATGAACATGCCATGAAATATATTACTTTCAATATGTAATATCTTAATGATTGCACACTCACCATATTAAGCCATTCTTTTATTTAATGTCCAAGTGGCAAATCAATGATTTTAATTATATTTAATTTCGCTTTCTTCTAGAAAATTCCAAGGAGCGTAGTCTCGACACTGAAAAGATGGGTGGGCATGCCAACCAATGGCAAGGCGACCCTTGAAGCTCCTGAAGAACCTACCCATGTCATCACTCCTTCATACTACATCTGCAAAAATGACTGCAGGATGGTAATAGAAAAGTCTTCTTTCATAGACTTCATATCAGCTGCATCCTTTGTTGAAAAGAACATTGTTCTGATCACTTTCAAAGAGCGCCATGATCGTTCTGTGTCCATCATCATTCAGCGCATTCCTTAGATTTCCGTTGGAACCATCATCGTTCTGTTTCATGATGGTGCCTCCCAAGAGCAAAACACTAGTTACTATAAGTTTGCTTATTAGAATGGAAGTAACGCAACTATTTATGGACCAAGTGGTTGCTTGAACTATCGAAATGATCTTTTGGAACTTATGTAGCTCTTATGGAGCCTCAACTAGCTGTTTAAACTGTCAGAATGATCCTTTGGAACAAATGTATTTCTTATCGACACTCAAGTAGCTGGTTAACCTTTGAAAAATTCACAATTCCAAAAACCAAAAAACAAAAACAAATAAATTTCTGTTAAACTCTATTTCAAAAATCAAACAAATCAAGAATCACTTTTTGAATCAAAACCTATAGCAATGCCATGTTATCAAAGTTATTCAAACCATTTAGTGAAACATATCTCAATTAAACATGAAACATGACTCCATTTTCAAATGCACAATATGTTTACTTCACCAAAAAAAATTAAACCTACAAATGTGCACCAAACAACATAACAACAGTGCCTCGTTGACTAAGCAATGTTAATGACCCAAAAAAACGTTTCGACAACAAAGGCACGACCATGACTCTGCTGAGTGTTCCACTGTTACTCGACTACATTCACAAACAAGGATGGAATACGCACACATCAACCACGTAGGCAGCACACGACGATTAAAACATTTAATTGAACAAGATAACTAAAAATATTTAAAAAAAAATTGATCCAACAAACGCCTGTTTCCGTAAATCTATCCCTGGAACCGCCGGATGGCTAACAACTGCTTTTTGACCGTTACATTTTTTGCATGACAAACTAAAGATCCCTTTCATTACACCGAGTCCATTTCCATCGTCTTCCTCATCTGTTTCTCGCCGACCGCAACAATTTCACCACCGCACGCACACCTGCGGCCATGGACGACGGGAAACTAACAACATGCACCGAACACATCACTACCCACGGTACAACCGTGCTGGAAGTGGTGTACACCAACGACCCAAAGACTATGGAGCGAATCATCAAAAAGTACGAGGAATGGTTGAAGGGGGAGGAGAACAAGTTTGTCAGCCTCAACCTCGAGTACACACGTAAGAGCATTTACATACGACAAGGGATCGCCGTCATCCAACTTGCAATGTGTGAGCATGTCCTGTATACCACTACTGCATGTCCGAGCGCTCCCAAACGTCTAAAAAGCACGGACACGCCAGGAATCGCCGAACTGCCGTCCTGATACGGCGGGATACGAGGATACGGCAGGATACGGCGGGATACGCGAATTTTGGAGTATCCCCGAAATTCGAATTAAAAAAAAGAAAAAACAACTGGGATACGCGGGGACACGTTAGGGATACGGCCTGGCCCAAAAACACACCCCCGGCCCAGCCACGGCCCAATATGTAACCCTATTTTGCAGGGTCTCCATACGAGCTGCTCCCTGCCTCCCAGCTCGAGCTGCTCCCTGCCTCCCAGCTTGAACAGAAGGAGCCGCCACCTTCTGGATCGAAGTTCCCACCACCTGGACTCGCCGCCGCCGGCGCCGGCGACTCCTCCATCCAGCACCAGTCTCTCTCTCTCTCTCCTCGCCTCCTCAGCTCCTCGCAGTTGTAGCCTGTAGGTAACCCAGCAGCTTCTCCATTCTTCAACCTCTTCCTCTTTTATTCTTCAGATTCAGATTTTGTTCCATTATTAAGGGATTAAGCTACTGGGTCTGGATGCTTGCTAGCTTGTTGTTGACTTGTTGTTGCTACCTCTCTGCTTGTGCTGCTGCTGTTTGTTATGCTGTTGCTGCTCGCTTGTGCTGCTTGGGCTGATGCTGCTGCTGCTAGCCTACTAGTGCTACTGCCTATTTCTGAATTTAACAGCTTGTGTTGCTGCACACTTGTTGATAGGTACTCCCTCCGTCCGGAAATACTTGTCGGGGAAATGGATGTATCTAGAAGTATTTTAGTTCTAGATACATCTAATTTTATCTATTTGTGCGACAAGTATTTCCGGACGGAGGGAGTAGCAACTAGCAAGTGGCATGGCATCTGGGAGCGCCACAGCTGGTAGCCAATTTGTGTTTGATGTGTTTTGCAAGATGCAACTTGCAATGAGATGGGGGGATGAGGATCGATCAAGCACTTGATAAAAGAGACACCAAATGGGGCAGTACTCTAGTCTATTCTTTATTTTGATCTATTTCTCTTTAATTTTCTGTCTTAACTCTATATTACATGGCATATTTTTATTTTATTTTATATATACTTGCCGTATCCCCGAATGGCTGTTTTTGGAAAATGTCGTATCCCGTATTCCCGTATCCGTATCCCCGTCTTTCCGTCCCTGTGTCTGTGCTTTTTAGCCAGACGTTACTTGACTTCCTGCAATGCAAAGCGGTAACTTTCGCTAGCATCGACACCAGGAGCGACAAGACCATGCTGGCCCGTGCATGGATTAAAATTCCAGACGAGTACCACGTCGACATCCAGAGGCAATTCTGTATCAAGGGCAGTGGAGAAAGGGACTCCATGGCTGACCTTGCAGCGGCCATCACCGACCCCTCCTACAAGAACATGAAGAAATCATTCCCAAAGGAGAAGCACCAGTTCTGGGAGTGGAAGCCGCTATCCCCGCTACACCTTGAGTACGCAACAAAAGACGGGTATGTTAGCTACGAGTTATACCGTAGAATCCTAATCATCAAGAACGGACTACGTCACCTCCACCAACAACCAATGAAGGAAAGACTCCGCCCACGTAAGAACAAAGACGACGGATCTACCAACGGCTGGAAGCGCAAGAAGGGAAACAGTTGTTGGTAAATTGCGAGAAAATAAATGCCTACATTAAACTAACCTATGTTGTAAATATGATTGTTGTTGCTCAAAGGTTCTGTGTGTAGTATATTACTATTTTACGTTTGAACACATTGGTGTGCTCATGTACAAATGCGTAATACATTTTGCATGTCTAAATGCAATTAGTAAGTTATCTCCTAGTATTGAGAAAACATATATTGTATCCATAATTATAGAAGGATAAATATATGACACGATGTTATATTATAATTTTCATATTTATCCTACACAAGATGCATCGTCCATTTACAAAGAATATGTGATTGTATCGTTGTTAACTTTTCTGTAAAATGCTTATTCAACATTGGCATGAATAATTCATAAATACTGCAGAAGAACATTCAGTACACACATGCAAGGGACAAGCACTTGGTTAGTTTAACCACATTTCACATCAAACACTGCTCTGTCCATTCACAACTTCCTTGCTTATTGCACACAAGTTCCTTTCTGTAAGATGCCACAAAAATAAACTGTTGTGTGCAAAGTACCTATGTTCTGTAGGATGTCGTGGCTCTCAAAATATATATTCCAAACCATGCTTGTGGTGCCACACGCCCGTGACACTAGGGACTTCACACTTGTGCTTGAGCTGCCATACGCAAATGACCCTCTCTAACAAAGTATTCGCACCGATGCCTCTCCTGTCAAACTCCCGTGCCTCTATAAAATATACACGTTTTGTACATCAAGAGGGTTCATACCAGTGCCTCCAGAACATAAGCCACACAAACGTGCCCGTAGTGACTTCACCAACGTGTCTCTAATGACTTCACTTTCATGCCTGCGTTTACTCAATCCACGTGCCTCACATGAAAACCACAGTGACCCTACGTGCTCCGCACACATGACCGCCACCAACCTATACTTGTGCCACCAATCTATAACTGTGCCTCCTGCCTATACAGGCTACACTCACGTGACTCTAATGCCCAAACACCCGTGCCTCGTGTAACATGCATCGTGACTGTACAAGCTATTCACGCTTGATCTCCCGTGCCTCTTGGATGCTCCACAGATATTCATGTCTCTACAACCTATGCCAGAGGAAACATAGAAAAAACAAAGGCACACAGGTGCCTCTAATCTATGTATAACTATGCCTCCAATTAACCAACATCCATCCCAAAAAAATCTAAAAAAGAGATGCACTGCCATGCCTCTACTATAAATGAAGTGCAAAAATGAACATTGAGGTTCATATATAAATAACATTACACTGTAGCATAGATTTTTAAACAAAATCCATTATGATCAAAGCCTATAACTAACATCACTGTGGCAGAAGATGAAAGATAATAACAAGCTTCCCATCACGCTCTTTGAAAGTTATGAGCACCAAGTTGTTTACTTCAATAGACGATGCTTGGAGAAAATCACTAAATCCTTCCTTTTTGAACATCATCCTATTACCCAAGCCAACGAAGTAGCAACAAGGAGTGCTCACACATATATCATCATCACGAGATACCAAAGTAACTTCAAGAGTTAAAACGTCAGTCCTGGGAAATGTCACAAACTCCTTCAAACTTCTTAGAACAATGCCAGGAATAACCTGACAAAAACATCAAGCTATTAGAAATAAACCAAAAATTAAAAACTAGAAATAAAAGAAATAATAAAAATAAATAAATAAACATAAACAAAGAAAAATAATGGAAAATAAATCTGACCATATGATGACCATTAACATTCATGGAATTAATCATGTGAACAAAAGGACAACAGGGTATGTACTCATCATCAAAGAGTTGGCACGTCATGAAATACATCTGCCGATAATTAAGAAAAACACCACGGGTGCAATAACAACTACCAACAAGTTGCTTCTCGGAGTCGCTCAAACCATCAAGAGCTACAAAAATAAAATTAAACAGGATCAAGGTAACAGAAAAATCATGTGAAATAAAACAAGTTAAACACTTCCTTAAAATTAAACCTTACCAACATAAGGTAAAGGAGACAACATATCTCCACCCCGATAAAAGTCAACACCAATCAACGTTCCATAGTGCTCAAGCCTAACTGTCATTCTATCATGATGACGAAAACCATAATCAATGACCAAATCTTCCCAGGAAGGACCATGAAATTTGCTTCTCATCCGACCTTGACTAAACAGAACACCATACAAAAAACCCTCACTAGAGTGAAGAGCAAGATCAGTATCTCTGTCACCCCTACTTATGGCTAAAGCCTTACACTCCTCGATGTAACGAGCAAGATGAGCTCTAACACTGCATGGAATATACTGCAAAAACGAATGATCATGATCAAAAAAAGAATACCTAGAATAATTTCCCTTCAAAATAGCAACAGCAGAACCAAAGAAATAAGGGTGTATGCCAAAAATTGATCAAATATAAAATGTTATTCTTACAACACGACTCGAACAACGCCGATCCAGAACCACAGTGAACACATCTACAGAAGAATCAACAGAAGAACACGGGCCACCCGGCATACGGCAAAAAGGACAGGCCATACCTGCAAAGAACACAATGATTATCAAGAACTAATTCCACAAACCGAGTTGAAACTTCACATCTAATAGTGTTGGTAGCCCCTACCCGTAACTACCCCATAAATCTCCATAGCCCGGAGATATAATGGGAACAAAAAGAGAAACTAAAAGGGAAACAGGAAACCCACGAAGGCAACTAGTAGGGAACGATGATATCGCGAATGGGGAAGTGCGGTCGATGCTAAAGAAGGACCGCCGTAAGGGCAGGCGACAAGCGCGGCGGGCGCGACGAGGGCCACTGTAACCACACGACAAGAGCGGCGGATGCGACGGCCGGAGACGACGGCAAAGAAAGAACAGTCCGCGGTGACGGTTTAGCCACACTAAAGAGAAACAGATCTCAAAACAGATCAAAAATGTATTACAAAACATTAAAAGTACAAGGACTAAAGTGAAAAAAGTAAAAATCATAAAGGGAAACCAGAAACCAGAAACCACGGGAGAGGTCGTGCATGTGACAAGTGTTGCGCGCGGAGCGTCCCGGAAAAGTCTCACGAGCGCTCCGCGCGCGACACTTGGCAAGTGGGGAGCGCTCCGCGACTAATCGTTGCGGGGAGCGCTCCTTAACTAGTGATTTCACATAAATAACTCATTTTTCCTTTATACCGAGACTTCACGTGGGCCGGATTGTGTGTCGTGTCCCCTGCGTACCGAGTTGGTCCATGTTGCGGAGGGTGCATGTTATAGTTTTGAAAAGCTTTTGTCCCATATTGCCCGCGGTGGGAAGATGCACCCTGCTTATCTACCGGGCTGCCTGTCGTTGGTTCGCCTCCACGGATGCAATCAGCTGCCACTCTGAGAGGAAAAAAAGAGAGGAAAAAGTGAGGAAAAAGGCACATGCTGTTAAAATAAAAGGCCTAAGACCAAAAAAAAGAGAAAAGAGGCTCATTGCTCTTTTTAATTTTGGGTGTAACACATTTTTTTACTTTTTCTTGCGATGCATTTTTTTAACTTTTATTAATATAGTCGTTCCTTTTGACAAACTTTGTTTACACCACAGCAATCTAACATACGAGGGCTACATTACCATAAAAAAATGCAAATAAAATATCACATCAAGCACCATTCATTACCCAAAAGGCCATAACCAGAAGATTTTTTTAGTTTTGAACTTGACACATTCTTTTACTCTTAATATAGTCATTCCTTTCGATAAAGTTGGTTTACACATTGCCATAAGAAATTGCAAACAAAATATCACACCAAGCACTATTCATCATCCATAGCCAGAAGACGTGCATATGTGGTTTTAGAACTATTACCATAGTCTTTGCATGAACTCCGACATGGAGTATGTGAGCTCTGAGTTCACATGCACCCTTTGATGTAGTAATATCAAAAAATTGTTTAAAATTTTCAAAAAATAATCTGAATTTTTTTGGTAACAAACATTGATGTGTGTTTCACATGCATGTCAATTTTTGTGATGAAATGACATTTTTAGAGGAAAAAAGCAAAATCATGCTCCAAAGAAACTGTTTTTTAAAGCATTTTGGAGCCTCAATTTTGTTGATTTTGATGTGACCATCAATGTTTGTTGACAAAAAATTTCAGGATTTTTTGAACCTTTTTTTAATTTTACTGTAGCAAAAGGTGCATGTGAGCGATGTTTGTGGACTGGGTACTTTTGCCTCCAGAGTAGAATCTACTCCCTCCGTTCCTAAATATTTGTCTGTTTAGAGATTTTAAATGGACTACCACATACGGATGTATATAGAATATTTTAAAGTGTAGATTCACTCATTTTGCTCCGTATATAGTCACTTATTAAATCTCTAGAAAGACAAATATTTAGGAACAGCATGCATGTCAAGTGAGGGACTTCATTTGCCCCTGCACAGCATCTATACCAGACTACAACAGCATTAAGAGTTCTAAAACTACATAGAGTAAGAAAAAACATTTCTTTTGTCTTCATAGATAGACGAGACCCGGGCATGCAGAGAAACGTACGAACATCACTAACTTCAAGGTAATAAGTTAAAAAAACTATCCAAAATTATAGGTGGTTACTAGAGATACACCTCATACAATCATGGCTAGAAGCCTAGAATACAAGGATCTTCTGCCCGGGAACAACGAGAATCCCCGTATGTCCTCCCTCCTCCCCAAAAGGGGGCTGTACCACTACCTCCTTTCTGGCTCCAAATCAGCATGTACACTGGTTGACGGTGTTGTCCAATAAAAATATTGACAGGGTTTCCCCAGAATGTGCTAGATGTTTCATCTGAATATACTTCACTGGCTGCGCCGCCAACGTTCGATATATATGGCCCATCCTTGATTTTGCTTATCACTCTGATTCCTCACCAGCAGCGTTTAAGATACTCGCTAGATCTTGGACAATCTCAGACATTGGCGGCCTGAATTCTGGTTCCGGCTGCATAAGAAATTTCGGGTCAGCCACATGCTCAATAAAATCATCTTATTATATTGCTGTCCTCGGAAACGAGCTAAATAAAACCGGAATATCATAGTGAACAAGTTTATAGGACACCAAGAAAATAATGGCTTTTACCCCAAGTATTCATATTGGAAAGAAAAATCTGAGCAACAAAAACCTGAAGGATGTGCTAGTTATAACAAAGCAGCACATATTGTATCATGTCTTGTGCTTCGAAAGTACAGCTTAGCTAAGAAGGAATGGAAGCATTGAATTACCGGAATACAACGACTGATGATGTCGACAAAACGAGACAACACTTTCTCAGAACACTCTCCACGAATAGAAGGGTCAACGATCTTTGTTAGTGATTCGATGTTATGAAACTGAGACTGGGCCCATCTAACAAGATGATGTTCATGTCGCGGACGAGAACTGCATATTTTAAGAAAATAACAAATAGGTGCATCAGAACGCCGCATTTTTTGTGGAGGTGCATGATGTAAAAACATTTAAAAAAGGATCCTGATTGAGCACTGCAAATTACATTGCATCACTGACCTGTCGTATGGTTTACGACCAGTAAGAAGTTCTAGCATCACCACACCGAAACTGTAAACATCACTTCGATCAGTAAAAGTTCCAGATTCCTGGATTTCAGGTGCCTCGTAATTTAGTAGTGCCCGCATGCGACCAGACAACTGAAATCAAAAGGAACGCAACTGTGAGTACCCATATATTATAGGTTTCAGATTCATTTGCACACGTCACCGAAGTACAGAAGCAAGAATCCCCTAAAACAAATGCAGAAGCAAGAATAACTGCTAGATAATTAATCCATAAATATAGATCAAGTCAAATTTCCTTTTGTTTTCCAATTGCCTTTCATGCCATAAAATAGCTAAAGATGTAGAGAGAACTAGCTAGTTGTAAGGAAATTGTTGGACTAGACCTAATAGCTGTCAATGTCAGGGGCTCACAGTTTTGCTAGCTCTATATTATCTCCATAATTATATGTAAGTATGTTCATGCACGACGAAGCTGGAAATCAACTGAACAACTGTGGGGCAATGGCTCGTTTCTGAAGGTCACTGGAAAACAAAATGATACTTCATGAAGTCTAGTGATGCTTCAGCAAATCATGTCTAATTATTTTGGTCAGTACTTGGGATAATTTGTTAGGATTTCAACCAGTTAACGACTGGGTGTTTCGAGACTCAGAATTTGTACTGTACTGTTGAAACAGATCTTGTTTACAAGTTTCATTCTAGTAATAGAACTGGGGTGCCATGTTTTTCTACATAAGAGAAGTTGCTATCCTCCATGAACTCATTGTCAGATAGATCAGGACTAAAGGATTAAGATCTTGACAAAACATACAGTTCCAAATTGTAAGTAAACATGGTAAATTTTCTTTTTTTAATCAATGTTGTAGATCTTTTGGTTACAAAAAAGGCTAAAACACCCTAAGCACAAGAGTTACAACTAACACTTGAGGTTACCTGTGTAACAGAACTTGACAACGTCAATACAGACAGTCCACATTCAGCAACACGTACTGAGAATCGATTATCAAGAAGCACATTGGCTGGCTCAAAATTCTGATGCACTACTGGAGGCTCGCAGGTGTCATGGAGATACCTGCAAGAAGAGCATTGATTTTAAATATGAAGGCAGCCCCTTAACAAGCTAAATTAATCATTCGTGAAAAGGTATTTTGAAGTAGAATGCAGCTTACTCTAAGGCTTTTGCTGAACCAAGAGCAACCTGGAGACGGGCGCCCCAAGACAGTGCACTATCTAGATCCTCTCTTTCATGTAACACATCATGTAGTGTTTTTCTACTGAAGTGGTTATAAACAAGTAACCGCTGTCCATATTCTGCACAGTATCCAACAAGCTCAAGGATGCTAGGGTGTCTAATATCTGATATACACGCAACCAGCTCTAGAAAGTCATCTACTGGTATTCTTCCATTGGCATTGTCTATCTTCATAACTTCCAGTAACTGTATAGGATAAAACAAGATGAGGACAGCATTTCAGTAAGCATAAAATCCTCTTGAGTAAATGAAGAATACATTGTACATACTTTGCCTTCAGGAAGTTCTGCCAGATATACTTTTCCCAACCTACTCTCTCTTATTAAATTTTCCTCTCCGAAACTATTTGTATATTGCTGAAGTGTTGCAACAGAAAAGGATGTTGCAGATGTCGAGGGACCTGCCCTTGGTGGGGTGCTAGCTCTTTTTTCTGGCCTAACAATAGGATTAACAATCACTTTTTCAACAGGAGGAGGTGGTGGTGGGGACACTGGCGGCGGCGGCGGTGGTGGTGGCGGCGGCGGCGGCGGTGGAGGTGGCGGAGGTTCCACAGCAAAAATATCCGACTCTGTTCGCTCCAAGTTAATTACACGCTCCTCTCTCTTTTCAGGAGGCTTCTCCAGAGCAGCTGCCAGCAGTTGATAAATTACATTATACATTTGGACTTAAACAGGTCAACAATATTACAGTATGAACTAGTGGTCAGATTTACAAGTATCTGTACCTGGTATGGCCAAATTTATTTCACGAACAGGCTTCCTGTCAGGAACCCCAGCTGAGCCTGTTAATGAAACATCATATACCACAATATAAATAACAGAGTAGAACATATATATTATACAACAGAAAGGTAAGTAAAGTAGACCTTTTTTAACGTCGTTCCTTGACTGTGCTGAAGCTTGCTTGACTTTAGGCTCTTCAACTCTTTGGTGCACCCTTCCCACCTGACTTGTTGTATAATCATGTCTCTGTCTCTCTTGGTACTTGGACAGGCAAAAGATTACCAGCAGCACAACAATTATGAACAGCACAATGGCAAGAAAAACGTATCCAACGGTCCTTAGGGTTGAAGACTTGTGTTTCCCGGAGGATGATCTGCTGTCTCGAGCTGTGGATCCACTAGAAGAGCTCGAGGGTGTATTAGACGATGAAGGAGTTCCTGAAGGGGATGAAGGAGATGATGGTGTTTGTGTCGGTGTAGGGCCTGTCGGTGTTGAAGAGGGTGACGTGGAAGGAGCAATGCTGGTATTAAATGGGTTCCCATCCTTTCTGTAGGAAAAATAATTAGTTGCTTGATAAGCTGTGTAAGTATCGAGTGCAGGAAATATTCTTTATATAGATACAAGAACAATGTGAAATTGTAGAAGACACCAATAAACCTGAAATAGGGAAAATGTTTCTTACTTCAAATTTGGTATGTTGAGTAGCTTTGGAGGAATCGGTCCAGAAAATAAATTGTTCTCTATATTTCTGTTAAAAGAGAAATAAATTATCACAACAAAGCGGATATATTTGTATGCATTACAAAAACCAAAGCTATCAATGATCTGTATTGCAAACTGGATCGACAGTTAAGAGTTTGATTGACATCAATATTCTTTATTAATCACAAAAATCAACTGCATTGCATGAAAGATGGTACTGGCTGGTTATTGTTTTGTAGAACGGTTTGTAGGAAAGAAACAAAATACTGAGATACCATTGTCCTGATAAACAACTGGAGCACAGAGGAGAACTGGAGGTACAATATATAAAGGGCTCAAATAAGAGATGCAAAACTACTTATCCAGTGAGCTGTTCCTTCTAACCAATAAAAATATTGTTACATTTTTTGTAATTGATTACATATTGTACATACAGAGCCAAGTGTGTAACTGACATATACATTGTTTAAGTATGTGGAATTGTACAGCCCTTTTTTTGCGGGGGGAATTGTACAGCCTTGACTGAGGAAATTCGAGGTTGATTATGCTAAATAAGGCAGAAACTGTGTGCCATACTTGCACGCAAGTCCAGAATTATATCGAATTGCAGTCAAATTCAATGTCTATACAATGACCGAAAGAAAGTTTCTGTTTAGCAATCAGGTTCTTATAAAATCAACAATTAACTGATCAAATATTTGATTTTATAAACAGAACATTGTCAATTATTTGATGTGCTAATATAAGTAAATCAGCAAAGAGAATGTGGATATACAAATCACCGAGGGGAAGACCCTGCAACACATCCAGGGTCCCAGATAGTTGATTATCTTGCATTCGCCTGTGAAATAGCATGTTATTAGAAAATGTAAAAAGAAAGTAGCCAAAAAGGAAAAATGCAAGAAAGAAATTGTAGGCTAGACATACAGCGTAACTAGTGATGACAGGTTTCCCAAAGAAGTTGGCAATGGACCACTGAAGTTGTTGGAAGAAATATCCCTGTGAATTGCGATAAAAGCTCAAATGTAATCAGCAAGCTGAATGAAGATTAAGGGCGAGTAACAAAAAAGAGAGAGAAATATGTTAGTCCTACAGGTTTATAAGTCCAACAAGGGAGCCAAAAGCATCTGGTAGTTGTCCATCGAGATGGTTATCATTGAGTGACCTGAGAAAAGACGGAATGACAGATCTTGAGTGAGACAGCTTGCAGAGGAAAGTAATATGTGGCTCTTTTAATTACAGGGAAAATAATAAATTACATGGCTGTTAAACTGTTAAGTTTTGATAGCGACATGGGGATGCTTCCAGTGAGTTGGTTGTCCGAGAGAAAACTGCGCAGCAAGAAACAGAAAAAGATCATCTCGTTATGTAATCAGAAACACTTAAAGGACCTGCACAATTTATTTATTTTTTGAACAAGGAGCTGCACAAAGTAAGAACAGAACTTACAGATTCCGCAGTGTAACAGGTAGATCATCTGGTATAGTTCCGGTGATTTTGTTGTTGCTAAGATTTCTACAAAAAATGTAAGTAAATACTCAAAAAGCTCAATCGGGATAAGAGGACAACATAACTTCTGCCTATAATTACATGTACCCCTAGAAGTTCTTAATTCACCCATGGAACATAGTTTTTTTTCTCAAACACCCATGGAATATATGACAGAATAATTAGATGATACAACTATCAAACATGAGTGAGGGAATAAAATTGACGATGAAGGCCCTTACATTGTGGTTATAGCTGTGAAGTTCCCTAGGCTTCCCAGCTGTCCTCCCATCGTTGCAGCAATAAAATTTCTACAGATAATGAGTTGATAAAAGCCCAAAATATAAAGTTCTACCAGGGAAAGGAATTTACAGAATAATTGACGTACATTGCGTCTATATTTGAGCCAATACATACAACACCCTGCCACTTCTCACCGCAGGGGTCTCCACCATTTGCAGTCCATCCAGGAAGAGCTGGTGACCCAAGTGCAACATACAATCCATTTATAGCAGAAACTGCATTCAAAAAATGGAAGGACAAACAAGCCATTAGCAAGAAACAAAATGCTTTGTAACATCGGTAGGCATAAAATATAGATTCACATACTAAATAAATTGCAACTGCATTTGCAAGTACAGCGCCACTTGTGTAAAAGGAACAACCAAATCAGGTACTTGGAGACGCAATCCAGCATTGTACTATAAACAGCTATTAAGACCATTTCTCTAGAAAATACTCGCGCAGTTAGCCACATTTTACATCACAGCTTTCTACCACTGAGACCCATGTTGGCATTAACTATCGGCGACGAGGGACTGCAAGCGCAAGTTAGATCAAAGCTCGCATCCACGGTAAGCAACCTAACCAATCTTCCACGCCTTTATCCTGCATTTTTTCCACCGCAACCAAATCCTAACTGAAAGCAGACACGTATCTCCCCAATTGGCATCGACAATGATGGTAGTCTGCAGAACATGGCACCACATTGCCTCAGGACCAAAAACATCGCTCTCAGCCTCCACTCTCCACATCGACATCCGAATTGTCTGATATCATCACATCGTTGCTTCCACGGACAGGCACACACAAATTCAGTGACGACATGACATCCAGAAATACGGCACAAACCCACACCCCCACCCCTCACCAGTCTGCTGCACCAAGCTGAACCAATCGGCGGAACCAAAACCCAGCACATTTCTCACCAACCACTGGTGCAGCAGCACTGCATGAAAATTAACGCCCCCCTCCCCTCCACCGACAAATCGTCCGTTCCCCCCGAACAATCGCTGCACAAACAGTAGAGCCAAACGAAGCAAAGCAAGCACATCCCGTTCAAACCGGCTCGGAAACCAATTCGTCAGCCAGAGCCAGCAAGCAGAGCAAAGGCAGCAACCAGGGGGGGCGCTTACCGTCGGCGGCGTCGGTGAGGGCGAGCGCCCGCGGCAGCAATGCCACCGTCGTGGCGATCAACAGCAGCGGGAGGAGCACCCGACCCCCCGCCCGCCCGAGGTACCCGCCTCCCGCCCGCATCGCTCCCTCCGGCCTCGGATTAGTGGAGCATCGGCCGGTCGAGCACACGCGCGCGCGGGAGCAGCACGAGACGGCGCGGCAGGGCTGCAGGAGCAACCGCCGCAGCCAGCGATCGCGGAAACCGAGGCTCGCGCAGATCTAGAGAGAGAGAGGAAGAGGGAGAGAACTGACAGTGGTGACTTGGGGTTTTGCTTTTCTGGTTCGCCCCCGTCTGTTTTTGTTGGCTTCTAGAATCTAGTAGCTGTAAGGGGGAGGGGGGAGAGAGAGAGAGGCCTGTGGGAGTGGCGGCGAAGTGAGAGAAATGGAGTGAGGAGCGAGTAGCGTGCGGGAGCAACGGGCGTGAAAAAGGCGGAAGGAGGTAGATAGAGAGGGAGGGGGGAGTGGGTGAGTGGTGATGGGGAAAGGCGAGGAGAGGGAAAGAAAAGGGTTTAGGAGGATTTTGAGGGGGAAAGGCAAATGGGAAAAAAAAGAGGGCATTTGCATCTGGACATGGCATTTGATGGGATTTTTATTCTCGTGAGACTGATGCCACCGGCGCCGTGCAGGGGAAAGGGGATGGGGGCCCTGCTGACACGGAGATCCGTTGCAGGATTGGGAGCGGAACCTTGGATGGATGCCATCGTCATATTTCGCTCCCATGTGCTACTTGGTGGAGTAGATTGTCCCCTTTGTCTACGTTTGTTATTGTTGGCTTGAAATCAGGATCTAAGAGCAATTTTAATAGGGCCACTCATTTCGTCCGCCGCCGACCGTTTGGATCGGCGCGGACATAAAAGTCGGCCCAAGGTGCTGACCTGAACGAACGCGCGTTCGCTTGGCGTCCGCCTGGCGACCCATTTTCGGCCTAATTTTGAGCCGGATTTATGTCGGCGCGGACATGAGACGAACGCGCGTGCGCCTACTCCTCTTCACGGGCTCGTCGGTCGGTGACAGCCACCATCATTTCCTCCCATTTCTCCCCAAAACCCTCCCGCACGCGCGCGCTCCCGCCCCACGCTCGTCATGGACGACGACCTCGACCTCGACGCCGCCGTCGGCCTCGCCTCCCTCGCCTCGTCCGGCAAAGGCAAGCCTCGCGCCCCCCGCAAGACCGCCGCGCCGAAGCCGAAGAAGGTGCTGATGCCCGAACAGCGGGCAAAGGAGTCGCCAAGAGGAAGGACCGGAGGCACGCAGCGGACGCGAGGGATGAAGCCATCGCGGCAGCCGCCGCGCAACAACAGGTCACCAACGCCCGCGTCGTGACGGCAACGAGGAAGGCGCTCTACATGATGGGGTTAAACCCCAGCCAGCACGGCATCGTCAACGCCGCAGTGGCCGCCGCGGTCAGCACCGGCTCATCCGCCTTCCCTCGGACGATGCTGCCCGACTCGCCCCGCGCGTCGGCTTGCACCCCGGTGCCCGGCTTCCCCGCAGGCCTCCCGCCTCTCGGGGGAGTGCTCGCACGAGGTGAGTGTGGTCATGATTTCCACGCCCGCGCCCGCGCCCATCGACCTCAACGCCACACCGGTGGCCGCTGGCTCGTCAGTCGGAGGCGCGAGGAAACGCGCGCGGCAGACTCCAGCCGACCAGCTGTCGGGCGCATGCAACCTGTTCGACGGAATGTCGGCCGCCAGCGACGACGACTACATGCAGACCATGATCTCCGAGGGTGGCGCGCAGGCCACTGGCTTCGATCCCGACGAGACACAAAGCCAGGATGGCTGAGGGGCGTTCACGACGTCCGCTGGTTTCAATGAAGATCATCCGCCTTCATGCGTGATCACATCGGCCTGGACCTGGACGGCTTCCCTCTCAACCATGAGTTCCCGGAGGACTATGGGCTAGAGGAAGAGGACAAGTGCGACATCGAAGGGGTGCCTTTGTTCGAGGACGAGCTCGCCAACCAAGCCGCCGGGCCGAAGTCGAAGCACAAGAGCAAGCGGACCAAGGCATACATGGCGGCCGAGGACAAGCTTCTTTGCGAGTGTTGGAGAGACATTGGGGAAGACCCCAAGGCGGGCGCCGAACAAAAGCATTCAACCTTCTGGATTCGTGTCCACCGTGAATTCCATGAGCGCAAGAAGTTTCCGCCGTACCAAATTGTAAGCGTGCGCGGGTGGGTGTCCATTACGAAGCGTTGGAGGGTGATCCAACAAGAGTGCAACAAGTTTTGTACCACTCTTGAGAGCGTCAAGGCCCGCCCCGTGAGCGGCATCGGCATGCAAGACATGGTATGCTAGCAAGCCGCCCTCTTTTTGTGCCATCAAGTTTATGCTTGCATGTTCGTTTTGCATATCATTTTGTCAATATGCTTGCATGAAATACATTTGTAGGCATTTCAAGCTTTGGATGCAATCAAGGTCCAACACAAATGGCAAGTGCTTCAACCTCTCCCATTGCTTTAGGGTGATCAAAGACGAGGAGAAGTTCAAGGCGCAATATGCCGCCCTCAAGTCGCGTGGTGGGAAGCAAGCCGTGGAGGAGGTTGGGGACGGCAAGAAGCCTCGGCCGCGGGGGAAGACCAACTCCAAGAAGGAGGACAAGCGGGATGCGGCATCGATCACCTTGATCGCAACCGTGGAGGGCATGATTACCAAGAAGGACTCAAGGGAGGAGAAGCGTCGGCAAGAAAGAGAAGAGCAAATGAACGCCTAAGGTTAAAAAAATAGTTTTGCTAAAAAAGACTCAAAACAGAGAATTACAATGTTATGCTTTCAATGCTACAGGTTCATTCAATGGCAGTTTGAACATTTAAAACAAAGGTATTTTCCCCCTAAAAAAAGTCTTTTTTCACAAAATTAAGTGGGAGGAAAAATCCTATAAAACATAGTGCAAATAAAGAAAATCCTTAGGAAATTGTCTACAAATTTGAATCCTCCTAATTTCTTATAAAGCCTTCGAAGTTTGAACAAATAAATACCCCTAGCTTTTTTTCTAACTATCTACTGTGAGGCAAAACACCCTACTTATTTACAACCATAAATAATCAAATTTACTCCCTCCGTTTCTATAAGTCTTTATAAGGATTTCAATATGGACTATATACAGATGTATATAGACGTAGTTTGAAATGTAGATTCAGTCATTTTGCTCCGTATGTAGTCCATATTTGAATCTCTAAGAGCATCTACAACCGTACCTTTCAAACCCGCCTCATACGCCCGGGCCAGCCGCCTGGTCACTGCCCAGTCATGATTTTTTGACCCAGACAGACCTCTCAAACGCCCAGGCTGACCGGCACCCCCATATCCAACCCAAATATGGGGCGCCCGGGTGTGCCGGGCATGCCCGCCACGTCGCCCTGATGGCATGGCCCCACACGGAAATGCCCAGAAACCCGGCGGTCTGACGGACGCCGCGTCCGCCACCGTGTAGCGCCGCTCTGGCGGGTCATGTAGTGCATTGCCCGGCTATTTAAGTCGACCGGCGCCACCGAAACCCTACCATCCATCGACACTTTCCTCCTCCTATCTGTCGCCGCCGCCACTTTCCACTCCACCCATCCACCTAGTAGCCATGCCCCCACGCCGCCGCCACTACATGATTGAGCATCGTCTCTTCCTCCTTGAACAGGTCCGGATCTGAAGGGAAGCGGGGCTACCTCTGGAATCGGAGGAGGATTTCGAGGAGGAGGAGGAGATGAAGGAGGAAGAGGAGGATGAGGTGGACAAGGAAGATGTGGAGGAGCAGGAGCCACCGCTGGACATGGGGGAGGAGGAGGCGCCGGAGATGCAGGAGGACGTGGATGTGTGGCCGGAGCAGCACGCAATCGTGAACTCCATCCTCTTGGAGTCAGCTGAAGAGGCCAGGCGTCTTCATCAGCAGCAGATGGAGGCGACACAGGCTGCGGTGCACGCGGCTCAGGCTCCAACCCAGGCGGCTTAGGCTCCAGCGCTGGCGGTTGCAGCTCCGGCTCTAGCGCAGGCGACTCAGGCCATCTCCGGCGACGACGAAATATGAGTAGTATAGAACGTAGTACGTAGAAATATATTGTGCATGATTTTGTATGAATTTAAGGGATGAATATGAGAGAGTTGGATGTGAAGAAGGAAATATGAGGCGTGCCCGGTCAGTGCCCACGTACGCGCCCGGGCGCGTCTGCGGGCGTTTGAGGGGCCGGATTTGCAAAGTCCGGCTGTAGATGCTCTAAAAAAGACTTGTATTCAAGTGAAGTGAGGAGTTCATTTTGTCAAGAAACGAAGATAGAGCATGAAGTGAAGATAAAGGTTGACCAATATGAAGTCTGATGACTGGATTCCAGTTGATCAACACACAAGCATAAATGATGCACCACATGGGTTCGGGTAGTCTCATGGTACGGTAAACAATTGTGAAGCGCGCTTTGTGAACTAACATGTCTATTATGTTCTCATTTTGTATATGTGGGTTAGGTGTCATGCATGGCCTTACATTGAAAAGGCAATCCTTAATAGCTCATGTTAAGATGACATCAAGGTTGAGAAGACCAAGTTCAAGATAAGCACTCCGGGAGGATATATGCGCAAAGTCTGTGGTCCATTTTTTTAGAATGTACAAGTGAAAATGTGCTTAGTGAAAGGAAACTCCTATTTGAAACTAGGGAGTAGATTTATTAGCTTCACCAAGCAATTGTGATCTAGAGAAGGATTTCGGCTTGAGGTAAGCATGAACATCATCATCGAATTCAAAGCGGAATGCCCGAGGTAAAGGTAAGTAGTTGAGTGATTTTCCTAGTTCTACTGGAGTCAACATTCTTGGTGGGAGCGGATTATAAGTTTGATAGTCACACTATAAAGAGGGCTATCATACAAGTAGCTAGATCATGTCATACATAGAGTGCTCTAATTTTTGCATGTGATGTGTCCTTCATTTTGGTTATATTTGGTTGGTTCTCTATGTGAGTATCTAGAGCTTGTTTTTCCCTTCAAAAGAGCCCAAAGCCATCAGAATGGTGTTCATATGAGGGCTTACGTTGTTCTTGTGTTGCATGTTCTAGGTTCTCCAGAGGTTCCAAGGCTGCTCCAGGAAATACTCCTAGTCGGTCAGTAGCTTCCATACCAGTCTGAAAAATCCAGGGGTCCGAACCCCCATTATTTTTGTCTGCCTAAACACTTTGTGAATGTTGCATGAGATCCTCAACGGGATTAAGCGAGTGGGGCCTATATATAGCTCCCTTCTTTCCTGGCGGGAAGTTGGTTCCCGGATATGAGATTTCCTTGTTATTGGACCTCCAAGATCCTCCCTAAATCCTACTCTGCAATCGAAGCAAGGGAAAGTAAACCATGCAGCTAGGGGTTTGTCCCCTATTCAATCTATCGGGGAAACGAACACCTATGGGGTCACAAGGATCCCTTCTATGTTCGGCGGGGGATTAGCTGCACGAAGAGCAGGTCTAGCAGTTAGCACACAGGGGATTTTACCCAGGTCCGGGCTGCAAAGATGCGTAATACCCTAGTCCTACTTGTCTCGGTATATGTGTTCTTGAGCTTTTGAACTAGCTACAATGCGAGCACGGTCCAAAAGTCTGAATCCTCTCTCTGTATACCTTGGGCCTCCTTTTATACGTAAAGGGGTTTCTAAAGTGGCACACAGGAGGTGGCAAGCTACAGTGTACGAGCTCATTGCTCGATACTGTAGGACAAACGCATTTAATGCGTTGCCATCCCGTCCCGTCAACGGAAGCCACCCCGTTCGTCGCCGCTCCTCCTTGTTTTGACACGCATCCAGGCTGACGAGGCATGAGGTGCCACGTTGGCTAACTAGTTGCTGTGTTGGCGCAATGGTAAAGCCTCCATGAAGATCTGCATGCCGCCACGCAGGCGTCTACTTAGTTGGCACGCCGATCGTCGCACTGGAGTGGTGGTGAGGTGGCGAACCCTTGCCGGGCGCGGGTTTGGCCGCGGCCCAGCGATCGTCCCCGACAAGGCTTGCCGGGGGCCTTGGAGTCATCCCCGACAAGGGTCTTGCTGGGGGTCTTTGTCTTTTGGTCCCACGTGGACCCGTGGGCTGTCAATCTTTATGAGGACGTGCATGCTACCAAGCATGCGTTCTCAGATCTTGGTCTTAATGTTGTCGATGGTGTCAGAGCTCTCAGCCCCAAGGGTGGTGGGCTTGCTGGTGCTGCGCAGGTCGCCCCGGCAAGGATGTTGCCGGGGGAGGTCTAGCTCGCCTCCTGCTCCTTGTTCTTCGAGTATCTATCATGGTAGTCTTTTGTATTTTATCTTCTGTTTTCCTGCCGGGCCCGGGCACAGGTGTGGCTACAACTGCCCGTGCACAAGTAAGGGGTACAAAAGAGCCCGTACTTTTGTACACCGACAGGATCCCCTGGGCCTGGGCCACAAGTAAGCGCAAGGCGTAGTTGGGCCAGGCCCAAAGTAGTGTGCGGGCACGCGTGGCAGGAACTTAATCCTCCACGATCTCTTCGGTAGTTGCACTTCCCCATGATCCACGTCGAGCGCGTGGCATGGGGGTCGTGCGTGGGATGGCCTCAACATGCTTGCGTAATCCCGCAGTTGATAGTAAAGAGGCGGCCTGTGTTTCCCTTATTATTAAAAAAGAGGGATTCGCAGGGGTGCTACTCATTTACTAAGTGGACTCGGGTCGCAGCCTGCATGGCGCCACACCCCACGATCACAGGGTGGAAAACGGTCGCCCCACCTGTTCCCATGCCTCTGACTCGCTCGCCACATGTCCCGCATGCTTTGGGAATGGTAGGCGGTGGACGTGGGCATTAACGTTGAGGCGGAAAACTAGGCATCGCTGATTGAGGCAGCGGGTCGGTTCCAATTCCCTGTACTTCAGGAGGTCGTATTGGTCGTGCGGGGCGACCGCCCCTTGGGCTGGGTGGCCAGGCTCCGACCTTGCTATTCTATAAAAAGGGAGAGGGATGGTGTCTCTCCACACTCGTCCTTCGCTCCTCCTCCTGCTTGACATCTTTCTTCCATTCGCCATGGTGAGAGGGCGCACCGGCGCTTCGACGGCTGTGATGAGGGCTTCTTCTCGACAGCGCGCTCGTCCTCCCCCAGAGCTTCCGGCGGTGTAGCCTGCTATGAGGGGGAGAGGAAGAGGATGAGGCCGAGGCCGCTGCGGTGCTTAGAGAATAGGAGGACAGGGCGGCACGCCGGCTGCGCTTCCGCTAGCGGCCCCTCCTCCAATGGACGGCCATGTCGGAGACCAGCCCCTCGAGTTATTCATCCGCCTATACAAGCGTGTGAGCGGCCATCTCCGTCTCCCTACCCCTTTCACACGGGTGATGGAGCAAGATCCGCCGCAGACTTTCAGGCTACACATGAGGGGCTGCGGGAATGGCAGCACGTGGGTCAATGTTGGCTTCTCGCGCCCTCACGTCATGTACCTCCGCTGCGGGTGGAAAACTTTTGCACACGCCCACAGCTTGTCGAAGGGGCACGTTCTCCATTTTAAGTTAATGGAGAACGGCATGCTCTCCGTCAAGGTCTTCGGGAGCTCAGGAATCTGCTTAGGGTGCTGCGTGGAGAGTTTCACTGACGACAGAAGCTCCTCTTCGAACGACAGTGGCGAGGAGGACAGCGCCAGCGACGATGAAGACAGCGGGCGGGAGGACGATGACTCCGACTCCGGCTGACCATCACTGGTAGCACCATAATCTGCTCCGCGTCCTGCTGGCTCTGGCGTCGGTGGTCGACGGGCTTCCCCGCCAAGCTCTCCATCGTCCCATTCCCCATGCATGTCACCTTTCTTCGTCTGCCATACCTGGGGGGAAAGGGGCAAGAACGGGGATTATGAGGCACTTACCTTTTTCTCAATTTATAGGCACTTGCCGAATCTTAACTTTCTAGAAAATGTAATCTTCCGAGCCCATGCTTATGTTCTGTAACATTTGTACTTGTATCAGCATATCAATGAAAAAGATGAGCTTTTGTTGGGAACTCATGCACGTAAACGTTTGTGTAGAGGTGAAACGTCCCTTTAATAAAAATAAATGAGTCTCCCCGGCAAGCTATCTTGCCGACGCCCTCTGTGCCTGCCGAAGAATCACATCTGTCGGGTTACAGACGCATGCTCCAGCCCCCTAACAATCTCTTTTTGCCAAAGGTTACTACAACCACCCCGGCCGAAGCAGCGTTCGAGTCGGGGATGGGAGCACCTAAGTCCAATCAGAGTGGCGAGGCTTTCTAACGCACAAGTCACAAGTTACGAACATGAATGGGCAGGAGATGAACTTTATCTGGTTGGGTCATTAGGGATGACGTGTCGGGCAGTCTTCTCAATTTCTTGCTGGAGCGTTGTCACAGTGGCTGAAAGGGGGAGATGACAGGGGCACGGAGCCTTGACGGTTCCCAAGTACCTGCTAGAATCTAAGGTAGCACAATATCCTGGGCAAGCATGGCATGCATACATATATATATATACATGGAAATTAGCAGGGAATTGTACATGCTAAAAACTATCCGACTGTGCACAGGGTCTGCGCCTGGCTCTGTACATAGGGTTACATGCCTTGCCGGCAAGGCTAGTACAAAAGGGGGTTGCCGGAGCTCCCGGCAACCGCGCCCTATGGGTAAAACTTGCAAATATATTCGATATTCCAGGAGTTGTTCACCGGAATGCCATCTTCGGTCTCCAGGAGGACTACGCCGGGCCTGGTGACTCGTATTACCCGATAGGGGCCTTCCCACTTTGGCATCAACTTGTTTGAATTCTTGGCAGACTGAACACGCTGAAGAACAAGGTCGCCTTCCTCAAGGCTTCGGGCGTGAACCTTGCGGCTATGATAGCGGCACAAGGCTTGCTGGTAGTGAGCGGCTCGCACAACATCTTGAAGGCGATCTTCCTTAAGGAGAGTTGCATCATCTTGGCGCAACTGCTCTTGCTCAAACTCATCATAAGCGAGCACTCAAGGTGACCTGTATGTGAGATCCATGGGGAGAACTGCTTCTGCCCCGTATACCATGGCAAAGGGTGTCTGGCCAGTAGCTCGATTTGGTGTCGTTCTGATTGACCAAAGAACTGTTGGCAATTTATGACTCCAACGCCTCCCGCACTTGCACAGCCTATTGAAAGTTCTCGTTTTGAGGCCTCACAATATTTTAGCATTTGCCCTTTATGCCTGGCCATTGCTTCTTGGATGAGCAACAGAAGCAAAGCAAACTTTGCTGCCAAGGTCTTGGATATATTGCATGAAGGTGTGTCTCGTGAACTATGTGCCATTGTCGGTGCTGACTCTGTTTGGCACACCAAAATGGCAAACGAGTCCTTTGAAGAACTTGATGACAGACTGTGTTGTCACCTTTCTCACTGGCTCCACTTTCTGCCACTTTGTGAACTTGTCAATCACAACGTACAAGTACTCAAAGCCCCTGGTGGCACGGGGAAAGGGGCCCAGTATGTCGAGCCCCCAGACCGAAAATGGCCAGGAGAGAGGGATTGTTTTAAGGGCTTGAGCTGGTTGATGAAGCTTCTTTGAATGAAGCTGGCACGCTTCACACTTGGTTACTAGTGTAGTTGCATCCTGGAGGGCAGTGGGCCAGAAGAAACCTTGTCGGAATGCTTTGCCGGCAAGGGCTCTTGACCCTATGTGGGAGCCACATATGCTTCCGTGTATCTCTGCCAACAGCTCCAGTTTGTCCTCTTTGAGGAATACACTTCAATTTCACGTCGTTCGGCCTCCTTCTGTAAAGGACATCATCCATAAACTGGTACATGCTAGACTGACAAGCTACTTTCTCTGCTTCTTCCTGCTCCTCAGGGACCTCCCCTGTTTGGAGGAAATGGACTGTATGTTGTGCCCATGCTGGAGCCTGAGGCTCGACGGCAAGGACTAAAGGCATGTCTTCTGTCGCGGGGGCAGCTGTCTCTACGGCAAGAGCTTGGGACTCCGCCGGAGGCCGCTGCTCCCCGGCAAGCTTGGGGTACCCAGCAACTTCCTTACCAGCGGCTCCTGGGAGCTCTGCGGGAAAGTATTTGCCGGGGCCCGCCTTCCTTTGCTTGTTCTTCTCTTCTGATGGTTCGACGGATGGCTGAGTTAATTGAAGCACAAAGGTACCTGGTTCCACAGGTAGCTTGAGGGCAGCGCGCTTTGACAAGTCATCGGCAATGTTGTTCTCTGCTCGAGGAACATGCTCTGCTTGTAGACCGTCAAAGCGCTCTTCCAACTTCGTCACTTCATCCACGTAAGCCTCCATCAGCGGGCTCTGATACGTCTCCAACGTATCTATAATTTTTGATCGTTCCATGCTATTATATTACCCCTTTTGGATGTTTATGGGCTTTATTTTACACATTTATATCATTTTTGGGACTAACCTACTAACCGGAGGCCCAGCCCGTATTGCTGTTTTTTGCCTATTTCAGTATTTCAAAGAAAAGGAATATCAAACGGAGTCCAAATGGAATGAAACCTTTGGGAGCGTGATTTTTGGAACGAACGTGATCCAGAGAACTTGGAGTGCAAGTCAAGAAGCAAACGAGGCGGCCAGGAGATAGGAGGGCGTGCCCACCCCTCCTGGGCGCGCCCCTGTCTCCTGGGCCACTCGAGCGGCCACCGACGTACTTCTTCCACCTATATATACCTACGTACCCCGAAAACATCCAGGGAGCCACCGAAACACAATTTCCACCGCCGTAACCTTCTGTATCCGCGAGATCACATCTTGGAGCCTTCGTCGGTGCTCCGCCGGAGGGGGAATCGACCATGGAGGGCTTCTACATCAACACCATAGCCCCTCCGATGAGTTGTGAGTAGTTTACCACAGACCTTCGGGTCCATAGTTATTAGCTAGTTGTCTTCTTCTCTCTTTTTTGGATCTCAATACAATGTTCTCCCCCTCTCTTGTGGAGAGTTTACATCGATGTAAACTCTTTTTGCAGTGTGTTTGTCGAGATCCGATGAATTGTGGGTTTATGATCAAGTTTATCTATGAGAAATATTTGAATCTCCTTTGAATTCTTTTATGTATGATTGAGTTATCTTTCCAAGTCTCTTCGAATTATCAGTTTGGTTTGGCCTACTAGATTGATCTTTCTTGCCATGGGAGAAGTGCTTAGCTTTGGGTTCAATCTTGCGGTGTCCTTACCCAGTTACAAAAAGGGTTGCAAGGCACGTATTGTATTGTTGCCATCGAGGATAAAAATATGGGGTTTATATCATATTGCTTGAGTTTATTCCTCTACATCATGTCATCTTTCTTAATACATTACTCTGTTCTTATGAACTTAATACTCTAGATGCATGTTGGATAGCGGTCGATGTGTGGAGTAATAGTAGTAGATGCAGGCAGGAGTCAGTCTACTTGTCACGGATGTGATGCCAATATACATGATCATGCCTAGATAATCTCATAATTATTTACTTTTCTATCAATTGCTCGACAGTAATTTGTTCACCCACCGTAATACTTATGCTATCTTGAGAGAAGCCACTAGTGAAACCTATGGCCCCCGGGTCTATCTTTTATCATATTAGCTTTCAATCTACTTTTATTTGCCTCTTTACTTTTTGCATCTATATTATAAAATACCAAAAATATATTTATCTTATCATACTATCTCTATCAGATCTCATTTTCGCAAGTGGTCGTGAAGGGATTAACAACCCCTTTATCGCGTTGGTTGCGAGTTCTTTGTTTGTTTGTGTAGGTGCGTGGGACTTTTGAGGAGCCCCCTACAGGAATGATACCTTGGTTCTCAAAAACTGAGGGAAATACTTACGCTACTATTGCTGCATCACCCTTTCCTCTTCAAGGAAAACCAACGCAAGCTCAAGACGTAGCAAGAAGGATTTCTGGCGCTGTTGCCGGGGAGGTCTTCGCTCAAGTCAAGACATACCAAGTACCCATCACAAACTCATCTCCATCGCATTTACATTATTTGCCATTTTCCTCTCGTTTTCCTCTCCCCCACTTCACCCTTGCCGTTTTATTTGCCCTCTCTTTCCCAATCTCTCTCTCTTTTTTGCTTGCCCTTTTATGTTTGCTTGTGTGTTGGATTACTTGTTGCCATGGCGCAAGATAATACCAAATTGTGTGATTTCTCCAATACCAATAATAATGATTTCCTTAGTACTCCGATTGCTCCTCTTAATGATGTTGAGTCTTGTGAAATCAATACTGCTTTGCTGAATCTTGTTATGAAAGATCAATTCACTGGCCTTCCTAGTGAAGATGCCGCTACTCATCTAAACAACTTTGTTGATTTGTGTGATATGCAAAAGAAGAAAGATACGGATAATGATATTGTTAAATTGAAGTTATTTCTGTTTTCACTTAGAGATCGTGCTAAAGTTTGGTTTCGTCTTTGCCTAAAAATAGTATTGATTCTTGGAACAAGTGCAAATATGCTTTTATCTCTAAGTATTTTCCTCCCGCTAAGATTATCACTCTTAGGAACGATATTATGAATTTTAAACAACTTGATCATGAGCATGTTTCCCAATCTTGGGAAAGAATGAAATTGATGATTCGCAATTACCCTACTCATGATTTGAATTTATGGATGATCATACAAAAAATTTATGCCGATTTGAACTTTGCTTCTAGAAATCTTTTAGATTCGGCCGCGGGAGGTACGTTTATGGAAATCACGTTAGGAGATGCTACAAAACTTCTTGATAATATTATGGCTAATTATTCTCAATGGCACACCGAAAAATCTTCTAGTAAAAAAGTGCATGTTATAGAAGAAATCAATGTTTTGAGTGGAAAGATGGATGAACTTATGAAGATGTTTGCTACTAAAAGTACTCCTCTTGATCCCAATGATATGCCTTTGTCTACTTTGATTGAGAATAATAATGAATCTATGGATGTGGATTTTGTTGGTAGGAATAGTTTCGGAAACAATGCTTATAGAGGAAACTTCAATTCTAGACCGTTCCCTAGTAATTCCTCTAATAATTATGGAAATTCCTACAATAATTCTTATGGTAATTTTAATAAGATGCCCTCTGATTTTGATAATAGTGTGAAAGAATTTATGATTTCTCAAAAGAATTTTAATGCTTTGCTTGAAGAAAAAATGCTCAAAGTTGATGATTTGGCTAGGAACGTCGATAGACTTTCGCTTGATGTTGATTCTCTTAAACTTAGATCTACTCCTCCTAAGCATGATATCAATGAGCCTCTCAAACCCATGAGAATTTCCATTGATGAGTGTAAGAAAAGAACCGCTAGATTGCTTGCTAAGAAAGATTGCTTTGTAAAGGTGTGTTCTTTTAGTTTCCATGAAAATAATGATGAAGATCTTAAAGTTATTAATGCGTCCCCTATTAGATCTTTGTTTTGCAATATGAATCTTGATAATAATGGGACTGGAGATGAGTCAACTTTAGTTAGAAGGCGTTCCAAGAATTCGGAGTTTTTAGATTTTGATGCTAAATTTGGTAAAAGTGGGATTGGAGAGGTCATGACTTTAAATAGTATTGACCCACTATGTCGGATTTCAAGGAATTTGATTATGATAATTTTTCTTTAGAAAGTTGTATTTCCTTGTTGCAATCCGTTGTTAATTCTCCTCATGCTTATAGTCAAAATAAAGCCTTTACCAAACATATCGTTGATGCTTTGATGCAATCTTTTGATGAAAAACTTAATTTGGAAGTTTCTATACCTAGAAAACTTAATGATGAGTGGGAAACTACTATAAAGATTAAAATTAAAGATTATGAGTGTTTTGCTTTGTGTGATTTGGGTGCTAGTGTTTCCACGATTCCGAAAACTTTATGTGATATTCTAGGTTTCCATGATCTTGATGATTGCTCTTTGAATTTGCACCTTGGAGATTCCACCATTAAAAAGCCAATGGGAAGGATCAATGATGTCCTCATTGTTGCAAATATAAATTTGGTGCCCGTAGATTTTATCGTTCTGGATATAGATTGCAATCTTTCTTGCCCTATTATACTTGGTAGACCTTTCCTTAGAACGATTGGTGCGATTATTGATATGAAGGAAGGGAGCATTAGATTCCAATTTCCATTAAAGAAAGGCACGGAGAACTTTCCAAGAAAGAAAGTCAAATTACCTTATGAATCTATCATGCGAACTACTTATGAATTGAGTGTCAAAGATGGCACTACTTAGATCTATCTTCGCTTTTATGCCTAGCTAGGGGCGTTAAACGATAGCGCTAGTTGGGAGGCAACCCAATTTTCTTTGTGTTCTTTGTTTTTGTTCCTGTTTAGTAATAAATTTTGCTTCTACTTTCTGTTTAGATGTGTTTTTATGTTTTAATTAGTGTTTGTGTCAAGTAGAACCTATAGGATAACCTATGATGATAGTTGATTTGATTCTGCTGAAAAACAGAAACTTTGCGCTCACGAGAAAAAAATCAATAAATCACAGAAACGTGATTTTGCATTGATTATTTTTGCTGTTGATCAATAAACAAATTTTCCAGGACTTCCTAGTTTGGTAGGATTTTTAGAGTTCCAGAAGTTTGCGTTAGATACAGATTACTACAGACTATTCTGTTTTTGACAGATTCTGTTTTTCGTGTGTTGTTTGCTTATTTTGATGCATCTATGGATAGTATTAAGTGGTATGAACCATAGAGAACTTGGAATACAGTAGGTTTAACACCAAAATAAATAAATAATGAGTTCATTACAGTACCTTATGTGGTGGTTTTGTTTTCTTTCACTAACGGAGCTTATAAGATTTCCTGTTGAGTTTTGTGTTGTGAAGTTTTCAAGTTTTGGGTAAAGCTTTGATGGACTATGGAATAAGGAGTGGCAAAAGCCTAAGCTTGGGGATGCCCAAGGCACCCCAAGATATTAAAGAATAGCCAAAAGCCTAATCTTGGGGATGCCCCGGGAAGGCATCCCCTCTTTCGTCTTCGTTCATTGGTAACTTTACTTGGAGCTATATTTTTATTTTCCACATGATATGTGTTTTGCTTGGAGCATCATGTATTATATTTGTCTTTGATTTTTAGTTTACCGCAATCATCCTTGCTTTACACACCTTTTGGGAGAAGCCTACTTGATTAGGATTTGCTAGAATACTCTATGTGCTTCACTTATATCTTTTGAGCTTGATAGTTTTTGCTCTAGTGCTTCACTTATATTTATTAGAGCACGGTGGTGACTTAATTTTGAAGAAATTGCTAGCCTCTCATGCTTATCTTATATCTTTTTGAGAGTCTTTTAGAACAGCATGGTATTTTCTATGGTTACAAAGTTGGTCCTAGAATGATGAGCATCCAAGTTGGGTATAATAAAAACTATCATAGAAAAGAATTGGATGATATGATCAATATGATGCTTGATAATTGTTTTGAGATATGGAGGTAGTGATATTAGAGTCATGCTAGTTGAGGTGATTATGAAAAGTACTTGTGTTGAGGGTTGTGATTCCCGTAGCATGCACGTATGGTGAACCGCTTTGTGATGAAGTTGGAGCACAATTTTATTTATTGATTATCTTCCTTATGAGTGGCGATCGGGGACGAGCGATGGTATTTTCCTATCAATCTATCCCCCTAGGAGCATGCGCGTAGTGCTTTGGTTTTTGATGACTTCTATATTTTTGCAACAAGTACATGAGTTCTTTTGACTAATGTTGAGTCCATGGATTATACACACCTCACCCTTCCACCATTGCTAGCCTCTCTTGTGCCGTGCAACTTTCGCCGGTACCATACACCTACCATATACCTTCCTCAAAACATCCACCACACCTACCTATCATGGCATTTCCATAGCCATTCCGAGATATATTGCCATGCAACTTTCCGCCGTTCCGTTCATATGACACACATTACTTTTGTCATATTGCCTTTTGCATGATCATGTAGTTGACATTGTATTTGTGGCAAGGCCACCTTCATAATTTTCATACATGTTGCTCTTGATTCATTGCATATCCCGGTACACTGCCGGAGGCATTCATATAGAGTCGTATCTTGTTCTAGCTTTGAGTTGTAATTCTTGAGTTGTAAATCCATAAAAGTGTGATGATCTTCATTATTAGAGCATTGTCCTAGTGAGGAAAGGGTGATGAAGACTATGATTCCCCCACAAGTCGGGATGAGACTTCGGACTTTACAAAAATAAAAAAGAAGAAGAAAAAAAGGCCAAAAAAAGAAGGCCAAAGAAAAAAGAAGAAGAGAAAAAAATAAAAAATAAAAAAATAAAATGAGAGAAAAAGAGAGAAGGGACAATGCTACTATCTCCTTTTCCACACTTGTGCTTCAAAATAGCACCATGATCTTCATGATAGAGAGTCTCACATGTTGTCACTTTCATATACTAGTGGGAATTTTTCATTATAGAACTTGGCTTGTATATTCCAATGATGAGCTTCCTCAAAATGCCCTAGGTCTTCCTGAGCAAGCAGTTGGATGCACACCCACTTAGTTTCTTTTGTTGAGCTTTCATATATTTATAGCTCTAGTGCATCCGTTGCATGGCAATCCCTACTCACTCACATTGATATCTATTAATGGGCATCTCCATAGCCCGTTGATATGCCTAGTTGATGTGAGACTATCTTCTCCTTTTTTGTCTTCTCCACAACCACCATTCTATTCCACATATAGTGTTATGTCCATGGCTCACGCTCATGTATTGCGTGAAAGTTGAAAGAGTTTGAGATTATCAAAGTATGAAACAATTGCTTGGCTTGTCATCGGGGTTGTGCATGATTAAATACTTTGTGTGATGAAGATAGAGCAACAGACAGACTATATGATTTTGTAGGGATAACTTTCTTTGCCCATGTTATTTTGAGAAGACATGATTACTTTGATTAGTATGCTTGAAGTATCGCTATTTTCATGTTAATATGAATTTTTATTTTGTATCATTTGGATATGAACATTCATGCCACAATAAAGAAAATTACATTGAGAATTATGCTAGGTAGCATTTCACATCAATTTTTTTTATCATTTACCTACTCGAGGACGAGCAGGAATTAAGCTTGGGGATGCTTGACACGTCTCCAACGTATCTAGTGCTTCACTTATATCTTTTAGAGCACGACGGTGGCTTAATCTTATAGAAATTGCTAGTCTCTCATGCTTCACTTATATTATTTTGAGAGTCTTTTAGAATAGCATGGTATTTGCTATGGTTATAAATTGGTCCTAGAATGGTAGGCATCCAAGTTGGGTATAATAAAAACTATCATAGGAAGTGAATTGAATGCTATGATAAATTTGATACTTGATAATTGTTTTGAGATATGGAGGTAGTGATATTAAAGTCATGCTAATTGGGTGATTATGAATTTAAAGAATGCTTGTGTTGAAGTTAGCAAGTCATGTAGCATGCACGTATGGTTAAAGTTGTGTAACAAATTTGAAACATGGAGTGTACCTGGCTTGTGCATCCTTATGAGTGGCGGTCGGGGACGAGCGATGGTCTTTTCCTACCAATCTATCCCTCTAGGAGCATGCGCGTAGTGCTTGATTTTTGATGACTTCTAAATTTTTGCAATAAGTATATGAGTTCTTTTGACTAATGTTGAGTCCATGGATTATACGCACTTTTACCTTTCCACCATTGCTAGCCTCTTTGGTACCGTGCATTGCCCTTTCTCACCTTGAGAGTTGGTGCAAACTTCGCCGGTGCATCCAAACCCCGTGATACAATACGCTCTATCACACATAAACCTCCTTATATATTCCTCAAAACAGCCACCATACCTACCTATTATGGCATTTCCATAGCCATTCCGAGATATATTGCCATGCAACTTTCCACCGTTCCGTTCATCATCATCATGACATACTTTACTTTTGTCATATTGCCATTGCAGGATCATGTAGTTGACATCGTATTTGTGGCAAAGCCACCATGCATAATTTTTTATACATGTCACTCTTGATTCATTGCACCATCCCGGTACACCGCCGGAGGCATTCATATAGAGTCATATCTTGTTCTAGTTTCGAGTTAAAATTCATATGTTGTAATCAATGAAAATGTGATGATCATCATTATTAGAGCATTGCCCAAAAAGAAAAAGAAAGAAAAAAAGGAAGGCCGAAAGAAAGAAAAAAAGAAAGGCCAAAGAAAAAAAAAGAAAAAAAAGGGCAATGTTACTATCTCTTTTTCCACACTTGTGCTTCAAAGTAGCACCATGTTCTTCATGTAGTGAGTCTCATATCTTGTGCTTCAAAGTAGCACCATGTTTTTCATATAGTGAGTCTCATATGTTGTCACTTTCATATACTAGTGGGAATTTTTCATTATAGAACTTGGCTTGTATATTCCTATGATGGGCTTCCTCAAATGCCCTAGGTCTTCGTGAGCAAGCAAGTTGGATGCACACCCACTAGTTTTCTTTTGTTGTGCATTCATTTATAGCTCTAGTGCATCCGTTGCATGGCAAACCCTACTCCTCATGTTGACATCAATTGATGGGCATCTCCATAGCCTGTTGATTATCCTCGTCAATGTGAGACTTTCTCCTTTTTTGTCTTCTCCACACAATCCCCATCATCATATTCTATTCCACCCATAGTGCTATATCCATGGCTCACGCTCATGTATTGCGTGAAGGTTGAAAAAGTTTGAGATTATTTAAGTACGAAACAATTGCTTGGCTTGTCACCGGGGGTGTAGAATTTGGGAACATCTTTGTGTGACGAAAATGAAGCATAGCCTAACTATATGATTTTGTAGGGATGAACTTTCTTTAGCCATGTTATTTTGAGAAGACATGATTGCTTTGATTAGTATGCTTGAAGTGTTACTATTTCTTATATCAATATGAACTTTTATTTTGAATCATTTGGATCTGAACATTCATGCCACAATAAAGAAAATTACATTGAGAATTATGCTAGGTAGCATTCCACATCAAAAATTCTGTTTTTATCATTTACCTACTCGAGGACGAGCAGGAATTAAGCTTGGGGATGCTTGACACGTCTCCAACGTATCTATAATTTTTTATTGTTCCATGCTACTATATTACCCCTTTTGGATGTTTATCGGCTTTATTTTACACATTTATATCATTTTTGGGACTAACCTACTAACCAGAGGCCCAGCCCGTATTGCTATTTTTTTTCCTATTTCAGTATTTCGAAGAAAAGGAATATCAAACGGAGTCCAAACGGAATGAAACCTTTGGGAGCATGATTTTTGGAACGAACGTGATCCGGAGAACTTGGAGTGCAAGTCAAGAAGCTAACGAGGCGGCCAGGAGATAGGAGGGCGCGCCCACCCCTCCTGGGGGCGCGCCCTGTCTCCTGGGCCCCTCGAGCGGCCACCAATGTACTTCTTCCTCCTATATATACCTATGTACCCCGAAAACATCCAAGGAGCCACCGAAACACAATTTCCACCATTGTAACCTTCTGTATCCGCTAGATCCCATCTTGGAGTCTTCGCCAGCGCTCCGCCGGAGGGGGAATCGACCATGGAGGGCTTCTACATCAACACCATAGCCCCTCCGATGAGTTGTGGGTAGTTTACCACAGACCTTCGGGTCCATAGTTATTAGATACTTCTCTCTTTTTTGGATCTCAATACAATGTTCTCCCCCTCTCTTGTGGAGATCTATTCGATGTAAACTCTTTTTGCGGTGTGTTTGTCGAGATCCGATGAATTGTGGGTTTATGATCAAGTTTATCTATGAGAAATATTTGAATCTCCTCTGAATTCTATTATGTATGATTGAGTTATCTTTGCAAGTCTCTTCGAATTATCAGTTTGGTTTGGCCTACTAGATTGATCTTTCTTGCCATGGGAGAAGTGCTTAGCTTTGGGTTCAATCTTGCGGTGTCCTTACCCAGTGACAGAAAGGGTTGCAAGGCACGTATTGTATTGTTGCCATCGAGGATAAAAAGATGGGGTTTATATCATATTGCTTGAGTTTATCCCTCTACATCATGTCATCTTTCTTAATGCGTTACTCTGTTCTTATGAACTTAATACTCTAGATGCATGCTGGATAGCGGTCGATGTGTGGAGTAATAGTAGTAGATGCAGGCAGGAGTCGGTCTACTTGTCACGGACGTGATGCCTATATACATGATCATGCCTAGATAATCTCATAATTATTCGCTTTTCTATCAATTGCTCGACAGTAATTTGTTCACCCACCGTAATACTTATGCAATCTTGAGAGAATCCACTAGTGAAACCTATGGCCCCCAGGTCTATCTTTTATCATATTAGCTTTCAATCTACTTTTATTTGCCTCTTTACTTTTTGCATCTATATTATAAAATACCAAAAACATATTTATCTTATCATATTATCTCTATCAGATCTCACTTTCGCAAGTGGCCGTGAAGGGATTGACAACCCCTTTATCGCGTTGGTTGCGAGTTCTTTATTTGTTTATTTAGGTGTGTGGGACTTTTGAGGAGCCTCCTACTGGATTGATACCTTGGTTCTCAAAAACTGAGGGAAATACTTACGCTACTATTGCGACATCACCCTTTCCTCTTTAAGGAAAACCAATGCAAGCTCAAGACGTAGCAAGCTCTGATAATCCTTATTGACTTGCTTGACGACAAGTTGTGAATCTCCTCTGACAATAAGCTTCCTAATTCTGAGGTCCGTCGCGATCCTAAGACCGGCAAGCAACCCCTATTACTCTGCGGTGTTGTTTGTCGACCTCTCCCGGGGAAAGTGCATCCGGATTACGTACTTGAGGCGCTCTCCGGTGGGCGTGACGAGCAGCACATCGGCACCAACACCTTGTAACGAGAAAGCCCCATCAAAGTACATATTCCAATGACTACTTGCCTCTTTGCTAGGAAGGGTGGTCTCTTGAACTTCTTCGTCGGGCGTGGATGTCCATTCTGCTATGAACTCTGCCAAAGCCCTGCTCTTGATCGTGGAAGTACTTTAAAATTTGAGCCGAAAGCTCGACAGCTCAAACGCCCACTCCACAATTCTCCCAGTTGCATCTGGGTTGTGCAAGATTCGTTACAACCGGAGGCGAGTGACGACGGTGATCTCATGTGCTTGAAAATAGTGGCCCAGCTTTCTCGAGGCCATAAGAAGGCTGAAAAGCAACTTCTGCATGCCAGAATACCTTGACCTAGCCCCCTACAAGAGGGAGCTGACAAAGTAGATTGGGTTCTGCACCACCTTCTTTTATTGCTTTACTTCACTCATTTGCGCAGATTCGGTCTTATCGGGACCGGGCTCTGCCGAGGGTTCTGCCTTGCCGGCATCGTGCCCTGCCGGCCCTGGTTCCTCGTCCGATGGACTTGCCGCTGCCGTCGCCTCTTCCTCAGATTCTCTCTCTGCCACTAGTGCAGCGCTGACCACTTGATTTGTTGCTGACAAATGCAGCAGCAACGGCTCTTATGGTTTGGGCGCGACTAGTAATGGCGTAGAGGAGAGGTCCCTCTTTAAATCTTGCAGCGCTGCCTCTGGCTCCAGAGTCCATTTCATTGGACCCGCCTTTTTCAAAAGTTTGAAAAAGGGGAGGGCACGCTCAGCAGACTTAGAGATAAACCTACTCAGGGCGGCAACGCAGTCGGCAAGCCTATGGACGTCCTTGACCCGTCGAGGTGCCTCAATCTGCTCAATGGCTTTGATCTTGTCGGAATTCGCTTCGATTCCATGTTGAGACACAAAGAACCCAAGAAGTTTGCTAGATGGGACACCGAACACACACTTCTCTGGGTTGAGCTTGCGCAAATTTGCAAAGGTTTCTTCCAGGTCTTGCACGAGCGTAGCTTTGTCTTTGGTTTTGGCCACGATATCATCCATGTAGGCTTCCATATTTCTATGGAGTTGGGGTTCAAAACCAATTTGGACCGCTCGGGCGAACGTCGAACCAGCGCTCTTCAACCCGAAAGGCATCCGTATGGAACAGCACGTTCCACATGGGATGATGAACACGGTATTCTCTTCATCTTCCTTCATCATGAAGATCTGATGATATCCTGAGTAAGCGTTAAGGAACGACAGCAGGTCGCACCCAGCAGTGGAGTCCACTATCTGGTCGATACGTGGCAATGGGAAATGATCCTTTAGACAGGCTTTATTGATAACAGTATAGTCGATACATAGCCTCCACTTCCCATTCGCCTTACGTACTACCACTGGATTGGCCAACCATGTCGGGTGGAGCACTCCCTTAACCAAGCCTGCTGCCTCCAACTTCCTAATCTCCTCGATGATTAACTCTTGTCGCTCCAAAGCTTGCTTTCTGACCTTCTGCTTGACGGGCTGTGCATGGGGGCAGACAGCAAGATGGTGCTCAATCACCTCCCTCGGAACACCGGGGATATCAGATGCTTGCCATGTAAACACGTCGACATTCGCCCGCAGGAAGGCGACGAGCGCGTTTTCCTATTTGCTGTCAAGGGTGGAGCTTATAGTAAAAGCTCCACTCGTGCCATCCTCCTTGACGGACACCTTCTTGGTTTTCGGCAGGGCCGCCTTAGACTTCTTGCTCTTGCCGGTAGAGCTCTCTGGCACGTCCTCAGCAGGAACATAGCACTCCGAGGAGGTGTGTTTGCCGGAGTGAGTGCAGGAACCCTTGCCGGAGCCAGGAGTCTTGCCGGCGGCTGAGGCCTTGCTGGTCTTCTTCTCGGTGGGGGAGTAGGTGCCTTGGCGGCAAACGCTGCAACCACCTCTCGATAGAGTTGATCGGCTTAGATGAGCACGTCCTTCTTATCGCAGCTGACGGTGATGATGCTCATCGGGCCAGGCATCTTCAGCTTGTTATATGCATAGTGTGATGCTGCCATAACTTGGCCAGCGTCGGGTGGCCAAGGATCCCGTTATATGGCAACGGGATCTCGGCAACATCGAAAATGATTCTCTCTGTCCTGTAGTTAAGGTCGCCGCCAAACGTGACTGGTAGCGTGACCTTTCCCTTGGGCTGGCTCCTCCCCGGATTGATCCCTTGGAACGTACCCGTTTACTCAAGATCTTCATCAGGGATCTGTAGCCTCTTGATCACATTGGGCGAGATCAAGTTCAGGCCGGCCCCACCGTCAACTAACATCTTCGTCACCTTGAGGTTGCGTATTGTTGGTGATACCAACGACGGCAAACACCCGATCGCAGTTATGCGATCAGGGTGATCCTCGGCATTGAAAATTATAGGCGTGTGGGACCACCTCAGTGGCTTCTGGGCATCGACAATTAGTTCCGTTGCATTAATCTCACGTGCCCACTGTTTTAGTTGACAGTGGGAGGAATGCAACGAGGCACCTCCGTCAACACACATGACCTCTGTCGCCTTCTGAAACTCATGCTTGGTGGACTCGTCATCATCGTCATGATCGTCATCCTCCTCTCTCTTGTAACGGCCTCGGGCAGACCTCTCTTGTTGCTTTTCCTTGTCGCCGCGCCCTCCTCGGCCGCTGCACTTCTTGCCAGATCCTTCGGCGCCACCTTGGCCCTTCTCCTTGTCTTGTCTCTCATACTCAGCCCTTTGCTTCTCCATCAGCAGCTCCACTTGGCGGCAATTCTGGAGATCGTGGCCCTTGGTAAGGGAATCTTGCAGTACTGCTTGTTGGAGCCCTCTGACTTGCCGGCAGCCGCCAAGGCCCGGCAGGTGTTGCACCCGGCAATCTCCTTGCCGGGGTCGTCAACCTTGGCCTTCTTGCCGGTGCCGGGATCGCTGGATTCCTCGATGGCAGGCACGGTTTTGCCCTTGCGCTTCCTGTTGCATCGTCGGCCCTTCTTTGCCGGGGCGATGGCGTCTTCGTCTTCAGAGTCACTTCCCACGTCGGCGTCCTTGCCGAGGTACTTTCTTCCTTCCTCAGCTCGAGCACATCTGTCAGCCAGAACATACAGTTCAACAACATTTGCAACCTTGTTCATCGCCAGCTCTTCACGCATCTTACGATTGTGCATGTTCTGATGGAACGCGCTGATGACAGTAGCGGGATGAACATCGGGGATGTTATACTGCACGCGGCTGAATCTCTATATGTCTTGCGCAAGCATTCGCCGTCCCTCTGAGGGATCACATGCAAATCGCTTGCCTGGCTGGGAGCTACGTGGCCGCCCGTGAAGGCACCAACAAACTCATGGCACAGATCGGACCAAGAGGAGATGGAGTCTATCGGCAAGTGCATCAACCATGACCTGACGTTGGGCTTTAGTGCCAACGGGAAATAGTTGGCGAGTACCTTGTCGTCTCATGCTCCGGCAGCTTGCATCACGATCGTGTAAATGCTCAGGAACTCAGACGGATGGGTCTTGCCATCGTACTTCTCCGAGACCTCCGGTTTGAACACATGGGTGTTGGCCCACTGGAATTGATGCAGCTCATGGGTGAACGCTGGACAGGCTATTGCATAGGGCAAGTCGCCAGCGTCCCCCGGCGCAGGCTTGTATGCAGTAGGCCCAGCAAGCCTATCAGATTGGTGACGTGCCTCCCGTCGCCGCTCGATAGTAGTATGTGCGTCTTCCTTGAGGCGCTTGATACGTCTCCAACGTATCTATAATTTTTGACTATTGCGTGTTGTTTTATTATCAATATTGGATGTTTTATAACCATTATCTAGTCATTTTATATCATTTTTGGGTACTAACCTATTGACATAGTGCCAAGTGCCAGTTGATGTTTTGTGCATGTTTTTTACATTGCAAGAAATCAATATCAGAAGGGGTCCAAATACCACGCCAATTTACTATGATTTTTTATGGGCCAGAAGGAACAGAACAAGCCCTAGTTGTACTTGGGGGGAGTCCCAAGGAGGGGACAACCCACCTGGGCACGCTAGGAGGCCCAGGCGTGCCCAGGTGGGTTGTGCCCACCTCGGGTGCCCCCTGGACCGACTCTTTGCTCTATAAATACCCCAATATTCCAGAAACTCTAGGGGAGTCGACGAAATTTTCATCCAGCCGCCGCAGAGTCTAGAACAGCGAGATCCAATCTAGACACCATCACGGAGGGGTTCACCACTTCCATTGGTGTCTCTCCCATGATGCGTGAGTAGTTCTTTGTAGACCTTCGGGTCCGTAGTTAGTAGCTACATGGCTTCCTCTCTCTCTCTCTCTCTCTCTCTTGATTATCAATACAATGATCTCTTGGAGATCCATATGATGTAAGTCCTTTTTGCGGTGTGTTTGTTGGGATCTGATGAACTTCGAGTTTATGATCAGTTATATATTTTTATATCCATGAAAGTTATTTGATTTCTTTGATCTCTTATATGCATGATCACTTATAGCCTCGTATTTCTTCTCTGATATTTGGGTTTTGTTTGGCCAACTTGATCTATTTATCTTGCAATGGAAAGAGGTGCCCGGTAGTGGGTTCGATCTTACGGTGCTTGATCCCAGTGACAGAAAGGGAACCGACAAGTATGTATCGTTGCTACTAAGGATAAAAAGACGGGATCCATATCTACTGCAATAGGTAAACGGATCTTGTCTACATCATGTCATCGTTCTTATTGCATTACTCCATTTTTCCATGAACTTAATACACTATATGCATGCTGGATAGCAGTCAATGTGTGGAGTAATAGTAGTAGATGCAGGCAGGAGTCGGTCTACTAATCTTGGACGTGATGCCTATGTAATGATCATTGCCTGGATATCATCATGATTATTTGAAGTTCTATCAATTGCCCAACAGTAATTTGTTCACCCACCGTTTGCTATTTTTCTCGACAGAAGCCACTAGTGAAACCTATGCCCCCCCCGGTCTTCTTTCTCATATATTTGCCTTGTGATCTACTTTTTCCTTGTGTTTATTTTCAGATCTATTAAACTAAAAAATACAAAAATACATTGCTGCAATTTATTTGTTCTGTGATCTATTTATCCTATCTACGAATTTACCTCATGTCCTTTGCCTATCTTGAGGCGCCGTACCCCAAAAGGGATTGACAACCCCTTTAACACGTCGGGTTGCAAGGTGTTGTTATTTGTGTGCAGAGGTTGTTTACATTGTGTTCCTTGGTTCTCCTACTGGTTCGATAACCTTGGTTTCATATCTGAGGGAAATACCTAGCACTGCTGTGCTGCATCATCCCTTCCTCTTTGGGGAAAAACTGACGTAGCTTCAAGCAACATCAAAAGGAATTTCTGGCGCTGTTGCCGGGGAGGATCTTCAACATAACCAGGTTCCTAATCACAAATCTCATCTCCTTGCAATTTATATTATTTGCCTCTCGTTTTCCTCTCCCCCACTTCAAAATTTGTCGTTTTATTCGCCTCTCTTTTTCCGTTCGCCGTTTTCTTGCCGGATCTGTTTTTGCATGCATCCTTGTTTGTCGGTATGGATAGTTCTTCATCTATTTCTTGCACTCCCGAGGACGAGGTCCTCAACTTTAAACAAAGGGGATTAGAAAATTTAAAAGATGCTTGGTATAGAATTTGCATTGCTCATAATAGATCTACCCGTAAGCAATCTACAGTTGTGCTTTTGCGTTGTTTTTATGTTGGCATCACCACTTGGTATAGATTCATCCTTGATATGATTACTGGTGGAAATTTCTTAATGAGTCCTCCTTTTGATGCTCTTAATGCTATGGGAAATTTAGTAGGCTCACCACCTCTTATGGTTAATGAAACAATTTTGACTCTTGAGCATGTTATGGATAGACTAGATGCTATTGAAAAGAAAATGCTCACCGAAGATCATATGGAAATTATATACAAAAAGATGCATAATTTTGCTACTAATCTTGGGTCAAAAGTGAGGGATATTTTTAAGTTGTTAAAAGATAGGAGTACCTTAATCCATGAAAGAATAGAAGAAAGTCTGTCTCGGATTGGTAAATTGGAAGAAATCTTTAGTAATCTAAGCACGGCTTTTACTACCACTAAAATTGTTGAGAAAACTCCCGTAAAGAGTAAGAAATTTAGGAACAAGGGTGCATCTTCTAGTAATAATGATAAAGGAGACCTTAAGATGATTAGCATCCATCCGGATTTTGTTGAAGTGATAAGAGATCCTTTTTGTAAGAATGAAATATTAAATTTACTCCGAGGAGTATTGCTATTGAAGGTCTTTATGCTAAATCTGTGAAGGTGTAACGCCCCGGAGCCGATGCGCCAGGTGTCCGCTAGTTATTCGCCATCGCTGCCATGTCATTTGCTTGTGTGTTGCATTTTATCATGTCATCATGTGCATTTCATTTTGCATACGTGTTCATCTCATGCATCCGAGCATTTTCCCCGTTGTCCGTTTTGCAATCCGGCACTCCTATGCCCTCCGGCGTCCCCCTTTTCGCCTCTCGTTGTGAGCGGGTGTTAAACGTTCTCGGAATAGACCGAGTCTTGCCAAGTGGCCTTGGTATACCACCGGTAGACCGCCTGTCAAGTTTCGTGCCATTTGGAGGTCGTTTGATACTCCAACTGTTAACCGCGTAGCCCGAAACCCCCCCCCCTTCTCTTTGCAGCCCAACACCCTTCCAAAGTGGCCCAAAACCCAGCAAACTCCCCTCCATGCTCTCGGTTGTTCGATCACGATCGCGTGGCCGAAAACCGCTCCTCATTTGGACTCTCCTAGCTCCCTCTACCTATAAATATGTGTCCCTCCCCGTCCATTTCGCAGTCCAAACCCCCGAAACCCTAGCCCCTTCTCCACCGCGCCGCCGGACATGTCCATCCGCGCCGGACATGTCCGCCGGACACGTCGCTTCGTCCAATCCCGCGTCGCCACGTCAGCAGCGCTGCCGCCTCGCCCAATCGCTTGCCGCCACCTCACCCTCTCTCTCCTCCCTCCACCGCGCGGCCCGCGGGACCCAGATCGGGCCCGCGCGAGCCCGTCCGCGCCGCCGCCCGGCCCGCACAGCGCCGCCGCTCCCTGCCCGAGCGCCCCGCGCCCGAGCTCCCGTCCCCGCCTTTTCCTCATCGCCGCCTTGCCGGGCCTTCGCCGAAGCGCCCCATCGCCGGCCGGCTCCGCCGCCGCCGACCCTCAGGCCAGTCGCCGCCGCCCCTTTCTCCCTTCTCCTCCTTCTCCCTCTTACCTCCACCGGCCCTTTCTCTCCCGCAGGAACCCACCATGGGCGCAGCCCCTCGAGCTCGCCATTGTCGCCTCCGTCGCCGGGAATGGAGAGGTGGCCACCGGATCCGACCTCCGGCGCCGTTCCCGGCCCCCTCCGTCGTCCTCCGCTCGCCCCGCCGTCGCCTGCTCGCCGGAGCACCGGCGCGCCGCCGCCACTCGTCCCGATTGGATCGGGAGACGAACGCCCCCAGTCGCCTGCGTGGGCCCCGGCCCAGCAGCACCAGGCCGCCGGCCCAGCTTCCCGGCCTGCCAGGCCTCTTCCTCGAGCCGGGCCCGATAGCCCATGGGTGAGCTCCTCTAGATCCCACCCATGTGCGTTATAGTTATTTGTCGCTCGTTCTGTTTTTTTACTAAGTCCCTGATATTCTGCAGTATTGTCATGCCATGTTCATTGCATCGTATCTCTGCATCCGTAGCTCCGCTTCGTGTGTGTAATATGTCAAATTGTTCACCTCAACGAGTACATCATTTTATTCCATTGCATCATGTTCATTTGAGCTCATCTTGATGCCTGGATCTTCGTTGCAAGAGTGCTTCATGATGTTGGCTGCTGTCTGTTAACAGAACTAGCTCTTTTGTCGTTTTTGCCATGATTGACGTGTGCATCCTATGAGGTTGATGTCTACATGTGTTTTGATCTATGCTATGTCTTCTTTACAGAAGTGCTTACCATGTATTTTTGTGATCAATGTGGTGACTAGCACAAGCATGCAAACTAGGCATCGTGGTGTTGCTGATTTTAGTCCCTGTTCTGCTGTTATTTTGATGCCATGTAAACATGTTGGTACAGAGAGATCCATGCATATTTTGAGATACTTCAGTAAGGGTGTTTTGAACATATGGTTGTTCTATATCCATTCATGCCCTTGTTTGCAATTGTGGAGTAGTCTAGAATGTCCTTTTCATGCTCTACTTTTGCTTCAAAATGTTTCCTGGCAGATTGTTTACATGTTATTCAATTTTGCCAAGGTTGTTGTAGTTGATCCTTGCATGCTATGAACTTGTTCTTGCCTTGGTTTGTTTTATAAACATGTCTTCTTGATGATGCTATGATTATCTTGTCACGCAATGACTTGTGGTGAGTGAATCGAGCTTGTTAAGTAGTGTACTTGCTGTTGCTGTTTTGCTAGGCTAAATCTGTTATTTCGTGATGCTATGTAAACCTGCTGCTACTAATCATTCTATGCATAATCTGGAGATGTCCAATAAATGTGTTTTGTTCTACATGTCATGCTCTATCCATCCATGCCCCTGGTCGCATTTGTAGCTTGTTGTAGCTTGTTTTAATCTTGCTCTAAAGTTGCTTCATAATGTTGCTGTCAGCCTGTTAACATTAAGTTCAGTTGTTGCCATGTGTTTTTCTAGTGTTCCATGTACCCTATGAACTTGCTCTTGCCATACTTAGCTTCACAAACATGTCTTCTTACTGTTGGTTGCCTTGTCATGCCATGTTTTGCTCTGTAGTGAGTTGCACAAGCTCATCTACATGCCTTCATAATTCTGTTTCTGCCATGTTTGAATCTGTAATATAACTTGCTATGTTTACGTGGGTGCCATCATATTTTCTGATCCTTTTTGGCTTATGGTCAGTAAGGGACTTTTGATCTATGCATTTAGTAGGTTCATGCCATGCCTTTGTTTGCCATAATAAGTTCTTGTAACATGTTGTTTGATGGCTCTGAACATTGCAACCTGATGTTATTTTTCTGCAAAGTCTGAATTATTATTATTTGCAATCTTGCCATGTGTGTTTGAGCATGTTCTAGTGATTTCTCGAGATAGCTCAGTGTTCATGTTTTCTTGTACTTTACCTGTACATCATGCCCATGTCTTTTGTTTTCTTGTTGAGGTCCTGTAGCATGTTGTTTTGGTGCTTGCAATATGCCTAGTTGCTGTTTTGGACAGATTGTTGCTATAACTTGTTTCATGTGTGTGTGTTGAACCGTTACTCCGTTTTGAGTGTGCTCTATATGAAACTTGCTTGATTTTGCATGTAGTTTAATATTATCATGTTGCATCCTCATTTTGAGGTGTTTGCTTGATGTTTGTATGCATTTTGCATCAATGCCATGTTTAACTTGTTTTGCTCATATCTTCTAGGCCGTAGCTCCGAATCTAATGAATTTCATGTGTAACTTGACTAGAATCTTGTGTAGATCATCCTTGTGCATTTTAACTTGCTGTTTAACAACTTGAACATAAGGTTTATTCAGATCTGGACCAACTTCGAAATTTGCATATGAGGACTTACCGGATTTGTTATATGTTGTTCCCGGCCTCATTTAAACTTGCCTTGATGTGTTGTTCTTGTTTGCACCATCTCTTGCCATGAGTAGCTTCATGTAGCCTTGTCATGCATCATACTTGGTTGTGCATCATGTCTTGTATATGTGTGGTGTGTTTATCATGTTGTGTGCTTCTTCTCGATAGTTCCCGTTTCGTTGCGATCGTGAGGATTCGTTCGTCTACGCTTGGTTCATCTTCGTGGCTTCATCTTCTTCATGGACTCGTTCTTCTTCCTAGCGGGATTTCAGGCAGGATGACCGCTACCCTGGTTCTCACTAGTATCATTGCTATGCTAGTTGTTTCGTTCTATCGCTATGCTACGCTACCTATCACCTGTTTATCAAGCCTCCCATATTGCCATGAACCTCTAACCTTTGACACCTTTCCTATGCAAACCGTTGCTTGGCTATGTTACCGCTTTGCTCAGCCCTCTTATAGTGTTGCTAGTTGCAGGTGAAGTTGAAGATTGCTCCATGGTGGACAGATTTATGTTGGGATATCACAATATCTCTTATATTATTAATGCATCTATATACTTGGTAAAGGGTGGAAGACTCGGACTTATGCCTGGTGTTTTGTTCCACTCTTGCCGCCCTAGATTCCGTCATACCGGTGTTATGTTTCCGGATTTTGCATTCCTTACGCGGTCGGGTGATTTATGGGACCCCCTTGACAGTTCGCTTTGAATAAAACTCCTCCAGCAAGGCCCAACCTTGGTTTTACCATTTGCCTCACTACCACCTATACCCTTCCCTTGGGTCGGCCAACCCGAGGGTCATCTTTATTTTAGCCCCCCCGGGCCAGTGCTTGCCTAAGTGTTGGTCCGAACCGAGCCGCCTGCGGGGCCCCCTCGGGGCAACTCGAGGTCTGGTTTTACTCGTAGCCTATCTCATCCGGTGTTGTCCTGAGAACGAGATATGTGCAGCTCCTATCGGGATTGACGGTGCATCGGGCGGTCTTGCTGGTCTTGTTTTACCATTGTCGAAATGTCTTGTAAACCGGGATTCTGAGTCTGATCGGGTCTTCCTGGGAGAAGGTATATCCTTCGTTGATCGCGAGAGCTTATCATGGGCTAAGTTGGGACACCCCTGCAGGGTATAATCTTTCGAAAGTCGTGCCTGCGGTTATAGGCAGATGGGAATTTGTTAATGTCCAGTTGTAGATAACTTGACACCAGATCCGAATTAAAATGCATCAACCGTGTGTGTAGCCGTGATGGTCTCTTTTCGGCGGAGTCCGGGAAGTGAACATGGTTTCTGGGTTATGTTTGACGTAAGTAGGAGTTCAGGATCACTTCTTGATCATTGCTAGCTTCACGACCGTTCCGTTTGCTCTCTTCTCGCTCTTATTTGCGTATGTTAGCCACCATATATGCTTAGTCGCTGCTGCAGCCTCACCACTTTACCCCTTCCTTTCCCTTTAAGCTTTGCTAGTCTTGATACCCATGGTAAGGGGATTGCTGAGTCCTCGTGGCTCGCAGATTACTACAACAACAGTTGCAGGTACAGGTTTAATCGATGATCATGACGCGAGAGCGATGCTTGCTTGCGTTGAGTTCTTCTTCTGCTTCTTCTTCGATCAGGGGATAGGTTCCAGGTCGGCAGCCTGGGCTAGCAGGGTGGATGTCGTTTGAGTTTCTGTTTATGTTTCATCTGTAGTCGGATGTTGCTCTTATGTATTGTGATGTTGTATTCGTGTGGCATTGTATGCCCCTTGTATGTATCCCCATCTTTTATGTAATGTTGTTGTAATGATATCCACCTTGCAAAAGCGTTTCAATATGCGGGTCTATCCTTGGTGGGACCTTCGAGTTCCTTTTGTATAGGGTCGCATATTGGGCATGACAGAAGGATTCTAAGTGTTTGATTGAAGAGTTGGACAAGGATGACAAAACTTAGATCCTTGCTTTATGCCCAGCTAAGGGCGTAAAACTATAGCGCTTGTTGGGAGGCAACCCAATGAATAAAATTTATTTTTGCTTTTTTGCTTTCTGTTCTTGAGTGTTAGTACAATTATGCTACTGTTATGATTGTGTTTTTTGTGTTTTAATTAGTGTTTGTGCCAAGTAAAGCCTTTAGGATCTTCCGGGGTGATAGTTGTTTGATCTTGCTGAAAAAGACAGAAACTTTGTGCTCACAAAAATAATTATCATAAATCACAGATAAGAAATTTTGCTCTCATTATTTTTGCATAATATTAATATACAAATTATGCTGGTCGTCCTAATTTGGTAGAATTTTTGGAGTTACATAAGTATACGAAAGTTCTAGATTACTACAGACTATTCTGTTTTGACAGATTCTGTTTTCTTTGTGTTGTGTGCTTATTTTGATGGCTCTATGGTTTTCTTTGATGAGTTTTTGCCATAGAGAAGTTGGAATACGGTAGATATAATACAAAAACAAAATAAGAATTGGTTTGACACAACACTTGTAGTAGTGGTTTGATTTCTTTTACTAACGGATCTCACAAGGGTTTTGTTGAGTATTGTGTGCTTGAAGTTTTCAAGTTTTGGATTATCTTACGATGGATCAAAGAAGGATAGAAGAGCCTAAGCTTGGGGATGACCCGGCATCCCAAGCTATTATCCAATAATGAGCAACCAACTAATCTTGGGGATGCCCCCGAGTGGCATCCCCTCTTTCTTCTAACGACCATCGGTATTTTACTCGAGACTATATTTTGATTCGTCACATGATATGTGTTTTGCTTGGAGCGTCTTGTATGATATGTGTCTTTGCTTGTTTTATTTTGTGTTTTAAGTCATCAATCCTTGCTGGACACACCTATTTGAGAGAGCCAAAATTATGTCATGACTTGTTAGAATTGCTCTCTATGCTTCACTTAAATTTTTATGAGCAATGGACTTGCTCTAGTGCTTCACTTATATCTTTCTGAGCACGGTGTGCTTAGTATTTTTGAACAAATGCTCTCTTGCTTCACTTAGATTTATTTGAGAGTTAGTAAAATTTTGAAGAAATTCTCTCTTACTTCACTTAAATTATTTTGAGAGAAAGAAAATATGCTATACTCATGATCTTCACTTATATTTGTTTGAGCTTATGAAAAGCAACACATGAAAATTAGTCCCAAAGTGATAGATATCCAAGAAGGATAAAGAAGAAGAAAAATATATGTCATGAAGATCATTGGACAAAATAAACTTGATTCTTAGTAATAGTTTTGAGATATGATGATGTGATATGTGAGTCATGTTGGTGAGTAATTGTGCGCTAGTAGGAATATTGGTGTTAAGGTTTGTGATTCCCTATGCATGCACGTAAGTCAATAATCATGCAATGAAAATTATATCCTACTTATGGTGCATTATTCGGTGTTAATTATGCTTAATGCTTGCTTATGAGATTATTCGTTTCTTAGTTGGTCACTTCTCAATCTTTTTGCTAGCCTTCATTTTGCACTAAGTATGACCTCTACTTGTGCATCCAAAATCCTTTAAACCAGTTTTGACACATGAGTCCACTATATCTACCTATATGCAGTATCCTTCTGCAGTTCTAAGAAAATTTGCATGTGCCATCTCTATTTTTCAAAATGAACTTCTCTTTTGTGTGTTTGTTTCGCTCGCGGAACGGTAACGGGTAGCTAATATTCTCCATGCTAGATGTGTTATTCTCATGATGAGTGTTTATTCACTTGTCATTGCACGAGAGTAAGGCAAAGGTATTAAGGATGCCCAGTCCCAAAATGCAAAAATGAATTTACTTTATGTTGTCAAATAATAAATTCCTTGGAAAGTGTTGGTATGGAGGGCACCCGTGGATACGGTTAGCCATGGAAAGTGAAAGTTATGGTGGAAAAAGGAATAAACTTTATTTTCTGTTTGGGAACCGCCTATGGTATATCTAGCATGGAAAGTGTTGGGATGCTCCAAGTCATTTTTGTTGGTGGGATGGATACACCTCCCAAAATGTTTTTATCTCTAGTTTTTTGCTTTGAGCTCTGGCACCTCTACGAATCACTACTTCCCTCTGCGAAGGGCCTTTCTTTTACTTTATGCAATATTTATTTTTGAAATCGATTCTCCATCCTCTCTTATAAAAGCACCAACTAGGGGACAATATGATCGTACTTAAGTATTGGATGTAGCTAATATTCGAGTGAGTTTCATGAATGGATCAATGTTTGAGCATGATGGGCTAGGGATAACTTGTTTTAGCATTGATATTTTGAAAGACATGGTTGCTTGTTGATATGCTTGAGTATCTAAATTATTATGTGAAAACAAGACTATTGCTTTGAATCACATAAAAGTCCAAATGTCCATACTATGAAGAAAAGAATATGATATGACATGATAAACAACACTCCACATCAAAAATTCTGTTTTATCACTTACCTACTCGAGGACGAGCGGGAGTTAAGCTTGGGGATGCTGATACGTCTCCAACATATCTATAATTTTTGACTATTCTGTGTTGTTTTATTATCAATCTTGGATGTTTTATAATCATTATATGGTCATTTTATATCATTTTTTGGTACTAACCTATTGACATAGTGCCAAGTGCCAGTTGCTGTTTTCTGCATGTTTTTTACATAGCAGGAAATCAATATCAGAAGGGGTCCAAATACCACGCCAAATTACGATGATTTTTTATGGGCCAGAAGGAACACAACGGGCCATGGTTGCACTAGGGGGGAGTCCCGAGGAGGGGACAACCCACCTGGGCACGCTAGGAGGCCCAGGCGTGCCCAGGTGGGTTGTGCCCACCTTGGGTGCCCCCTGGACCGACTCTTTGCTCTATATATACCCCAATATTCCAAAAACCCTAGGGGAGTCGACGAAATTTTCATCCAGCCGCCGCAGAGTCCAGAACAGTGAGATCCAATCTAGACACCATCACGGAGGGGTTCACCACTTCCATTGGTGCCTCTCCGATGATGCGTGAGTAGTTCTTTGTAGGCCTTCGGGTCTGTAGTTAGTATCTAGATGGCCTCCTCTCTCTATCTCTCTCTCTTGACTATCAATACAATGATCTCTTAGAGATCCATATGATGTAAGTCCTTTTTGTGGTGTGTTTGTTGGGATCCGATGAACTTCGAGTTTATGATCAGTTATATCTTTTTCTATCCATGAAAGTTATTTGAGTTCTTTGATATCTTATATGTGTGATCTCTTATAGCCTCATATTTGTTCTCCGATATTTGGGTTTTGTTTGGCCAACTTGATCTATTTATCTTGCAATGGGAAGAGGTGCCTGGTAGTGGGTTCGATCTTACAGTGCTTGATCCCAGTGACAGAAAGGGAACCGACACGTATGTATCGTTGCTACTAAGGATAAAAAGATGGGATCCATATCTGTCGCAATAGATAAACGGATCTTGTCTACATCATGTCATTGTTCTTATTGCATTACTCTGTTTTTCCATGAAATTAATACACTAGATGCATGCTGGATAGCGGTCGATGTGTGGAGTAATAGTAGTAGATGCAGGCAGGAGTCGGTCTACTACTCTTGGACGTGATGCCTATGTAATGATCATTGCCTGGATATCGTCATGATTATTTGAAGTTCTATCAATTGCCCAACAGTAATTTGTTCACCCACCGTTTGCTATTTTTCTCGAGAGAAGCCACTAGTGAAACCTACGCCCCGGGTCTTCTTTCTCATATATTTGCCTTGCGATCTACTTTTTCCTTGCATTTATTTTCAGATCTATTAAACTAAAAAAATACAAAAATACCTTGCTGCAATTTATTTGTTCCGTGATCTATTTATCATATCTACAAATTTACCTCACGTCCTTTGCCTATCTTGAGGCGCCGTACCCCGAAAGGGTTAACAACCCCTTTAACATGTCAGGTTGCGAGGTGTTGTTATTTGTGTGTAGGGGCTATTTACGTTGTGTTGCTTGGTTCTCCTACTGGTTCGATAACCTTGGTTTCATATCCGAGGGAAATATCTACCACCGCTGTGTTGCATCATCCCTTCCCCTTTGGGGAAAAAACTGACGTAGCTTCAAGCGACATCAGCGCTCTCGAAGAACTTGACGTTGGTCACGACGCGTCCGTGGGTCTGACGATGTCGTGGACACGTTATCACGGGCGTCAACCCGATGGGCCGGCCGTGGTGGAGGAGAGTGCATCGTGGTTGCGGCGCCTCCAACCCTTCAATTGTCAACGCGCCGGCTCGGTGGCACAGCACCGTGAGGGACTTGCTTCCCGGTGGCCATCCCTATTGGCATGGCTGATAAGGCTTTGGATGGCAGCCCTCCACTCTTCTTGCTTCTCCAGAGCAGGAGGAAAATCGAGGAGTAGCTGCGCTCGCACCAATGCTTCTGCTCGTGAGGGTGGCAGCCACAGGCGTGAGGAATGGGAGGAACTCGGACTTCTAACTACATTAGAAGGAGTCCCATCATGTCCGTGGCCACACGCCTTTTTCGCCAGCATCATGGCGTGCATGTCGGCCCTGCGCCTCCTGAGAGTGACGCTGAGGGCTTTTGTTGCGGCGGTGTCCGGGGTCTTCAACATCGCGGCGCTATTCGTCACGCACGAGCTGAGAGGACCGCGGCGTGTGCACCAGCGGGGTCGTCTTCCTGCCCTTGGAGGTCCCCGCGCCACCCATAGGCAGCGCAGCTCCATCCTTGGGCGCGGCGGCGTGCACACCGCTGTTGCCGCTGCGGACGATGCCGCTCACCTGGCTTCTCGCGTCTGGGTGACGCGGACGGTCTTGATCTCCTCCACCACGGGCGTCTGCTGCATTGCCCGTCCGCGTGGGCATGGGCGGAGCGGCTCTAGACGGGCCGATCGCTGCGATCGTCTTCTTCTTTGGAGCCATGGCGATGAAGAAACTAATGTACTAACTAACAGACCAGATTCTCACAACTAATTCCCCCTACCGGCGCGCCAAAGATGTCGGGGAAACGAACACCTATGGGGTCACAAGGATCCCTTCTACATTCGGCGGGGGATTAGCTGCATGAAGAGCAGGTCTAGCAGTTAGCACACAGGGATTTACCCAGGTTCGGGCCACAAAGATACGTAATACCCTAGTCCTGCTTGTCTGGATATATGTGTTCTTGAGCTTTTGAACTAGCTACGATGCGAGCATGGTCCAAAAGTCTGAATCCTCTCTCTGTATGCCTTGGGCCTCCTTTTATACGTAAAGGGGTTGCCACAGTGGCACACAGGAGGTGGCAAGCTACACTGTACGACCTTATAGCTTGGTACCGTAGGACAAACACATTTAATGCATTGCATACGTACCCTCTTGCTTTATCGGGGACGGCAACAGAAGCCATCCCGTCCGTCGCCGCTCCTCCTTGCTTCGACACGCATCTAGGCTAATGAGGCATGCGGTGGCACGCTGGCTAATTAGCTGCTGTGTTGGCACAATGGTAAAGCCTCCACGAAGATCTGCATGCCGACACGCAGGCGTCTGCTTAGTTGCCACGCCGATCGTTGCACTGGAGTGGTGGTGAGGTGGCGAACCCTTGTCGGGCGCGGGTCTGGCCGTGTCCCAACGATCGTCCCCGACAAGTCTTGCCGGGGGCCTTGGAGTCGTCCCCGGCAAGGGTCTTGCTGGGGGTCTTCGTCTTTTGGTCCCACGTGGACCCGTAGGCTGTCAATCTTTATGAGGACCTGCATGCTACCAAGCATGCGTTCTCAGATCTTGGTCTTAACATTGTCGATGGTGTCAGAACTCTCAGCCCCAAGGGTGGTGGGCTTGCTGGTGCTGCGCAGGTCGCCCCGGCAAGGGTATTGCTGAGGGAGGTCCAGCTCGCCTCCTACTCCTTGTTCTTCGAGTATTTGTCCTGGTAGTCTTTTGTATTTTATCTTCTGTTGTCCTGTCGGGTCCGGCCACAGGTGTGGCTACAACTTCCCGTGCACAAGTAAGGGGTACAAAAGAGCCTGTACTTTTGTACACCGACACAGTCCATTTTGGATGAGTTGCATAGAGCGCGATTTGAGCATAACTTGCTTTGATATGCATTGGTTGCTTCGGTTTGAGATCTTCATGTAGATTGGTTTTAATTTTCAATCCCATGATAGTTATTTTGTTGAGTTTGCTCCCACTACTATTCATGAGAATAAATTTGCTTATGAAGAGAGTAGTAAAAAATTTATGCTTATGTATCATGAAAAGAAGGCATTATGTGATATCTATATTGTTGAATTCATTCATGATGCTACTGAAAATTATTATGAGAGAGGAACATATGCTTCTACATATCTCAATAATATCAAGTTTCCTCTCTTTATGTTGAAAGTTTTGAAGTTGTGCTTGTTTTGCCTTCCTATGCTAGTTGATTCTTGCTCCAATGAATTCCGTGTGCATAGGAAGTGGGTTAGGCTTAAATGTGCTTGCCATGTGATTCACGATGCTCTTTTCGTGTTTCAATCCTTATCTTTTATGCGAGCATCATTGAACTCATGATGCCTAGCTAAAAGGCATTAAAGAAAAGCACTTGTTGGGAGACAACCCAACACTTTTACCTACTATTTTTGTGTGTTCACATGATTATTCTACTGTAGTAATCATGTTTTATTGCTTTTGTTTCAATAAAGTGCCAAGTAAAGCCTTTGGGATGGTGTGGATGATAGTTGACTTGATTCTGTCCAAAAATAGAAACTTTTGCGCCCAGTCAAGGAATTTCTAAAATTCACTAGAACGTGCTTTTGATCTGAATTTTTTACATGTGATAGATATAAAATTTCCCTATGTTGTCCTAATTTTCAGAATTTTTTGAGTTACAGAAGTATGCTTGGAGTAGAGATTACTTCAGTCTGTTCTTTTTTTGACAGATTCTGTTTTTAATGCATAGTTTGCTTGTTTCCTAGTTTCTATGGCTTATATTGCTCAATATAAATTGTGGAAATGATATGCTACAGTAGGCATTGTGTAGAAACAATTATGAATCTTGTATTTGACAGTACCAAAGTGAAATGATTTTCTCTTTATCATACTAACCTATCTCACGAAGTTCCGTTAAGTTTTATGTGATTGAAGTTTTCAAGTTTTGGGTGAGATATCGATATGAGGATAATAAGGAGTGGCAAGACCCTAAGCTTTGGTATTCCCAAGGCACTCCCAAGGTAATATTCAAGGGAGATCCAAGCAACTAAGCTTGGGGATGCCCCGGAAGGCATCCCCTCTTTCGTCTTCAACATTATCGGTAACCTGATTTGGAGCTATGTTTTCATTCATCTCATGATATGATTTTTACTTGGAGCGTCATTTTATTTTGTTAGGATTTACTTGCTAATATTTAGAATAATTTTTTGCATCTTTCTTTTCAATAAAAGTGTCAAGGATAGCCTTTACCATGCTTATTTTGCAAGAATGTGAGTTGTTGTTTCAAAACAGAAAGTTTATCTCTGTTGCCAAAATTCTCGAGAAAAGTCAGAATGTGATAAAATGTTGAAACTTTTTGCACAATAAGCTTTGATAAATTTTCTACAGTGTGTTAAATTTTCAGAATTTTTAAGTAGAATAAGTATGGATCCTATTGCACTCTTTACAGATTGTTCTGTTTTGGCAGATTGTTGTTATATGGTTGCATTCTTTGCATATGTTTGCTTGTTTAATGATTCTATTTGAGGACAGGAGTATTAAATATGCAGAGGCATGCAGTATGCATTGTTGAATAATAATTTTAGTGATTTTCCACAGTAGAGAATGGTAAGGTTATTGCAGTGATTTATACTAACTTATCTCATGATTTCTTGTTGAGTTTTGTGTGGATGAAGTTTTTGAGATTTAGGGAAACCATGATATAAGAGGAATTAAGGAGACACAAAATCTCAAGCTTGGGGATGTCCAAGGAATCCCAAGCAAATATTCCAAGAAGTCTCAAGCATCTGAGCTTGGGGATGCCCCGTTAGGCATCCACCTTTCTTCTTCAAAAATTATCGGTTAGTATCGGTTGAGCCTAAGTTTTTGCTTCTTCACATGAGTTGTGCTATGCTTGGAATGTCATTTTATTTTGTTTTGCTTGCTGTTTATATAAAATACTTAGGTTTGAAAGTTTTTAAATAAGAGCGAATCCACAATTGGCTACCCATTTGCTTAACTACTCGCTTGATCTTCACTTATATCTTTTTGGAGTAGCTTGTCATTTATTCTTGTGCTTCACTTATATCCTATTAGTAAATTGTTGAATGAATTGAATATCATGGAGTTTAAATTGTATGTTGCCTAGTGGTAGCTTCACATTGGGTTTAGAAAGTGAAATCTTTTGAAGCTTGACAATCACAATATTGGTCATACAAGCAATTCCTGAATGATTACTATAAGGAAGAGAACTTTCACATGCAAATACACTATCTTGGAAATCTTTTGTGGTTGTGAGCCCCCGTCAAAATATTATATGCCAAAATTGCTGACATTGGACAAGGAAGACAACATAATGATTTATGTTTGTTCATATTCACATAGAAGTTATATTGTCATAGATCCTTCAACATGTGGTGCTTGCCCCCCATATTTGCTAGCCGAAAATTCCGCACCAAGTAGAGATACTACTTGTGCATCCAAAAACCCTTAAACCCAAATCTTATTTTAGAGAGTCCACCATACCTACCTAAGGGTTGACTAAGATCCTTCAAGTAAGTTGTCATCGGTGCAATAAGGCAATAAAAAATGCTTCTAAAAGTGTTAGATCATTTGGTGTAAGAGAAAATTGAGCGTTGTATGAACTTGTGATGGTGAAGAATAAAAGCGACAGACTGCATAATAAAGGTTACCGTCATAAGGGGCAATATAACGTGACGCTCTCTTGCACTAAGGGATTGAGCATACAAACAAAAAAGCATGGCAACCTCTGCTTCCCTCTGCGAACGGCCTACCGTTTACTTTTATGTATTTACTTTCATGAAGAGTCAAAGTTTTTCTCTCTATTCCTTTTTATTTTTTTCTCTTTTGGCAAGCATCATGTGGTGAGGAAAGATCTAGGCACATATATCCAGTTGGATATGGGTATCATAAGTTATTATTGTTGACATCACCCTTGACGTGAATACGTTGGGAGGCGAAATTATAAGCCCCTATCTTTCTATGTGTCCGGTTGAAACGTTTTGCTCATGTGTATGCAGTGAGTGTTAGCAATCATAGAAGACTATATGATGGTTGAGTATGTGGAGCTCTTACTTAGACTCTGTTGAATAAGTTGAATTGCAATTGTTTGGTGACTAAGGATATAGGTTGTTGAGTTTCAAGAGAATTCATCGTTTGAACCTTTACATGTGGATTGGTTGCTACTTTAACATAAGAGGTTTTATAAGAAAGAATTGTAGTTATGATGCTAGGAAAAGTTACTGAAATTATCATTGATCAAACTTATGCACTTTGCTAGCATTCACACTTCATAAATTATCTCTTTTATCATTTACCTACTCGAGGACGAGGAGAAATTAAGCTTGGGGATGCTGACACGTCTCCAACGTATCTACAATTTATGAAGTATTCATGCTGCTATATTATCATTCTTGGATGTTTTACAATCATTTTATAGCAACTTTATATCATTTTTTAGGACTAAACTATTAACATATTGCCCAGTGCCACTTGCTGTTTTTTGCTTGTTTTTTACATCGCAGGAAATCAATATCAAACGGAGTCCAAACATTGTGAAACTTTTTGTGGATTTTTTATGGACCAGAAGACATCCAATGGGCCAGAGCAGCACCTGGGGGTGCCCCGAGGGGGGCACAACCCACCAGGGCGCGCTTGGGCCCCCAGGCGTGCCCCGGTGGGTTGTGCACACCTCGGTGGCCTCCCGCATCCTCTCTTCGCCCTATAAATCATCAAATATTTCAGAAACCCTCGTGGAGACCCTAGATCAGAAGGTCCGCCGCCGTAAGCCTCTATAGCCACGAGAAACCAATCTAGACCCCGTTCTGGTACCCTGCTGGAGGGGGGAATCATCACCGGTGGCCATCTTCATCATCCCGGCGGCCACCACGATGAGGAGGGAATAGTCCACCCTCGGGGCCAAGGGCTTGTACCAGTAGCTATGTGTTTAATCTCTCTCTCTCTCTCTCTCGTGATCTTGAGATGTCATGATCTTGATATATCATGGGCTTTGTTAACATAGATGGATCATATGATGTTTCTCCCCTCTCTACTCTTGTTGTGATGAATTAAATATTTACCCTTTGAAGTTTTCTCTTGTAGGATTGAATGTTCAGATATGAGAACACTATGATGTATGTCTTGCAGTATGAATACTTGAGGTGACAATGGGGTATCACATTGATTCACTTGATGTATGTTATGGCACTCAACTTGCGGATTCCCGAGGTGACATTGGGGTAATCTATGCATAGGGGTTGATGCAGGTTTTTATTATCTTCTCTCCGATAGAAACTTTGGGGTCTCCTTGTAGTTCTTTGTGTGGATTGAATATTATGATCATGAAGTTGTTTGATGCATATCATAGAATTAACTCACGGATACTTGTGGTGACATTGGAGTATCTAGGTGACATTAGAGTTGGTTGACGTGTGTCATATGGTGTTATTTTAGTACGAACTCTTGGTTAGATTGATCGAAAAGAATAGCTTCATGTTATTTTCGTACGAACTCTAGGATAGATTGATCGAAAAGAATAGCTTTGAGGTGGTTTCTTAGCCTACAAACATTTTCTATTTTTGTTCTCCGCTAATAGGAACTCGGGAGTGATTCTTTATTGCACTTTGAGGGATAATCATATGATCCAACTATGCTAGCATTGTTGAGAGATTGCACTAGTGAAAGTATGCACCCTAGGCCTCATTTTTCATCATTGCAATACCGTTTGTGCTCCGTTTTACTATTTACTACCTTGCTGTTTTTTATTGTTCTCACTACAAAAACTCATATCTACTATCCATACTACACTTTTATCACCATCTCTTCGCCGAACTAGTGCACCTATACAATTTGTCATTGTATTAGGTGTGTTGGGTCACAAGATATTTCTTGTATTTGGTTGCAGGATTGTTTGAAAGAGACCATCTTCATCCTACGCCTCCCATGGATTGATAAATCTTAGGTCATCCACTTGAGGGAAAATTGCTACTGTCCTACAAAACTCTGCGCTTGGAGGCCCAACACGAGTCTACAAAAATAAAGTTGTGTAGTAGACATCAATTGATGAGCCATGGTAATCACTTGTCTGTAAGAGATCAAGCTAGCTAAAAGGACATGGCCAGGGAACGCCTCTCATGCTTCTCTAGCCCCATTCCGAGACCCTCAGCAGATGTTACCAAGGAAGACTCACAAATATGCTCGCCCCACACCAATAGAAAACAAGTCCCCTAAGTTATAACATGAACAAACACATCAATTGCATGAAGTCAAAAAGCAACGATCATCGACATCTAGAGAATCAACCAGATGTGGCGAATGATCTGCAGGCTCGACCTCCACGCACTATCCTTGGTATCGAAACGAGCGATATCAAAGTCAAAACTGAGTAGGGAGAACTTATTTTCGACACAAAAATGCCATTGACGTCTTGTCATCCTTGCCGACACAAAATAAACCTACACAAAGGCGGTGCCATAGTCTACCTCACACATCTCCATAGACCAGGAGGGGTCCATGCGATCGGCAGGCACGCGGTCTGGATGCCATGCTCTCAGAATCACGACCAAATAACCTCTTATCATGGCATTGTCGTCTAGGATTTTCACGGGACGGAAGTGTGCTTCAAGGGAAGTACATTTATCCCAACAAAGCATGGTTGCGAGTAATTCAAAATATCAAGATTGTATAGAAGTATAAAACTGACCAATGATTGATTGATCCGATTGTAATTCCGCATCAAATCATTAGACCTTATACTATGCAAGGTGTTTAAAGGAAAAAAATTCTAAATGCTGGTGCTTATTTGTAGAGGATGAACGTTTAATTAGACACCATAAGCACCGGTGCTTAAGAAAAAACTTCACTTATTTTACTGAAATCTCTTTAAACATGGCTACATGACAACTTGGTAAAGCAACATGGTCGATAGTGCCAGTAGCACTCATGAACTGTGCCTTGGCTGTCAAGCAGCGGTTGCTTTCATCTTTCCCGGCGTCAAGAACCTAACAAAACAATGTTTCGAGAGGCTTCCGTGCCATGTCGCCGTCTTTGCCCAGACGAAAGATATTCGGATCATATAAAAACAACCTGATGTCATGTAAACAATGTGCACTTGAAGTGAGACAAGTAGGCGATCCTTATCCTAGTACGAACGGCCCCGCCAATCAAATGATCACACGAGCTGGAAACGCATTAATTAGGTGGAAGGCTAATATACTGTGATTGATTGGTAACATCAGCATCTCACATGCGCTTCATGTCTTCAGGCCAATATTGCCCGAGAACTTTATGTTGATTGGTGCACTTGCATGGGCGGTGGAAGAATTAGTGACTGAGGTTTGTTTACTTTAGAGCTGGACCGATCCAGAGTGTATGTGTGAAAGAGAGAGCTTCAAGTCGGAAATGTTGCTTGGGTCAGATCCAGATGACCTCTTTTTAATCTTTCTACATAATTTTTACAATTTCCGTCCTGTCAACTAACTTGAGTTCAGCTTTTGGGTCTTTCTAAGGGCATTTCTAATCAATCCCTTCAAAAATAGAGGAGTAAACCTTAGTGGGTATATTTACTTCACTGAGTTTTGGCCGGACCTAGTCGATCCCCTATATATAACGGAGTAAACTTAAATTTGGCTTATACATTTCGTCGAACACTTGCTATGCACCTCGGCGGCGAGTGGCAACCATGGTGATCACGCCGGCGGTGAGCAGAGACACGCAACTGGGAGGAGCAGCAGCAGCATGCATCGGCGGCGGCGAGCAGCAGTGGCAGCACGCAGTGGGGAGGAGTAGCGGCGAGCAGCAGCAATAGCAACACACAGCTTGGAGGAGCAGCGGCGAGCAGCCCGCACCGACGGCAAGCCACAGCAACATGCACCGGCGGCGGCGAGCAACAGCAACGCACACCGGGGAGGAGTAGCAACAGCAGCAGCACACACCAACGGTGGCGAGCGGCAGCAGCAACAGCACACACCGGCGGCGGTGAGCAGCAGCGACGCGCATTTAGTGGTCACACCAATAGTAGTACGGGCGAGATCGCCGGCGAGGCCCGAGGTCACCGGCGAGCCCATGGGAGCTTCACTTGAGTCGCCGGCCGGCCATGAGGAGGTCTTTGCGTGAAGAAAAAATATACTCAGCCGCCTCAAGACGAAGTAAATAGAGGGGGAAATTTAGAAAAGGATAAAAATTCTACTTCCTTACGGCGGATTGGGGATCAGCTAAGTACCGGTTAAAGGAGTAAAAAACGCATTTTTACTTTTCTAACATGTTATAAAGGATCGGTTAGAAATACCCTAACTCGAATACCACGTAGCACTAGCACTTCAAAGCTGTCCATGTATCGTCTCTCTCCTTTTCCCCTTTATTCCCAAATTTTTCATCTATTTCCTCACTTTTCTTTCTTCCTTCGCTTAAAGAACCAGTTTGGTGGCTCCGTAGAAATCTGCACGACATGCAACTTGAAGCATTACGTTGGGCATATGCTATTGTCACTGTGTCTTAGCAAGATACGTGTTTCAAGTGAAAGTGAACTGCTACTTTGTAGCACCCTTCTACAAAAAGCGAATTTTGCGGGAAATGAATTGTTTTTTATGAGATTTATTTACTAGCTCAAGATGTTGTACCAGCCCGAAAGGGGCCTCTAGTTGTAATAAAGATTATAGTATGAAATCATTGGCCAGATGAGAAGTTATCATTCTTTTCCAGGGCCATGATTTGCTTCATAGATCGTGGCCGTTGGCGTTTCCGTTTGCAAGCTTCTGGATTTAAAAAAGCTTGCTCTGTCGAGGCGGAAGCTCGAAGATGGATCGAGCTATGCTCATGGCGTGTCACCGGTGGATGATGCAGGAGAAGGTAAACTTCGACACCTCTAAGCACCTTCCAGAAGAAAAAAAAGTGAAATTCTTCGATGCATGAAGCGAACCAGAAATTGTAGTGCTAGAGATTTTTATCATGGTGCTATACTACAGTGCCACACTCTATTAAAAACAGACAGCTTTGAGTTTTCAATTTGAGCACTGTGGCAGCTGCAGACCGAGGCGGGACCTGAATATCTTTGCTATGATGCAGTCTTAGAGTCTAGACAAGAGCAATGCAGAATATGACCATAGGATAGAAGAATAGAAAAACAAATCTGGAGCATCGGATGTCCAATGGGCGCTTCAGATCAGGCACGTGGGAGCTGGTGGGAGGGTCTTTATTGTATATAGCAATTACTCAGGGAGCTTTCCGCAAAAGTACACAGAAATCACCAGCCTAACATTTCAAACCTGAAGTCTCCATTAAGGATCCAACGGCTCCAACTTCATTTTTCTATTCTTCTATCCTTTGCCCAGCTTCTATTGTAGTCTTGGGCTGATGATAGTTATCTGATGAGGTCATATTATTATCCTGAAGAACTGACGAGCACAAGTGGGCCAAGAATTCAACAAAAAACTTCCCTGACAGATTCCATCAGTGGACATTTGACCCTACCATGCTTTGTCCAGTACCAATGATGAGTCAAGAAGTATCCAGGAGCTGAGTTCGAGCTCATCTCCTCCCAGATGAACATTAAATTCAATGGGTTTTCTACACTAAAAAGATGATAAAATTTTCTGAAGTTTGCAAAAAAATCATGCCGAGAAGACGCTGGAAAGCAAAATGAGAGCTCCCCCGAAGTCATCTCGGCACGAAAAGTTTACAAGCTCCTAGAAATTTCCATCATATTTTTAGTGTAAAACAAATTCAGACTTTATTTTTTATTTTTTACCATTTGTTTTGGATTCACTTCATACACGGGAGCAAAGGAGCTCGGGTGGAGAAACGCTGCTCTGTTCTCCCAGAAACACAATACGACATCAACTTCTCATCTGGAAACTTACCCCCAAAAAGGAACCAGTATAAGTTGCAAATGATTCCCCCCAAAAAAATAGTTGCAAATGAGCTCAAATACAGGAAAAACCAGTATAAGTTTTCTCAAGAGAATGAATTAATTGAATAGAGAAGGCAAGCCTTCTTTGGGAGAATTGTCATTACACAAGTGTTGATGCAAGATAGAATTTCCGCAGGTGACAAAACAGTTTACCAGATGCCTCTCATGTCACCTGGAGCCCAATATTCACTCGTCTGCTACATCTGGCACCTGCCCTCTCATGCCACCTGGAGCCCAATATTCATTCGTCTGTGCTACATCTGGCACTCTGATGCCCCAACATTTTGCTTACAATCTCTTCAAGCTCTTCTTCCTCGCGTCAATCTTCTTCTTATCGGCTGGGGCTTTTGTAGCAACAGGTCCTTCCTTCTTGGGCAATGTCGTAGATGGTCCAACAGTGGGCTCAGCGGGAGCATTCTGATCCAGCGAGTTTGAGCCTGGCACTTTGGTAGCAGCAGTAGCACATAAAGCCATGGGCGCCGATGGTGCAGTTTCGCATAGATTTGTTGTGCTTGACTGATCCACGTTTACAGAAGTCGACTCGGAGATAGTGCCACTCTTGGGCTTAGCCTTAGGTTTGAGGGCATGAATGCTGGTGTATAACCTGCAGTGTAGATGGTTAAGAAGTGTTCTGATTTTTTAAAAGCTATAGCAATGGCATAAGAAGAAAAAACATCACATCCATAGTCACCTAGACGGGCACAATACTCTAAATTTTGACCAAGCAGAAAGAAAAAACTCAAAAAGGGACTCCCTATATAAAGTGAAGGCAGATAGAGATGTCTGCTAGGTGTCCCTAGTCTATATTGACAAAGTGATGCACTGATGCTCAACAAAAAGTCAAAAGGTAACCTTGCATGCCGTGCATAGTCCGCATAGTTCTCAAGTAACATCTTTCCAGCCTGCTCATTGAGCGCAGATTCTGGGAATGGTTCAATCAGTAGGCATCTCACCACCTTTTAGAATGTTAAAAAGAAACCGACAGTTATTAATCGATAATTACAGATGATGTATTACCCCTAGCAAAACTAGGGCCAAACATTGTTGTTGTATGTACTTACCAGTAGAACATGCCTTAATCCATGAGTAGGATTCCAATCCTTTTTCAACGTGTTAACGCAGATCTCACCACTGCTCGATATGTTTGGATGGAATATTTTGGTCACAAAAAATCCTAAAAAGTGAAGGACAAGTTAAATATTTGTCAGAAATAATCAAGTTGATGCAACTGCTCATGCTTTCATTTCATGAACACTTGAGCAGAAAAAATAAATGGCGCGCAAAAGATAGCCAGACCTTTTGGTGGGGATTGAGGGAAGTCACGGGACAAGACTAGCTTCATCCGGAAAACCCCATTCTCATACGGAGTCCCGCCTGCATCATTTCCAATATCCATTTTCCATTAAACAGTATAATGAAGAAGTTAAAAAAATTACAAATTCAGATTATGACATAATTCTTTACAAAATGAACATGTTTTTCAGTATTCAGTTATGAACACTAGCAGCATATGAAAAACAAGTGGAAAAATTATAACAAATGAAACATCTCAATTTTTTTAGTGTATAAACCATTTTAGTGTTTATAAGCCATCAAAGCCTATTAATTGTAACCTTACCAGGGCCATCTATATCTGCACAAATACTTGTGAAGTCATCGTCATTCACAATCACTCTAATCCCTTCTGGAGGTGACTGGTCAAGATTCTTCAATTCTTTAGCCAATTGCCTGATGACATTTGGTGGGAGGTTTTCGTTGGTTGCCTTCATAAACATGAACACTCCACATTAAAATCATGTTAACAGCACATCTTCCTATCAGAATGTTGTCATGAACATCAAAACATTTGCCATGAAAAATGAACTGTAATAATCACCATGGAAGCAAGATGGCAAATAGCTTTGTTCTGGCTTCGCAAGCAACTTTAGTGAGCAGATGTTCTTCCACAATAGTGATAAATTTCTGATAACAGATGCAGCCTACAGGAAACAGCAGTTAGTGTCATGGCAAACGATGCCAAGAGATCAAAAGCAAGCGTATTCGAATGAATTACTTTATAATATGTCTGAAGCCCAAGAGACTATACTTACAATCTTCAAATTTCATATGGAAGATATTATGAGCAACAATTATTATGCTTAATTTTACACATGGCTTCTGCAAACATTTATCAAATTCTAAGGCATACAAATAAATGCCGAAAGGCTGAAAGGTACGAGTGGGTGGAATCTACATTCGAACGAGAGGGGTATTGTTTTTTCTAAGATTTTTGGGAGAAATTTTTCAATAGCTCTCTTTGTATGTTTGCCTGTTTTCTGTTACTTTTGTTAGATGTGGTGACTAGCAAAGTTAATATTTTCAACCTACAAGTATTGGGTTTGACCACACAGACGTTGTTTTCCACTTTCCACAAAACATGGCTAGTTTGAATTAAGCATCCATACTGTAATATCCATTCCTAAAAGAGCATTGTTTTTAACCACACATGTTTCTATCTTAATAAAACATTCTATATTCACTTGTTTAGATTCTTAATACAGTTTTTCTTTCTCCAGATGACCATTGAAAATCAAGTATCTACTGTTGCGGCTTGACGGCAATCTAAAGAACAAATTGCACTGCCAAAATAATTCTGTAGGACTTGGAACATATGCAACATATGCATGAATGACTAGACATTGATCATAGCATCACATGTGCCTTCTTTGATTTAAATGACTTCCTGACTAAATAGTGCCTGACTGTTGATGCGCATCATGCCATTAGCAGTTTAGCTGTCTAATTCATGCCATTAGCTGTTTAGCTGTCTAATCCCACATACATAGGACCCAAACCCTAAAGGTTTATTTCTCAAACTTTACACCGCCATCACGATCAGTGATTGAGGAAAGGGGAACCAACATAGCAATTAGCTTCGGGCTCCAATGCAGTAACAAGCATAATGGCAAGAGCGCACAGATCATATTAGCCACTCTTTGCATTGTGAGAAACAAGCACGTTAGGAAGCGATCAAATCATAAAATTGGTAGCTAATCAGTGCATCTGACTGTGTGGCATTTCGATTGAACTAAACACAAGGTCCTATGCTTGCAGGTGAAGATTACTTGCACCCAGAATTAAGTTGCTTGCACAAACGTTAACCCGGTTCTTCTTTCCATGGACATCTAAAGATCAGAAACAGAACTCCCCACTAAAACCATCAACTCCCCCGGCCTCTCGGTTTGTGAGCTTTGTGTCTGCAGGCTGCAGCTAACATATCAGACTCGCATGAACCACGAAGCAAGTCTGTCCAGACTCAAGCTCTCTCCCCAAGACACCTGTGCCATACCAAGTAGCTCGACTTCTTACAGATCGCCGCCCCCTACCATGTGATTCTACAAAAGTACGCGTCTATTTGCACCCATGAATACCAATCGAGAACAATACCGCGAACTCCCCACTAGAAATCTCGAACCACTCGTCGCCTCGCTTGACAGAATGGGCAAACCCCGCCACCCGCCTGCCTTTTCCGCGCAATCCGCCGAAACAATCCAAAATCGTCACTCGCCCAGACTCCAAACCCCCCAAAAATCGACCCCGGCATCCGCCAACCCTACCGCGGATCGAACTAAACCAGCAGATCACGAGTAGGAGTAGGCACCGCAAGAACCACGATATGGCCCGGAACAGATCGGCTCGAACCGCAGCGAGAGACGAATCGGGGGAGGGATCGGCGGGTCGCCGCTTACCGGAGGAGGAGGGGGAGGAGCGACCAATCTGGGTCGGGCTCGCGGGGAGGGGAGGGGAGGGGAGCGGCGCGCGTCGCAATGATTGGAGCGCGAGCCCGTGGAATTTGGGGGCGGAGGGAGGTGACGTGGCTTTCAACCAGGCCACGGAGCGGGTGTACTTGTAGGAGGTCGCCACCGGATCACCGCGTCCGCGGGGGAGCGCGGGGGGTGGGGCCCGGGAGCGTGAGACCGTGAACGGTCGGCGGCATAGCCGTTGGAGCCGTGCCACGGCGCCGCCAGCTAGGCGCGTCCTTTTGAAATTATGGCAGCTGCCGCCAGCGGGGACGGAGATGCCGATGCGCGATGAGTCATCGGGATCGCTGATCGGCGGTGGACCACCGATTAGATGGTGGAGGAAAACGTGGTAAGACGACGAACGGGGTTGATTGATTGATGAGAGCGGCACCTGTTGTGGGGAGTTGTTGGCAGATTCTGAATTGAATTTGCATCTCGACGTGGATCGCCGGGTTGTAAACGTTCTTATTCCTCACTGTAGTAAAGTAGGCATGTAAGCAAACCATCAGTGTGGTTTTTTTAGATAAAAGGCCAGAGCCCGACTTTATAGATAAAGCCATCAGGTAGAGTCAACATAGACCACCGGAACAGCGGAACAGACAGAAAAGGCATCATCCTAGAGCAATGAGAAAGAGTCTAAGTACATGGCTCCCAGGCCAGTACACGACACGCAGGCCGGAGATAAACGAAAACAAAAGCCAACCACCAACGCCTAGGTGCCTGCTTGAACGGGGGAGATGGAGATAGCAGAGTTCCGGATCTTGGCCAACATGGCGTCGAGGGCGTCCCTGTCTTCCTCCTTAGTGTGGTTGGACGGTTGACTCGCATTTTTCTGAATTTATTTCAAGATTTTCGTTGATGCATGTTTAGTGGAAGGAGACGTTCCCGTCGACTACGAGACGCCTATGATGACTTCGTCAATCTCAAGATGATATGCTTGCTCAGTCTCTCGGAGATGCTCATATTGGTATATTGTGTGTGTGTGTGTGCGCGCGCGCGTTTATAGGGGTAAGTGTACGCGCGTATGTATGAGCGGCGGTCTGCATTGTGTTCTAAAAAAAAGTCAAATAGTGCAAAGTTGACCAAATTTACAGAAAAACTAACAACTAAATTAGGATTATTATTTTTTGCGAGAGGAAAAGGTTTTATTCCCTGCGAAAAGAGTTTTTAAAGAGGGAAAAATTTCTCGATACATGGGGGGTCCTTTGTGTAGGCATCCCTCAGTGTTACACTCGCTGCAACTATACCTTGCCTATTGGTCTGCTATTCCGCTACTCTATTTTGTTCCTTGCGAAGCTTCTGCGGAATGAACTCCCTATCTCATCAATGACAGGATCTCAACAACAAGATGTCTCCATACGTTGAGCGATCTAGACCATCACCAGATAAGCTTGCCAAGCATCGGAGGAGTCGGATTGGACAATGATCGGGACATCTAAGTGATGTATGGCCAAAGCCATGCGCTGCATCGGTGTGTGAATCTCCGCCTCGAGCACATCGTTACAGTTGAATAAAAACCTATTGGCGGCAAAGATCACACTCCAATCACGTCTCCTAAGGACCATAACCGCCGATGTCATGCAAACGATGACCAGGAAAGCACCATTCCACGGGCAGGGCCACTCGGTTCGTCGAAGGAGGTGGCCAAGGCGGAGCTGATACAAAACTCTTCACCTCCGGTAAGGGTAAGACATGAGTAACATCCATAGACATCTTCCCCTTAACAATTTCATTTGTGGTGTACCTCCTAGCTTGGTTGATCGACTTCATGTAGTTATCAAGAAATTCAACCAACGCTTCAGGGGAAGGTACTTCCTTGCCATGCATTAAGTCTGAACATAGTTGCCAAATTCGCCACATTATTATATTTTTGACCAGTTAAACAGTAGGAAAGGCTCCTACTGCATATATATTAAGGCACCAAAAATGTTGCATATTTACATTGGAAGAACTAAGCCCACACCTTCAATGTAGGGGAAAGGGGGGTCATATAAAAAGGTATGAAAACCTAAGTATAGAAATATCTTGTGGAATTTACAAAGGCAATGATAAGTGCTTCTTATGCTCGGGAGCTCTAAAGCTCAAGTTGCCAAAAACATACTTGAATCTTCGTTTCCAGGATGCCATAGTAGGGGAGATGCCCCTGAAGAAATTGTTGTTTCTCTCCTTCCAAAGACTCCATGTTGCCACAAGAAATATATACACAAACATGGGCCCATTGTAATTTTCCTTAGCTAGCTCAATGAGTCTTAGTCTATCATTATGATGTGACCAGTCAACGCCCAGAATTCTCCAACAAACGTTGTTGAAAGTGCAGCGGAAGAATAGGTGCTCTACTGTTTCTTCAACATGGTTTTCACACAAACGGACAATTGATGAGTCCAATTTATGTGATAATTATACTAGGTGCTTTGTGCCTACATGGTAGGGTTTGTGGAAATTTACCGTGTTCATGTACCTCTTTTTGTTGATAATCTCTCAGATAATGCTTTTTGGACCATTTTAGCATAACTAGTAGAATGCCCGTGCGTTGCCATGGGCTTTTGAAATATTTTGCTGAAGTTACATAAACATAATGCATGTTAGATTTCACATGTAGAGAAAAGATAGCATGGGAACAATTGGGTAATAATTGAAGTCCACTTCCCTTGCAATGTAAATTGATTAAAAAAGAAATTTGACAATTTATACATACAAAGCGATTGGTCAACTGAAAATCTATTACAGATTAATTTTCACTTGATGCACTTAAGAAATTCTCGCACGGTTAGGAATGTTGTCTATCCAGTTTTTTTATCTTACCTGCCCAGCCTTATTCTGACCTTAACTACTCTGTCAACTCACCCAGCCCTCTCACTCTCTCACCCCAGACACATCCTTGCAATTTCCTAAATTTATATTATCTTGAATATAGTGATAAAAAATAAATGCTTGTATTTTGAATGGTATGATAAAGAAATATATATGTTTACCCGTCTATGCTCCTTGGAATACCATAGGAAAATAAACTTTGCCATCTAGCTATGTCGAAATTCCTAGCCGAGTTGCTCTATTTCGGGTGTGCTGTAATTCCCTCGCAAATCTTGTGTGGTCAACCTCGGCCAGAGCTTCTACTTCTTTGGTTGTGCGGTCACGAATTCCTCGCTCTCCCTCAAAAACACCCTGACGGACACCGTCGACCATGCCCTGCTTGCCGACATCACTTTCCTGTCCAGAGAGGCTTCTCGAGGAATCGAGGGTGCAATCGGCATGCGTGGGTTTCCACTTCCCCCCTTTGGTTTTTTACTCATCTTTTGCATGAGGGGGGATCAAGCGAGGGAGTGAATTTTTTCCTTGGATTGATCGTCGGTGTTACGAAGCGAATCGAACGAACACGACATATGGACTTCCTTTAACTGTGGGGAATAGTATGGATAATAGAGATTTAATAATATTCAGAAAATAAAGATTAATAATAAATACATACATCATATTTTTTATTTGGTAGGGTTTAATTTGATGTGACGCCCCCGATTCAACCGTACACTAATCATACACGCAAATGTGTACGATCAAGATCAGGGACTCACGGGAAGATGTCACAATACAAGCTTTATATTACAAGCCAGGGGCCTCGAGGGCTCGAATACAAGCTCGGTACACAAGAGTCAGCGGAAGCAACAATATATGAGTACAGACATAAGTTAAACAAGACTGCCTTAAGAAGGCTAGTACAAAAGCAACATGATCGAAGAGGCAAGGCCTCCCGCCTGGGACCTCCTAACTACTCCTGGTCGTCTGAGATCTTCACGTAGCAGCATCCATCGGCGGTGGCATCTGGCTCCAGGGATCCACCATCTGGTTGCATCAACCGGAAAGAAGAAAGAAGGGGGAAAAGGGGTAGCAAAGCAACCGTGAGTACTCATCCAAAATACTCGCAAGCATCAGATCTATACTAAGTATGCATTGGTATCAAATGGAAGGGTTGTATCTGTGGACTGAACTGTAGAATGCCAGAATAGAGGGGAAGGCCTAGCCTATCGAAGACTAGCATCTTCAAGCAGCTCCGAGCATCTTGCAACATGTAGAAGAGTAAAGAATAGCAATTTAAGTAAAGTAGTAGTGGTGTTATCCACCTCGGCCAGAGATCCTTTCTCGACTCCCTGCGAGAAAGCAATCCCAGAGCCATACTATCCAATTGTCATCTCAATCCAATTCTCATCACCATCCAATTCTCATCACAAGTATCCACTTCTAGTTATATAAGATCCGGATACAAGTCTGAACGTCCATTACCGTGGACACTGTATTCGAATATATATCTTCCCTGCAGGGGTGCACCACGTTACCCAACACGCTCGATCACTCTGGCCGGACACACCTTTCTGGGGTCAATGCCCGCCCTTGGAAGATCAACACGTCGCAACCCGACCTAGGCTCAGCAGAGAGATCCCCGCCGGTCTACATCCTAAGCACTCTGGGGTCTGGGCCCATCGCCCGTTGCACTCCGGGTCGTTGTGCGCAAGGGGATACCAGCACCACCCGTGAAGTGGATGGCACGATCCGGCCCGGCCACAATGCTGAACTGGATGTGTGACAAAGCTTTGGCTGATACCGCGACATCGAGGCCCATATCTATTCTCGCGCGGTGGTTAGTGCGTAAAGGCCAGAGGCCAACTCAGAACAAATACCCAAACCTGTTAGTGCATTGGGGGCTCGCGGAAACGAGCAGAGACTCACGATAAGGTGACCCCGTCGCCCCGTCTCATGGACTTAAGGCAAGGGCCCAGACTGCCCAGTCGTGCCACGTGGAAAACTCGCGGGTGCTCAACGGGCCTGCCCGACTTTCACATCAACTCGCGGGTGCTCAATGGGCCCGCCCAACTTCAACAAAGGTCTCAAGTAAAGTCAAGGTAACTGTGTGTCCAGACATCAAGGGGAAAACCCGAGGAATCACCCCCAGTGGATTCTGCTGAATGTAATCATCAAGGTGAACGTAAGAGGGACCACCCTCGAGGTTCACACTTGAGGTGTTGAACGACAGAGCCGTATCCGGGAATGGTCAAAGAGGAAATCACCCTCGATGACCATGACCGAATAGCTACACTACAGAATTATCATCAGAAGTGCGTTATGAGGGATCACCCTCGGCACTTGATAGTAGCTCTACAGAGTCGAGCAACAAAAGGGGCGTGATGTGATGTGAGGTGTCGGGCTCTGGTCGTTGATCACATCGATCGAGTCGTCGATGATGAAGCAGGGGCAATAAGGACAAGGTGGGGGTCACTGATGGCTCACTAGCCAGCCTATACTAAGTAGTTTATGATAAGCAGGTAGGTAACAATAAGCAGGTACAAAAGCAGGCTATGCATCAGAATAGGAGCAATCAATAACAGTAGCAAAATCTAATGCAAGCATGAGAGTATAGAATGGGCGATATCGGGATGATCAAAAGGGGGGGCTTGCCTGGTTGCTCAGACAAGAAGGAGGGTCCTCCTCGACGTAGTCGATCACAGGGGCATCAGCAGCGGTCTCGGAGTCTACCGAAGAGAAGAGGGGGAAAAACAGTAAATACACGCAAACATAACATAACAAGTCAATAAGCGGTGCTAGAGGTGATCTAACATAGCGTTAGGCGATACTGGCGAAGGGGGAAAACATCCGGGAAAGTTTTCCCGGTTCCGGACGTCTGTCAAACAGATGAACCGGAGGGGAAAGTTCAACGTTTGCTATGCCAGGGACGTGTGACGGATGAAAGGACGGCGTATTCGGATTCGTCTCGTCGTTCTGAGCAACTTTCATGTAGAAAACTTTTTCATCCGAGCTACAGATTATTTCCTATGATTTTTAAAAGATTTAAACATTCTTCTAAAATTATTATTAATTCAAAATAAAGATTGTTACGTGCACACACAAAGTGTACACAGCAAAGCAACATAGAGGCTGACAGTGGGCCCCGTTGACTGCCCAGTCAGTAGTCAACGTTAACACGTTGAATGGTCAACGAAGTCGAAGGGGCCCACATGTCATCTGGCCGCAGTCACTGACCGCTGGGCCCAGTCAAACGCCACATCAGCAGCGTCAAAGCTGACGCATGGGCCCACGGTTATTAATCTAATCCTACCAGAAAATTAAACTGGGTTTACTTAACGGTGGGGCCTGGTTGTCATTCACTTTAGGCTATCCTAATCAGCGTCATTAGCGCCTAATGACGACATACACGTCAGCGCCGCCGGAGTTACGCCGGCGACGACACAACTGGCGGCGGAACTTCACCGTGCGGGCGCTACAGGGCACCAAAACGCGCGCGGTTTGCGGCTACAGCTGGCTGGCGATGCGACACATCCGATGGAGCAAGCAGCAGGGGCGGAGGTGGCCGGAGTGGCGTCGGCGACAAGCAGCAGTGAACGTAAATGGCGTTAGTGGGCTCGGGGAAACGCAGGTGCGTGCGCGTTGGGCTCCTGGGAACCTTACGAGCTCATCTATGAGCTCGAACGCGAGTTGCGGCAACGGTGGCCACGGTGACGAGCTTCACCATGGCGGCAGGGAAGCACCAATGGTAACGACAACTAGGGGGCGAGGTCGACGACGCTAGCATACGGGAAAGGTCGGGGAGCTTACGTAGGAGCTCACGGTGGCTTGTTGGAAGGTTAGGAGTGTAAGACAATAAGTTTTGGGGGAACCAGCACAACCCTCTAGGGGTGGCTTATCTCATTATATATAATGGATGTGTTACAATACGTACAATATACGTACATAAGTACAGAAGCTATACATAGTCTAACACCCTCTCTCAATCTTAGCCACTTTCTAAATAACTGAGAAGGGTAAGATTGCGCCTACAAGCCTCAAACTGTGGCAGAGGTAAAGGCTTAGTGAAGATGTCTGCAAGTTGATCCTTAGATGAGATAAACTTGATCTGGAGTTGCTTCTGTGATACACGTTCCCGTACAAAGTGATAGTCAACTTCAATGTGTTTCGTTCGGGCATGAAATACTGGATTTGCAGAAAGGTATGTAGCACCGATGTTATCACACCAAAGAATAGGAGGTTGTGGTTGAGACAAACCCAACTCCTGAAGCAAAGATTGCACCCAAATAATATCTGCAGTAGCATTAGCCACAACCTTGTACTCAGCTTCAGTACTGCTACGTGACACAGTAGCCTGTTTCCGAGCACTCCAGGCGATCAAATTAGGGCCAAAGAATACTGCATAACCCCTCGTGGATCGCCTGTCATCTGGGCTACCAGCCCAATCTGCATCAGAGAAGGCCGAAAGGACCCGAGAGGAAGTCGGCCGAATATGCATACCAAATGTCACGCCGTCTTCGCCCGTGGCTCGGCCCGTCACGCCGTCTTCGCCTGCAGCTCGGGTCCGCGACGCCGTCCTCACGTCGCCTTCATCCGCGGATCGGCCCGCGACACCGGCCGCGCCACGGCCCACTATGCCGGGCTCGCCATCGGCCCGGTCTGTGACGCCGGCGTCGCCAGCTACTTCGTCTGCTCTGCCGGTTTCGCCGGTGGGCCGGCCTTCTTCGCCGACCGAGCCCTACGATCGCTTCCGCTTCCAAACCCTAATACCCGCACCGCCGCCGCAGCCGCCGCCGCCTTCACCGCCGCCATGTCGAGCGCCGCCACCACCGGTTCCACTGCTGCGGGGTTCCTCCCGGCCTCTCTTGCGGCTCTGCTCAACCTCCCGCTCGATGCCGTCGCCGTTCCGACTCCGATCGGGACCAGGAGCATCGGCTCCGTCTACTCCACGCCGTCGGCGCCCTCGCTTGGGCGCGACCTCGTGGTCCACACCGCGGCGCCGCCGTCCGCTGCGGACTCCGCGAGCGTCGTCCCGCTGCTCCTGCCGCAAGCGGATCACACCGCCCCGCTGGCGGGGTTGGCGGCGTCCGCCCCGGCCGCGGGCCTTGCAGCGTCCGACCCGGCCGCGGGCTTTGCGGCGTCCGCCCTGGCTGCGGTCCCGCCTCCTCCCGCATCGGCTTCGGTGCCTCCGGCTGCCTCCATGGTGTTTGCACCCCAGGCAGCCCCCTCGATGGGATCGTATTCGCCGCCGCCGTTTCACTTCGGTCATCTCATCACCATCAAGCTCTCCGCCGACAACTACATCTTCTGGCGTGCGCAGGTTCTCCCGCTCTTGGGGAGTCACTACCTGCTAGGCTACGTCGACGGATCGCTTCCCTGCCCACCCGCACTGGTAGACAGCGTGCACGGTCCGGTCTACAATTCGGCCCATCACGTCTGGACGGGGCAGGACCAGGCGAACCTCTCCTCCATCCAGGGGTCGCTCTCGCCGGCAGTTGCCGGACTTGTTGTCTTCGCGAAGACGTCTCATGAGGCCTGGACCATCCTTGAGCGAACCTTTGCAGCGCAGTCCCAGGCTCGTGTCTCTGCACTCCGTCGTCATCTTGGAGAGTGTTAGAAGCTTGACTCCACTGCCACTGAGTTCTACAGCAAGGTCAAGGGCCTCGCCGACACATTGGCCTCCATTGGACAGCCCCTCACCGACTCCAAGTTCAACTCGTTTATTGTCAATGGTCTTGATGAGGAGTATGATGCCTTAGTCGAGATCATCAACGAGCGGGGCAACTCGACACCCATGCTGGCACACGAGGTTTTCTCTCGGCTCCTTCTCACTGAGCAACGGGTCGAGACACGCCGCTCCAGGGGCACTGGCTCCCTCTCGGCCAACGCCGCCACCAAGGGTGGCCGCTCTTCTTCATCACCCCGGTCTCCCTTGGGGCTGCCACCGTCGCCCGCCTCGGCCCCCCCACCTACTGCGACCTTACCGGGGGCTGGCGGTCCACGTGTGTGCCAGCTTTGTGGCCGCGATGGGCACTGGGCCTCCAAGTGTCATAAGCGCTTCCAGCGAAGCTTCCTTGGTCTTGGCAATGACGGCAAAGATACACGCAACAATGCCCGTCAGGTCGCCATGGCTGATCGTCCCGCGCCGCAGAAGCAACAGGGACACACTCAGTCCTACTCCATCGATCCACACTGGTACATGGACTCTGGGGCGACAGAGCATCTGACCAGCGAGATGGGGAAGCTTCACACTCGTGAACCCTATCATGGCTCCGACAAGATCCACACCGCCAATGGAGCAGGTATGCACATCTCTCATATTGGTCAAGCATCTCTTCTCACTAGACATGCCAATAGGAGTCTTCAGCTTCGCAATGTTCTTCGAGTTCCATCTGTGACCCGTAATCTTCTTTCAGTTCCTAAACTCACACGTGATAATAATGTGCTTTGTGAATTTCACCCTTTTGATCTTTTTATTAAGGATCGGGGCACGGGGGACATTCTTCTTAGTGGGCGGTTGTGCCAGGGCCTCTACGGTCTGGAGCATCCTGGCATCGCCCGTGTTTTCAGTGGAGTTCGGGTCTCTCCGTCATAGTGGCATGCTCGTCTTGGTCACCCGGCCACACCTATTGTCCGTCATATTTTGCGTCGTCATGAGCTTCCTAGTTTGTCTAGTAATAAAGATGTAGCAGTGTGTGATGCTTGTCAGCAAAGGAAGAGTCATCAACTTCCTTTTTCAGAGTCTAGTCGTGAGGTGAAACATCCTTTAGAACTTGTGTTTTCAGATGTATGGGGTCCTGCTCTGATACCATGTAAGACAATAAGTTTTGGGGGAACCAGCACAACCCTCTAGGGGTGGCTTATCTCATTATATATAATGGATGTGTTACAATACGTACAATATACGTACATAAGTATAGAAGCTATACATAGTCTAACAAGGAGCAGCAGGGCGCCGGAATCGGAGAGGAACGTCGGTGGCTGCCGAGGAAGAAGAAGAAGGCGTCGGCGTCGATGCAGGGGCTTCCAGCTCCTGCTCGTGGGCGTGGACGACGGTGCTGGCGGTCGTGGAGCTTCGGGACGCGCCGAAAAGGGATGCGGGCGGCGGTCGCCGTAGCGGAGCGAGAAGCACGGCGATGGCGGGGCGCGGTGGATCTGGGGCAGGGGGGAGGAGAGAAGAGCAAGCGAACCAGAAAGAGAGGGGGATATTTTGGGGGGCCACGATGGCCTCCTTATCTCCTCCCGCGGCGCTGTAGCAGCGAGGCCGACGAGGTGGCTCGGCGGCAACGCATGGCGCGGGCGTCGGTCGGTTGAACAGGGAAGGGGAAGACGACAGCGGAGGAGCTAGGCCAGCTTGGGGGGGGGGGCAACGAACAGCTGGGCCGTTTGGCCCAGTGGAGGGGTCAGTTTCTTTTTTTTTTACTTTCTGTTTCCTAATAAGTTTTATTTTATTTTTTTTGTTTTATAAAATATGATGTTAGCACCTAAATTAGTATTTATAATTAGGCCACTGCCAAAAATAACTTGGCACCTAAATAAAATACTTTGCAACTTTCATTAATTAAAAAGCTTTTAAATAATTGATTTAGCCACTGTTATATTCTCAAAAGGGCATTTAAATAATTTACAGAAGTGTTGGGTCACTGCCATAATTTTCTATGGAATATCTGCCACACTTTGAACATTTTAGTTTTCATGTTTGAAAACTTTGAGTTTTGGACTTTAATTTGAATTTGAATTTGGATTGCGATTTGGATCAACCGAGGATTAGCAACTGTAAGAGTGGTGACGTGGAACTATTAACTTGGGATTACTGTAACTTAATTATCCGGGCTTCACATTTGACTGGGGTATGAGTAGTAGAAGGCAAGAAAAGTTTTGATTTAATGGAAAGCAAGTAAAGTTTTGATTTAGTTGAAATTTTGATAAGATTTGAATTGATTGAGTTAATTCATGATGTGGTTTTGGTATATTATGATTTGATTTAGATTATTTTAAGTTGCTCTATTTACGTTGATTTTTGTTTGTGCGCCATCAATTGATATTACTAAAAGAAACAGAAAACCAAAGAAGAAATTGGGCATGGGAGGAAAAAACAGGTGTAGGCAGCGCTACCAACTCCCCTTGTAGAGATTTAGACATAAATGTAGCACTTTATGCGTAGATATAATTATATGATCATCTTGTAATCCACGAACGTGTTCCAGTCTTTTCTTTCAAGAATGTGTGTGTCTTACGTGTCATCTACTGACCTTACAAAACTGTCACACCTTATCCTTTGTGGCCTTACAGATCATAGAGAGGGGGGGACAAGACAACATAAAAAAGAAAATTAGCAACATCGTGCTCCTCACATGTAGCACTTTTAACATAGGTCATTACAGAATCATCAAACAAGTGTACATAGTGAACTATCAGAAGCTCTGCATATATGATTCTCGCCACATCAAAAAGTCAATTAAGCACCACTTCCATTACTCAAGAATAGAAGAAAGGTAAGGTCCAAAACAAAGCATCAGAACAGGGATATGAAATCTCCAATAACATACTAACATAATATATGCTCGTTCAGACCAACAAGCATATCACCATCAGGTGATCATCATTTTCTTACCATCCCTCATCTATCTTATGCGTATCATCATCTTCACAACAAAGTAAAGCATCCATCTAAGTGCTATTGGTGACTCTCAAAACTATTGCCACCAAAGAAATTCAGGATGGACATTGGCGATCTAGTGGAGACTTCGCCGACAATGGTAAAGCTCTTGTAGATGAGCAAGCCCCCAGAAAGCAACTCCTGCACGACCATGTTGGTGATAGGCCCCAACAAGTGCTCATGTCGGTAATCATCTCCAATCATGACAACAATCTACAATTGGATGAATGTTTCAGTAGCATGGCAATAACTGACATTTTAGAATAAGATATCCTGTCCTACAAGGCACAAGCCACTAAATCCCAAGCATGACAAAAATCATCGGCATACTGTAAAAGTGGAAATGATACTCGTATACTTTCAACTGCTTCAGTTTAGGGAACAAACATTAGACCAACCAATGTTTAGCTTACAAATCAGTTTATCCGACTTTCTACCCATTTCATGATAGAAATTAGTTGTAGCTTCAACTGTCAATACCAATGCATGGGGGAAGTCAGAAGAACTCATTCCCTACTATAAATAAACTCTTTATGATTATTTTATGGTTTAACTAAATATCCTGAAAGTTCATCTTAAGGAACATAATAGTACGAAAAGTAATACTTAGCCAATCAATCTATCATTGTCAATACAGATTGTCTCTTAATCCTTTCTTGGCGAAGCTTATAGACAACAAGAAAAATATGAAGTGTAGTATCCATGCTGAACCACAGTGGTGGGTTAAATTCACATTCAGATAAGTAACATTCTCGAATGCATAAATTAAGTAATTTAAAATGTGATGTGTTAGAAGTCCAACTATAGGAGTGTGTTATCCCCATTGGCATCACCCTAATTTACGTATCAGTAAAATATAATAAACCATGAAAGATAAATACAAATAACCAAAGAAACATAAGAATGCCAAGCAAATAGTATCAATAAAAACATAGATCGTTTCATCGGTAAACTGAATCAGTTATTGATCATGAACACTACAACTACTACAAATTTGAATGAATTAGTTTGAGTGATACCTTCATAGATGCCCATAGCTTGAATAGCTCGAACAACCCATGACGAGGCTGGTCTGAACAACCAATATTTGCACGAGCAAGATAGATCAAGGATGATTTGCCACCTTCCACGAACACAGACTTGTGGATGTAAAGCTATAAGAACAACATTTAACATTAGAAAAAACTGCATGAAAAAATTATAGAACAAATCAAATAAGAAAGGTGCATTGTATCACCAGACATTGCCTCACATTCACATAGAGCAAAATCTCCTCCATCAACATTAGCTGCATGAATTTATGACATCGGTACCAACAAAATAAAGGAAGAGATCGGCTACCTTGTACAACATCAGCGGCGTCATCCTTCCTGGAGGTGGCGAGCGCGACATTCTGTAGGAGGCGGCGAAGACCATGCACGACGACTTTTGATATTGGATGGTGACCTTTGCGTAGCGGCGACAACATGGAGAGGATCCTGTGAATACGACACTCATGCAGGGGAATGGGTGGGGTCATGGGAGCAGAATAACTACGGTGACATGTGTGGTGGCCATCGAACAGGGCCAAGACGTGCCAAACCTATCAATTATACTCCCTCCATTCCCTTATACAAGGCCACAAACTCATAATACAGGTACCAAGATAAAATTTAATGATTGCTTTGCAAGTCAACTTTTCTTCTTGTTAACCGGGATCATTAATGCGCCATAAGCATGCAACGAATGAATGGAAAGGAAATAGCTGAGTGTCATTATGACTACATGCATGTAATTATTAAAAAGTTGCTAGTAGGAGGAAACGTCATTAATTTTTGCCTCGGTTATTGTTGGTGGCCTTATATTGATGCAAAATGTATTTTTGATAGTGGCCTTGTATAAGGGAATGGAGGGAGTACAACAATTTTTTTGGAAGGTGGCACTTGAAAATTATATAACAAAAAAATACAATGAGGGAGCATGGCATGCAAGTTTAAGCCATTAGTGCATATGTTAAGAATTTGAAAGACATATCAAAACATGAGCAATTTACAATAACAACCAGAAGTGCACATTACATGCCAAAATACAATTAATTAAATCTCACTCATGTCCTTGCGGTGGCGCATGGATTGCTACTCGGCCTGAGCTCCAAATCCACTAAAACTACAGAAATGTCCTATAAAAACAATATTTCAGTGAACTAAGAATGGAAGAGTCCCTTCAAATACTTGCCGGCTAAATTATTGCATCAAACAATCGAACTTGACATGTTCGTTCAGATTACAAACTTTATAGAATTCAGTTCAGAACAATGAGTTCCACCGAAGAATGGTTGGAACAACATGCTACAATTTTATATAGATCTAACAAGAATAGGAAAATTGCAATTCTTGCGAAATTGTTTACTAAGACAAAGATTGGTAGTTCAGTTCAGAAACTTGAACCTATTTTTCTATGTGTATTTGTTGTGCAGCATGGGTCCAGTGAATATTTAGTAGTAAATTAACCGAAATAAATCATATGAAGGAAACACCATATGATGCGGATGTGTAGAAACAAAATCCTTTCTTATGATGCTCCACCGGTCCACCCTACAACCCCTAAGACTGTTATTTTCTGGCACTAAACTCACTACCAATTTATTCAGGACCTGAGAAAGTATTTGTGGGGCCAAGAATGCACCAGAAATTGAAATAACAAAGAAAACGGAGACTTTAAAGGCAAATTTGTGTTGGAAATATGCCCTAGAGACAATAATAAAAGGTTTATTATTATATTTCTTTGTTCATGACGGTTGTCTTTTATTCATGCTATAATTGTATTATCCGGAAATCGTAATACACATGTGAATACATAGACCACAATACGTCCCTAGAAAGCCTCTAGTTGACTAGCTCGTTGGTCAACGGATAGTCATGGTTTCCTGACTATGGACATTAGATGTCGTTGACAACGGGATCACATCATTAGGAGAATGATGTGATGGACAAAACCCAATCCTAAGCATAGCACAAGATCGTGTAGTTCATTTTGCTAGAGCTTTTCCAATGTCAAGTATCTTTTCCTTAGACCATGAGATCGTGTAACTCCCGGATAGCGTAGGAGTGCTTTGGGTGTACCAAACGTCACAACGTAACTGGGTGACTATAAAGGTGCACTACAGGTATCTCCGAAAGTGTCTATTGGGTTGACACGGATCGAGACTGGGATTTGTCACTCCGTATTACGGAGAGGTATCACCGGGCCCACTCGGTAGTGCATCATCATAATGAGCTCAAAGTGACCAAGTGTCTAGTCACGGGACCATGCATTGCGGTACGAGTAAAGTGACTTGCCGGCAACGAGATTGAACGAGGCAAGTAACATACCGTCTGACAAAGGGAATTGTATGCGGGGTTGATTGAATCCTCGACATCATGGTTCATCCGATGATATCATCGAGGAGCATGTGGGAGCCAACATGGGTATCCAGATCCCGCTGTTGGTTATTGACCGGAGAGCCGTCTCGGTCATGTCTGCATGTCTCCCAAACCCGTAGGGTCTACACACTTAAGGTTCGGTGACGCTAGGGTTATTAGGAAGACTTGTATATGATTACCGAATGTTGTTCGGGGTCCCAGATGAGATCCCGGACGTCACGAGGAGTTCCGGAATGGTCCGGAGGTAAAGATTTATATATGGGAAGTTGTCATACGGTCACCGGAAAGTTTCGGGGGCATATCAGTATTGTACCGGGGCCACCGGAGGGGTTCCGGGGGTCCACCGGGAGGGGCCACCCCTCTCGGAGGGCCTCATGGGCCGTAGGGGGCAGGGAACTAGCCCCTGGAGGGCTGGGCGCCCCCCCCCTTGGGCCCATGCGCCTAGGGTCGGGGGGGGGGAAACCCTAGTGGGGGCGCCCCCCTTGCTTGGGGGGCAAGCCCCCTCCCTTGGCCGCCGCCCCCCCTCTAGATCTCATCTAGAGGGGGCCGGCCCCCTTCCCCCTTCCCCTGTAAATAGATGGGCGAGGGGAGGGCTTCACACAACATCCAAGGCGCAGCCCCTCCCCTCCCCAACACCTCTCCTCCTCCGTTAAGTGCTTGGCGAAGCCCTGTCGGAGTACTGCCTCTCCACCATCACCACGCCGTCGTGCTGCTGCTGGAGCCTTCTTCCTCAACCTCTCCTTCCCCCTTGCTGGATCAAGAAGGAGGAGATGTCATCCGCTCCGTACGTGTGTTGAACGCGGAGGTGCTGTCCATTCGGCACTTGGTCATCGGTGATTTGGATCACGACGAGTACGACTCCATCATCCCCGTTCTCTTGAACGCTTCCGCACGCGATCTACAAGTGGTACATAGATGCAATCTCTCTCCTATCACTCGTTGCTTAGATGAACTCATAGATGGATCTTGGTGAAACCGTAGGAAATTTTTTTATTTTCTGCAACGTTCCCCAACAGTGGTATCAGAGCTAGGTCTATGCGTAGTTCTCTATTGCATGAGTAGAACACAATTTTGTTGTGGGCGTAGATCTTGTCAACTTGCTTTCCGCTACTAGTCTTATTTTGCTTCAGCGGTATTGTGGGATGAAGCGGCCCGGACCGACCTTACACGTACGCTTACGTGAGACAGGTTCCACTGACTGACATGCACTAATTGCATAAGGTGGCTAGCGGGTGTCTGTCTCTCCCACTTTAGTTGGAGCGGATTCGATGAAAAGGGTCCTTATGAAGGGTAAATAGAAGTTGACAAAATCACGTTGTGGTTATTCGTAGGTAAGAAAACGTTCTTGCTAGAACCCAATTGCAGCCACGTAAAAGATGCAACAACAATTAAAGGACGTCTAACTTGTTTTTGCAGCAATTGTCATGTGATGTGATATGGCCAGAAGTTGTGATGAATGATGAATGATTTATTTTGATGTATGAGATCATATTCTTGTAATAGGAATCACGACTTGCATGTCGATGAGTATGACAACCGGCAGGAGCCATAGGAGTTGTCTTTATTTTTGTATGACCTGCGTGTCATTGAAGAATGCCATGCAAATTACTTTACTTTATTGCTAAACGCGTTAGCCATAGAAGTAGAAGTAGTCGTTGGCGTGACAACTTCATGAAGACATGATGATGGAGATCATGGTGTCATGCCGGGGACGAAGATGATCATGGAGCCCCAAAGATGGAGATCAAATGAGCTATATGATATTGGCCATATCATGTCACTAATATATAATTGCATGTGATGTTTATTATGTTTATGCATCTTGTTTACTTAGAACGACGGTAGTAAATAAGATGATCCCTTACAATAATTTCAAGAAAGTGTTTCCCCTAACTGTGCGCCGTTGCTAAAGTTCGTCGTTTCGAGGCACCACGTGATGATCGGGTGTGATAGATCCTTACGTTCACATACAACGGGTGTAAGACAGTTTTACACATGCAAAACACTTAGGGTTAACTTGACGAGCCTAGCATGTACAGACATGGCCTCGGAACACAGAGACCGAAAGGTCGAACATGAGTTGTGTGGAAGATACGATCAACATGGAGATGTTCACCGATGATGACTAGTCCGTCTCACGTGATGATCAGACACGGCCTAGTCGACTTGGATCGTGTAACACTTAGATGACTAGAGGGATGTCAATCTGAGTGGGAGTTCACTAAATAATTTGATTAGATGAACTTAATTATCATGAACTTAGTCTAAAGTCTTTCCAAAATATGTCTTGTAGATCAAATGGCCAACGCTCATGTCAACATGAACTTCAACGCGTTCCTAGAGAAAACCAAGCTGAAAGATGATGCCAGCAACTATTCGGACTGGGTCCGGAACCTGAGGATCATCCTCATAGCAGCCAAGAAAGATTATGTCCTAGAAGCACCGCTAGGTGAAGCACCCATCCCAGAGAACCAAGACATTATGAACGCTTGGCAGTCACGTGCTGATGATTACTCCCTCATTCAGTGCGGCATGCTTTACAGCTTAGAACCGGGGCTTCAAAAGTGTTTTGAGCGACACGGAGCATATGAGATGTTCGAGGAGCTGAAAATGGTTTTTCAAGCTCATGCCCGGGTCGAGAGATATGAAGTCTCCGACAAGTTCTATAGTTGTAAGATGGAGGAAAACAGTTCTGTCAGTGAGCACATACTCAAAATGTCTAGGTTGCATAACCGCCTGTCCCAGCTGGAGATCAACCTCCCGGACGAGGCGGTCATTGACAGAATCCTTCAGTCGCTCCCACCGAGCTACAAGAGCTTTGTGTTGAACTACAATATGCAGGGGATGGTGAAGACCATTCCTGAAGTATTTTCAATGCTGAAGTCAGCAGAGGTTGAAATCAAGAAAGAACATCGAGTGTTGATGGTCAATAAGACCACTAAGTTCAAGAAGGGCAAGGGTAAGAAGAACTTCAAGAAGGACGGCAAAGATGTTGCTGCGCCCGGTAAACCAGTTACCGGGAAGAAGTCAAAGAATGGACCCAAGCCTGAGACTGAGTGCTTTTATTGCAAAGGGAAGGGTCACTGGAAGCGGAACTGCCCCAAATACTTAGCGGACAAGAAGGCCGGCAACACTAAAGGTATATGTGATATACATGTAATTGATGTGTACCTTACCAGTACTCGTAGTAACTCCTGGGTATTTGATACCGGTGCCGTTGCTCATATTTGTAACTCACAGCAGGAGCTGCGGAATAAACGGAGACTGGCGAAGGACGAGGTGACGATGCGCGTCGGGAATGGTTCCAAGGTCGATGTGATCGCCGTCGGCACGCTACCTCTACATTTACCTACGGGATTAGTTTTAAACCTCAATAATTGTTATAGTGCCAAGTTTGAGCATGAACATTGTATCTGGATCTCGTTTGATGCGAGATGGCTACTCATTTAAATCCGAGAATAATGGTTGTTCTATTTATATGAGAGATATGTTTTATGGTCATGCCCCGATGGTCAATGGTTTATTCTTAATGAATCTCGAACATAATGTTACACATATTCATAGTGTGAATACCAAAAGATGTAAAGTTGATAACGATAGTCCCACATACTTGTGGCACTGCCGCCTTGGTCACATTGGTGTCAAGCGCATGAAGAAGCTCCATGCTGATGGACTTTTAGAGTCTCTCGATTATGAATCGTTTGACACATGCGAACCATGCCTCATGGGCAAAATGACCAAGACTCCGTTCTCCGGAACAATGGAGCGAGCAACCAACTTATTGGAAATCATACATACTGATGTGTGTGGTCCAATGAGCGTTGAGGCTCGCGGAGGATATCGTTATGTTCTCACTCTCACTGATGACTTAAGTAGATATGGGTATGTCTACTTGATGAAACACAAGTCTGAGACCTTTAAAAAGTTCAAGGAATTTCAGAATGAAGTAGAGAATCAACGTGACCGAAAGATAAAATTCTTACGATCGGATCGTGGAGGAGAATATTTAAGTCACGAATTTGGTACACACTTAAGAAAATGTGGAATCATTTCACAACTCACGCCGCCTGGAACACCTCAGCGTAACGGTGTGTCCGAACGTCGTAATCGCACTCTATTGGATATGGTGCGATCTATGATGTCTCTTACCAATTTACCGCTATCATTTTGGGGATACGCTCTAGAGACAGCTACATTCACTTTAAATAGGGCACCGTCTAAATCCGTTGAGACGACACCGTATGAATTATGGTTTGGGAAGAAACCTAAGTTGTCGTTTCTAAAAGTTTGGGGATGCGATGCTTATGTCAAGAAACTTCAACCTGAAAAGCTCGAACCCAAGTCGGAAAAATGCGTCTTCATAGGATACCCTAAGGAAACCATTGGGTATACCTTCTACCTTAGATCCGAAGGCAAGATCTTTGTTGCCAAGAACGGATCCTTTCTAGAAAAGGAGTTTCTCTCGAAAGGAGTAAGTGGGAGGAAAGTAGAACTCGATGAAGTACTACCTCTTGAACCAGAAAGTAGTGCAGCTCAGGAAAATGTTCCTGTGGTGCCTACACCGACTGGAGAGGAAATTAATGATGATGATCAAGGTACTTCGAATCAAGTTGCTACTGAACTTCGTAGGTCCACAAGGACACGTTCCACACCAGAGTGGTATGGCAACCCTGTCCTGGAAATCATGTTGTTAGACAACGGTGAACCTTCGAACTATGAAGAAGCGATGGCGGGCCCAGATTCCAACCAATGGCTAGAATCCATGCAATCCGAGATAGAATCCATGTATGAAAATAAAGTATGGACTTTGACTGACTTGCCCGATGATCGGTGAGCGATAGAAAACAAATGGATCTTTAAGAAGAAGAAGGACGCGGATGGTAATGTCACCATCTATAAAACTCGACTTGTCGCTAAGGGTTATCAGCAAGTTCAAGGGATTGACCATGATGAGACTTTCTCTCCCGTAGCGAAGCTTAAGTCCGTCCGAATCATGTTAGCAATTGCCGCATACTATGATTATGAGATATGGCAGATGAACGTCAAAACAGCATTCCTTAACGGTTATCTTAAGGAAGAGCTGTATATGATGCAGCTGGAAGGTTTTGTCGATCCTAAGAATGCTAACAAAGTATGCAAGCTCCAGCGATCCATTTATGGGCTGGTGCAAGCGTCTCGGAGTTGGAACATTCGCTTTGATGAGATGATCAAAGCGTTTGGGTTTATGCAAACTTATGGAGAAGCCTGCGTTTACAAGAAAGTGAGTGGGAGCTCTGTAGCATTTCTCATATTATATGTAGATGACATACTTTTGATGGGAAATGATATAGAATTCTTGGACAGCATTAAGGCCTACTTGAATAAGTGTTTTTCAATGAAGGACCTTGGAGAAGCTGCTTACATATTAGGCATCAAAATCTATAGGGATAGATCGAGACGCCTCATAGGTCTTTCACAAAGCACATACCTTGATAAGATTTTGAAGAAGTTCAAAATGGATCAGTCCAAGAAAGGGTTCTTGCCTGTATTGCAAGGTGTGAGATTGAGCTCGGCTCAATGCCCGACCACGGCAAAAGATAAAGAAGAGATGAACGTCATTCCCTATGCCTCAGCCATAGGATCTATTATGTATGCCATGCTATGTACCAGACCTGATGTAAACCTTGCCGTAAGTTTGGTAGGAAGGTACCAAAGTAATCCCGGCAAGGAACACTGGACAGCAGTCAAGAATATCCTGAAGTACCTGAAAAGGACAAAGGACATGTTTCTCGTTTATGGAGGTGACGAAGAGCTCGTCGTAAAGGGTTACGTCGACGCTAGCTTTGACATAGATCTGGATGACTCTAAGTCACAAACCGGATACGTGTATATGTTGAATGGTAGGGTAGTAAGCTGGTGCAGCTGCAAGCAGAGCGTCGTGGCGGGATCTACATGTGAAGCGGAGTACATGGCAGCCTCGGAGGCAGCGCATGAAGCAATTTGGGTGAAGGAGTTCATCACCGACCTAGGAGTCATGCCCAATGCATCGGGGCCGATCAAACTCTTCTGTGACAGCACTGGAGCTATTGCCCTTGCCAAGGAGCCCATGTTTCACAAGAAGACCAGGCACATCAAGCGTCATTTCAACTCCATCCGTGAAAATGTTCAAGATGGAGACATAGATATTTGCAAAGTACATACAGATCTGAATGTCGCAGATCCATTGACTAAACCTCTTCCGCGAGCAAAACATGATCAACACCAGAACTCTATGGGTGTTCATCACAATGTAACTAGATTATTGACTCTAGTGCAAGTGGGAGACTGTTGGAAATATGCCCTAGAGGATATAATAAAAGGATTATTATTATATTTCTTTGTTCATGACGGTTGTCTTTTATTCATGCTATAATTGTATTATCCGGAAATCGTAATACACGTGTGAATACATAGACCACAATACGTCCCTAGAAAGCCTCTAGTTGACTAGCTCGTTGGTCAACAGATAGTCATGGTTTCCTGACTATGGACATTAGATGTCGTTGACAATGGGATCACATCATTAGGAGAATGATGTGACGGACAAGACCCAATCCTAAGCATAGCACAAGATCGTGTAGTTCGTTTTGCTAGAGCTTTTCCAATGTCAAGTATCTTTTCCTTAGACCATGAGATCGTGTAACTCCCGGATACCGTAGGAGTGCTTTAGGTGTACCAAACATCACAACGTAACTGGGTGACTATAAAGGTGCACTACAGGTATCTCCAAAAGTGTCTGTTGGGTTGACACGGATCGAGACTGGGATTTGTCACTCCGTATTATGGAGAGGTATCGCTGGGCCAACTCGGTAGTGCATCATCATAATAAGCTCAAAGTGACCAAGTGTCTGGTCATGGGATCATGCATTGCGGTACGAGTAAAGTGACTTGCCGGCAACGAGATTGAACGAGGTATTGGGATACCGACGATCGAATCTCGGGCAAGTAACATACCGTCTGACAAAGGGAATTGTATGCGGGGTTGATTGAATCCTCGACGTCATGGTTCATCCGATGAGATCATCGAGGAGCATATGGGAGCCAACATGGGTATCCAGATCCCGCTGTTGGTTATTGACCGGAGAGCCGTCTCGGTCATGTCTGCATGTCTCCCGAACCCGTAGGGTCTACACACTTAAGGTTCGGTGACGCTAGAGTTATTAGGAAGACTTGTATGTGATTACCGAATGTTGTTCGGAGTCCCGGATGAGATCTCGGACGTCACGAGGAGTTCCGAAATGGTCCGGAGGTAAAGATTTATATATGGGAAGTTGTCATACGGTCACCAGAAAGTTTCGGGGACATATCGATATTGTACCGGGGCCACCGGAGGGGTTCCGGGGGTCCACCGGGAGGGGCCACCCCTCTCGGAGGGCCTCATGGGCCGTAGGGGGCAGGGAACCAGCCCCTGGAGGGCTGGGCGCCCCCCCCCTTGGGCCCATGCGCCTAGGGTCGGGGGGGGGGGAAACCCTAGTGGGGGCGCCCCCCTTGCTTGGGGGGCAAGCCCCCTCCCTTGGCCGCCGCCCCCCCTCTAGATCTCATCTAGAGGGGGCCGGCCCCCTTCCCCCTTCCCCTGTAAATAGATGGGCGAGGGGAGGGCTTCACACAACATCCAAGGCGCAGCCCCTCCCCTCCCCAACACCTCTCCTCCTCCGTTAAGTGCTTGGCGAAGCCCTGTCGGAGTACTGCCTCTCCACCATCACCACGCCGTCGTGCTGCTGCTGGAGCCTTCTTCCTCAACCTCTCCTTCCCCCTTGCTGGATCAAGAAGGAGGAGACGTCATCCGCTCCGTACGTGTGTTGAACGCGGAGGTGTTGTCCGTTCGGCACTTGGTCATCGGTGATTTGGATCACGGCGAGTACGACTCCACCATCCCCGTTCTCTTGAACGCTTCTGCACGCGATCTACAAGTGGTATGTAGATGCAATCTCTCTCATATCACTCGTTGCTTAGATGAACTCATAGATGGATCTTGGTGAAACCGTAGGAATTTTTTTATTTTCTGCAACGTTCCCCAACAATTTGTTGCTGCCATAAGATATTTTCAGCAATTATGTAGTAAAGGTCATAAGGTGTTTGCTTACCATTAAAAAACAACATGTGCATGTTGGAAATAAATAAGTGAAGATATTGTTTCCTACAGATGATACTTCTGGTCCATGTTGGAAATAAATAAGTGCAGGTACTTCTCTGTCATGAGATGATGGGGAGCAAAATAATTTTCTTCCAGGATGGCTGATGTTATGCCATATCAAAATGCATCAAAAGACTCTACAAAGCGCCCCCAAATTATAACAGTTGTGCGCTTTCTGCATAGTTTCCGCAATCATTGGATTCTATGGGTTCTATTAGTTATTAAAAGTGCATGTTGCGACAATGTAGCAAGAAGACGTATTGTCCCTCTGTGATGAAGATTTGGCGCCTTGGTTCTCAGGCATTGCCAGTAGGAGGTGGATGTTCTGTAACAGCAACAATTAAACCAATGAGATCTACAAATGCAGGCAGATAATGTAGTTTCAGAGTAGGGAAAATAATGTAGTTTCAGAGTAGGGAAAATAACGCATTAAAATTCAAAGGAACGGTAGCACGGGCCATTGATCTGCAATAACATAGACATGCAAAATACTATCAGGTACTAAGTTCGTGATAAATTAAAGTTCAATTAATCATATTACTTAAGAACTCCCACTTAGATAGACATCCCTCTAATCATCTAAGTGATAACGTGATCCAAATCAACTAAATCATGTCCAATCATCACGTGAGATGGAGTAGTTTTTAATGATGAACATCACCAGGTTGATCTATCTACTATATGATTAACGCTTAACCTTTTAGTCTCCAGTGTTCCGAGGCCATATCTACATACGCTAGGCTCGTCAAGTTTAACCTGAGTATTCTGAGTGTGGAAAACTGGCTTGCACCCGTTGTAGGTGAACGTAGAGCTTATCACACCCGATCATCACATGGTGTCTCGGCACGATGAACTATAGCAACGGTGCATACTCGGGGAGAACACTTGTACCTTGAAATTTAGTAAGGGATCATCTTATAATGCTACCGATGTTCTAAGCAAAATAAGATGCATAAAGGATAAACATCACATGCAATCAAAATATGTGACATGATATGTCCATCATCATCTTGTGCTCATGATCTACATCACCGAAGCATCATCATGATCTCCATCATCACCGGTGCGACACCTTGATTTCCATCGTAGCATCATTGTCGTCTCGCCAACTATTGTTACTACGACTATTGCTACCGCTTAGTGATAAAGTAAAACAATTACATGGCGATTACATTGCATACAATAAAGCGACAACCATATGGCTTCTGCCAGTTGCCGATAACTTTGTTACAAAACATGATCATCTCATACAACAATTTATGTCACATCATGCCTTGACCATATCACATCACATCAAGCCCTGCAAAAACAAGTTAGACGTCCTCTACTTTGTTGTTGCAAATTTTATGTGGCTGCTACGGACTTCTAGCAAGAACCGTTCTTACATACGCATCAAAACCACAATGATTTTTTGTCAAGTGTGCTCTTTTAACTTTCAACAAGGACCGGGCGTAGCCACACTTGATTCAACTAAAGTTGGAGAAACAGACACTCACCGGCCACCTATGTGCAAAGCACGTCGGTAGAACCAGTCTCGCGTAAGCGTACACGTAATGTCGGTCTGAGCCGCTTCATCCAACAATACCGCCGAATCAAAGTATGATATGCTGCTAAGCAGTATGACTATTATCGCCCACAACTCTTTGTGTTCTACTCGTGCATATAACATCTACGCATAGACCTGGCTCGGATGCCACTGTTGGGGAGCGCGGTAATTTCAAAAAAATTCCTACGATCACGCAAGATCTATCTAGGAGATGCATATCAACGAGAAGGGAGAGTGTTGTCCACGTACCCTCGTAGACCGAAAGCGGAAGCGTTTCAATAACGCGGTTGATGTAGTCGAACGTCTTCCGATCCAACCGATCCAAGTACCGAACGTACGGCACCTCCGCGTTCAGCACACGTTTAGTTGGATGACGTCCCTCGTACTCTTGATCCAGTTGAGGCCGAGGGTGAGTTCCGTCAGCACGACGGCGTGGTGACGGTGGTGATGATGCTACCGGCGCAGGGCTTTGCTTAAGCTCCGCAAAGGTACGATCGAGGTGTGTAACCGTGGAGGGGCACCACACAAGGCTAAAAGATCAACTTGTGTGTACTAGGGTGCCCCCTTGCCCCCGTATATAAAGGAGCAAGGGGAGGGGCCGACGGCCTCATAGGGTGCGCCCCAAGGGGGGAATCCTACTCCTACTAGGAGTAGGTTCCCCCTTTCCCAGTCCAACTAGGAGGGGAAGGAAAGAGGAGGAGAGGAGAAGGAAAGAGGGGGCCGGCCCCCAAGCCCTAAACCAATTCGGTTTGGGCCTAGGGGGGCGCGCCCCACAGCTCCCTTGCTGCCCTCTATTTCCACTAAGGCCCATGAAGGCCCATTGACCCCCTTGGGGGGGGGGGGTCCGGTAACCTCCGGTACTCCGGTAAATGCCCGAACTCATCTGATCCGGTGTCCAAACATAACCTTCCAATAACCTTGGTAAAAGCTTCGTGTCCCTTGTGTCTTGTTAACCATCGATCCAATCTCACAGCTTGGCCCCCCCTACTCGAGGTTTGCTGGTTTTGACACTGACACTAGCAGTCTTGCTGAAGAGATCAACCTTCTCGTTCAGCAGCTGACCCGTCTCCGCCTTCAGCGAGGCATTCGCCTCCTGCAGGGCCTTGATGGTACATTGATGAGACTCTAAGAGCTCGCGGTTGAGCATCTCCACATCGTATATCTCCTCTAGTTGACTCCAGCATTGGATATGCCAAGTCAACGCCAACTACAAAATAATGACAAGTCCCAACACCAACTATAAAACATATATGACAATTGAACTATATGAAGGTTACTACCTATTAATGTCATTATACCATGCATTTGACATTTGAACTATATGCATAGCTTACACAAATCAAAAGAAAGCTTGTTCACACTAGTATGCATTGATGAATTTAGGTGTGGGTCATAATAGAACACTACCAGTCGACATGGTGGTGGTGGTTGCGCCATTCTACACAAATATATAAATCAATTTCTACCAAGTATAATTGGATACTACACTACTAAATCAACACAAAGAGTAGAATCCGATTCTACACTAAAAAAAATGCACACTGAGTACAAAAAACGGTTTCCACACAAATAAATCAGTTTCTACCAAGTAGAATCGGATACTACACTACTAAATGAACACAAAAGAGTAGCATCAGATTCTACACTACAACATACTAAATACTACAAAAATTCTACCCTAAGTACAAAAGTGGTTTCTACACAAATAAATCAATTTCCAATAAGTATAATGGGATACTACACTACTAAATCAACACAAAAGAGTAGCTTCAGATTCTACACTAAAACATATTGAACACTAATAAAATTCTACCCTAAGTAGAAAATGGGTTTCTACACTAATAAATCAACATCTATTAAGTATAATCAGGTACTCCTAAATCTAATTCTACAGTACTAATTTTATACACAAATAAACCAAATCCACAGATTCCATAAATTCCATGGCGTTTGCGGATGAGGTAGATGTTAGGGGAGGCGAGAAGATGCGCGAGTGGAGAGGATCTCACCTGCTGATCCAGAGGTGGCGGCGGCGACGAGCGAAATGGCCGGGAGGTGGCGGCGGCGCTGGTCGAGAGGGGGCACGAAGTGAAAAGATGGGGTGTGAATCGGCTTAGGTTTTTTTTACTGGATAGGACAGTTAGAAGATTGACAAAAAAACTCAACAAATATCTATGGCACGACAAAAAATACTACGCGAGCACTAAGGTCATATCAATGTCGCACCAAATATGTCTACGCCACAACTATTTGAAAAATAGCGTTTGTGTTGGTGGAAAATGGCACGCCACCAATAAAAGTTGTGCGTGGTCATTTCTCCATTAGTGAAATGTGTGTGTGGGAGGGCTCCTCCTATAGCACATCATATCTTGGGAGGAGACCTCCCGTATAGCTACGCTCTAATCTCTCTCTCTCTGTCTAATTTGTCTAATAAAATTAGACTCCTAATTAGCCGGGGTCGCCGCTAGGCTAATCTCTCTCTAGTTTTCACGGAAATCTTCTTCATTGACGACGAAGTGCTGCCTGTTTCTTCAAGACTAGCTCAGGTGTAGTGGCGGTGGTTCTCTCAAGCAATCGTGGTGAGGCTTTGGTGGGCTCAACTTGGCGCATTGATCGTGTGATGGATGCCACTACGCCTGCAGCTATACAATGTCGGGAGGCTTGGATTTTCTAGAGAGATTGGGATGTTCAACAATGACGGTCGAATCTGACTGCATGGAGCTCATTCAGTCATGTACATGAATCATCCAAATTTGGAGTCCATATAATGCCGTCCTAGCAGAAATCTTCCTTGTCGCGGGAGGATTGGATCGACCTCTTTCAAGTACTATCCGCGGGGAGCTAATCAAGTTGCGCACAAGTTAGCTCATTATCTTTTGTTTCAAATTATGTAATCTCCTCGGATGGTAATCCTTCGAGTTTTTTTTTTGGATGAGCTCTTGAACGCTGTAAAGTTTACTACTCCAATAAAGTGCGCCAGAAGGCTTTCTTGTAGAAAAATGGTTACAAATATTTTTTTTGAATTTAAAAATAAACTTTAAAAAAATACAAATAAAACTTTTTCTGAATTTACAAATAAAACTTGGAAGACGGAAAGCATGCTGCCGCATTTTAATCTCCTTGATCAGCAGGGTCAACTTGGTAAGCTACCTACAAATTTACAATCAATGATAGAAAAAAGTTCATGTTGGGCTCTGATTTTATCGTCCCTCCCGCGATAAAATCAGAGCGCTGTAAAAAAAAAAGCAATATCGGCCTGGAATAATGTATGTTGGGCCGTGGCACCATGTGCTGGTAAAAGGCCCAGTCAGAGTCTTGTAACCCGGCTCACGTGTCAACCGCTGATAGGTCGTGTGTGCAGGACCGCAGCTATAAAATGCAAGGGGCTTCACCAGCCCTAAAACCATCCCCTCTATCTCCCCCTCCCTCGTCATCCCGCCGCCGCAACAATTCCTCTTTCACATCGCGCTTTGTTTTTCCTTTGTTTTATTTATGCTGCTTTTTCTTGTGGAATTCGGATCGATGCTGCTTGTTTTGTGGATCCATCTATCTACCTCGATGGATGTTTCTCCCTTTTGATTCTGTTTAGTTGTAGATTGTGATGTGTTTGGGCTCTATATCATGAGTCAACAGCAGGCGCCGTTCAATGGCGTCCTGTCTGCCGCATGGAGCCTAGATTGATAGCCAGAAGAAGATTGTTTGGAGATCCATCTTCTTTTAATTCCAAGCCACAATATCTGGCGATACTTCACTTCATCGTGTGCATCTTGTTCCATCGTTGATTGAAAGGTTGCAACTTTTTTACATTTGTTTTGAGACGGCTCAGACGAACGGGTGCTCGGTTGTATCCATGGACGAGTTGCCCTTTGCACAAAGTGCCGAGAGAGACGGACGGCCGCTTCACGATTGGATGGGCGCGTCGTGTGCTCTTGCCCCATCCAAATTTAAAGCGGCCATACTTCACCCCAATCGATCTCCGATTTTGCAAGTATTTCTTCATTTTGTTTGATTTCGTCGCATCTTTTTTCTTCAAACAGGCTGACCATCACGTAGTGACCTTAATTCGTCAGATCTGCATCTTTAATATTTTAGTTTTTATTAAAAAACATGGTGGCATCTTCAGCAACGTAGGAGGAACTTAATTAAATGGACTCGCAGCACTTCACAGACATAGCAACGGACATGGCTGAGCTGTGTTTAGCCCTTTGTCCGGTTGCAGTTGACAATTAAATGTTAGTTCTTATGTTCCCTGTCAATTTCACCGAAATTGTGCCGACAAAATTGAATCTACTGTCTCTAATTGTAATGGTCAGTTGAGGTTCAACGGTTCCATGAATAATCATGTACACGTCTAACGATTGGCACCCTTTGATGGTAGATGAAAATTCTGTTTTTATGCTACAAAAGTGAACAAAAAAACTAGTAGCTCTGCTATCCCTCACATCACTGTTAATGAGAATTTTCTTGGATGAACGGTAAAAATGGAATATATATAATACGGAGTATTAATTTAGTACTCTCTCTGTTACTTCTTCCGTCTCAGTTTATAAGACCTACGTGTATATCTAGGTTGCCAATTTTATCACCCTAATATAAATTATATAACACAAACTATATGTTTTGAAAATTTTATAATATATGACTTGTATTAGGTGGGTCAAATTGACGATGTAGGGGCTGAGAGAGCTGAGAGAGGGAGTAATATATATGAAACGCTTTGGATATTTTAATGTGGACTGCATACAATACAATTTTGTGTGACCAGACAGCCATAGGAGTAAGATTCTTAGTTGCAAACATCTGAATCACTGAATTTCATGCAATCGTCTGATCATCCGGTAGCAGGGAAGTTCAACCATGGAACACCGAAAGCACCTGGGCAGTGTTATTTTTGAGCAGAAGCAATCTACTATGATCGGGAAGGTGCTGTTTAAAATATTGTTACAATAAGGCTAATGGTGTGGCTCAATAGCTTGACAGTTTTAGTACTACTCCCTCCGCCCTAAAAGAAATGTCTTAACTTTGTATCTTTATTAGTATAAAATTGTACTAAGTTTGAGACATTTATTTTGGGATGTAAATAAGTTTGTAACTTTAATTTTTCATCTTTATATCGTCGGATATAAACTCTCTCTCTTTTTGAACCCACAGAATTTCAGCAACGTACGTATACAGTCAAGGCAAGAACCACTGCCTGAACCTAAACATTTGAACCTGGAAGAAGAGTGGTGATGTGCTCGGATAAGATAAATCCTTGTAGCATCAAAGGCTGAAGAAGCTGTGATACATCATCATTAGTGCTCTAATTGTGCATTAACCGACTTTGTTTAGGGACAAAAATGAATGGAATAACACAAAAAACACTTGCGGTGTTGAGCTGAGCAAATCACAGTAACTAGAAACAACTTTGTGCCTCTGACTTCAGTTGGAATTGATAATGACCACCACAATAAGAAACATTTACTATGCAGTTGAGCCATCTTACTCGGATGAGATGAAAAGGCACATAGATTGCTAAAGAGAACGCATAAAAACAGTTCAGAGAATGCAGGCAGCGAAAGATCTTACTACACAGTAACATATTCCACATAATGTTCTTCCTCTCAGACATGGGAGGCAGCACACTCCAGCAACTCAACATAATCACACAGTTGACAACCTTTCTGCCCACTACACCATAATACATGATTATGGTAGCATTTATATGCACAAATCTACCAGTAGATCAACGAGAACAACAAGGCTGCTTGCTTTATCAGTAGAGCCATTGGACAGAAGGACCCGAACGAGTTTGCAAACACCTGTTCTTTAGATTGGTGGGATGTTTGAAAAAGAGAAGCCCTTGTATCCTTTGTATGCGTAGTAGGCAATTCTTGTGTAGTAGAATCCAGGGATGAACATTACAATGCCCAAAACCATGAAGAAGATTCCTGTTCCAACAAAATAGTTGCAGATGTTTGAGTAAGGGGAAAAATTCCAGCGGCAATTATAGACAAAGTTTATTCAAGCAGATATATTCATGAGTGCTGCTGAAAGAGCTGTATTGCATCAATACTTAAAATGAGAGTCAAAGTGCAAGCAAAATTTCCAAGCTTTTGTTTTGCAAATCAAAACATCTTATTTTTCAGTTTCACATGTACAACTGACATCCTACCATAAAGCCACAGCATGATCACATATATTAGAGATGAGAGGAATATTGGGATTGTTTTTTAATAACCTACTATAATCTACACTTCGTAGTGGTGATGAGAAGCTCTTAGTACCCAATCTCCATAGTTCTCACTGCTGGCTTTACTGGAACACTTCACTATGAACATTGTGCGGTTTGAACACAAGCACCCCTAATTTGTGCCCAAAGTACTAAAAACCTCACAAAACGCAACTAGAAACCTCACAAAACGCAAGCATCTCATGCACACCTATAAAATTTCCTAAGGCCTTACAAATGCCTATATATTTCTCAGCAATCACCTGGTCATACTCATATATACCAAAAAGATAAGTCACCTATCGAGCTCCCAAACAACTGCTACGGAGTAAATACTATGTCTCAGCCAAATAAACCTCAATCAATTCCTCTCTCACAAGTCACAACCTTAGAAATACTACTTCTAGCCATGAATTACTAGTAGTAGCTCTTAAGATACTCATACAGCAATAGTTAGAAAATTGCAGCAACTTCAGGGTCCTAGATGCAGTAACAATTCTTCTTACAGGCATATAGGGAAAGAAGAAAATGGAGGCGGAGAGGAGTGAAAGGAGATTCGATCTCACCGTGCGCGGTGTCACCGCCGACTTGGTTGGCGGCCATGAAGAGGCCGGCGACGACGCCGAGGGCCCCGAAGGCGAGGAGGGCGGCGGCGAAGGCGATCTCCTTGACGGGGGCGCCGCGCGGGCCCCCTATGGCCCCGCCGACGAGGTCGTCCTCGTCGGTGATGGAGAAGGCGTGGTCCACGTAGGCCATGCCGGGCCGGGACTGCTAGGGTTTCTCGAGGTGGATTCGCGTGCGGATCGTCGTCGCAGGTTGGTGGTGGTCTGGTTGGGGGCTGGAAGATGAAGCGCCGGAGAGAAGAGAGATCGGCTTGGTGGGTCGCTTGCGGAAGCAGATTTGGATTGGATTGGACGGGAGCGCCGGGTCAACCCGTTGTAACGTACGACGCGATCGCGATGGGCTACAATTCCGAGGCGAGTCTTTTGGAACCGGCCCTGGCAAAGCCCAGTTATTATATAGGAGAAAGAAGTTCATTTTTCACCCTCAAATGTGCCTCAATGGACAAATACCACCCCAAAGTCTATTTTAGTATGATTTTAACCCTGAAATTCTCAAAACCGGATAAATCTAACCCTAGAGCGATTTTGTTATAATTTTGGTGGTATTGGGAGAAGACGTCATCTTCTTCCTCCCTCCATCTCTCCTCTGTGTCGTTCATCGACAACCATGGCCCTCGATGCTCCCCATCGAGGTGCTACAGCGTCGCCCCAGATGCCCCAGCCCCTCCTTCCCATTCCCCCCAGGCCCCCACCCTTCTGACACCCTCTCATGACGGGAATCGCATGCCCCGCACGCGCCCGTGCTGCAGCCAGCGCCGCCGTCGTTGCCGCCCACGCGTCCACCGTCCACCTTGAGCCACACTGCCATGTCAAGCATCTCTGCCACGCCTCCCTCGCCTACTTTCGCAAAGTAATTTGTGCGAGTCGCCCCCTGAATTACAGCGGGAACGTCGTCTTCCTCGTTTTGGATCTGCCGCCGGCGCGCCTGATTCCCTAGCTCTGTGGAGCCCCGACGCCTCTGCTGCCTCCCTTGAGATCCCTCTAGTGTTCGCGGCGCTGCTGACGCCTCCTCGGCAAGCCCATCGACCCCGAGTTTCTTCTCCGTGATGTTGTGCTCCGGTTCCGGTTTTAATAACCGCACGACGAGGATGAGCCGCCTACCCGCGGTCACAGACTAGAGCGACAGCCGGTGGGAGAGGAACGGCGGGTGGCAAAGCATCAGGGGCGCCAGCAGCCCGTCCCACTGTGCGTCGATCTATTCCTAGACCATGAAGATTGCTGCCGTCGCTAACAATCTATGTCTGCACACCCAAATACCATGCCACGTCACACTTCTGGCCCCAAAACCGCCTAAAATTGAGGCAAAACCATCTGAGGGGGAGATTTACCCGGTTTTAATAATTTGGGGGTTAAAATCGTACCAAATTTGAGTTCAGGGAGGTATTTGTCCCTCAAGCTACATTTTGGGGTGAAAAATGAACTTCTTTCTATATAGGAGGAGTACGCTGGTTTTGGAGGGGACCTACCGGCCGACCCATGTGCGGGGTAGGACGGCCCTTTGTTATTGTTTTTTTCGTGAATTCAAAAAATGTTTTCATGATTTGAAAAATGTTTGGGAAATGATAAATCCTCACGGATTCCATTTTTTCATGACTTTTAAAAAAATATTCACAATTTTAAAACATTCATTTTTTTTGAGAATTTCAATAATTGTTCCCAAATTCAAAAAATGTCCGTAGATTTAAAAAAATCATGAACTCAAGAAAACGTACATCAAAATCGAAAAAAGCTCTTGGATTTTAAAAATTATTCCCAAATTTCAAAAAATGTTCGCTGGTTCAGAAATGTGTTCACAAGTTCATAAAAATGTACACAATTTCAAAAGAAATTCATATGTTCGAATTTTTTTGGGATTTAGAAAAACGTACACGAATTTAAAAAATATGCATGATTTCAAAAAATGTACATGAATTTAAAAAAAAGTTACACATTTGAAAGATGTTCGCAACTTGAAAAACAAAAGGAATAGTAAAAATAAATAAAAATGAAAATGAAGAAATGAAAAAAAAATGAAAAATGAAAAATGAAAAAAAAGGAAAAATAAATAAAAAAAAGAAAGGAAAAGAAAAACCTATTCATGGAAGTTTCACCTTCCCAAAACAAGTTTTTTAACACAGTACGAAAACAAGTGCTCATATAAACGCTCATACACTCACACTACTCCTATGAACGCACACACGCACATCCTACCCCTATGAATACCTTCAAGAGACTGAGTCGACATATCATCTTAAAATTTTACGAAGTCACCATAGGCGCCTCGTAGCTGACGGAAACATCTCCTCCCACTAAAAGCGTTTCACCAGAAATCCTAAAATAAATTCAGGATAAATGCGAGCATCAAGACTTGAATCCTGGTGGGCTGGGGATACCACTGTCCATCTAACCATCGCAGACACAAATATTTTTTTTTTGAGAATCTCGCAGACACAGATTGTTTCGCTTTTCCCAAAACTAATGGAGATGAGATTCGAAAATGGGCCGGCGCATAAAAAACTAGCGCGGACGGTGGTATGCGGGATTTCCTATTTGGCGCTGCAGGCGCCGGTTCCTACTGTTTTTGCTAACCGGCGGCTGCAGCAGCTACTCGCGGGCCGGCCCATATCGCGCCCCGTTTTTTTGTGGAAACGCAAAAAAACTACATGCGTGCGTGATGAGAATCGAACTCAGGACGTCATGGATCGAACCACGCGGCAATAACCACCGCGCCAACATACACAATGTGGTATCTTCTTCTTCCCACTTTTCTTATTTCTTCTTGACGTTTTTCCTTTTTTCCTTTTTTCTGTTTCTGTTCCCCCCCCCCTTTTTTTTTCTTTCCTGGTTTGATGGTTTCTTTCAAATTAGTGAACTTTTCTTAAAATGGATGAACTTTTTTCTCATAATTGACTACTTTTTTATTCAAGTCAATGAACTTTTATCAAAATTTGATGAACTTTTTTCAAATTCTATGAACTTTTCAATTTTTTTTGAAAAACCATGGACTCTTTTCAGTTTCAATGAACTTTTTAAATTTTGATGAACTTTTTTTAAAAATAGATGAACTTTTTTCAAATTTGATGTACTTTATTCCAAATCAATGAACTTTTTTTCAAATTTGATGAACTTATTTTTGAAGTCAATGAACTTTTTTCAGAAACGGTGAACTCTTTTTCGAAATTTGAGTTTTCGTTTTCAAAATTTTTGAACTTTTTCTCGAGATGATGAACTTTTTTTCTAATTTGATGAACTTCTCAAAATTTTGTGGACTTTTTCTCGAGATGATGAACTCTTTTTTAAGTCAATGAACTTTATTCCAAATCAATGAACTTTTTCTCGAAACAGAATTTTTAAGTCAATGAACTCTTTTCAAAATCTATGAACTTTTTTCGAAATTTTCGAATTTGTTTTCAAAATCGATGAACTTTTTAAAAAATTATGAACTTTTTATAGAGATGATGAACTACTTTTCAAATTCGATAAACTTTTTTTAAAGCGATGGACTCTTTTGAATTTCTATGAACCTTTTTCTCAAATTCGTACCGGTTTTCGGTATTTTTATAGAATTCTGTTTCGAATTTATACTTTTCTTTTTAAAATAATTTACACTGGATATTTATAATATGTGTTAACTGTAGAAAGGGTCAAAGAGACGTTTTTCCTATTTGTGGTCAACGGAATGATCATGACCAATTGGTTATGAGGGACTGCTATCAAACCTCTCGCTCGGAGTTCGTACCCCAGCACTCACGAATCGCTGCTGTATTTGAGAGCAGTTTTTTTTTCGAGAAATCAGTTTTTGAGAGCAGATAGTGAGCGATGTTTTAATTGGGCCGCGGCCCGCTCCTGGGCGTTGTAGGCGCCACTTGTCCAACGGGCGCCTACAGCGCCGACTAGGACCTCCCTGCGCTTCGGCGCTGGAATAGGTGAACTTGTTTCAGAGCCCACTGTTGCAATGTGAAAGTTTTTCATAGGTAATTGCCTGTTACAACATGTGCGTAAATATATTCCAATAGGATAGATTTTTTGCGGGTCTCTCATTTATACATTTAATAGGATAATGTTCGTGCGTTGCAACGGATTATAAATATTTTTAGTACGCGAACATGTTATTTAAAAACCTGGTCATATTAATGTGAACGTATAAATAAATGTTTATCAAATTGTGTCCGTGATTGTGTAAATAAATGTATATCAAATCTTGTCCGCGATTGTGTAAATAAATGTTTGTAAGTAAAATAAAATGAAATTGATGCAGATGGTAAGTAAATTAAGGTGATTGATGAGCGTACATGAAAGGTACGAAAAAGGATGTGGTGTGTCTAAAAACCCGGTTGGACGAAAAAAAACCCGTTTAAGAGACGTGGTGGGAGGGGAGAACCGGTTGACGAAGTGTTCTGGTGGCAGGAAAAAAAAGCTACTCTTTTTTTAACACAATACAAGCACAAGCGCTCATATATACGCGTATACACCCACCTCTATGAACGCACACACGTGAACCCTATCTCTATAAGCACCTCTGAGAGAATGAACTGACATGTCATCATAAATGCGAGCACTAGGACTGTTGGTTCGCAAAATCTACTATTTTTTAAGTAGTAGAGATAACACTACATTTTAGTGACTTTTCCTAGAAAACACCTTGATTTACATGACATTTTATTGTTATTGTAACGACACAGAAAAAATGACTTCAATTGTCGGCTAAATTAACACTTGGGATAATCGAGGCATTAAAAAAACAATAATATAGAGATGAGAGGACGGATTTTTTTTGGGGGGGGGGGGGGGGTGGCTACGAATAATGTACCCAGGGAAGGTTGGACGAAGGAAGGAGTAAAATTAAACATGATTCTTTTTAAGCATGAGAGTATGATATCTCAATCTCTAATGTAGGCTTAGGTTCTAGAAACAAAACCAGGGTTAAATACAGCGGTTCAGGAAAAAAGGGGAAAAGCAACGACCAACATTAGTCGGCTGGAACGGAAAATATTAAGCCACCCCCAAGTGTCAGATCTATTTTAAGTTCCAAATTTGGGCCTTTTGACCAGCCCCGCATAAAAGTTTGCATGCAATTTTCTCACACATAATATGTATCCCCACTCGTGTAAACAATCAGACAAATATTGAACGTCTCAAATGTGACCACATAGCAAATAGTTCTATGTATGCAACAATACCCCGTTCATTACAACAAATCGTTGAAAATGCATCACAATTACATGATATGAAGACTAACATATCTAAATTCTGAACAACACATGCAACAACAAAGAGAGACGTGTGCAACACGAGAAAACTCCCATTGAAGCATACATACAAAAATCATGGCAACACGTCACTCGTTTGTACACAATAAACATGTGTAATACCGTGTGCAACATAAAGAAATCCCACGTTCATTGACCTCTCGTTATCAACAAGGATGCATGGAAATTTAAGTGGCCTACTAGATGCTTGCTTATGTCCCATTTGATAAAGTTGCAACAATAGAGAGAAGATTAGAATGGTCTTGCTCAAGGATGACATCGCAAAAACAAAAACACTTGTTTATTCTACATGGATTGGGCGGGAATGCAGTTGAGACCATAGTGGGAGAGGAAAGTGTGTGCGTGGAAACCTCCCGCGCGTGCATCTCGTCCCGCTGATAGGCCCAGCGAGGACGATCCAGTGGCAGGGCGTTGCCCGGTGCCACCCCAAAACTTGGCGCTACCACCCTGCCACATGCAAGGACGACTCATCGTATGCTAAACAACCAAGACCCCCGCTCGCAGTCATCTCCCTGAAAAAGCACGCACAACGAGGGCGATCCACGCGTCGGCCACCTGTAGATCCTTGACGACAATGCAACTGAGACCCGCACCATTGGCGCATGCCACCGTCGGTTGTCGTTGCAGCACCACAAGATCTCCCCGCCAAGCTATAGGTCAGTCCAGGTCCTGATCCGGCCCACCAGAACCTCCCAAAGTCCCCTCACATCATCTCCAAGCGTCCTCCACACCATACGTGTCCACCAGGACAGTCTCACGATTAGGGATGTGAAACGGGCCCCGTTTAATCCCACTTATAACCTGATAGTTCTTAATTATTATATTTTCGGGGAAAATGAACTATCGAGCTAGGTAAATCTAATTAAATGGGACTTGCACACGCCGTTTATTTTCTATCCATAGATCGCGCCTTGCGCTCTCAAGGAAGCCCCGCAGCCGCCGCGACCACTCAAATTTGATAGATATCTTGCACTGCGACGACAAGGGATGAGTGGGGAAAGAGGAGGTGGCGGCGATTGGCCTGGGAACTACCTGTGGCGCCTAGGGTTGGCGGCCTGGGGTGTTCAACGAAGCATTTTCCCCCTGCGATGATGTGTCGATCAAAAGAACTACCATTCTTTACTTGATTGGAACATTGATTATAATGTTTTTGGGGATATAACCCCGAGGTATGACCTGCCCAGGAGGGGCCGGGTCACACCATTGGCGACTCTACATGAAGAAGGCCCAGGTAGAACCAAGATGGGATGTGAAGATTGGTGGCGGCTTACAATGTGGGCTTGTTGAAGGCCCAAGACCCGGGGATCTACCAAGACCAGGAAGGTGTGAGCCGCCACGATGGCGACTTGTACTGCAAGGCAAGGCGACTTAGAAATTAGGTTAGTCACGTTGTCTGATCCGACCTAGACTCTTGTAAGCCTCAGGGTCTCAACCTATGTATATAAAGGTGAGACCCTATCGCGGGTGAAGACTAAGAAACGATTGATTGATAGCTAGATCAAGCGTGATCGCTCCCTTGTAATCGAAACTCAAGCAATACACTAGAAGCAGGACGTAGGCTTTTACCTCGTTGTGAGGGGACGAACCTCGGTAAACCTCTGTGTCCTTTGTCCCATTCAACCCCTTTGAGCTAACTACGTTGCGATGGCTCCACACCTTGTTGGGAAACATAGCATGTAATTTCAAAAATATTCCTATGCTCACGCAAGATCTATCTAGGAGATGCATAGCAACAACAGGGGGAGAGTGTGTCCACGTACCCTCGTAGACCGAAAGCGGAAGTGTTAACTTAACGCGGTTGATGTAGTTGAACGTCTTCTCGAATCAACCGATCAAGTACCGAACATACGACACCTCCGATCAAGTACCGAACATATGACTAGAGGAGTAAACGGTGGAGGGGGCACCACACACGGCTAAGACAATTGATGTGTCTTTGGGGTGTCCATTGCCCCCGTATATAAAGGAGGAGGAGGAGGAGGAGGGGGCACACCAAGTGGGGGAAAGTCCCATTAGGACTCCTAGTCCTAGTCGACTCCCCCTTCCTTCCAAAGGAGAGGGGGAAAGGGGAAAGAGGTGGAGAGGGAGAAGGAAAGGGGGGCCGCGCCCCCACTCCTTGTCCAATTTGGATTGGCTTGGAGGGGGGCACGCGCCACCTCCCGTGGCCTTCCTCCTCCTCTCCACTATGGCCCATGAGGCCCATTAACTTTTCCGGGGGGTTCCGATAACCTCCTGGTACTTCGAAAAATCCTCAAACCTCTTCAGAACCATTCCGATGTCTATATATAACCTTCCAATATATCAATCTTTATCTCTCGACCATTTCGAGACTCCTCGTCATGTCCGTGATCTCATGTGGGACTCTGAACAACCTTTGGTCAGCAAAACACATAACTCATATAATACATATCATCGTCGAACGTTAAGCGGGCGGACCCTACGGGTTCGAGAACTATGTAGACATGACCGAGATACCTCTCCGGTCAATAACCAATAGCGGAACCTGGATGCTCATATTGGTTCCCACATATTTTACGAAGATCTTTATCGGTCGAACCGCTATGTCAACGTACGTTATTCCATTTGTAATCGGTATGGTACTTGCCCGAGATTCGATCGTCGGTATCTCCATACCTAGTTCAATCTCGTTATCGGCAAGTCTCTTTACTCGTTCCATAATGCATCATCCCGCAAGTAACTCATTAGTCACATTGCTTGCAAGGTTTCATATGATGTGCATTGCCTGAGAGGGTCGAGAGATACCTCACCGATACTCGGAGTGACAAATCCTAATCTCGATCTATGCCAACCTAACAAACACCTTCGGACATACCTTTAGAGCATCTTTATAATCACCCAGTTACCTTTCTACGTTTGATAGCACACAAGGTATTCCTCCGTTGTCCGGGAGTTGCATAATCTCATAGTCGTAGGAATATATATATATCCATCCTACCACCCGGGGGCAGTTACCCCACATGTCTCATATACTACCATGTGGTACTATATATACTATTTTATTATTTTAAATATGTTCATATACTATATCTAAGATATTTCAAAGCACGTTACATGAAAAAAATTGCATATGAGCCCATAGTTTTTGTTATATTTGTAAAATACGTACATATTTGTATGTAAAAATGAGCATACTCAAAAAATGGTGCATACTACCTAAAAATTAGTATATATACTACCTAATCATTATTATATACTACATACTACACGTACATACTCTCGATTCCGACAGATACTACATACAACATACAAAACGCAAGTGGTGGTAACTACCACTGCTTGTAGGAAACATTTGTCATATATATATATATATGTATATACATACATATATATATATATATATATATATATATATATATATATATATATATATATATATATATATATGACATGAAGAAAGCAGTAGCAATAGAACTGAATGATCATTATGTTAAGCTAACGGATGGGCATCAAATGAAAACACATGTCTATGGCTGATGTCTACTACGCAACCTTCTTATTGTAGACGTTATTGGGCCTCCAAGTGCAGATGTTTGTAGGACAGTAGCAAATTTCCCTCAAGTGGACGACCTAAGGTTTATCAATCCGTGGGAGGCGTAGGATGAAGATGGTCTCTCTCAAACAACCCTGCAACCAAATAAGAGAAAGTCTCTTGTATCCTCAACACACTCAATACAATGGTAAATTGTATAGGTGCACTAGTTCAGCGAAGAGATGGTGATACAAGTGCAATATGGATGGTAGATATAGATTTTTGTAATTTGAAAATATAAAAACAGAAAGGTAACTAATGATAAAAGTGAGCGTAAACGGTATTGTAATGGTAGGAAACAAGGCCTAAGGTTCATACTTTCACTAGTGCCAGTTCTCTCAACAATAATAACATAATTGGATCATATAACTATCCCTCAACATGCAACAAAGAGTCACTCCAAAGACACCAATAGCGGAGAACGAACAAAGAGATTATGGTAGGGTACGAAACCACCTCAAAGTTATCATTTCTGTTCTATCTATTCAAGAGTTCGTAGTAAAATAACATGAAGCTATTCTTTCCGCTCAATCTATCATAGAGTTCATACTAGAATAACACCTTAAGACACAAATCAACCAAAACCCTAATGTCACCTAGATACTCCATTGTCACCTCAAGTATCCGTGGGCATGATTATACGATATGCATCACACAATCTCAAATTCATCTATTTAACTAATATAAAGTACTTCAAAGAGTGCCCCAAAGTTTCTACCGGAGAGTCAAGACGAAAACGTGTGCCAACCCCTATGCATAGATTCCCAAGGTCACGGAACCCGCAAGTTGATCACCAAAACATACATCAAGTGGATCACGTGAATATCCCATTATCACCACAGATAAGCACAGCAAGACATACATCATGTGTTCTCAAATCCTTAAAGACTCAATCCGATAAGATAACTTCAAAGGGAAAACTCAATCCATTACAAGAGAGTAGAGGGGGAGAAACATCATAAGATCCAACTATAATAGTGTAGTACCTTGAAGTATGTCTAGAGGGGGGGGGGGTGATTAGACTACTTGACCAATTAAAAACTTAACCTTTTCCCAATTTTAGAGTTTGATAGATTTTAGCATCTTTGGACAAGTCAAGCAATCATCACACAAATCAAGCAAGCATGCAAAGAGTATATAGGCAGCGGAAATTAAAGCATGCAACTTGCAAGAAAGTAAAGGGAAGGGTTTGGAGGATTCAAACGCAGTTGGAGACACGGATGTTTTTGGCGTGGTTCCGATAGGTGGTGCTATCGTACATCCACGTTGATGGAGACTTCAACCCACGAAGGGTAACGGTTGCGCGAGTCCACGGAGGGCTCCACCCACGAAGGGTCCACGAAGAAGCAACCTTGTCTATCCCACCATAGCCGTCGCCCACGAAGGACTTGCCTCACTAGCGGTAGATCTTCACAAAGTAGGCGATCTCCTTGCCCTTACAAACTCCTTGGTTCAACTCCACAATCTTCGTCGGAGGCTCCCAAGTGACACCTATCCAATCTAGGAGACACCACTCTCCAAGAAGTAACAAATGGTGCGTTGATGATGAACTCCTTGCTCTTGTGCTTCAAATGATAGTCTCCCCAACACTCAACTCTCTCTCATAGGATTTGGATCTGGTGGAAAGAAGATTTGAGTGGAAAGCAACTTGGGGAAGGCTAGAGATCAAGATTCATATGGTAGGAATGGAATATCTTGGCCTCAACACATGAGTAGGTGGTTCTCTCTCAGAACTGGAAAGTTGGAAGTGTAGGTTTGTTCTGATGGCTCTCTCCATGAATGAAGAGGAGGTGGAGTGGTATATATATAGCCTCCACACAAAATCTAACCGTTACACACAATTTACCAATCTCGGTGGGACCGAATCAATAAATTCGATTAGATCGATTTAGTAAACCTAGTGACCGTTAGGATTTTTGGTGGGACCGAAATGCAACTCGGTGAGACCGATATGGTTAGGGTTAGGGCATAACGTAATCTCGGTGAGACTGATTACACAAACTCGGTGGGACCGATTTTGGTAATTAGCTAACCAGAGAGTTGGTCAGGTAAACTCGGTGGGACCGATTTGCTCTTTTCGGTGAGACCGAAATGTTACAAAAGGGAAACAAAGAGTTTACATTGCAATCTTGGTGGGACCGATTGCTCACTTCGGTTAGACCGAAACGTTACGAAGGGAAACAGAGAGATTACAATCCCATCTCGGTGAGACCGAGATCCCTATCGGTGAGACCGATTTGCCTAGGGTTTGTGGCAGTGGCTATGACATCTGAACTCGGTGGCGCCGGATAGAAAGAATCGGTGTGACCGATTTTGGCTTTAGGTTTAGGTCATATGTGGATGTGAGAAAGTAGTTGAGGGTTTTGGAGCATATCGCTAAGCACATGAAGCAAGAGGCTCATTAAGCAACACCTCATCCCTCCTTGATATTATTGGCTTTTCCTATAGACTCAATGCGATCTTGGATCACTGAAATATAAAATGAAGAGTCTTGAGCTTTTGAGATTGAGCCAATCCTTTGTCCTTGATATTTTGAGGGATCCACTTTCATCATCCATGCCATGCCATTCATTGAGCTTTCCTGAAATATATGTCTTGGAATAGCATTAGCTCAATGAGCTATATGTTGTTATGAATTACCAAAACCACCTAGGGATAGTTGCACTTTCAAATAGCAAAGCTCGCGATACATCAAGATCGTGCCATAGAGAGAACACGAGAGAGAGAGAGAGAGAGAGAGAGAGAGAGAGAGAGAGAGAGAGAGATCAAACCCATAGCTACTGGTACATACCCTCAGCCCCGAGGGTGAACTACTCCCTCCTCGTCATGGATAGCACCAGGATGATGAAGATGGCCACCGGTGAGGGATCCCCCCTCCGACAGGGTCCCGGAACGGGCTCCCGAGAGGTTTTTGGTGGCTACAGAGGCTTGCGGCGGCGGAACTTCCGATCTATCTTCTGTATCGATGTTTTTAGGGTACGTAGGCTTATATAGGCAAAAGAAGTCGGTTGGGGAGCCTCGAGGGTCCCACAAGAGTGGAGGGCGCTCTTTTTGGTAATTGATGACAACATATAGATCAAAGCTTCGACATATGATAATAAGATTGAAAAACATCGTTGCTTTGAGAAGTATGTGATAAGCAAGAGCTCCCCCTAAATTTGTGCATAGTTTAAGATTTGCTTTGGACTGCAAATGCACAAGGAATTCGGCTCATGGGTTACTCTTCCATGTCACATACATCTTGGTGGAGCGCTCAAAATAATAAAGATTGAATACATGCACTCATCACCAAGCAAAGTGAATGATCATATAAGGATAAGTAAGATAATAACATATAATCAAGCATAAGTGTAGCTTATGATCAAACACATGATCATCAATGTCTCACAGGTAATGCATAGTATCTCAAGCAATCAAAAGCAAACAAGTTTAACCAAGAAGACAAGAGAGAACAAAAAATAGCAAATCTCTCTCTCGAAGCCTATGATCTATACATTTTTCTCCCCCTTCGGCAACAAATTACCAAAAAGTTCATAGGAAATGCATAGTGCTAGATCATCTCTTAGGCTTGGTCTTCAGTTGGTGGTGTAGAGATGGCTCCTTGGACGAAGACTTGAGTTGATGTAGAGGGAGCTGGAGGAGTTAGTGCTAGAGCTGGTTGCCCTGGAGCTGTAGGAGCTGTAGCTGGTGCAGATGATGTAGCTCTTGTGTCTGACACAGGCACTGTAGCTGACCTCTGAGCTCTAGGCACTCTGGCAAATGCATCTGTGGTTGTCTTGCCCTTCCTCTCCTGCATGTCATCCTGCAGCTGCTCCACAACTGACTGAATCTCAGTTACTTTGACATCAAGATCATAGAATTTTTGTTCCATGATCCTTTCCAGGCTCTCCTGGTTTTGAGTTAGGGTGGACAACCCCTTCTCAATCCTTAGTGTTGATGCTATCAAGTAACCAAGCTGCTCCTGTTTGTTCTTCAAGAAATACTCAGATGCCTCCTCTTGAGTTGGCATCTTGGCAGCCTTCTCTTTCCTTGCTTTCTCTTTCTTTCTACAGCTGGCTCTTCAGGCATCTCAGGTACTTGAGTTGATCCTCTGGCTTTAGACATTGGCTGTCTCCCTACTGGCCTTTTGATCTTCATGCCTGGCTTTACTGCAGTTGAACTGAGCACCTTCTTGAGCACTACCTTCTTGGAAGTAGCCTCATCTTCTGCTGCCACATAGTCCTCATCCTCTGAGTCCGAGGTTCTCTTCCTTCTAGCTCTTGTGGTTGCTTTGGGCAAGTTGTTCGGAGTGCTTCTGCTCCCTTCATCTAAAGTACTTGAGGGACTAGTGCCCTCACTCATGTGAATCTGCTCTTCTTCCCTGTTCTGACTGTCACTAAGGTCTGACATGCTGCAAATCACTGACTGCTGACCCTGTGAATAGTTATAGTTGAGATAGAGTGGATGAGCATCACAAAATGCAGAGATTTTTGCAAAAGAATGATTTAAAAACTTAGTTTTAGTTTCCACAGAAAGCATTTCGGATCTACCAATTTTCAAACTTGGTGATACCGAAGCAGTTTTGGAACCTAAACTAGTGATCTCGGTCAGACCGAGTCACAGTTCGGTGGCACCGAGACTGCTAGGGTTTCACAAAGTTCTAAAATCGGTCACACCGATTTGTAATTCTCGGTCAGACCGAGACTTACTAGTGCAATGGCGTTAGCCAAATCGGTGGGACCGAGTTTTTCAACTCGGTGGGTCCGAGATGGTTTCGGCGGAAGCCTAACCCTAAATTTTCGAATCACATCTATTCTAAGGATCACATTGGCTGGATAGGAGTGTTTCAATCGTGGCAAGATGCATTACGAACACAATGTGCTGAGAATCAGATGAGGAAAGCACTGTGATTGAGTTCATACCCTAGTTCGGCGGTGAACTCGCTACGGCGGAGAAGAAATCCGTTGACGGCGGCGGAGACCAGCGACAGGAGGCGGCTGGCGATGAAGTCGATGATCCATAGACCTAGTAGGCAGAGCGAGCTACGCGCGGGCGAAGGGGTTTGGAGGAATTTCCAAATTTTTGCCCGTGTCTATATATAGCCCGACACTGTCGGTGTGACCGAGTTGAACAACCCGGTGGCACCGAGATGCATAACTATTAACAATTATAGCAACTCGGTGTGACCGAAAAGTTCATATCGGTTGCACCGAGATGGAAAACCTAGATCGACTTAGCGATCTCGGTGGGACCGAAATGGAGGAATCGGTCAGACCGAGAATCACAAAGAAGTTTTGGAAGTTTAAGTCTATGACGAATCGGGGACTCCAAGTGCTCCTCACACAGAGTGGTTCGAATCTGACTTGATCAAATTTTGTGATGTAGCATGAATAGAGTTTGAGACGAGAAAAGCATAGATAGCTAGAGAAGGTTCTTAGGCATTCTTGTCCATCCACTTGGTCAAAGAAAAAGGAAACCAATCAATCAAAACAACAAGTGGATGTCCTCGAATGAGTAAAATATGCAACCAACATGCTCACACAATAAAGTGACAAATTAAATATGTGGCAAAGCATGCACAACCAATTCTAGCATCTATCAAACAATTGGCGATGACTAGGTCATCTATATATGAGCATATTGACTTAGGAGTCAAATGAGAACATTTGATCATAGGTCATACTCAATGTTTAAGCTCAAGTGGGGTTACCACTTTTACATAATGCATTGATGTGTTCACATCATTAGAGTTGCTTTGATTCAATTCTTAGAGTTAAGCTCCCCCTAGATGTGAGATCCCCCCTTATAGGGATGAACTAACCTTGGGTTTTGTCGATGATGACTTCATGTAGGTGTTGAAGATGTGGATGCTCAATGTTGATGTAGATCTTTTGGAGCAATCCTTTGGAGTGAGTTGCACTTTCAATACCTACACGGGTTAGTCCCACAAGGAACAAAACAAGAATATCCATGCACACACAAGATGATGTCCATGAAATCATTTGGTTACCTTGTCCCTTGCCTTACCAACATGAGGGTTTGTGACTCCTTGAACTAGTGCAAGATGTGGAGGTTGATTGCACTTGTTCTTACCATAAAGATATGAGTGAAGAATGTTGGCGGAGTCACCCTCAAGAACTCTCTAGTTCTTCTTCTTTGGGATCCACATCATCTTGATGGGAATCCTTGGAGTTGTAGTTGTACTTGATGAAGTAGAACTTGACGTAGTCTTGGGAACCCACTTGACCAAGGCCTTAGGTGCTTCTTCAAATGCATCAATCTCCTCTTGAAGCTTGTCCTTGCCTTTATGGTCTTGTGGTGGAAGATCATCTTGAGCTTGTGTTCCCTTGAAAGAAGTAGGATCATACTTCTCTTGTTGAGGAACAAACTTCGTCTTGGGGTATTGATCTTCTTCCCACTCAACTCCATTGGCATTGAACTTTCATTCAAAACCAACACCTTGATTCTTCCGGTGCCTTCCTTGCTTGCGTACAATTTCCTCGAATTGCTTACTCCCGGCAAGGCTCTTGTATACACCTTTCTCTATAATTCCCTTCAATAAGCTATTTTCTTGCTCAAGTGTAACTTGGCTAAGAGAATCATTAGTGGAATCAAGATAACTACTAGAAGCAGCAATATTGGATTTAGCATAGTTATTGTTACTACTAGATGAAGAATATTTCTTGTTCTTGTTACTAGACTTGACTTGAGGCATGTAAGTAGATAAGAGTAAATGCTTGGCAATATAAGAAGAACTTTTCTTGCGAAGATCATCATTGATTGCCTTTAAGAACTCATGCTCTTGCTCAAGATTGAGCTTTTCAAAGCGTAACTTCTCATGAGCCCTTAAAAGTTCTCGATGATTTTCGAAGATAGTTTCATGAGCTAACTTAAGAGTGTTTAGTTCTTTAGTTAGAAGCTCAATCTTCTCCTTATCATTGTTATTCGTTTTATCTTGTTTAGCATGATTAATTGACGTTTCATCATAGTATTCATCACTAGAGTTGTCAATAAGTAAATCATCATCACCTAGCAAGTCATCTTCATCACTATTGAAATCAACATACTCGGGATGTGTTACCTTTGGACCTTTGGCCATGAAGCATCTTCCAATTCCTTCATTTGGTGAGTCAAATATGTCGTAGGAGTTGGTTGACACAAGTGCTAGACCGACAACACCTTCATCTTGAGTATGTTCAGAGTCGGAGTGATAGCTTCTTTCGGAGTGATGTTCAGATTCGAAACCGGATACCCATTCACCAACATGAGCTTGATGTCTTCGTTTTGTGTAGCTCTTTGATGACTTGTCCTTCCTTTTAGAATCTTTGCTTCTCCGTGAGGGTCTTCGTTCATAACGATCATCTCTACTCCTTCTCTCTCTTGGTGGTGATTCTTCTCTTCTACTTCTTCGTTTTGGAGAATCTTCTCTTCTTTTGTAGGGTGCTGTACACTCATTGAATAGTGTCCGGGTCTCCCACAATTGTAGCAGTTGTGCTCTCGACTGGAAGATCTTTTGTCATTGTAGGACCTTGACTTAGAGCTTCTTTCTTTGCTTCTACTCTTGTAGAATTTGTTGAATTTTTTTACCATTAAGCTCAATTCTTCATTGAAGGTTTGTTTCTCACTTGATGATGTGGGGGCTTCACATGAGGCTTTGTAAGCACCACTTGACTTGTTGTGAAGTTCCTCCTTATCCTTGAGTGACATCTCATGAGCAACAATTCTACCAATGACCTTGTTGGCTTGAGATTCTTGTAATTGGGCATCATTTGAATCAATGTGCACACGGTATCATATTTTCCATCCAATGCTCTTAGGATCTTCTTGATGATGAATCTGTCGGTCATTTCTTCACTCCCTAAGCCGGCAATCTCATTTGTGATAAGAGCAAGCCTAGAGTACATTTCAGCGACACCTTCACCATCCTTCATTTTGAACTTGTCAAGCTGACTTTGGAGCACATCCAACTTGGATTCCTTGATGGAGTCGGTACCTTCATGCATATCAATCAAAGTGTCCCAAATTTCCTTTGCATTCTCAAGACGGCTGATTTTGTTGAATTCTTCAGGGCACAATCCGTTGAAGATGATATCACAAGCTTGAGCGTTGTATTGCAACATCTTCAATTCTTCCGCATTAGCTTCACGGTTCAGCTCTCTCCCATCAAAGAAGTCACCTTGCAAGCCAATACAAATAATAGCCCAAACGGCGGGGTTATGTCCCAGAATATGCATTTTCATCTTATGCTTCCAACTAGCAAAATTAGTTCCATCAAAGTAAGGACCTCTACGGTGATAATTTCCCTCGCTAGACGCCATACTCTCCTAGGTTGTGAAACCAAGGCTATGACCACCAAAAGCTATAGAAATCAAAGCAAATGGAGACCAAGGCTCTGATACCACTTGTAGGACCTTGAAGTATGTCTAGAGGGGGGGTGATTAGACTACTTGACCAATTAAAAACTTAACCTTTTCCTAATTTTAGAGTTTGATATATTTTAGCATCTTTGGACAAGTCAAGCAATCATCACACAAATCAAGCAAGCATGCAAAGAGTATATAGGCAGCGGAAATTAAAGCATGCAACTTGCAAGAAAGTAAAGGGAAGGGTTTGGAGGATTCAAACGCAGCTGGAGACACGGATGTTTTTGGCATGGTTCCGATAGGTGGTGCTATCGTACATCCACGTTGATGGAGACTTCAACCCACGAAGGGTAACGGTTGCGCGAGTCCACGGAGGGCTCCACCCATGAAGGGTCCATGAAGAAGCAACCTTGTCTATCCCACCATGGCCGTCGCCCACGAAGGACTTGCCTCACTAGCGGTAGATCTTCATGAAGTAGGCGATCTCCTTGCCCTTACAAACTCCTTGTTTCAACTCCACAATCTTTGTCGGAGGCTCCCAAGTGACACCTAGCCAATCTAGGAGACACCACTCTCCAAGAAGTAACAAATGGTGTGTTGATGATGAACTCCTTGCTCTTGTGCTTCAAATGATAGTCTCCCCAACACTCAACTCTCTCTCATAGGATTTGGATCTGGTGGAAAGAAGATTTGAGTGGAAAGCAACTTGGGGAAGGCTAGAGATCAAGATTCATATGGTAGGAATGGAATATCTTGGCCTCAACACATGAGTAGGTGGTTCTCTCTCAGAACTGGTAAGTTGGAAGTGTAGGTTTGTTCTGATGGCTCTCTCCACGAATGAAGAGGAGGTGGAGGGGTATATATAGCCTCCACACAAAATCTAACCGTTACACACAATTTACCAATCTTGGTGGGATCGAATCAATAAACTCGGTCAGACCGATTTAGTAAACCTAGTGACCGTTAGGATTTTCGGTGGGACCAAAATGCAACTCGGTGAGACCGATATGGTTAGGGTTAGGTCATAACGTAATCTCGGTGAGACCGATTACACAAACTCGGTAGGACCGATTTTGGTAATTAGCTAACCAGAGAGTTGGTCAGGTAAACTCGGTGGGACCGATTTGCTCTTTTCAGTGAGACCGAAATGTTACAAAAGGGAAACAGAGAGTTTACATTGCAATCTCGGTGGGATCGATCGCTCACTTTGGTTAGACCGAAACGTTACGAAGGGAAACAGAGAGATTACAATCCCATCTTGGTGAGACCGAGATCCCTATCGGTGAGACCGATTTGCCTAGGGTTTGTGGCAGTGGCTATGACATCTGAACTCGGTGGCGCTGGATAGAAAGAATCGGTGTGACCGGTTTTGGCTTTAGGTTTAGGTCATATGTGGATGTGAGAAAGTAGTTGAGGGATTTGGAGCATATCACTAAGCACATGAAGCAAGAGGCTCATTAAGCAACACCTCATCCCTCCTTGATAGTATTGGCTTTTCCTATAGACTCAATGCGATCTTGGATCACTGAAATATAAAATGAAGAGTCTTGAGCTTTTGAGATTGAGCCAATCCTTTGTCCTTGATATTTTGAGGGATCCACTTTCATCATCCATGCCATGCCATTCATTGAGCTTTCCTGAAATATATGTCTTGGAATAGCATTAGCTCAATGAGCTATATGTTGTTATGAATTACCAAAACCACCTAGGGATAGTTTCACTTTCAAATAGCAAAGCTCGCGATACATCAAGATCGTGCCATAGAGAGAACACGAGAGAGAGAGAGATCAAACACATAGCTACTGGTACATACCCTCAGCCCCGAGGGTGAACTACTCCCTCCTCGTCATGGATAGCACCGGGATGATGAAGATGGCCACCGGTGAGGGATCCCCCCTCCGGCAGGGTGCCGGAACGGGCTCCCGAGAGGTTTTTGGTGGCTACAGAGGCTTGCGGCGGCGGAACTTCCGATCTATCTTTTGTATCGATGTTTTTAGGGTACGTAGGCTTATATAGGCAAAAGAAGTCGGTCAGGGGAGCCTCGAGGGGCCCACAAGAGTGGAGGGCACGCCCGGGGGGGGGGGGGGGCTATCTTGTGGCTTCCTCGATGCTTCCCGGGCTTGCACTCCAAGTTTCCTGGGTCACGTTCGTTCCAAAAATCACATTGCCGAAGGTTTCATTCCGTTTGGACTCCGTTTGATATTCCTTTTCTTTGAAATACTGAAACAGGCAATAAAACAACAATATGGGCTGGGCCTCCGGTTAATAGGTTAGTCCCAAAAGTAATATAAATGTGTATAAGTTGGAGACGTATCAACATCCCCAAGCTTAATTCCTGCTCGTCCTCGAGTAGGTAAATGATAAAACAAAGAATTTATGAAGTGTGAATGCTAGCAGGTGCACAAGTTTGATCAATGATAATTTCAATCACCTTTTCTAGCATCATTATATGTCATAACAGTAGTTCATCTCATAAAACTTCTCATGAACAAGTAACAAGCAATTCACATGTTAAAGCATAGACCATAAAACTAGCAAACTTCATTCTTAGTCATCAAACAATTGCAATTCATCTTATTTTCAGGAAGGGTCTAAGTCAGAGCTTTGATTTAGCAAACTTCACATACTCAACTATCATATAGTCTTCTATAATTGCTAACACTCACGCAATACTAATGGTTATGGAGTTTCAGTCGGACACTGAGAAAGATAGGGGTTTATAGTGTTGCCTCCAAACGTATTCACCTTTGGGTGATGTCAACAATAATAGTTCATGCTAACTTACATCCAATTGGATATATATATATCAGGATATTTCCAACACGAGGTGCTTGCCAAAGATTAAAATGAAAAAGGGAAAGGTGAAGATCACCCTGACTCTTGCATGAAGTAAAAGACATAAAGTAAAAGATAGGCCCTTCGCAGAGGGAAGCAGGGATTTGCAGAGGTGCTAGAGCTCAATTTTGAAATAGAGATAAATAATTTTGAGAGGTATGATCTCATTGTCAACATAACAACCAAGAGTTCCCAATATCTTCCATACTACATACATTATAGGCGGTTCCCAAACAGAATGGTAAAAGTTTTTACTCCCCCTCCACCAACAATCATCAATCCATGGCTTGCCCGAAACAACGGGTGCCTCCAACTAACATCAAACCTGGGGGAGTTTTGTTTGCAATTAATTTTGATTTGATTTGATCTTTTGATCATGGGACCGGGCATCCCGGTTACCAGCCATTTTTCTCGTGAATGATGAGCGGAGTCCACTCATCTTGAGAATAACCCACCTAGCATGGAAGATACTGACAGCCCCTAGTCGCTACATGAGCAATTCGGGCATACAAAATAGATTATTTTTTGAAGGTTTAGAGTTTGGCACATGCAAATTTACTTGGAACGGCAGATAAATACCACATATAGGTAGGTATGGTGGACACTCATGGCAAAAACTGGGTTTAAGGATATTTGGAAGCACAAGTAGTATCTCTACTTGGTGCAAGGAATTTTGGCTAGCATGAGGGGGAAAGACAAGCTCAACATGTTTGAATGATCCATGACAATATACTTTAACTGAGATGTGAGAAAACATAACCCATTACGTTGTCTTCCTTGTCCAACATAAACTCTTTAGCAACTCATACTTAATGAGTGCTCACAATTATAAAAGATGTCTAGGATAGTATATTTATATGTGAAATCTCTCTTCCTCCAATATTCTTTCATGAATTATTCAAATGACCAATACAATGCTTGCTACCCTTCAATAAACCTCTACTTCTTAGATGTGAAGTCATTACTCCCCATGGGATAAGAAAATGAAACATATAAAATTTAAGATTTATGACATTCAACTCATTCAAACATTTACTCATAAGATATAAGTGAAGCACATGAGTAAGTGACAAACTACTCCAAAAAGATATAAGTGAAGATCGATGAGTAGCTAAATAATTGTGTAACTATGTGAAGACTCTCTCTCATTAAAGAATTTCAGATCTTGGTATTGTATTCAAACAGCAAGCAAAACAAAATAAAATGGCATTGCAAGGATAGCACGACTCATGTGAAGAAGCAAAAACTTAGGCTCAACCGATACTAACCGATAGTTGTTGAAGAAGAAAGGTGGGATGCCTACTGGGGCATCCCCAAGCCTAGATGCTTGAGACTTATTTAAATATTATCTTGGGGTGCCTTGGGCATCCCCAAGCTTGAGCTTTTGTGTCTCCTTAATTCCTCTCATACCATGGTTTCTCTTTCTATCAAAAGCTTCATCCACACCAAACTCAACAGGAACTCGTGAGATAGGTTAGTATAAACCAATGCAAAACCTTATCATTTTCTACTGTAGAAAATCATTAAAATTATTATTCAACATTGCATACTAAATGTCTCTGCATATTTAATACTCCTATCCTCAAATAGAATCATTAAACAAGCAAACATATGCAAACAATGTAAACATAACAGCAATCTGCCAAAACAGTACAGTCTGTAAAGAATGCAAGATTCATCATACTTCCCTAACTCCAAAAATTATGAGAAAAATACTATGCTGTAGAAGATTTATCAGATCTCATTATGCAAAAATATTCAACATTATATCACTATCTGAATTTTCTAGGGGATTTTTGCAACAGCGGTAAACTTTCTGTTTTCAAACAGCAACATGTATACTAGCAAAATAAGCATGGTAAAGGCTATCCTTGATATTTTTATTAAAAATAAAGATGCAAGACATTATTCTAAATAACAGCAAGCAAATACTAACAAAATAAAATGACGCTCCAAGCAAAACACATATCATGTGGTGAATAAAAATATAGCTCCAAGTAAAGTTACCGATGAACAAAGACTAAAGAGGGGATGCCATCCGGGGCATCCCCAAGCTTAGGCTCTTGGTTGTCCTTGAATATTATCTTGGGGTGCCTTGGGCATCCCCAAGCTTAGGCTCTTTCCACTCCTTATTCCATAGTCCATCGAATCTTTACCCAGAACTTGAAAACTTCAACCACACAAAACTCAAAAGAAAACTCGTAAGCTCTGTTAGTATAAGAAAATAAAACCACCATTTAGGTACTGTAATTAACTCATTATAAATTCATATTGGTGTAATATATACTGTATTCTAACTTCTCTATGGTTCATACCCTCCGATACTACTCATAGATTCATCAAAATAAGCAAACAACACATAGAAAACAGAATCTGTCAAAAACAGAACAATCTGTAGTAATCTGTATCAAAAGTATACTTCTGGAACTCAAACAATTCTGAAATAAATTTCTGGACCTGAGGATTGTGTCTATTAATCATCTGAAAAAAGAATCAACCTAAAAGAGCTCTCCAGTAAAAAATGGCAGCTAATATCGTGAGTGCAAAAGTTTCTGTTTTTTACAGCAAGATCACATAAACTTCACCCAAGTCTTCCCAAAGGTTCTACTTGGCACTTTATTGAAATAAAAGCTATAAAACATGATTAATACAGTAGCATAATCATGTGGACACACAAAAACAGTAAGGGTAAATATTGGGTTGTCTCCCAACAAGTGCTTTTCTTTAATGCCTTTTTAGCTAGGCATGATGATGGCAATGATGCTCACATAAAAGATAAGAATTGAAACATAATGGGAGCATCATGAAGCATATGACTAGCACATTTAAGCCTAATCCTCTTCCTATGCATAGGGATTTTGTGAGCAAACAACTTATGGGAACAATAATCAACCGGCATAGGAAGACAAAACAAGCATAGCTTCAAAACTTTAAGCACATAGAGAGGAAACTTGATATTATTGCAATTCCTACAAGCATATGTTCCTCCCTCATAATAATTTTCAGTAGCATCATGAATGAATTCCACAATATAACCAGAACATAAAGCATTCTTTTCATGATCTACAAGCATAGAAAATTTACTACTCTCCACATAAGCAAATTTCTTCTCATGAATAGTAGTGGGAGCAAACTCAACAAAATAATTATCATGTGAGGCATAATCCAATTGAAAACTAAAATCATGATGACAAGTTTCATGGTTATCATTATTATTAATAGCATACAAGTCATCACAATAATCATCATAGATAGCAACTTTGTTCTCATAATCAATTGGAACCTCTTCTGAAATAGTGAATTCATCACTAAATAAAGTCATGACCTCTCCAAATCCACTTTCATCAATATAATCATCATAAATAGGAGGCATGCTTTCATCATAACAAATATTCTCATCAAAACTTGGGGGACAAAAAATATCATCTTCATCAAACGTAGCTTCCCCAAGCTTGTGGCTTTGCATATCATTAGCATCATGGATATTCAAGGAATTCATACTAACAACATTGCAATCATGCTCATCATTCAAATATTTAGTAACAAACATTCTATAGATTTCTTCTTCTAGCACTTGAGCACAATTTTCCTATTCATCATACTCACGAAAGATATTAAAAAGATGAAGCGTATGAGACAAACTCAAATCCATTTTTTTGTAGTTTTCTTTTATAAACTAAAGTAGTGATAAAACAAGAAACAAAAAGATTCGATTGCAAGATCTAAAGATATACCTTCAAGCACTCACCTCCCCGGCAACGGTGCAAGAAAAGAGCTTGATGTCTACTACGCAACCTTCTTCTTGTAGATGCTATTGGGCCTCCAAGCGCAGAGGTTTGTAGGATAGTAGAAAATTTTCCTCAAGTGGATGGCCTAAGGTTTATCAATCCGTGGGAGGCGTAGGATGAAGATGGTCTCTCTCAAACAACCCTGCAACCAAATAACAGAAAGTCTCTTGTGTCCCGAACACACCCAATACAATGGCAAATTGTATAGGTGCACTAGTTTGGTGAAGAGATGGTGATACAAGTGCAATATGGATGGTAGATATATGTTTTTGTAATCTGAAAATATAAAAACAGCAAGGTAACTAATGATAAAAGTGAGCGTAAATGGTATTGCAATGGTAGGAAACAAGGACTAAGGTTCATACTTTCACTAGTGCCAGTTCTCTCAACAATAATAACATAATTGGATCATATAACTATCCCTCAACATGCAACAAAGAGTCACTCCAAAGACACCAATAGCAGAGAATGAACGAATAGATTATGGTAGGGTACGAAACCACCTCAAACTTATCCTTGCTGTTCTATCTATTCAAGAGTTTGTAGTAAAATAACATGAAGCTATTCCTTCCGCTCAATCTATCATAGAGTTCATACTAGAATAACACCTTAAGACACAAATCAACCAAAACCCTAATGTCACCTAGATACTCCATTGTCACCTCAAGTATCCGTGGGCATGATTATACGATATGCATCACACAATCTCAAATTCATCTATTCAACCAACACAAAGTACTTCAAAGAGTGCCCCAAAGTTTCTACCGGAGAGTCAAGACGAAAACGTGTGCCAACCCCTATGCGTAGATTCCCAAGGTCACAGAACCCGCAAGTTGATCACCAAAACATACATCAAGTGGATCGCGTGAATATCCCATTGTCACCACAGATAAGCACGACAAGACATACATCAAGTGTTCTCAAATCCTTAAAGACTCAATTCGATAAGATAACTTCAAAGGGAAAACTCAATCCATTACAAGAGATTAGAGGGGAGAAACATCATAAGATCCAACTATAATAGCAAAGCTCGCGATACATCAAGATCGTGCCATAGAGAGAACACGAGAGAGAGAGAGAGATCAAACACATAGCTACTGGTACATACCCTCAGCCCCAAGGGTGAACTACTCCCTCCTCGTCATGGATAGCGCCGGGATGATGAAGATGGCCACCGGTGATGGATCCCCCCTCCGGCAGGGTACCGGAACGGGCTCCTGAGAGGTTTTTGGTGGCTACAGAGGCTTGCGGCGGCGGAACTCTTGATCTATCTTCTATATCGATGTTTTTAGGGTACATAGGCTTATATAGGCGAAAGAAGTCGGTCGGGGGAGCCTCGAGGGGCCCACAAGAGTGGAGGGCGCGCCCAGGGGGGGGGAGGTTGGGCGCCCCCCTATCTTGTGGCTTCCTCGATGCTTCCCCGGCTTGCACTCCAAGTTTCCCGGGTCACGTTCATTCCAAAAATCACGTTGCTAAAGGTTTCATTCCGTTTGTACTCCGTTTGATATTCCTTTTCTTCGAAATACTGAAACAGACAATAAAACAGCAATATGGGCTGGGCCTCCGGTTAATAGGTTAGTCCCAAAAGTAATATAAAAGTGTATAATAAAGCCCGTAAACATTCAAAACACATAATAATATAGCATGAATGCTTCATAAATTATAGATACGTTGGAGACGTATCAACGGCTAGCAAACTTACCCATCTTTGATCAACAAGCTAGTCAAGTAGAGGCATACTAGGGACACGGTGTTTTGTCTATGTATTCAGACATGTATCAAGTTTTCGATTAATACAATTCTAGCATGAAGAATAAACATTTATCATGATATAAGGAAATATAAAATAACAACTTTATTATTGCCTCTAGGGCATATTTCCTTTAGTCTCCCAGTTGCAGTAGAGTCAATAATATAGTTTACATCTCCATGTGATTTAACACCAATAGTTCACATCTGTATGTGATTAACACCCATAGTTCACATCACCATGTGACCAACAACCAAAGGGTTTACTAGAGTCAATAATCTAGTTCACATCGCTATGCAATTAACACCCAAAGGGTACTAAGGTGTGATCATGTTTTGCTTGTGAGAGAAGTTTCGGGTCTGCAATATTCAGAGCCGTATGTATTTTGCAAATTTTCTATGTCTACAATGCTCTGCATGGAGCTACTCTAGCTAATTGCTCCCACTTTAAATATGTATCCAGATTGAAACTCACAGTCATCTGGATCGGTGTAAAAGCTTGCATCGACGTAACTCTTTACGACGAACTCTTTATCACCTCCATAACCGAGAAATATTTCTCTTAGTCCTCTTAGGTAACTAAGAATAACTTTGACCGCTGTCCAGTGATCCACTACTGGATCACTATCGTATCTCCTTGCAAAATTCATGATAAGGTACACAATAGGTCTGGTACACAGCATATCATACTTTATAGAACCTATGGCTGAGGCATAGGGAATGCCTTTCATTCTCTTTCTATTTTCTATTGTGGTCGGGTTTTGAGTCTTACTCAACTTTACATCTTGCAACAGAGGCAAGAACTCCTTCTTTGACTGTTCCATTTTGAACTACTTCAAAATCTTGTCAAGGTATGTACTCATTGAAAAATCTTATCAAGCATCTTGATATATCTCTATAGATCTTGATGCCCAATATGTAAGCAGCTTCACCGAGGTCCTTCTTTGAAAAACTCCTTTCAAACTCTCCTTTATGCTTTCCAGAAAATTCTACATCATTTCTGATCAACAATATGTCATTCATGTATACTTATCAGAAAGGGTGTAGTGCTCCCACTCACTTTCTTGTAAATACAGGCTTCACCGCAAATCTGTATAAAACTATATGGTTTTATCACCTCACCAAAGTGTATATTCCAACTCCTAGATCCTTGCACCAGTCCATAAATGGATCGCTGGAACTTGCACACTTTATTAGCACCTTTAGGATCGACAAAACTTTCTGGTTGCATCATATACAACTCTTCCTTAAGAAATCCATTAAGGAATGCAGTTTTGACATCCATTTGCCAGATTTCATAATCATAAAATGCGGCAATTGCTGACATGATTCAGATAGACTTAAGCATCGCTACGGGTGAGAAAGTCTCATCGTAGTCAACTCCTTGAACTTGTTGAAAACCCTTTGCAACAAGTCGAGCTTTATAGACAGTAACATTACCATCGATGTCAGTCTTCTTCTTGAAGATCCATTTATTCTCTATGGTTCGCCGATCATCGAGCAGATCGACCAAAGTCCACACTTTGTTCTCATACATGGATCCTATCTCAGATTTCATGGCCTCAAGCCATTTATCGGAATCGGGGCTCATCATAGGTTCTTCATAGTTCGTAGGTTCTTCATGGTCAAGTAACATGACTTCCAGAAAAGGATTACCGTACCACTCTGGTGCGAATCATGCTTTGCCATACCTACGAGGTTTTGTAGCAACTTGATATGTAGTTTCATGATCTTTATCATTAGCTTTCTTGATAGTTGGTGTAGGCATCACAGGAATAGATTTCTCGGATGAGCTACTCTCCAAATTGAGTGCAGGTACAATTACCTCATCAAGTTCTACTTTCCTCCCACTCACTTCTTTCGAGAGAAACTCCTTCTCTAGAAAGGTTCCGTTCTTAGCAACAAAAATCTTGCCTTCGGACTTGTGGTAGAAGGTGTACCGAATTGTTTCCTTAGGGTATCCTATGAATACACATTTCTCCAATTTGGGTTCGAGCTTATCGGGCTGAAGCCTTTTGACATAAGCATCACATCCCCAAACTTTAAGAAATGATAGCTTAGGTTTGCTACCAAACCACAGTTCATACGGTGCCATCTCAATGGACTTTGACGGTGCCTTGTTTAAAGTGAATGCAGCTGTCTCTAATCCATAACCCCAAAACGATAGTGGTAAATCGGTAAGAGACATCATAGATCACACAATTCCAATAAAGTGCGGTTACGATGTTCGGACACATCATTACGCTGTGGTGTTCCAGGTGGCGTGAGTTGTGAAACTATTCCACATTGTTTTAAATGAAGGCCAAACTCGTAACTCAAATATTCTCCTCCATGATCAGATCGTAGAAACTTTATTTTCTTGTTACGATGATTCTCCACTTCACTCTGAAATTCTTTGAACTTTGCAAATGTTTCACACTTGTGTTTCATTAAGTAGATATACCCATATTTTCTCAAATCATCTGTGAAGGTCAGAAAATAACGATACCCGCCACGAGCATCAACACTCATTGGACCACATACATCGGTATGTATTATTTCCAATAAGTCACTAGCTCGTGCCATTGTTTCCTAGAACGGACTTTTAGTCATCTTGCCCATAAGGCACGGTTCGCAAGCATCAAATGATTCATAATCAAGTGATTCCAAAGTCCATCTTTATGGACTTTCTTCATGTGCTTTACACCGATATGACCTAAACGGCAGTGCCACAAGTATGTTGCACTATCATTATCAACTTTGCTTCTTTTGGCATCAATATTATGAATATGTGTATCACTACGACCGAGATTCAATAAACCGTTAACATTGAGTGTATGACCATAGAAGGTTTTATTCATGTAAATAGAATAAAAAATATTCTCTCTCTTAAATGAAGAAATGTATTGCAATAAACATGATCTAATCATATTCTTGCTCAGCACAAACACAAAATTACATTTATTTAGGTTCAACACTAATCCCGAAAGTTTAGGGAGTGTGCGATGATGATCATATCAATCTTGGAACAACTTCCAACACACATCATCACTTCACTCTCTATTTATTCTGTAACTTCTATTTCGAGTTACTAGTCTTAGCAACCGAACAAGTATCAAATACCCAGGGGTTACTACGAGCACTAGTAAGGTACACATCAATAACATGTATATCAAACATACCTTTGTTCACTTTGCCATCCTTCTTATCCACCAAATATTTGGGGTAGTTCCGCTTCCAGTGACCATTTCCTTTGCAGTAGAAGCACCCAGTTTCAGGCTTAGGTCCAGCTTTGGGCTTCTTCATGGGAGTGACAACTTGCCTGCCATTCTACTTGAAGTTCCCTTTCTTTCCCTTTGCCCTTTTCTTGAAACTAGTGGTCTTGTTAATCATCAACACTTGATGCTTTTTCTTGATTTCTACCTTTGTTGATATCAGCATCACGAAGAGCTCGGGAATCACTTTTGTCATCCCTTGCATATTATAGTTCATCACGAAGTTCCAGTAACTTGGTGATGGTGACTAGAGAACTCTATCAATCACTATCTTATCTGGAAGATTAACTCCCACTTGATTCATGCGATTGTAGTACCCAGACATTTTGAGCACATGCTCACTAGCTGATCTATTCTCCTCTATCTTTTAGGCGAAGTACTTGTTGAAGGTCTCATACCTCTCGACACAGGCATGAGTCTGAAATACCAATTTCACCTCTTGGAACATCTCATATGCTCTATGGCATTCAAAATGTTTTTGAGTCCCGGTTCTAAGCCATAAAGTATGGTGCACTAAAATATTAAGTAGTCATCATATTGAGCTAGCCAAACGTTCATAACATATGCATCTGCACATGCATAGGTCTGTCACCTAGCGGTGCATCAAGGACATAATTCTTCTGTGCAACAATAAGGATAAACCTCAGATCACGGACCCAGTCCGCATTATTGCTACTATCATCTTTCAACTTAGTTTTCTCTAGGAACATATCAAAAACATAGGGAAGCTACAACGCGAGCTATTGATCTACAACATAATTTGCAAATACTATCAGGACTAAGTTCATGATAAATTAAAGTTCAATTAATCATATTACTTAAGAACTCCCACTTAGATAGACACCCCTCAAGTCATCTAAATGATACGTGATCCAAATCAGCTAAACCATGTCCGATCATCACGTGAGATGGAGTAGTCATCAATGGTGAACATCTCTATGTTGATCATATCCACTATATGACTCACGTTTGACCTTTCGGTCTCCAGTGTTCCGAGGCCATATCTGTATATGCTAGGCTCGTCAAGTTTAATCCGAGTATTCCACATGTACAAAACTGGCTTGCACCCGTTGTATTTGAACGTAGATCTTATCACACCTGATCATCATGTGGTGTCTCAGAACGAAGAACTTTTGCAACGGTGCATACTCGGGGAGAACACTTATACCTTGAAATTTTAGTAAGGGATCATCTTATAATGCTACCGCCGTACTAAGCAAAATAAGATGCATAAAAAAACATCACATGCAATTAAAATATGTGACATGGTATGGCCATCATCATCTTGTGCTTTTAATCTCCATCACCAAAGCAACGTCATGATCTCCATTGTCACTGGCTCGACATCTTGATCTCCATCATAGCGTCGTGGTCGTCTCGCCGACTATTACTTCTACAACTATCGCTACCGCTAAGTGATAAAGTAAAGCAATTACATGGCATTTGTATTTCATACAATAAAGCAACAACCATATGGCTCCTGCCAGTTGCCGATAACTTTTACAAAGCATGGTCATCTCATACAACTACGTATATCACATCATGTTTTGACCATATCACATCACAACATGCCCTGCAAAAACAATTTAGACGTCCTCTACGTTGTTGTTGCAAGTTTTACGTGGCTGCTACGGGCTTCTAGCAAGAATCGTACTTACCTACGGCACAAAAATCACAACGATGATTTATCAAGTTTGCTGTTTTAACCTTCACAAGGACCGGGCGCAGTCGAATTCGATTCAACTAAAGTTGGAGAAACAACCACCCGCCAGCCACTTTTATGCAAAACTAGTTGCATGTCTATCGGTGGAACTGGTCTCATGAACGCGGTCATGTAAGGTTTGTCCGGGCTGCTTCATCCAACAATATTGCCGAATAAAAATAAGACATTGGTGGTAAGCAGTATGGCGATCACCACCCACAACTCTTTGTGTTCTACTCGTGCATATCATCTACGCATAGACCTGGCTCTGATGCCAATGTTGGGAAATGTAGCATGCAATTTCAAAATTTTCCTACGCTCACGCAAGATCTATCTAGGAGATGCATAGCAACAATAGGTGGAGAGTGTGTCCATGTACCCTCGTAGACCGAAAGCGGAAGCTTAACTTAACGCGGTTGATGTAGTCAAACGTCTTCTCGAATCAACCGATCAAGTACCGAACGTACGACACCTCTGAGTTCTACACACGTTCAGCTCGATGACGTCCCTCAAACTCTTGATCCAGTAGAGGCACGGAGGAGTCGATGAGTTCCATCAGCACGACATCATGATGACGGTGTTGGTGAAGTGATTCGCGTAGAGCTTTGCCTAAGCACTACGACAATATGATCGGAGGAGTAAACGGTGGAGGGGGCACCACACTCGGCTAAGACAATTGATGTGTCTTTGGGGTGCCCCTGTCCCTGTATATAAAGGAGGAGGGGGAGGCTGGCCAGCCCTAGGGGGCGTGCCAAGTGGGGGGAGTCCCACTAGGACTCCTAGTCCTAGTCGGCCCGCCCCTTCCTTCCAACAGAGAGGGGGAAAGGGGAAAGATGTGGAGCGGGAGAAGGAAAGGGGGGCCACGCCCCCACCCCTTGTCCAATTCGGATTGGCTTGGGGGGGGCACCACCTCCCGTGGCCTGCCTCCTCCTCTCCACTATGGCCCATGAGGCCCATTAACTTTCCCGGGGGGTTCTGGTAACCTCCCGGTACTCCGAAAAATCCCCGAACCTCTTCAGAACCATTCTGGTGTCCGTATATAACCTTCCAATATATCAATCTTTATATCTCGACCATTTCGAGACTCCTCATCATGTCCGTGATCTCATGTGGGATTTCGAACAACCTTCGGTCACCAAACCACATAACTCATCATGTCCGTGATCTCATGTGCGGACCCTACGGGTTTGAGAACTATGTAGACATGACCGAGACACCTCTCCGGTCAATAACCAATAGCGGAACCTGGATGCTCATATTGGTTCCCACATATTCTATGAAGATCTTTATTGGTCGAACCGCTATGTCAACATATGTTATTACCTTTGTCATCGGTATGTTACTTGCCCGAGATTCGATCATTGGTATCTCCATACCTAGTTCAATCTTGTTACCGGCAAGTCTCTTTACTCGTTCCGTAATGCATCATCCCGCAACTAACTCATTAGTCACATTGCTTGCAAGGCTTCATATGATGTGCATTACCTGAGAGGGCCCAGAGATACCTCTCCGATACTCGGAGTGACAAATCCTAATCTCGATCTATGCCAACCCAACAAACACCTTCAGAGATACCTGTAGAGCATCTTTATAATCACGCATTTACATTGTGACATTTGATAGCACACAAGGTATTCCTCTAGTGTCCGGGAGTTGCATAATCTCACGGAGGGATATATATATATATATGACATGAAGAAAGCAGTAGCAATAAAACTAAACAATCATTATGCTAAGCTAACGGATGGGTCTTGTCCATCACATCATTCTCCTAATGATGTGATCCCGTTCATCAAATGACAACACATGTCTATGGCTAGGAAACTTAACAATCTTTGATCAACGAGCTACTCAATTAGAGGCATACTAGGGACACGATGTTTTGTCTATGTATTCACACATGTATCAAGTTTCTGGTTAATACAATTATAGCATGAATAATAAACATTTATCATGATATAAGGAAATATAAAATAACAACTTTATTATTGCCTCTAGGGCATATTTCCTTCACACCTAAGTCCTTTCATAAGGGCATCTACTGTATTAAATCCATGATAGTTGGCGCCCACCATGGGGCCAGAGTACGGTAGTTTTGAGTTCTTGAAGGGAAACTTCTCAAGGATCAAAGGATACACCGTGGGCTAGATAAGTAAGAGTCACCGCAACAAGATCTACATCAACGATGCTGGCTGGAGCCCTAAGGCTGACTCAATCGAGTACGGGTACCGGGTCCACTTTGGTGGAATTCATGTCTTCATCGGCAAGATCGGCGGGTCAGAGCCTGAGCCGGACATCTGCACCAACATCATCGAGATGGATCAGCGTGCGCGACCCGCCAGGGTTCAACCCAGCCGGAAGCATGTATTTGTTGGCTTTGTTCATGGGGCAGATCTTGAGGAAGGTTTTGCATCTGGTGGAGAGACAACCATCTATTCAGGTGATGAGTCCTCGGCCGAAGAGACCGAGTCAATCTATCAGCTTCAGAATGGCGGGCTTGGGGGCTATTCCGATGGTGACAGTATCCCGGACCCTTATTAGCCACCGAGCAGGGTTGCTATTTTTATGGCTGGTACGTAACCAATGATAAACTCATCAATAGCCGCTGCTATGACATCTGATTCAACTGCTGCTGTGACGACTGGGGCGAGCGACTCTGTTCGGCCGCCGACTCATGTTTTATCTGAGCTCTTGGGCACCCTGAAGGAAATATGCCCTAGAGGCAATAATAAAGTTATTATTTATTTCCTTATTTCACGGTAAATGTTTATTATTCATGCTAGAATTATATTAACCGGAAACTTAGTACATGTGTGAATACATAGACAAAACATATTGTCCCTAGTATGCCTCTACTTGACTAACTCGTTAATCAAAGATGGTTACATTTCCTAACAATAGGCATGTGTTGTCATTTGATGAACGGGATCACATCATTAGGAGAATGATTTGATGGACATGACCCATCCATTAGCTTAGCATTATGATCGTTACAGTTTCATTGCTACTGCTTTCTTCATGACTTATACATGTTCCTCAGACTATGAGATTATGCAACTCCCGAATACCGGAGGAACACCTTGTGTGCTATCAAACATCACAACGTAAAAGGGTGATTGTAAACATTCTCTATAGGTGTCTCTGAAGGTGTTTGTTGGGTTGGCATAGATCAAGATTAGGATTTGTGACACCGTGTTTCAGAGAGGTATCTCTGGGCCCTCTCGGTAATGCTCATCACTATAAGCCTTGCAAGAAATGTGACTAATGAGTTAGTTGTGGGATGAAGCTCTATGGAATGAGGAAAGAGACTTTCTGGTAATGAGATTGAACTAGGTATGATGATTCCGACGATCAAATCTCGGGCAAGTAACATACCGATGACAAAGGGAACAACGTATGTTGTTATGCAGTTTGACCGATAAAGATCTTCGTAGAATATGTAGGAGCCAATATGAGCATCCAGGTTCTGCTATTGATTATTGATCAGAGATGTGTCTCGATCATGTCAACATAGTTCTCGAACCCGTAGGGTCCGCACGCTTAATGTTTGATGATGATTTGTATTATGAGTTATGTATTTTGATGACCAAAGTTTGTTCGGAGTCTCGGATGAGATCACGGACGTGACGAGGAGTCTCAAAATGGTTGAGACATAAAGATTGATATATTGGACCATGTTATCTGGACACCAAAAGTGTTCCGGGTAGTTTCGGGTAAAAACGGCATGTCGGAGGGGTTACCGGACCCCCCCGATGGAATTAATGGGCCACCATGGGTCTTAGTGGAGAGAGAGGAGGGCCGCCAGGGCAAGCCGCTCCCCCCATTAGCAGTACGAATTGGACAAGGGAAGGGGAGGGGGTGGCGCCCCCTTTCCTACTCCCTCTCCCTCTCCTTCCTTCCCCCTCTCTTCCTTGTAGGAGAATCCTACTAGGACTAGTAGTCCTAGTAGGACTCCTCCTCTTGGGCGCGCCCCCTAGGGCCGGCCGGCTTCCCCCCTCCCTCTTTTATATACAAGGGCAGGGGGGCACCCTAGAACACACAAGTTTCTCTTAACCGTGTGTGGTGCCCCCTCCACAGTTACACACCTCGATCATACCATCGTAGTGCTTAGGCGAAGCCCTGTGCCGGTAACATCATCATCACCGTCGCCACGCCGTCGTGTTGACGGAACTCACCCTCGTACTCAACTGGATCAAGAGCACGAGGGACGTTGTCGAGCTAAACGTGTGCTGAACACGGAGGTGCCATACGTTCGGTACTTGGATCGGTTGGATCGCAAAGACGTTCGACTACATCAACCGCGTTAAGTAAACGCTTCCGCTTTCGGTCCATGAGGGTACGTGGACACACTCTCCCCTCTCGTTGCTATGCATCTCCTAGATAGATCTTGTGTGATCGTAGGATTTTTTTTGAAATTACTGCGTTCCCCAACAGTGGCATCCGAGCCAGGTCTATGCGTAGATGTTTTATGCACGAGTAGAACACAAAGAGTTGTGGGCGATAATAGTGATACTGCTTACCACCAATGTCTTACTTTCATTCGACGATATTGTTGGATAAAGCGGCCCGGACCGACATTACATGACCGCGTTCATGAGACTGGTTCTATCGACGTGCTTTGGCAGTTAGGAGGCTGGCGGGTGTCTGTTTCTCCAACTTTAGTTGAATCGAGTTTGACTATAGTCAGTCCTTGTTGAAGGTTAAAACAACACAGTTAACGAAAAATCTTTGTCGTTTTGATGCATAGGTAAGAACGGTTCTTGCTAGAAGCCCGTAGCAGCCACGTAAAATTTGCAACAACAAAGTAGAGGACGTTTAACTTGTTTTTGCAGGGCTTGCTGTGATGTGATATGGTCAAGACATGATGTGATATAAATTGTTGTATGAGATGATCATGTTTTGTAACAGAGTTATCAGCAACTGGCAGGAGCCATATGGTTATCACTTTATTGTATGCAATGCAATCGACATGCAATTGTTTTACTTTATCACTAAGCAGTAGCGATAGTAGTAGAAGCAATAGTTGGCGAGACGACAACGATGCTACCATGGAGATCAAGGTGTCGCACCAGTGACGAGGAGATCATGATGATGCTTCGGTGATGGAGATCATGAGCACAAGATGATGATGGACATATCATGTCACATATTTTGATTACATGTGATCTTTATCTTTTATGCATCTTATTTTGCTTAGTATGGCGGTAGCATTATAAGATGATCCCTTACTAAATTTCAAGGTATAAGTGTTCTCCCTGAGTATGGACGGTTGCTACAGTTCGTCGTGTCGAGACACCACGTGATGATCGGGTGTGATAAGCTCTACGTTCACATACAACAGGTGCAAGCCAGTTTTGCACACGAAGAATACTCGGGTTAAACTTGACGAGCCTAGCATATACAGATATGGCCTCGAAACACTGAGACCGAAAGGTCGAACGTGAATCATATAGTAGATATGATCAACATAGTGATGTTCACCATTGAAAACTACTCCATCTCACATGATGATCGGACATGGTTTAGTTGATTTGGATCACGTGATCATTTAGATGACTAGAGGGATGTTTATCTAAGTGGGAGTTCTTAAGTAATATGATTAATTGAACTTTAGTTTATCATGAACTGAGTCCTGGTAGTTTTTTTTGCATATCTATGTTATTATAGATCAATGGCTTGTGCTACCGTTCCTTTGAATTCTAATGCGTTCCTAGAGAAAGCTAAGTCTAAAGATGATGGCAGCAACTACACGGACTGGGTCCATAACTTGAGGATTATCCTCATTGCTGCACAGAAGAATTACGTCCTAGAAGCACCACTAGGTGCTAGGCCTACTGCAGACGCTACTGATGACGTTAAGAACGTTTGGCAGAGCAAAGCTGATGACTACTCGATAGTTCAGTGTGCCATGCTTTACAACTTAGAATCGGGACTTCAAAGACGTTTTGAACGTCATGGAGCATATGAGATGTTCCAATAGTTGAAGTTGATATTTCAAGCAAATGCCTAAGTTGAGAGATATGAAGTCTCCAAAAAGTTCTATAGCTACAAAATGGAGGAGAATAGTTATGTCAGTGAACACATACTCAGAATGCCTGGGTACCATAACCACTTGACTCAGCAGGGAGTTAATCTTCCAGATGATAGTGTCATTGACAGAGTTCTTCAATCACTGCCACCAAGCTATAAAGGTTTCGTGATGAACTATAATATGCAAGGGATGAACAAGACAATTCTTGAGCTCTTCGCTATGCTAAAGGCCGCGGAGGTAGAAATCAAAAAGGAGCATCAAGTGTTCATGGTTAACAAGACCACTAGTTTCAAGAAAAAGGGAAAATGGAAGAAGGGGAACTTCAGGAAGAACGACAAGAAAGTTGCTGCTCAGGAGAAGAAACCCAAGTCTGTACCTAAGCATGAAACTGAGTGCTTCTACTGCAAAGGGACTGGTCACTGGAAGCGGAACTGCCCCAAGTATTTGGCGGATAAGAAGGATGGCAAAGTGAAAGGTATATTTGATATACATGTTATTGATGTGTACCTTACTAATGCTCATAGTAGCGCCTGGGTACTTCATACTGGTTTTGTTGCTCATATTTGCAACTCGAAACAGGGGCTATGGATTAAATGACGATTGGCTAAGGACGAGGTGACGATGCATGTGGGAAATGGTTCCAAGGTCGATGTGATCGCTGTCGGCACACTACCTCTACATCTACCTTCGGGATTAGTTTTAGACCTGAATAATTGTTATTTGGTGCCAGCGTTGAGAATGAACATTATATCTGGATCTTGTTTGATGCGAGACGGTTATTCATTTAAATCAGAGAATAATGGTTGTTCCATTTATATGAGTAATATCTTTTATGGTCATGCACCCTTACTGAGTGGTCTATTTTTGTTGAATCTCGATCATGGTGATACACATGTTCATAATATTGAAGCCAATAGATGCAAAGTTGATAATGATAGTGCAACTTATTTTTGGCACTACCGTTTGGGCCATATCGGTGTAAAGCGCATGAAGAAACTCCATGCTGGTGGGCTTTTTGGAATCACTTGATTATGAATCACTTGGTGCTTGCGAACCAAGCCTCATGGGCAAGATGACTAAAACTCCATTCTCTGGAACAATGGAACGAGCTACTGACTTATTGGAAATAATACATACCAACGTATGCGGTCCAATGAGTGTTGAGGCTCGTGGCGGGTATCGTTATTTTCTTACCTTCACAGATGATTTGAGCAGATATGGTTATATCTACTTAATGAAGCATAAGTCTGAAACATTTGAAAAGTTCAAAGATCTTGAGAGTGAAGTGGAAAATCATTGTAACAAGAAAATAAAGTTTCTACGAGATCATGGAGGAGAATATTTTAGTTACGAGTTTGGTCTTCATTTGAAACAACATGGGATAGTTTCACTACTCACGCCACCTGGAACACCATGGCGTAATGATGCGTCCGAACGTTGTAAGCGTACTTTATTGGATATGGTGGGATCTATGATGTCTCTTACTGATTTACCGCTATCTTTTTGGGGTTATGCTTTAGAGACGGCTGCATTCACTTTAAATAGGGCACCATCAAAATCCGTTGATACGACGCCTTATGAACTGTGGTTTGGCAAGAAAACAAAGTTGCCATTTATCAAAGTTTGGGGCTGCAATGCTTATGTGAAAAAGCTTCAACCTGATAAGCTCGAACCCAAATCGGAAAAGTGCATCTTCATAGCATACCCAAAGGAAACTGTTGGGTACACCTTCTATCACAGATCTGAAGGCAAGATATTCGTTGCTAAGAATGGATCCTTTCTAGAGAAGGAGTTTCTCTCGAAAGAAGTGAGTGGAAGGAAAGTAGAACTTGATGAGGTAACTGTACCTTCTCCTGAATTGGAAAGTAGTTTGTCATAGAAATCAGTTCCAGTGATTCCTACACCAATTAGTGAGGAAGCTAATGATGATGATCATGAAACTTCAGATCAAGTTACTACAGAACCTCGTAGGTCTTCCAGAGTACGGTCCGCACCAGAGTGGTACGGTAATCCTATTCTGGAAGTCATGTTACTAGACCATGATGAACCTATGAACTATGAGGAAGTGATGATGAGCCCAGATTCCGCAAAATGGCTTGAGGCCATGAAATCTGAGATGGGATCCATGTATAAGAACAAAGTGTGGACTTTGGTGGATTTGCCCGATGATCGGTGAGCCATAGAAAATAAATGGATCTTCAAGAAGAAGACTGACACTGACAGTAATGTTACTGTCTACAAAGCTCGACTTGTTGCAAAAGGTTTTTGACAAGTTCAAGGAGTTGACTACGATGAGACTTTCTCACCCGTAGCGATGCTTAAGTTTGTCCGAATCATGTTAGCAATTGCCACATTTTATGATTATGAAATTTGGCAGATGGATGTCAAAACTGCATTCCTAAATGGGTTTCTGGAAGAAGAGTTGTATATGATGCAACCAGAATGTTTTGTTGATGCGGAGGGTGCTAACAAAGTGTGCAAGCTCCAGCGATCCATTTATGGACTCTTGCAAGCCTCTTGGAGTTGGAATAAACATTTTGATAGTGTGATCAAAGCATATGGTTTTATACAGACTTTTGGAGAAACCTGTATTTACAAGAAAGTGAGTGGGAGCTTTGTAGCATTTCTAATATTATATGTGGATGACATATTTTTGATTGGAAATGATATAGAATTTCTGGATAGCATAAAGGGATACCCGAATAAGAGTTTTTCAATGAAAGACCTCGGTGAAGCTGCTTAAATATTGGGCATCAAGATCTATAGAGATAGATCAAGATGCTTAATTGGACTTTCACAAAGCACATACCTTGATAAAGTTTTGAAGAAGTTCAGGATCAGTCAAAGAAAGGGTTCTTGCCTGTGTTACAAGGTGTGAAGTTGAGTCAGACTCAATGCCCGACCACTGCAGAAGATAGAGAGAAAATGAAAGTCATTTCCTATGCTTCAGCCATAGGTTCTATCATGTATGCAATCTTGTGTACCAGACCTGATGTGTGCCTTGCTATAAGCATAGGAGGGAGGTACCAAAGTTATCCCGGAGTGGAGCACTAGACAATGGTCAAGAACATCCTGAAATACCTGAAAAGGACTAAGGATATGTTTCTCGTTTATGGAGGTGACAAAGAGCTTGTCGTAAATGGTTACGTCAATGCAAGCTTTGACACTGATCCGGATGGCTCTAAGTCACAATCTGGATACGTATTTTTATTGAATGGTGGAGCTGTCAATTGGTGCAGTTCCAAGCAAAGCGTCATGGCGAGATCTAAGTGTGAAGCAGAGTACATAGCTGCTTCAGAAGCAGCAAATGAAGGAGTCTGGATGAATGAGTTCATATCCGATCTATGTGTCATACCTAGTTCATTGGGTATAATGAAAATCTTTTGTGACAATACTGGTGCAATTGCCTTGGCGAAGGAATCCAGATTTCACAAGAGAACCAAGCACATCAAGAGACGCTTCAATTCCATCCGTCATCAAGTGTCGGAGGGAGACATAGAGATTTGCAAGATACATACGGATCTGAATGTTGCAGACCCGTTGACTAAGCCTCTTCCACGAGCAAAACATGATCAACACTATAACTCCATGGGTGTTAGAATCATTACTTTGTAATCTAGATTATTGACTCTAGTGCATGTGGGAGACTGAAGGAAATATGCCCTAGAGGCAATAATAAAGTTATTATTTATTTCCTTGTTTCATGATAAATGTTTATTATTCATGCTAGAATTGTATTAACCGAAAACTTGGTACATGTGTGAATACATAGACAAAACATATTGTCCCTAGTATGCCTCTACTTGACTAGCTCATTAATCAAAGATGGTTACGTTTCCTAACCATAGACATATGTTGTCATTTGATGAATGGGATCACATCATTAGGAGAATGATGTGATGGACATGACCCATCCATTAGCTTAGCATTATGATCGTTACAGTTTCATTGCTACTGCTTTCTTCATGACTTATACATGTTCCTCAGACTATGAGATTATGCAACTCCCGAATACCGGAGGAACACCTTGTGTGCCATCAAATGTCACAACGTAAAAGGGTGATTATAAATATGCTCTACAGGTGTCTCCGAAGGTGTTTGTTGGGTTGGCATAGATCAAGATTAGGATTTTTCACTCCGTGTTTCGGAGAGGTATCTCTGGGCCCTCTCGGTAATGCTCATCACTATAAGCCTTGCAAGCAATGTGACTAATGAGTTAGTTGTAGGATGAAGCTTTACGGAACGAGTAAAGAGACTTTCCGGTAACGATATTGAACTAGGTATGATGATACCGATGATTGAATCTCGGGCAAGTAACATACCTATGACAAAGGGAACAACGTATATTGTTATGCAGTTTGACCGATAAAGATCTTCATAGAATATGCAGGAGCCATTATGAGCATCCAGGTTCCGCTATTGGTTATTGATCAGAGATGTGTCTCGATCATGTCTACATAGTTCTCGAACCTGTAGGGTCCGCACGCTTAACGTTCGATGATGATTTGTATTATGAGTTATGTGTTTTGATGACCGAAGTTTGTTCGAAGTCCCGGATGAGATCACGGACATGACAAGGAGTCTCAAAATGGTCGAGACATAAAGATTGATATATTGGACCATGTTATCCAGTCACCACAAGTGTTCCGTGTAGTTTCGGGTAAAAACAGAGTGCCGGAGGGGTTACCGGAACCCCCCGGGGGAACTAATGGGCTACCATGGGCCTTAGTGGAGAGAGAGGAGGCCCGCCAGGGCAGGCCGCACCCCCCTTAGCAGTCCGAATTGGACAAGGTAAGGGGGGCGCCCCCTTTCCTACTCCCTCTCCCTTTCCTTCCTTCCCCCTCTCTTCCTTGTAGGAGAATCCTACTAGGACTAGTAGTCCTAGTAGGACTCCTCCTCTTGGGCGCACCCAGGGCTGGCAGGCCTCCCCCTCCCTCCTTTATATACGGGGGCAGGGGGCACCCTAGAACACACAAGTTTCTCTTAACTGTGTGCGGTGCCCCCCTCCACAGTTACACACCTCGATCATACCATCGTAGTGCTTAGGCAAAGCCCTGCACCGGTAACATCATCATCACCATCGCCATTCCGTCGTGCTGAACAAACTCACCCTCGTCCTCAACTGGATCGAGAGCACGAGGGACATCATCGAGCTGAACGTGTGCCGAATGCGGAGGTGCTGTATGTTCGGTACTTGGATCGGTTGGATCGCGAAGATGTTCGACTACATCAACCGCGTTAACTAAACGCTTTCGTTTTCAGTCTATGAGGATACGTGGACACACTCACCCCTCTCATTGCTATGCATCTCCTATATAGATCTTGCATGATCATAGGATTTTTTTTGAAATTACTGCGTTCCCCAACACACCTGGCGACTCTGTTAGCCACGGAGGTGACTCCAGCGAATCAAGCACAACATAATGCAGAAGTTGCAAAGGTGCGAGATGAGGTGGCCAAAGCCCAAGAGGATCTTAATGCAAAGAACGCCAGGATGGCAATAGAGCGAGCTTCGATGGTGGCCGAACCACAGTGGATAAGAGTAGAAGCTTTCTGCCTTAGTCTAGATCAGAATGCATCCAATGCTACTTTTTGAAGGAGGCACCAGAGCCGCCTGCCTTCACAGTTTGAGGGGTAGAATCTTTTTAACACACCCGGGGCAGGAACGAGTAACCCACCCATGGTAACCTGGGTTGCTGAGGCGCTAGGGATCGGAGTGGCGGCCCAACCTCGTGTACCAGACCCACCTCATATGGATCCACCCCACCTCAACGAGTTCCAACACCCTCTGGCCATTATTCTAATCCAGTGGATAACATGATAGCAGCAGCTACACGGCTGGCGGCTATCCCGATCGAAGGTGAGTCTCCAGCGGCGATAAAGACCCGGAACATGGTGGAGCTTCTTCAGACAGTGGTGGCATAGCAGGCGGCTTATTCATATAACCGTGAGCGTGTTCATTCAACTCCCCACCCAAGCCAAAGCTACAACCGACATGTTGAGTCACCACTGGTTTCCAGTAGCGAGCAACGTCGTAACCCGCCTTGTAATGATGACCCGCCCCATGGACCCAACCCGCCCCATGATGACAATGTTCTGAATAATGCTCAGGCACTTGTGGATCAGGCTAGAGCTCGTCGTGAGGTGGAGACGGCGGATCAATTAGGGTCTCATTAGCAATTTCAAATAAACCCTTCGACATCTATTGAAGTTGGAATGACTTCTAGGACAGTTGGCATGCCATGTCTAGTACTAGCTCTACGCAACGAATGTTTGCCCAAGGATTTTAAGGGCCCTCGTAAGGTGCCTATTTGCACAGCTGATCTTCCACCCGAGGCTTGGATTGAGAGCTATGAGCTAGCTATGGAGATGCTAGACGTTAATGATGCTGTATGTCCCAAATACTTCACCATGATGTTGGACGGACCGGCTCGTACCTGGTTGACAGGATTACTCACCAACTCCATCAATTCATGGCCTGAGTTAAAGGCGCGCTTCATTCATAACTTTAAGGGAATGTGTAAGCAGCCTCTGACGATTATTGATCTGAATAACTATGTGCAGCGGGAGGATGAGTCGACCCACCATTGGGTTCGCCGGGTCTCAACTATTATCCATTCATCAGATAGCATTGCAGCAGGTTCAGTTGTCCTGGTCTTGGAGAAGAATTGTCACTTTACCCTACTTAAGCAGAAGCTCGGGCGGCTTAAGCGTCCATGTAATGACATGGGAGAGGTCATGGAAGCTATCATCAAATATGTCGACTCAGACACCACTAAAGACCCTGGATCTGATGATGAAAAATCCAACAAGGGAAAGAAGAGTGGTAATGGTAAGGATCAGTAGCAGAACGCGATAGGGAACAATAGTCACAACCAGGGCAACAGTGGTAAGCGCAGACAACCCGAGGGCGGGTCAGATTTTGTAGCTAACACCAACGCTGGATATAAGGGCCAGCGCCGTCATGGCAATGGTAAGCAGGCTTTTGGAGGGCCAAAATTTAATATTGAGGCGATGATGAATGAGCCTTGCCCAAAGCATAGCCTGCCCCATAAACCGACGACTCATATTTGGAAGGATTGTTTTATCATGAAAGAGTACAGGAATTCCATCTTCAATCAACATCACGGCAACAATAATGGTCCGCCTGGTGGGTCAGGATTCGGCTCACAGGGTCCCAACTTTGGTGGTAGTGGCTTCAACTCTAGATATCAAGGACAAGGAAACCAGGGTGGTTGTAATCAGCAGCCTGGTCAAGGTAACCAGAAGCAGCAATCAGGGTATCAGAGTAACCCAAAGCAGCTCAATGGGGGTCAATATCATGTTTTCACAACCAGTCTCTGCAAGAGGGATCGGAAGATTCATAAATGCATGGTCAATGCTGTTGAGCCAGTGGTACCCCAATACTTGTGGTGGTCAGAGCATCCAATAACATGGAGCGGGCGGATCACCCACCCCGGGTTGATAATCCGGGTCAACTGACATTGGTGATAGCACCTCAAGTTGGGGGTTATAAATTCACTAAGGTGCTCATGGATGGCGGCAGCAGTATTAACATCCTATATTATGACACGTTCTGGCGGATGAATTTGATGGACAAGGATCTCAAGCCATCTTCAACAGTCTTTCATGGTGTAGTGCCTGGTAAGTCGGCATATTCTATGGAAAAAATATCCTTAGAAGTGGCTTTTGGTGATGAACATGACTATAGGGCAGAGACATTGTGGTTTGAGATGGTTAAAATCAAGAGCCCGTATCATGCCTTGTTCGGGCTTCCGGCTTATGCCAAGTTTATGGCTCGACCTTGCTATGTTTATTTATAGCTTAAGATGCCAGGGCGTAAGGGTACTATCGTGGTCTATGGCAATCGGAAAATTTCTCTAGAATGTGAAGAAGGAGATGCTGCTTATGCTGAGTCAGCTTGCGCCATAGAAGAGCTAAAGTTTTATAAGGATAATGTTGACCCGACGGATATGACCCCTCTAAAGAAACCCACCATGGAGCAAGACCCTTTGCTGAAGTTTAAGTTGGCTGATGATACTAAGAAGGTTGACTTTGTCCCTGGTGACTCATCTCAGCAGTTTACAGTGGGGGCTAATATGGATCCCAAATAGGAAAGCACGCTCATCGAGTTCATCCGTGAGAATCGGGACATCTTTTCATGGAAACCTTCGGACATGCCGGGTGTACCGAGAGAATTTGCTGAGCACAGTCCTAATGTAGATCCTAAATTTAAGCTGGTCAAGCAGTTTGTTCGTTGTTTCAATGAAGAACGACATAAGGCTATTGGAGAAGAGGTGGCCCGGCTCTTGGCAGCCGGGTTTATTGTGGAGGTCTTTCATCCAGAGTGGTTGGCTAACCCGGTGCTCGTGCTCAAGAAGAATGGCACTTGGCACCATTCATAAGCTGCCTGGGAGAGAAGAATGGCACTCGTGCTAAGCCGGTTCATAAGCTGCCTGGGAGAGAAGGCCATTCCCTTATGCTAGATGATGAAGAAAACATATAATTTTGTCTGGAGTGACGCTGCGGATAAGGCATTTGAGGAGCTCAAAATGGAGTTGGCTGAGCCGCCCGTCCTTGCGGCCCCCATTGATAAGGAACCCTTGCTCTTGTATGTGGCGGCTAATAGTAAGGCCATTAGTGTGGCAGTTTTGGTGGAGCGCAAGGACGCGGGTAAGGAGTACCCCGTCCAATGGATGGCTTACTATGTCAGTGAGGTGTTGATTGAGTCTAAGCAACGATATCAACATTGGCAGAAGTTGGTATATGGGGTGTTCATGGCAAGTTGCAAGCTGAAGCACTATTTTCTTGGTTATCCCATTATCGTGGTCAGCTCTGCTCCTTTAGGCGACATTATTCAAAATAGAGAGGCCACTGGCCAGGTTGGTAAGTGGGCAATAGAACTCGGACCTCATGGTTTGAAATATGTACCAAGAACAACTATCAAACCTGAGGCTCTGGTGGATTTTATCAATGACTGGACAGAATTACAGACACCTAAGGAGAAGCCTGATAACACATATTGGACGATCCACTTTGATGGGTCCAGGCAGCTGGAAGGCTCGGGGGCTGGAGTTATTTTGACTTCCCCACGAGGTGACAAATTTTGTTACATTTTAAGGCTGATGTTTCCTTGTACTAACAATGTAGCTGAATATGAGGCTTTACTCCACGGCCTTCGAATGGACAAAGAGATGAATTTAAGCCGGGTCAGGTGCTTTGGCGACTCAAACCTGGTGGCTCAGCAAGTTTTAGGTACAAGGGATTCCAAAGACCCGTTCATGGCGGCGTATCGTCGGGCGGTTGATAACATTGTTGGGTTACTAGGTGGAGCATCTCGATCGAAGGAAGAATGAGGCGGTTGACGCCTTGAGCCGGCTTGGGTCTCAACGTAAGCTGGTGCCTCCTAATATATTTCTGGATGTATTGCATCATCCTTCAGTCAAGTTGCCATCAGAAGAGGATCTTGCTATTCCTGACCCGGAGGCGCAGTTGGTAGCGGCTCTCCATGCTATTCCTGATCGGACGCTTCCTTACTTGGCTTATATGACCCGGAGCGAGTTACCTAAGGATGAAACTTTGGCAAGGCAAATCACCAGAAGATCTAAGTCTATGACTATTGTCAATGGAGAGTTACACCGATGCAGTGTGACACGCGTGTTCCAACGTTGTGTTTCTCCTGAAGAGGGCCGTGAAATTTTAAGACAGATCCATGAAGGTGATTGTGGTCAGCATGTTGGCTCTAAATCTTTGGTGGTTAAAGCCTTTCGTCGTGGGTTTTAGTGGTCAACAGGTCACGCTGATGTAGACGATATCATCAGTAAGTGCAATGGATGTCAGAAATTTTCTCCACGGGCTCATGTGCCAGCTCAACAATTGAGGATGATTCCAATTACTTGGCCATTTACAGTTGTAGCGACCAGACCGCAAACAGTCAAGTCTTTGTGCATCAGTGTCATCCCTGGATCGGTAATGCTGACACACACAATACTCGAGGAATTATAACAGAGTTTCAATCACACACTTATTACATCGAGTCCTCATAAAGAGTATTATTACATAAATAAATCATGGCCAAAGGCCATCTAAACTAGATAACAGCGGAAGGCTTCGAAGGTAAATGAGTCCATCAACTCCAATGGCATAGCTGATACATCTCCAACGTATCTATAATTTATGAAGCATTCATGCTATTATATTATCTGTTTTGGATGTTTATGGGCTTTATTATACACTTTTATATTATTTTTGGGACTAACCTATTAACCAGAGGCCCAGCCCAAACTGTTGTTTTCTTGCCTATTTCAGTGTTTCGAAGAAAAGGAATATCAAATGAAGTCCAAACGGAATGAAACCTTCGGAAGAGTTATTTTTGGAATGGAAGCAATCCAGGAGACTTGGAGTGGACGTCAGGGAAGCTTCAAGGTGGCCACGAGGGTCAGGGGCGCGCCCTACCCCCTGGGCGCACCCCCCACCCTCGTGGCTCCCCTGACCGACTTCTTTTGCCTATATATGTCCATATACCCTAAAAACATCGAGGAACACAACAGATCGGGAGTTTTTCCGCCACAAGCCTCTATAGCCACCAAAAACCAATCGGGACCCAGTTCCGGCACCCTGCCGGAGGGGGGATCCCTCACCGGTGGCCATCTTCATCATCCCGGCGCTCTCCATGACGAGGAGGGAGTAGTTCACCCTCGAGGCTGAGGGTATGTACCAGTAGCTATGTGTTTGATCTCTCTCTCTCTCTCTCTCTCTCGTGTTCTTGATTTTGCATGATCTTGATGTATCGCGAGCTTTGCTATTATAGTTGGATCTTATGATGTTTCTCCCCCTCTACTCTCTTGTAATGGATTGAGTTTTCCCTTTGAAGTTATCTTATCGGATTGAGTCTTTAAGGATTTGAGAACACTTGATGTATGTCTTGCCGTGCTTATCTGTGGTGACAATGGGATATTCACATGATCTACTTGATGTATGTTTTGGTGATCAACTTGCGGGTTCAGTGAACTTATGCATAGGGGTTGGCACACGTTTTCGTCTTGACTCTCCGGTAGAAACTTTGGGGCACTCTTTGAAGTACTTTGTGTTGGTTGAATAGATGAATCTGAGATTGTGTGATGCATATCGTATAATCATGCCCACGGATATTTGAGGTGACAATGGAGTATCTAGGTGACATTAGGGTTTTGGTTGATTTGTGTCTTAAGGTGTTATTCTAGTACAAACTCTATGATAGATTGAACGGAAAGGATAGCTTCATGTTATTTTACTACGGACTCTTGAATAGATCGATCAGAAAGGATAACTTTGAGGTGGTTTTGTACCCTACAATAATCTCTTTGTTTGTTCTCCGCTATTAGTGACTTTGGAGTGACTCTTTGTTGCATGTTGAGGGATAGTTATATGATCCAGTTATGTTATTATTGTTGAGAGAACTTTCACTAGTGAAAGTATGAACCTTAGGCCTGGTTTCCTAGCATTGCAATACCGACATCAGTGTCATCCCTTGATCGGTAATGCGGACACACACAATACTCGAGGAATTATAACAGAGTTTCAATCACACACTTATTACATCGAGTCCTCATAAAGAGTATTATTACATAAATAAATCATGGCTGAAGGCCATCTAAACTAGATAACAGCGGAAGGCTTCAAAGGTAAATGAGTCCATCAACTCCAACGGCATAGCTGAGTGCAAAACAATGACCTATCACACCTTATTCGTCGTCTGAGTAGTTTGCAACATAAGACGTTGCAGCCCGAAACAGGTCAGCACATGGAATATGTTGACATAGTTACACTATAAAGCAATGATAATGCAAGAACTATATCTACATGCAATATTCGGCTGGTGGAGGCTGTAAGTTTCATAATTTTTGCATAAAGATAATTTTTCCTTACAACAAAGGAATAAATTCATTTAACTACTCCCATGTTGCCCATTATTTGAGAAGGTTCCTCCAACTCAAATCCCAATTAAAAGTATCATCATTAGCCCATCATCAAAATTAATTAAAGTAACGTGATGAGATCACATCAATAGATTCAAGTACTAAATACTCAAGACGTCCATAATCAGGGACATGGCTAACCATGATTAGTTTATACACTCTGCAGAGGTTTGCACACTTTTCCCCACAAGACTCGACCACATCCATGATCGGATGATCGAGACATAGACTTTCTGAACCATTAACTCTCTAATCCGGGTAGACAGTACCACCTACAACCCTCTACTTTTGCTAGTCTACCTCTTCAAGAGCTCACGCAACTTACTCAACTATGCCAGAGCCCATAATGGCTTGTGGCTGCACACGGAAGTTTCTAGCATGAATAATCTTATGGTCCCTTTGAGCCTGGGTGGCATTCCATAGGATAATCACATGGGTACTCTTGGATTTCCAGAACAAACAACACTGGGTACTCCAGGTGCCTCAACCAATCTACCCAGATTTGTATTAAAGTTGCCACCTTAAAGTTATCCAATTAAAATAACTCTCAAACTTCTATGTGTGAATCACGATCCAATCCCCATCTATGAGAATGGCTAAGCAATAATAAGCATAACGTATATTCCCAGGGTGATCAAAAGGTATTAGGCTCCTACCTCAAACACTACAACCAAACCACATCTTCCCAATCCTACCAATGCAATTGTTTGTGGGGCAGAACTAATGCATAGTAAAAACTAGGTATAAAAGAGTATGATCAAAGTGTAAATTGCCTTGCTGACGATCTGCAAACTCTAGAGATTCGTAATAACAAGCTTCACACTACGGGTAATCTAGCGTAGAGAAACAATAACATGCATAAGAAATCACTCAAACCAAACACGAGAAAACTCAAGAAAAGATCCAAATCGAACACGAAAGAAGCAATGGCTGAAACTAACAAGAGTCAAAACCTAACAGCATTATTAACATGTGAATTAGATCTTAACAGAAAGTACATGTGATTAGCTATGATTCGTAAAAAGATTCAACTCAAATGGAGCAATGAAACTCAAAATACGAACAAAACACGATTGTTTTTCTAATCTGGACTAAAGTCAAATTTCACAGTATCAAAATAATGTTCAAGTGATTAACTAGAAAGAGGGCTTCGATACGAAGATTTAGGTGCTGGTTTCATCTAATTCGGATAAACGAGTAAAAAGTTATACTAGTTTAAAGATCAGGGGCAGAATCGCGATAAAAATAATCGCAGCTAAAACACTATCGAAAATAAAATAAAACGAACAGATTAACAAATGAACGTTCGCTGTCTGAACCTAACTAGCGAACAACATTCGTTAAAATGAACGAACGGACGAACGCCCGCTAAATAAATAAACCAACGAAAACCGAACCGATCTAACAAAAAAAACAAGTCTAGGGTTTTAAAAAACCCGAACGGTTTCATACCTAAACCAAAAAAAGACCGGGGCGGCGGCTTCCGACGAGATCACGCGGGCGGCGGCGACGGTAGTCGATGGCGCGACGGTGCGGGTGGCTGCGGCGGTGGCGCGGCGTGGGGGTGGCGGCGCGGGGAGTGACGGCGGCATGGAGCGGGGAGGCGGCGACGGAGTGGCGTGGCAGCAGTGCTGCTCTGCTGCCGCTGCTGCGGGGCGGGGTGGGGCGAAAGCGGCGGGGCGGCGGCGATTTTTAAGGAGGAGGGGGGCTGCCTTGTCGGAGGGGGCAAGGCACGATGGCGGTGTCCGAGCCGGACTCCCCTTGGAGTCAGCCGGCGGCACGGGGCGCGGCGCGGGGGCGGTGGCGCAGACGGGGCTGGCTGGGCTTCGGCCCAGTTCGGTCCGCGGACTTCTTTTTCTTAAAAAAATATTTTCGCCCGAAAGGAAAAATCCTAATAAAATATATAAAAAAAATCTAAAAATGCCAAAAAAAATTCACCGTCTAAATGAAATATTTAGAACAAAGTGAACATTTTTCTGGCCTAAGAATGCAATTTTGAAAAGTGCATATTTTTCTAATTCAAATAAAATAGCAAAATAAAAATACCAGAAAAGCTGTAATTTGATTTTAAAATTCTTTCTCCAATTTTTCTCTTAATTTGAAGAAGTCATATTATCTTCGCTCCTTTATTTGTAATATTGAAATAATTGAAGAGAAAAATAATAAAACCAAATGATCCTTTCTTCAAATTTGAAATAAATTCATATATGAATTTTGTGAAACCTCCAACTCTCTTCATGGCTCGTTTAGTTGCTTAAGATTTCTAGGATCTCAACCGAATGCAAGAACAAATATGGTGTGCATATGATGATCTATGCATAACATCCAAATTGAAAATTGGGATGTTACAACAGTCTGGGGGCTTGACATGGTTGGACCCTTCAAGAGGTCTATGGATAAGAAAACCCACCTCTTGGTGGCGGTTGAAAAAATTTACCAAGTGGGTTGAGGCAGAGCCGATCAGCAAGTGTGATGCGGCAACTGCAGTCCAGTTTGTTAAAAAACTGATCTTCCATTTTGGTTACCCTCATAATATCATCACTAATAATGACACTAATTTGTCTAAAGGCGCTATGAAGGAGTTCTGTCAACGAGAGCATATTCATCTTGATGTTTCTTCTGTGGCTCATCCATAGTCTATTGGTCAAGCGAGAGGGCTAACTAAGAAATTTTGAGAGGCATTAAACCCTGACTTATGGTTCATTTGAAGCGAACGCCGGGTTGTTGGGTTGAGGAGTTAACTTCAGTACTCTGGAGTATCAATACCACCCCTAATAGGTCAACACGCTATACGCCTTTCTTCTTGGTCTACGGTGCAGAGGCGGTTCTTCCATGTGATATCCGTCATGACTCGCCTCGTGTGGCGGCTTATGTTGAAGTTGATAATGAGATAGCTCGTCAAAATGCACTTGATGCGTTGGATGAGGAGCGTGACCTTGCGGCGGCTCATTTGGCAATATATCAACAAGACCTGCATCGCTATCATAGCCGCAGAGTTAAAATCCGGACATTTCAAGAAGGCGACTTGGTGCTCCGGCTGATCCAAGATCAAACAGATATGCACAAGTTATCACCACCTTGGGAAGGACCTTTTGTGGCCAGCAAAAACTTGAATAATGGGTCTTATTACCTCATTGATATACGAGAACACAAGGATTCACGCACGTCGGAGGAGGAGACCCGCCGGCCCTGGAATATTTCTCATCTTTGGCCGTATTACACCCGAGCCATCGACTCTTGTCTTTGTACTTACATTTGCCAATGTATATATTATGATCAATATAATAAAGCCGGCATCCCTAAAAAATTCAGGGCCTCTGTCATTTAATTTCTGTGTATCTAAGTCTTTATTATTTGGTCATAAGGTCACTTAGGGGCTTCCAACCCACCGGGTTTAGCTTTCATACCCTCTTGACCCGGCGTGGACGCCAAATTATGAGTTATCTTGCTTGTTTGCAACTTGCTACTCCACCAGGTGACCCACTGAACTCTTAATAGTCAATATTTTTTAAGACCCTAAACTCGTTTAGGTTAAAACGACGGCTTGTGTCACGTGAGGGCCGGCTTACTGTGAGCTAGGATACACTCAACGACTATGCGGCCCTTGAAAGCACATGGCCCTATGAGCCAACTTGTTTGGTTGTGCTTTGGTAAGCCGGCCAGGCAATTATTTGTGATTTTTTGAATCTCTCCTCTTAAGTCTTTTGGATTTGTTTCTCCTAAAAGTTTTTTCTGTTAAGTGAATATTGAGCGATCCGAGTTATAAAGCTCTAATTGTATGACTCATGTTTGAGTATTTTGGGTTTGGTAACCTGCCCTAGCCATGGACTTTAAGTCACCAGTATGCTTTGATTTGAACAATTGAGGTCATGTGATTACACACCTTTGGGTTGTCACCCGCTCTAGATATTAATGTTCAAGACATCAATATGATCTGAAACTACAAGTATGTTTTCAATGCTTATATTAATATTTGAGATTTGGTAACCCGCCCTGGTTTTCGACTTTAAGTCGCCAGTATGTTTTGGCTTGAATGGCCTTGATTCTAGTCTTTTCTATAATTGTACAAGACTATATTATGTTTGGGTTGTTACCCGCCCTGGCTTCTGACGTTAAGTCGTTGGGGCATATGTTGTTTAACCTTTGTGCAGGACATGCAAAGCTTTGAATGTAAGTACGAGTACTGGTATGACCCATATGAGTGATTACATCAGGCAGGTCATAAAAATCAAAGTGGCGGTTCCCAAATCAAAGGTTAACATGCACGAAGGCATGACACGGCAGATCATTGTTTTCAGCTATCCTTTTACAATACATTGCTTTGAGATCGCAAAAGTTTTAAACTTCAAATGTCTTTGGAGCTATGCTCCCATAAGCCGGCATGAGAGCCACTTGGATCATCATCACTGCTTAAATTTCTTCCGGTCGTCTTGAGGATTGTGGATCATCCTGCACCGTTTCTTCCTCATCGATCATTTGAAGATCAGTCGTTGTCCAATCGATGCCAGTTAAAGCTTCGAAAGTGGCTTCATCATTGAGTATAATAGAAGGATCAATGTTAGGGGGTGAAGATATGCTTATGTCGAGGAGGAACAAGATTGACAACATTGTGAGTTGGCGTCTTAGTCTTCTGGTTGCTGCCATCATAAGCCGTTGTCTGCTTTCTTAAGTCTAGCTCTTCAATGAGTTTGCAAGCCATGGGTCGCATCTCTCAGATGCACTGATTGAAGTCTTTCTCTTCAAAAGGTGATTGATCATCTTTGAATTCCAGGCACCTGGTGGCTATTTCCTTCGGGTCAAGCTTAGATTGCCATGCTTTGGCATGGACAAGAGCGATGATGGCTCCGACTTGGGCGCCCGATGCTCGTTGTTCTTCAATCTGGCTTGGGACCGTAGAAAGATGATCCAGAATAGTCTAGATTGAACTTGGCGGCTTTCTGTTCCCTCCTAAGGCCACATTGCGGAGAGTGCCACTATATAAATGCTCTGTTAAAGAATAAACGACCTTCAGCTTCAATAGCATGTCTTGACCAAGTTTTGCACTCCTAGGGCCTGTTAAAAGGTTATATAAAAGTTGCCCTGTGAGTTAGCAATGTATGTATATATGGGAACCTAGGCAGGTTACATAAATTTGTAGGGCACATTATGCTTACCGAAGATGGCGCCTGTCATTTGCCCAATATGTTGTTTTAAGCTAGTTAACTCAACAATTTCCGGCTTAAGAGCATTTTCTGCATCTTCGGCCTTTTTGGCAAGAACAACCTTCTTAGTTTCCCAGGCGGTTCTTTCTACAGGAAAGCTCGCTTTAAGCTTTTCAATCTCTTCCAAGGAGGTTTTCAATTCTAACTTGGCTTTGGAAGTTTCTGCTTGCTGCATCTGGATGTTTTTCCTTAAGTCGCCTACTTGTGACTGCTTCATACTCTATTTTGCCTAAAAAGACAACAGTGACATAATGGTTACAACATACAACAACAAGTTTTGGTGATGCAGAGTAATTGAAGTCCCAAGCACATTGCAAGCAATATACTTGGCACTTGGGGGCTAACGTAGGTTATTTCAAAGTTTTTACAACCCAGTTCAAATTGTTAGTTTAAACCGGCCCATGGGGGCTACATATTGGAATTTTTCAAAGTACAGTGACTATAAGTCCCGGCTCATCTTGTTAAGTTAAGTTGACCCTTGGGGGATACATATTCGGATCTTGGAGTTCATTAGCAGTCTGGCTCATCTTATTATTATGAGATTATGGTTAAAAAGCTGTGTAAAGTTCATTCAAGGATTAATATCTGAAAGACCCGACTCATCCTGATAGGATAAACCGGCCTTGAAAGGCTACAATTTGAAGATTATTATTAAGTCTATAGCATACTCAACCTTTTTCTACCCTCTAGACTTGGCGGCTATATAAATATATATGGAAAGGGAGTAGTAACATACCTCATAGCGTTCCTTCATAAGGTTCACTAAACCGGCCTCCAGGTCACGGATAGTATGAAGGCGGTTCAGATAAACAATGTGGATGTCACTTGTGTCGAGGGCAGCATAATTCTCTAGATCCAGTTTCAGTTTGCCTTTTGCTGGCGGCTCTTTTTTGGCGCCGTGTTTGGCCAAAATAGTGGGATTCCTTGGCTCTGTATAGCATGTGCCAATGATGATGATGTCCTCAGCGGTCTTGTCAAGAGAACCCTCTTTAGCAGTCTTGGCAGGGCTGGGCGATTTAGGACTTGGCGGGTTATGTGTGATGGTCGGGTCAGCTTCAGTGTTCATGGGATCAAAGACTGTGGTGTCACCTTGTGGCGGCGGATCATTAGCAAGATCTTCAGGATTTTTAATTGAAGCCCCTGAGACTACTGGCGCTTGCTTCTCCGATTCACTAACTTTAGGGTCCTTTGAAGAACCGCCCATTTTCAGTTGCTTGCCCGCTTTGGCTATGCCTCTATGATGAAGATATAAGAGTATGAGCCTATCATCATTAATATTGACCAACAAATGAAAGCTCTTACCCTGGGGCAATCTTGAAGGCAGGCATCTGGGTCCTGGAAGAGTCGCCAGATGATGAATGAGATGTTCCCTGATAGTTTGAGTTAGAAGGGTTAAGTGGTTGACGAATGAGACCCGCCTTTGGAAAGGAGAGGGATGGATTTTGAGGCACCTCATTATGGCATTTGTGAGGGGCAGGTGTGTTGGGTAAGCCGGTTGCAAGGTCTCCATCCCCACTGCTCCAGGTTGTACGCCTTGCCTCGTGCTACTGTTTTTCAAAATAAAATTGGGGTCCAGATAAGCAAGAGGATGAGAAAGTCTTACTTTTCAGGAGACCCGCCGAGTTTTTTTGTCTTGGCAAAGGTTCTGAGTCGGAGGAGATTATGGTTACCTCTGCTACGTCCGCTTGGCTGGTCTCTGTATCATCCTAAGAGGAGTCAACCTCAATAAGTTGCATAAAAAGAAAGCCAAGAGAATTGAGTTCTACCTCTGACTCATTATCAAGGGCAAATAAGTCTTCAGCATCCTGCTTTTTTCCTTTGGTCTTTTTTGGAGCTCGAGATTTTCCTTTGGCCTTTTGGCCGGCTTATCTTGTAGTTTCTTGTTCCAGAAAGAAGAGCTGGCCCGAGAACATAAATCACAATGAGAAGATGTGCAGTTTATGAGTGAAAGTGCTAGTTATCGACTAGAGGGGGGGGGTGAATAGGCGATTTTTATCAAAGTCTTCAAAACGTGGAAGTTTCGAAGACAAACAATAGAAATGACCTAATTGATACGCAGCGGAAGATAAACTACAACAAGCAAGCCATAGTCAAGTATGCAATAGTGTTAACGTACAAAGACTAATAGCAGCTGGGTAGTAAGGATCAGGATGGAAGATAGTATGAAGCCAATCAACAATAGTAGTCAAACATTGAAGTCAAATAGATAAGACAGATATCCTCAGCAGAGGGGTTAGTTACCACATCAGTAGTTGAAGACAGAGCAACAGTAGCAGCATTGGAACATTCAGCAACAGAGGCAGCATTATCACGCTCAATGCATTTGAAACATGGTGGTTCAAATTCATCCTGAGCAACGCTGATTTGTTGAGCAAGTAATGAATCATGCTTCCTCAGAAGATCTTCATAATCCACTCTTATCTTTTCAAGATCTTGCTCTCTTTGAAGACATTCAGAAGAAAGTTTCTCATGATTAGACAACAGAGCATTATATTGATCTTGAAGGGCGTCAAACTTGGAATGAAGTCTCTGAAGACTCTCAGCCAAAGCTTTTGATTTATCCATTTTTTCGCCCAACATATCATCGCTCTTACTAAGCATGTTTTGAATCTTTTCCAAAGCTCTTTGTTGTTTAGTGGCAAGGGAAGCAAGTTTGACATAGCTGGGGCCAAATTCATCACCTGATTCATCATCACTAGTTTCAGAGAGATAGCGTTCAGTTACCTTAGCACCCCCTGCCATGAGGCATGGTGAAGATGAAGACGATTTAGGTGGAAAGGTCATCTCTTTAAGAGACTCCTTGTAGTCATCAAGCCAAGGATCATGACGATTAAGATGACTTTCATAGACCTCAGAAAGCCGGTCCCAAATTAGCTTCGCGTGATTGAGGTGCATGACGTTCCTGAACTGATTTCGGGACAGGCAGGAGCAGATGACATCCTTCACTGTGAGGTTCAGTAGAGTGTACTTGCGAATGTCATCAGCCTCCGCCATCTTGCATAGATCGGTAAGACCAATCTCGGTGACGGTCCACAGTTCGCTGTCCATAGCCATGAGTCGCTTCTTCATCATGGTTTTCCACCAAGGATATTCATGACCGTCAAAGGTGGGGCAAGATACATTCCTCAATCCTGCAGTCGACATAGCTAAACTCCAGGTGGTTAAACCTAATCACACAGAACAAGGGAGTACCTTGCTCTGATACCAATTGAAAGTGCTAGTTATCGACTAGAGGGGGGGGGGTGAATAGGCGATTTTTATCAAAGTCTTCAAAACATGGAAGTTTTGAAGACAAACAATAGAAATGACCTAATTGATATGCAGCGGAAGATAAACTACAACAAGCAAGCCATAGTCAAGTATGCAATAGTGTTAATGTACGAAGACTAATAGCAGCTGGGTAGTAAGGATCAGGATGGAAGATAGTATGAAGCCAATCAACAATAGTAGTCAAACATTGAAGTCAAATAGATAAGACAGATAAGCAATGACTTCACGAAGACAAACTCAAAGTAAAGGAGGGAAGGGATAGAACCAGTCACTTGTTGAAGACACAGGATTTGTTGGACCAGTTCCAGTTGCTGTGACAACTGTACATCTGGTTAGGGAGGCTGAGATTCAACTCAGAAGACCGTGTCTTCACCTTATTCCCCTTGAGCTAAGGACACCTAGTCCTCGCCCAATCACTCTGGTAAGTCTTCAAGGTAGACTTCCGAACCTTCACAGACTTCGTTCACCCGGCAATCCACAATGACTCTTGGATGCTCAGAACGCGACGCCTAACCGGCTGGAGGATACACATTCCTCAAGTGTAATAAGTCTTCAGGTCACACCGACAGAAAGACTCCAGTGATTCCTAACACTCTTTGGCTCTGGGTGTTTGGGCTTTGTCCTCGCAAGGATTTCTCTCTCAAAAGCTTCGAGGTGGGTTGCTCTCAAAACGACAAAAGCTGTAAACTAACTCTGAGCAGCCACCAATTTATGGTGTAGGGGGTGGGCTATTTATAGCCACAAGGCAACCCGACCTGATATGTCCGAAATGACCCTGGGTCACTAAGGAACTGACACGTGTTCCAATGGTCAGATTTCAAACACACACGACAACTTTACTTGGGCTACAAGCAAAGCTGACTCATCCAACTCTGGATAAGATTTTCTCTCATTGTCTTCGCCCAAAGACATAGGATTTGGGTTGAGCATCACTTCTGTCACTTTGACTTAGTTCACTTGGACCCCACTTAACAGTACGGTGGTTCCTATGACTCAACACAGAAGAAAAGGAAACAACGAAACAACTCAGTCTTCGCGCTCCATAGTCTTCACTCAATGTCTTCTCATGTCATAGTCTTCAATGTGAACCTCTTCACACACCACCATTGTCTTCAATGTCTTCATACATTTTTAGGGGTCATCTCCGGTAGGTAAACCGAATCAATGAGGGACACAACCTGCGTTATCCTGCAATTCTCACAAACGCATTAGTCCCTCAACCAACTTTGTTGTCAATACTCCAAAACCAACTAGGGGTGGTACTAGATGCACTTACAATGAGAAAGTGATAAATGAGTTAAAGAATGACTTAAAATACTTACGTTGGGAGCCGGATTAAGAGTGCAAAAAGGGTTTAGTCCTATTTTGCTGTAGCTTTCGAGAGTCTCCCCGAGCAATGACTTGGTCATCTCATTGATTTGCTGATCATCAAGACGTACTTGGCTGTGTCACTGCGGGTCCTTCACATCACATGTGTATTGTACATTAGGCTGGAGCGGCGCCTCAAAGGCAAAATCCTCCAGGTAACCCAGCAGCAAATCAGGTCAACCCGAGTCAAGCCATTAGCTAGTAAAGCTCTTATTTTTGAAAAAGTAGGCGCATACTTGGCCCGCTCTGCAACACTGATCCGGTCAGGGAGTTCAAATCTAGGGCTAAGCCGGAAGGGGCGGTAACTCGGCAGAGGATTTTCATCAGCTGTATAGGTATCTTGGTAGTAGAACCAAGTCTGGTTCCAGTCCTTGGGATGACTGGGCAGTGCAGCTGCAGGGAAAATGGCGTCTCTTCACCTCTGGATAGAAATCCCGCCGAGTTCAAGACTAGGCTCGTCTGTCATCTTAGTCTGGCGGTTCAGGTAATAGTACTCTCTAAATAAGTCAATGCTAGGCTCCTCTTGAAGGTACACCTCATAGAAGACTTGAAAGTTGCATATATTGGAAACACAGTTGGGGCCAATGTCTTGGGGGAGCAACTTATAGAAGTTCAGAGCATCCCAAAAGAATTTGGATCCGGGTGGTGAGAATCCACAGAGGAGATGATCTGAAAAGACTATAACTTCCCCCAGGAACTCGCCAATGGATGATGTTTTTTGCTGGTAAAATGCCCATCTCAACATACTAATTGAGAGATTGTTCGGTGACAGTAGAAACATCCCAATCGCATGAGGTGGCGGTCATAGTCATTTTTCATAGTGGACGTCTGAGAATAAAGTACAGCGGGTTGATATCGTGATGATAAACCGCCCAATGGTTACAAGATTTATGCTTGAGCCGGTCGGCAATTACAAGTTCATGATTAAACCGGTCACAGGTTGGCGGGTTATAAACTTTTTATTAAGGCGCCAGAGATTGGTGGGTTGTGAAATTCATTATTGAGCTGCCAAATGATGGTAAGTCGTGGGATCACTAAGTCTTTGGAAATTAATGGGAAACGAAATTGATTATTTAAACCGCTCAATATGTGTGATGGTGGGTCACATAAGCAAGGAGGTGCTGAAGATATTACTAAGTATGGACAAAAAAGTTTCACAAGCTGCAGCTATATTCATGGATCTACAGACGGTTCGAAAAGGTAAATAATAGTAAAACCTAAAAGTGACAGTGGAAGAACTAGGGGATTGTTTATGGTTCAATATGGGTGCTAAACTAGCTACTGCACTATTTTTATGGTATTTTTGGATTGAAAGACAAGTTCTATTCAAAGCTATGAAGAATTGCGATGAACTTATGAAACCTCGATGACCCAGTGCAGATCTCAATAGGCCAGAAGTGGTACCTGACGGCGGTGACGATAAGCGGGCACGTGCCACAGTTTTCAGGTTCGTTCAGGTTGATGCATCGACCCTTGTTGGAGTCACCGATGAGGGACGACCAGAGTAGCAGAGCTCTGATGACCCACAAGTATAGGGGGTCAATTTTAGACTTTTCGATAAGTAAGAGTGTCGAACCCAATGAGGAGCAGAAGAAAATGGCAAGTGGTTTTTAGCAAGGTAATGTCTGCAAGTGCTAAAATTGTAAGTAGCAGAGTAGTTTGATAGCAAGATAATTTGTAACGAGCAAGTAACAATAGTAGTAACAAAATTGCAGCAAGGTAGTCCAATCCTTTTGAGGCAAAGGACAGGCCAAAATGATCTCTTATGATAAGCAAAGTGTTCTTGAGGGTAGACGAGAATTTCATCTAGTCACTTTCATCATGTTGGTTCGATTCGTGTTCGCTACTTTGATAATTTGATATGTGGGTGGACCGGTGCTTAGATGTTGTTCTTACTTGAACAAACCTCCTACTTATAATTAGCCCCCTCGCAAGCATCCGCAACTATGAGAACAGTTTTAAGAATAAATTCTAACAATAGCATTAAACTTTTGGATCCAATCGGTCCCTTACGGAATAGAGCACAAACCAGGGTTTAAGCTTCTGTCACTCTCGCAACCCATCATCTAATAACTACTCCACAATGCATTCCCTTAGGCCCAAATATGGTGAAGTGTCATGTAGTCAACGTTCACATGACACCACTAAGGGAATCATAACATACATATCATCAAAATATCGAACACATATCAAGTTCACATGATTACTTGCAACACGATTTCTCCCGTGACCTAAAGAATGAAAGTAACTACTCACAAATGATAATCATGCTCAACATCAGAGGGGTATGAAATAGCATAATGGATCTGAACATATAATCTTCCACCAAATAAACAATATAGTAATCAACTACAAGATGTAATGAACACTACTAGTCACCCATAAGCACCAATCTATAGTTCTGGTACAAAGATTGAACACAAGAGATGAACTAGGGTTTGAGAGGAGTTGGTGATATTGAAGATGTTGATGAAGATAGCCCTCCCCAAGATGGGAGAATTGTTGGTGATGATGATGACGATGATTTCCCCCTCCGCGAGGGAAGTTCCCCCGGCGGAATCGCTTCGTCGGAGGGCAAAAGTGCTCCTTCCCAGGTTCCACCTCGAGACGGCGGTGCTTCATCCCGAAAGTCCTCTCCTGATTTTTTTCTAGGTCAAATGACTTATATACCAGAAGAGGGGCACCAGAGGTGGGCCTAGGTGAGCACAACCCACCAGGGCGTGCCTGGGCTCCCTGGCGCACCCAGGTGGGCTGTGGCCACCTTGTGGGCCTCCTCTAGTACTTATTTGCTCCAATATTCCTCAAATATTCCATAAAAATTCCTCGTAAAGTTTCAGCTCATTTGGAGTTGTGCAGAACAGGTAGCCTGACGTAGCTTTTTTAGGTCCACATTTTCAGCTGCCAGAATTCTCCCCCTTTGTGTATACCTTGCATATTATGAGAGAGAAGGCATTAGAATTACTCCAAAAAGCATTATTATACAATAAAACGACATAAATAACAGTAGGTAAACATGATGCAAAATGGACGTATCAACTCCCCAAGCTTAGACCTCGCTTGTCCTCAAGCGAAAACCGAAATTGAAAAACATGTCCACATGCTTAGAGAGAGAGGTGTCGATAAAAGCAAAAATACGGACATAGCAACACCATGTAACTTATTATAAGAGCAACAAACTTTAACATAATTTTTTTATCATAGACTTCTCATGAACAAGTGACAATTCATCACATCATCGAAGTATAAAGCATAAACTCTATTGGAAACCATCAAACTATGTTCCCAGTCAACTTTGCAACTACAATTCATCTTTTTTTTAGGAAGGGTCACGTATCGGAGCCTTTAGGCAAGTCCACATACTTAACCATCATTTAGTCTTCTATGATTGCTAACACTCACCGCGTACACATCAGCAAAACGTTTCAACCGGACACATAGAAAGATCGGGGCTTATAGTTTTGCCTCCCAACGTATTCACCTCAAGGGTGATGCCAACAATAATAACTCATGCTACCCATATTCAACTAGATATATGTGCCTAGATCTTTCCTCACCACATGATGCTTGCTAAAGGAGAAAATAAAAAGGAATAGAGAGAAGAACTTTGACTCTTGAATGAAAGTAAATACATGAATGTAAAAGATAGGCCCTTCACAGAGGGAAGCAGAGGTTGCCATGCGCTTTTTGTTTGTATGCTCAACCCCTTAGTGCAAGAGAACGTCATGTTATATTACCCCTTATGATGGCAACCTTTATTATGCAGTCTGTCGCTTTTATTCTTCGCCATCACAAGTTCGTACAACGCTCATTTTGCCTTACACTAAATGATCTTACACTTTTAGAAGCAATTTTTATTGCCCTTTTTTGCACCGATGACAACTTACTTGAAGGATCTTACTCAATCCATAGGTAGGTATGGTGGACTCTCAAACAAGATTTGGGTTTAAGGGTTTTGGATGCACAAGTAGTTTCTCTACTTAGTGCGGAATTTTTGTCTAGCAAAGATAGGGGCAAGCACCACATGTTGAAGGATCTATGACAATATAACTTCTATGTGAATATGAACAAACACAAATCATTACATTGTCTTCCTTGTACAACGTTAACAATTTTGGCATATAATATTTTGATGGGAGCTCACAATCACAAAAGATTTCCAGGATAGTGTATTTGCATGTGAATCTCTCTTCCCTTATTAATTCTTTCATGAGTTGCATCATTGACCAATGCTATGTTTGTCAGTCTACAATAAAATTTTCTACTTATACTTTTCCTTGTGTAATGTCATAACTTACCATAAGATTAGCATATGATCTTTTTCATTTATTTCCTTTCTTTTTATTGAAACAAGAAAGTAAAGAAAGCAAAACTCAAACTAAACTTTATTATATATCTCGCACACGATTACAAAGATTGATCACTAAGCAAACTCTCGAAAAGAAAGGATCAAACTAAACTTTTATTCTTCTAAAGCAAAAGATAACTATGGATCGAACTAAGAAAAGTAAAGGCAAAAAATAGTGGAGATGATATGATACCGGGGCACCTCCCCCAAGCTTGGCGAAAGCCAAGGGAGTGCCCATACCGACACTCAATTTTCTTTTGGTGATGAAGAAGGAGGTGGTGATGATGAAGTAGAAGGTTTGTCTTTCGTCCTTAGCTTACGCTTGAGGACGGAATTCTCATATTTCAGTTCACAGATCTCCCAGTCAAGCTCCAACACCTTTTTGCATAAATCTTGCTTGTTTTCCTGCAAAAGACGAAAGGGAATAAACTGGATCTTAGGCTTCTTTACTTTGTTGGGGAGACTTGACTTCTTAAATTCAACGTGCATGTCCCCAGGTTGGGGCAATGGAACTTCATCTTCCTCTGAGCCCTTCTCCTCTTTCCTCTTAGGATCATAGTCCTCTTCTTCCTGTGAAGTCCTGCCATAGTGCTCCACATCCCCATAGACCTTGGGGTTTGCAATATAATCTGCAACGTAGCTCTCACCCTCCGAGTCTTGGGACAACATAATTTCAGATCTGTCAGGAAAACATCGAGAAAAGAAAACAAGAGATTTCTCCGTGATACGGAGGTCAACAGGTTCGGGGGGTATATAAGATTTTTTATCTTGGGTAACAAGTAGAATGGAAGAAAAATAGAGTCCGGAAAGTACCCGAGGTGGGCACAACCCATCGGGGGGCGCCTGGCTGCCAGGCGCCCCCTGGTGTATCGTGCCCACCAGGGTCACTTTCCTGGAAGTTTCTTATTTTCCTAATTTTTTAAATATTCCAAAAATGACAAAAAATATTATTGCGGATTTTTTAGGGACCGTTTACTTACCGTATCACGTACCTCCCTTTTTTCACGATTATAGAGTGTTCCGAAAAGTTTCTTTAATGTGTTCTTCTGGTGTCATAGTTTGGATAATATTGCTTTCAACATTAATGGGCGTACCTGACATATAATGTTCTATTCGTTGCCCATTAACAACCTTCGGGTTAGTACCTTCGGCATTATTTATTTTGATAGCTCCAGATCGATAAACCTCCTCTATAACATAGGGTCCTTCCCATTTGGAGAGGAGTTTTTCTGCAAAGAATCTGAAACGGGAGTTGTCAAAAGAACATATTCTCCAACCTTGAACTCACGCTTTTGGATTCTTTTGTCATGCCATATTTTAACTTTTTCTTTGAATAACTCTGCATTTTCATAAGCTTGGGTTCTCCATTCATCTAATGAGCTAATATCAAATAACCTCTTTTCACCAACAAGTTTGAAATCATAATTGAGTTCTTTGATTGCCCAATATGCTTTATGTTCTAACTCAAGAGGCAAATGACAAGCTTTTCCATAAACCATTTTATAAGGAGACATACCCATAGGATTTTTATATACTGTCCTATAAGCCCAAAGTGCATCATATAGTTTCTTAGACCAATTCTTTCGGGACCTATTGATAATCTTTTGTAAGATTAGTTTTATTTCTCTATTGCTAAGTTCAACTTGACCACTAGACTGAGGATGATAAGGTGATGCAATTCTATGGTTAACATCATACTTGGCAAGCATTTTACGAAAAGCACCATGAATAAAGTGTGAACCACCATCAGTCATTAAATATCTAGGGACTCCAAACCTTGGGAAAATAACTTCCTTAAGCATCTTAATAGAGGTGTTGTGATCAACACTACTAGTTGGAATAGCTTCTACCCACTTAGTAACATAATCAACAACAACCAAAAAATGAGTATACCCATTAGAGGAAGGAAAAGGTCCCATGAAATCAAATCCCCAAACATCAAATGGTTCAACATCAAGTGAATAATTCCTAGGAATTTCTTGACGCTTACCGATATTACCTATTCTTTGACATTCATCACAAGACAAGATGAATTTACGTGCATCCTTGAAGAGAGTAGGCCAATAAAAACCAGATTGCAATACCTTATGAGCAGTTCTGTCTCCCGTGTGATGTCCTCCATAAGCCTCGAAGTGACATTTCCAAAGGATTTGTTCCTGTTCATGCTCAGGTACAAAACGTCTAATAATACCATCTACTCCTTTATAAAGATGTGGGTCATCCCAAAAGTAATGTCTTAAATCATAGAAGAATTTTTTCTTTTGTTGGTATGTGAAGCTAGGTGGTATATATTTAGCAACAATATAATTAGCATAGTCAGCATACCAAGGTGTGCTGTTAGAAACATTTATTGCAGCTAACTGTTCATCAGGAAAGCTATCATTAATAGGTTGTGGGTCATCAAGAATATTTTCAAGCCTAGACAAGTTATCAGCTATGGGGTTCTCTGCTCCTTTCCTATCAGCGATATGCAAATAAAATTCTTGTAGTAGAAGAACCCACCTAATGAGTCTAGGTTTAGCATCTTTCATTTCCATAAGATATATTTTATAGCAGCATGATCGGTGTGAACAATCACTTTAGAATCAACAATGTAAGATCTGAATTTATCACAAGCAAACACTACTGCTAAGAATTCTTTTCCAGTAGTAGCATAATTTCGTTGAGCACTGTCCAGAGCTTTACTAGCATAATGGATAACATTCAATTTCTTATCAACTCTTTGTCCTAGAACAGCACCAACAACATAATCACTAGCATCACACATAATCTCAAAAGGCAAGTTCCAATCAGGTGGTTGAAGAACAGGTGTAGTAATTAAGACTTTCTTTAGTGTTTCGAAGGCTTCCAAATAATCATCATCAAACACAAAAGGAATATCCTTTTGCAAAAGATTTGTAAGAGGCCTAGAAATTTTAGAGAAGTCTTTGATAAACCTCCTATAGAAACCAGCATGACCAAGGAAACTATCAATACCTTTGATATCTTTAGGACATGGCATTTTCTCAATTGCATCAACCTTGGCTTTGTCCAGCTCAATGCCTCTTTCAGAAATTTTATGGCCCAAAATGGTACCTTCATTAACCATAAAGTGGCACTTCTCCCAATTCAAGACAAGATTTGTTTGTTCACATCTCTGCAAAACTTGATCAAGATTTCTTAAACAATCATCAAAAGACTTCTAATAAACAGAAAAGTCATCCATGAAAACCTCAACAATCCTTTCATAAAAATCAGAGAATATAGCAGTCATACATCTCTGAAAGGTAGTAGGTGCATTACATAAACCAAAAGGCATACGTCTATAAGCATAGGTTCCGAAAGGACAAGTAAAAGTGGTCTTTTCTTGATCAGGTTGTGAAACATGTATTTGTGAAAAACCAGAATATCCATCAAGGAAGCAAAAATGTGTGTGCTTAGATAATCTTTCTAACATTTGATCAATAAAAGGCAAAGGGTAATGATCTTTTATAGTTGCTTTATTTAATTTTTTATAATCAATTACCATCCTATAGCCTGTGACAATTCTTTGTGGAATAAGCTCATTCTTATCATTAGGAACAACAGTGAAAGTGCAACTATCTCTGGGTGGTTTTGGTAATGATTAACAACGTATAGCTCATTAAACTAATGCTATTTCAAGAAGAATATTCTAGGAAAGTTCAATGATTGGCATGGCATGGATTAGCAATGTGGACCCCTCAAAATGCTAAGGACAAAGGATTAGCTCAAGCTCTAAAAACTCAAGACTCTACTTTTTACTTTTAGTGATCCAAGATCACATTGAGTCCATAGGAAAGTGATGACCCACAAGTATAGGGGATCTATCATAGTCCTTTTGATAAGTAGAGTGTCGAACCCAACGAGGAGCAGAAGGAAATGACAAGCGGTTTTCAGTAAGGTATTCTCTGCAAGCACTGAAATTATCGGTAACAGATAGTTTTGTGATAAGGTAATTTGTAACGGGTACAAGCAACAAAAGTAAACAGGGTGCAGCAAGGTGGCCCAATCCTTTTTGTAGCAAATGAAAAGCCTGGACAAACTCTTATATAAAGGAAAACACTCCCGAGGACACATGGGAATTATCGTCAAGCTAGTTTTCATCACGCTCATATGATTCACGTTCGTTACTTTGATAATTTGATATGTGGGTGGACCGGTTCTTGGGTGCTTCCCTTCCTTGGACAAGCATCCCACTTATGATTAAGTAATCTCGCAAGCATCCTCAACTACGAAAGAAGAATTAAGGTAAACCTAACCATAACATAAAACGTATGGATCCAAATCAGCCCCTTACAAAGCAATGCATAAACTAGGGTTTAAGATTCTGTCACTCTAGCAACCCATCATCTACTTATTAATTCCCAATGCCTTCCCCTAGGCCCAAATAATGGTGAAGTGTCATGTAGTCGACGTTCACATAACACCACTATAGGAAACACAACATACATCTTATCAAAATATCGAACGAATACCAAATTCTTATGACTACTTATAGCAGGACTTCTCCCATGTCCTCAGGAACAAACGTAACTACTCACAAATCATATTCATGTTCATAATCAGAGGGGTATTAATATGCATTAAGGATCTGAACATATAATCTTCCACTGAATAAACCAACTAGCATCAACTACAAGGAGTAATCAACACTACTAGCAACCCACAGGTACCAATCTGAGGTTTTGGGACAAAGATCAGATACAAGAGATGAACTAGGGTTTGAGAGGAGATGGTGCTGGTGAAGATGTTGATGGAGATTGGCCCCCTCCCAATGAGAGGATCTATGGTGATGACGATGGTGACGATTTCCCCCCTCCCGGAGGGATGTTTCCCTGGCAGAACAGCTCTGCCGGAGCCCTAGATTGGTTCCGCCAAGGTTCCGCCTCGAGATGGCGATGCTTCGTCCCAAGAGCTTCTTATGATTTTTTCCAGGGCGAAAGACTTCATATAGAAAAAGATGGGGACTGGAGGCCTACCAGGGGGCCCATGAGACAAGGGGGTAGGGCGCGCCTCCCACCCTCGTGGATAGGGTGTGGGCCCCCTCTGGTTGATTCTTTCGCCAATATTTTTTATTAATTCCAAAACGTGCCTCCGTGAAGTTTCAGGACTTTTGGAGTTGTGCAGAATAGGTCTCTAATATTTGCTCCTTTTCCAGCCCAGAATTCCAGCTGCCGGCATTCTCCCTCTTCATGTAAACCTTGTAAAATAAGAGAGAAAAGGCATAAGTATTGTGACATAATGTGTAATAACAGCCCATAATGCAATAAATATCAATATCAAAGCATGATGCAAAATGGACGTATCAACTCCCCCAAGCTTAGACCTTGCTTGTCCTCAAGCGGAATCCAAAATCGAAAAATATGTCCACATGTTTTAGAGATGGAGGTGTCGATAAAATAAAATACAGACGTGAGGGCATCATGATCATTCTTGAAACAACAACATATATAAATATATATTGTCATATGATTTCTTATGCTAAAGTAACAATCTATTCAGAATGTCAAGTATGAATCAGAAACTTCATTAAAAACTAACAAACTATAATCTTGGTCATTGAAGCAATTGTAATTTATATAACATCGGAAAGAATCAGTATAAGAGCTTTTCAGCAAGTCCACATACTCAACTATCATTTAGTCTTTCACAATTGCTAACACTCATGCAATACTTATGGGTATGGAGTTTTAATCGGAGACAGAGAAAGATAGGGGCTTATAGTGTTGCCTCCCAACCTTTTACCTCAAGGGTAATGTCAACAATAATAGTTTATTATAACTTACATCCAATTGGATATATATATATATATATATATATATATATATATATCAGGATCTTTCCAACACAATGTGCTTGCCAAAGGATAAAATGTAAAAAGGAAAGGTGAAGATCACCATGACTCTTGCATAAGGCATAAGACAAAAAAAAGATAGGCCCTTCGCAGAGGGAAGCAGAGGTTGTCATGTGCTTTTATGGTTGGATGCACAAAACGTCACTTTATATTGCCCCTTGTGATATGGACCTTTATTATGCAGTCCGTCGCTTTTATTACTTCCATATCACAAGATCGTATAAAGCTTATTTTCTCCACACTAATAAATCATACATATTTAAAGAGCAATTTTTATTGCTTGTAACAATGACAACTTACTTGAAGGATCTTACTCAATCCATAGGTAGATATGGTGGACTCTCATGGCATACTAGGTTTAAGGATATTTGGAAGCACAAGTAGTATCTCTACTTGGTGCAAATAATTTGGCTAGCATGAGGGGGAAAGGCAAGCTCAACATGTTGGATGATCCATGACAATATACTTTATTTCAGATATAAGAAAACATAACCCATTACATTGTCTTCCCTGTCCAACATCAACTTTTTAGAATGTCATATTTTAATGAGTGCCCACAATCATAAAAGATGTCCGAGTTATATTTATATGGGAGAATCTCTCTTTCTCTTTTACTTCCTATTAATTGCAACGATGACCAAAAATATGTTTGTCAACTCTTAACAACTTTTATTCACCATACTCTTTATATGTGAAGTCATTACTCTCCATAAGATCAATATGATCTCGTTATTTCTTTTTATTCTCTCTTTTTTCTTTAATTCCCTCAAGATCATAACAGGATAATCAAGCCCTTGACTCAACACTAATCTTTATTATATATATAGCTCACGGACTCGATTACATAGAAGGATCATCAAGCAAAATTCAAAACTAAATCATACTAAAACTTTATTCTAACATATCAAGAGATTACCAAAAGGATTGAACTAAGGAAAACGATAAAGATAGAAGTGTGATGGTGATACGATACTAGGGCACCTCCCCAAGCTTGGCAATTGCCAAGGGGAGTGCCCATACCCATGTGTTTATGTCTCTTTCTTCGGAGGTGGTGATGGTGATGACGATGACAATTGTGCCCTAAGCTTCTTCATATTGTAATTGAGGGGAGAAATTTCCTCCTTTAAATCATCGACCTCCAATTCTAGCTTCAAGATCTTGTCACATAAATCTCCTTTGCTTTTCTGCCGAAAACGAGAAGGAATAGATCGATTGTTAGACAGTTTAGCCCTCTTAGGGAGACTAGACTTCTTGAACTTCACGTGCATATCCCCAGGTTGAGGTGGAGGGACATCCTCCTCCTCCTGACTTGAATCATTGATCCTCATCAAATGAGCATCCTCCTCATCATCCGTAGTTCGACCACAAGGAGATAGATCCCCATAGGTCTTTGGTTCAGTAATGAGATGTGAGACATAGCTCTCTCCGTTGGAATCCTGAGATGACATCTTGCTCCAAATCTGCTACAGAAACAACTCAAAACAAACACAAAGGATATTTGCGTGGTATGGTGGTCAAAACCTTTGGGAGATTATATAATGAATTTTTACTGACCAAAAGAAGTATCCTGCAAGAAAACAGAGAACGGAGAGCACACGAGGTGCCCACGAGGCAGGGGGGTGCGCCTAGGGGGGTAGGGCACGCCCTCCACCCTCGTGGATGCCTCATGTCCTTCCCGGACTACTTCTTATTTTCCTATTTTCTTAAGTATTCCAAAATGGAGAAAAAATGCTACTAGAACTGTTTTGGAGTCGGTTTACTTACCGTACCACATACCTATTCCTTTTCGGAATCTGAAACATTCTGGAAAGTGTCCCTTATGTATTCCTCCAGGGTTACGGTTTCAATAGCATTGGTTTCAACATTTATGGAATTACATGAGATATAATGTTTGATCCTTTGACCGTTCACCACCTTCGGATTTGTGCCTTCGAAGTTGTTGATTTTTATGGCACCAGAACGATAGACCTCCTCGATAACATAAGGGCCTTCCCATTTAGAGAGAAGTTCTCCTGCAAAAAAATCTTAAACGAGAGTTGTATAGCAAAACATAATCACCTACATTAAACTCACGCTTTTGTATCCTTTTGTCATGCCATCTTTTCACTTTTTCTTTAAACAGTTTGGCATTCTCATAGGCTTGAGTTCTCCATTCATCAAGTGAGCTAATGTCAAATAGCCTCTTCTCACTGGCAAGTTTGAAATCATAATTGACCTCTTTAACAGCCCAATACGCCTTATGTTCTAGTTCGAGAGGTAAGTGACAAGCTTTTCCAGAAACCATTTTATAAGGAGACATACCCATAGGATTTCTAGATGCAGTTCTATAGGCCCATAATGCGTCATCAAGTTTCTTGGACCAATTCTTTCAAGATCTATTAACAGTCTTTTGCAAAATTAATTTGAGATCTCTATTACTCAGTTCTACTTGGCCACTAGACTGTGGGTGATATGGAGATGCAATTCTATGATTAACATCATATTTAGCAAGCATTTTATGGAAAGCACCATGACTAAAATGTGAACCACCATCAGTCATTAAGTATCTAGGGACTCCAAACCTCAGAAAAATAACTTCTTTGAGCATCTTAATAGAGGTGTTATGATCATCACTACTAGTTGGAATAGCTTCTACCCACTTAGTAATGTAACCAACAACAACTAAAATATGTGTATACCCATTAGAGGAAGGAAACGGTCCCATATAATCAAAGCCCCAAACATCAAATGGTTCAATAACAAGTGAATAATTCATTGACATTTCTTGATGTCTACTAATATTACCAATTCTTTGACATTCATTGCAAGACAAGACAAACTTACGGGCATCTTTGAAGAGAGTAGGCCAATAAAAACCGGATTGCAATACCTCATCTGTAGTTCTATCTCCAGCGTGGTGCCCTCCATAAGCCTCGGAGTGACACTTGCGTAGGATCTATTCCTGTTCATGCTCAGGTACACAATGTCTAATAACATCATCTACTCCTTCTTTATAAAGGTGTGGGTCATCCCAGAAGTAATGTCTTAAATCATAGATTTTTTTGCTAGTATGTGAAACTAGGTGGTATAAATTTGGCAACAATGTAATTAGCATAATCAGCATGGAGTAGTACGAGAAGCATTTATGACAGCTAGTTGTTCATCAGGAAAGCTATCATCAATAGGTAGTGGGTCATCAAGAACATTTTCTAACCTAGACAAGTTGTTTGCAACGGGGTTCTCAACTCCCTTTCTATCAATAATATGCAAATCAAATTCTTGTAGTAAGAGAACCCATGTAATAAGTCTAGGTTTAGCATCTTTCTTTTCCATAAGATATTTAATAGCAGCATGATCAGTGTGAACTGTTACTTTAGAGTAAACAATGTAAGGTCTGAACTTATCACAAGCAAATACAACTGCTAAAAATTCTTTTTCAGTAGTAGCATAATTTCTCTGGGCACTGTCTAGAGTTTTACTAGCATATTGGATAACATTTAGTTTCTTATCAACTCTTTGTCCTAGAACAACACCTACAACATAATCAGTAGCATCACACATAATTTCAAAGGGTAAATTCCAATCAGGTGGCTGAACAATAGGTGCAGAAATCAAAGCTTTCTTAAGTATTTCAAATGCTTCTACACAATCATCATCAAAGACAAAAGGAATATCTTTTTGTAAGAGGTTAGTCAGAGGCCTAGAAATTTTAGAGAAGTCTTTAATGAACATCCTATAAAAACCAGCATGACCAAGGAAACTTCTTATACCTTTAATGTCCTTGGGACATGGCATCTTTTCAATGGCGTCAACTTTAGCTTTATGAACCCCAATACCTCTTTCAGAAACTTTATGCCCCAAGACAATACCTTCATTAACCATAAAGTGGCACTTCTCCCAATTCAAGACAAGATTAGTTTCTTTGCATCTCTGCAAAACTCGATCAAGGTTGCTCAAGCAATTATCAAAAGAAGTTCCATATACGGAAAAATCATCCATGAAAACCTCAACAATCTTTTCGCAAAAATCAGAGAATATAGCCATCATGCATCTTTGAAAGGTAGCAGGTGCATTACATAAACCAAAAGTCATACATCTATAAGCAAAGGTACCAAAAGGGCAAGTAAAAGTGGTCTTATCTTGATCCTCTTTTGACACAGGTATTTGAGAGAAACTAGAATAACCATCTAGAAAGCAAAAATGGGTATGTTTAGAAAAATCTTTCTAGCATTTGATCAATAAAAGGTAAAGGGTAAGGATCTTTTCTAGTAGCTTTATTTAATTTGCAGAAACCAATAACCATCCTATAATCTGTAACAATTATTTGTGGGATCAATTCATCTTTATCATCAGCAACGGGATAAACTATACCTGCCTCCAAAAGCTTTAGTATTTCTTTTCTTACCACTTCTTTCATCTTAGGATTTAACCGTCGTTGGTGATCAACAACTGGTTTAGCGTCTTTCTCCAATTTATCTTGTGTTGGCATAGAGTGGTACTAATGCCCTTAAGGTCATCAAGAGTATATCCAATAGCAGTACGGTGCTCCTTCAGAGTTTTCAATAATTTCTCCTCTTCCTGCTCTGAAAGGTTAGCACTAATAATAATAGGATATATCTTCTTTTCATCAAGATAAGCATATTTAAGAGTATCAGGTAATGGTTTAAGCTCAAACACGGGATCACCCTTGGGTGGTGGAGGATCCCCTAGGATTTCAACATGCAAGTTGTTTTTCAAAATAGGTCCCTGTTTAAAGAATACTTCATCTATTTCCCTTCTTTCATTCATAAACATATCATTTTCATGGTCTAGCAAATATTGTTCTAAAGGATCATTAGGAGGCACGTCAATAGAAGCAAGACCAATAATTTCATCCTTACTAGGCAATTCTTTATCATGGGTTGTCTACGAAATTTAGCAAAGTTAAAGTCATGAGACATATCCCCTAACCCAATCGTAACAATATACTTTTAGCAATCTATCCTAGCATTAACAGTGTTCAAGAAGGGTCTACCAAATATAATGGGACAAAAGTCATCTTGTGGGGAACCAAGAACAAGAAAATAAGAAGGATATTTAACTTTCCCACACAAGACTTCAACATCTCTAACAATCCCAACTGGTGAAATAGTATCTCTATTGGCAAGCTTAATTGTAATATCAATACCTTCTAACTTAGCAGGTGCAATATCATGCATAATTTCTTCGTATAAAGAATGAAGTATTGCACTTGCACTAGCACCCATATCACATAAGCCATGATAGCAATGATCTCCTATTTTAACGTAAATAACAGGCATGCCTATAACAGGTCTATGTTTATTTTTAGTATCGGGTCTAGCAATTCTAGCAACTTCATCACAGAAGTAAATAACATGCCCATCGATATTATCGGCCAAGAGATCTTGAACCATAGCAATACTAGGTTCAACTTTAATTTGCTCAGGGGGCGTAGGTGTTCTAGTATTACTCTTACGAACCATAGTTGAAGCTTTAGCATGATCCTTTATTCTAACAGGGAAAGATGGTTTCTCAGTATAAGCGGTAGGAACAATAGAATCAACATTACAAATGATAGTCTTTTCTTCAACTTTAATAGGTTCAACTACTTTTACTTCAATGGGAGGATGATATTTAAATCACTTCTCCTTAGGGAGATCGACATGAGTAGCAAATGATTCACAGAAATAAGCTACTATCTCAGAGTCAAGTCCATATTTAGTGCTAAATTCACGGAAAACATCGATATCCATAAAAGATTTAACACAATCAAACTTAGGTGTCATACCTGACTCCTTACCTTCGTCGAGATCACAATCTTCAGAGCTGTGTTTAATTATTTTCAATAAATCCCATCTGAATTCAATAGTCTTCATCATAAAAGAACCAGTACAAGAAGTATCGAGCATGGAGCGATTGTTGAGAGAAAGCCGAGCATAAATTTTTTGAATAATAATTTCTCTTGAGAGCTCATGATTGGGGCATGAATATAACATTGACTTAAGCCTCCCCCAAGCTTGAGCGATGCTTTCTCCTTCGTGAGGCCAAAAATTTTATATATAATTACAATCACGATGAACCTGATGCATAGGATAAAACTTATGATGAAATTCCAATTTCAATCGGTTGTAGTTCCATGATCCCATATCATCACATAGCTTAAACCATGTCAATGCCTATCCCTTCAAAGATAAAGGGAAGACCTTCTTATAAAATCCTCGGGCATACCTTCAAGCTTAAATAACACACAAACTTCATCCACATAGATTAGGTGCAAATCGGGATGCAATGTTCCATCTCCTGTAGAGGATTAGCTAGCGGTTTCTCTATCGTACCCGAAGGAATTTCAAAGTAAACATTTTCAGTAGATTCAGTAGGTTGAGGAGCAACTCCTTGCTCTACTGGTCGGGGTGAAGATACCCCGAACAAGCCCCTCAAAGGATTACTTTCCATAGTAACAAGTGACAGTAAATTTCAGCACACTATATAAATTTTTCCTTACCAATTTCCACTTACCAAAGGCGCTTCACTCCTCGGTAACGGTGCCAGAAAAGAGTCTTTATGACCCACAAGTATAGGGGATCTATCGTAGTCCTTTCGATAAGTAAGAGTGTCAAACCCAACGAGGAGCAGAAGGAAATGACAAGCGGTTTTCAGTAAGGTATTCTCTGCAAGCACTAGAATTATTGGTAAAAGATAGTTTTGTGATAAGGTAATTTGTAACGGGTAACAAGCAACAAAAGTAAACAAGGTGCAGTAAGGTGGCCCAATCCTTTTTGTAGCAAAGGACAAGCCTGGACAAACTCTTATATAAAGGAAAACGCTCCCGAGGACACATGGGAATTATCGTCAAGCTAGTTTTCATCACGCTCATATGATTCGCGTTTGTTACTTTGATAATTTGATATGTGGGTCGACTGGTGCTTGGGTGCTGCCCTTACTTGGACAAGCATCCTGATGACCCACAAGTGTAGGGGATCTATCATAGTCCTTTTGATAAGTAAGAGTGTCGAACCCAACGAGGAGCAGAAGGAAATGATAAGTGGTTTTTAGTAAGGTTTTCTCTACAAGCACTGAAATTGTAAGTAATAGATAGTTTTGTGATAAGATAAATTGTAACGAGTAATAAGAAATAAAAGTAAATAAGGTGCAGCAAGGTGGCCCAATCCTTTTTGTAGCAAAGGATAAGCCTGGACAATTTCTTATAATGAGAAAAGTGCTCCCGAGGACACATGGGAATTATCATCAAGCTAGTTTCATCACGTTCATATGATTCGCGTTTGGTACTTTGATAATTTGATATGTGGGTGGACCGGTGCTTGGGTACTGCCCTTACTTGGACAAGCGTCCCACTTACGATTAACCCCTATTGCAAGCATCCGTAACTACAACAAAAGTATTAAGGTAAACCTAACCACAACATTAAACATATGGATCCAAATCAGCCCCTAACGAAGCAACACATAAACTAGGGTTTAAGCTTCTATCACTCTAGCAACCCATCATCTACTTATTACTTACCAATGCCTTCCTCTAGGCCCAATAATGGTGAAGTGTCATGTAGTCGACGTTCACATAACACCACTAGAGGAAAGACAACATACATCTCATCAAAATATCGAACGAATACCAAATTCACATGACTACTAATAGCAAGACTTCACCCATGTCCTCAGGAACAAACATAACTACTCACAAAGCATATTCATGTTCATAATCAGAGGTGTCATAATATGCATTAAGGATCTGAACATATAATCTTTCACCAAGTAAACCAATAAGTATCAACTACAAGGAGTAATCAACACTACTAGCAACCCACAGGTACCAATTTGTGGTTTTGGATACAAGATTGGATACAAGAGATGAACTAGGCTTTGAGAGGAGATGGTTCTAGTGAAGATGTTGATGGAGATTGACCCTCTCCTGGTGGGAGGATCGTTGGTGATGACAATGGTGATGATTTCCCCCTCCCGGAGGGAAGTATCCCCGGCAGAACAGCTATGCCAGAGCTCTAGATTGGTTCTGCCAAGGTTCCGCCTCGTGGCGACGGAGTTTCATCTCGTAAGCTTGCCCGTGATTTTTTCCAGGGTAAAAGCCTTCATATAGCGGAAGATGGACACCGGGGGGCCACCAGGGGGCCCAGGAGACACAGGGCGCGCCCAGTGGGGGTGGGCGCGCCCCCACCCTCCTGGCCAGGGTGTGGGCCCCCTGAGGTGTTTCTTTCACTCAATAATTCCTAATAAATCCACATAACATAAGACTTCTCCCCCAATTCTGTTTAGTTGAGCTTCTCGATTTGTCAGCATTCCTCAAGAAGTATAAATAATAGCAATTCCCATTCCACCCAAAACTTTAGGAATTCCTTGATACTAAGGCCGACTTTCGTCTCTGCTCGACGGGTGAGTCTTGCAGTCAAGCTCCCTTCCGCCTTTGCACTCGAGGACCAATATCCGTCTGGCCCGAGGAAACCTTTGCACGCCTCCGTTACCTTTTGGGAGGCCTACGCCCCATAGAAACTGTCTACCTGAGACTGTCCCTTGGCCCGCGGGTCTGACACAAGGTTAGAATCTGAGCTCTTCCAGAGTGGTATCTCACTGATGGCTCGGCCCCCCCAGGGACTATCTAAACTGATTAGTTTTTGTCTATAAACTCCCAGTGCATCATAAGAACTAGAAAAATGGGGTTCTTTATCTTTCCTATATTTAGAATTATTATTATGATTGTAATTTACTTTTAGATTTGGATAGTTTCTGCAACTATTATATCTATTTGCACAAATACCTCGACGCTTTCCAATCATTAATACATAAAGCTCGATAAGCATGTCTTGGGTTGGTACGCAAATAGGATCCCCAATAGCGGGAGATAAGAGATTCATATGAGAAAACATAAGTAAATGGGCTTCTGCCTGAGCTTCCAAGGATAAAGGTAGATGAACAACCATTTGATCTCCATCAAAGTCCGCATTGAAACCCTTACACACTAATGGGTGTAAAGAAATAGTACGCCCCTCTACTAAAGTGGGTTGAAAGGCCTGTATGCCTAATCTATGCAGGGTAGGTGCTCTATGTAACAGGACATCCATGAGACAAAAGATCCTCTTTCTAAAGAGATTCGATTGGGAACTCTTATATGTCCAAGGTTAATATGGAAATTCTTTCAGAGGTTTTCCCTTACTTTGTCCGTGTCAACAAACAATTCATAATACCTCGACTTTTTCAGAACAGGTCCGAGTCAAATAGCAATGATACGAAGCACTTCTTTTTCCATTACACTATTTCGGAAACCTAAGGACTCGATCGTATGGATATGGAAAATACAGGATTTCCGATCCTAGCGGGAAAAGGAGGGAAACATATACTCAATTTAAAGTGAGTAAACAGAATTCCATACTCGATCTCATAGATCCCTATAGAATTTTGTGGAACGCCGTATTCGATGAAAGTCGTATGTACAGCTTGGAGGGAGATCTTCCCTATCTTTCGAGATCCACCCTACAATATGGGGTCAAAAAGCCAAAAAATAAGTGATTTTAGCCCTTATAAAAAGAAAACGGATTCTTGAACCTCTTTCACGCTCATGCCATGTCGAGGTACTACAGAAAAAAGAACTGCAAAATCCGATCCAATTTTTCGTAATCGATTAGTTAACATGGTGGTTAACCTTATTATGAAAGACGGAAAAAAATCGTTGGCTTATCAAATTCTCTATCGAGCCGTGAAAAAGATTCAACAAAAGACATAAACAAATCCAGTATTGGTTTTATGTCAAGCAATACATAGAGTAACTCCCAATATAGGAGTAAAAACAAGACGTAATAAAAAAGGATCGACGCGGAAAGTTCCGATTGAAATAGGATCTAAACAAGGAAGAGCACTTGCCATTCGTTGGTTATAGAAGCATCCCAAAAGCGTACGGGTCGAAATATGGCTTTCAAATTAAGTTCTGAATTAGTAGATGCTGCCAAAGGGAGTGGGGGTGCCATACGCAAAAAGGAAGCGACTCATAGAATGGCAGAGGCAAATAGAGCTCTTGCACATTTTCGTTAATCCATGAACAGAATCTATGTATATCGACACATGGATCCGTACATCTCGATCGGAAAAGAATCAATAGAAGGAGAATCAGACGATATCTTTCTCAAACCAAACAAAAAGGAAAAGAAAGAGAAAACAGAAATCATGATCAACTAAGCCCTCTCGAGGGCTTGCTTAAGAATAAGAAAGAAGAATCTTATGGAAATAGCATGGAATAAGATTTGATCCTATTCATGGGGATTCCGTAAATATCCCATTTCAAAAATCGAAACAATCGGGACTTTTTGGAGATTGGATGCAGTTACTAATTCATGATATGGCATGTACATAATGAAAACTTCATTCTCGATTCTACGAGAATTTTTACGAATTTCCAAATGAACAATTTCAACGAAATCTTTCAATTTCTCATTTTATTATGTTCAACTGTATGTATTCCTCTATCCGTAGAGTACATTGAATGTACAGAAATGGCTATAACAGAGTTTCTGTTATTCATATTAATAGCTACTCTAGGGGGAATGTTTTTATGTGGTGCTAACGATTTAATAACTATCTTTGTAGCTCCAAAATGTTTCAGTTTATGTTCCTACCTATTGTCCGGATATACCAAGAGAGATCTACGGTCTAATGAGGCTACTATGAAATATTTACTCATGGGTGGGGCAAGCTCTTCTATTCTGGTTCATGGTTTCTCTTGGCTATATGGTTCATCTGGGGGGGAGATCGAGCTTCAAGAAATTGTGAACGGTCTTATCAAAACAAAAATGTATAACTCCCTAGGAATTTCAATTGCGCTTATATCCATCACTGTAGGACTTGGGTTTAAGCTTTCCCGAGTTTCGTGGAGTTTCAGGTCTTTTGGAGGAGTGCATAGTAGGTTTCCAATGTTTGCTCCTTTTCCAGCCAGAATTCCAGCTGCCGGCATTCCCCCTCTTCATGGTAAACCTTATAAAATAAGAGAGAATAGCCATAAGTATTGGTATATAATGTGTAATAACAACCCATAATGCAATAAATATTGATATAAAAGCATGATGCAAAATGGACATATCAACTCCCCCAAGCTTAGACCTCGCTTGTCCTCAAGCGGAAGCCAAAATCAAAAAATATGTCCACATGTTTAGAGATAGAGGTGTCGATAAAAAATAAATACGGACATGAGGGAATCATGATCATTCTTATAACAGCAACATATATAGATTTTGTCATATGAATTCTGATGCTCCCGTAACTCAATTCACAATGTCAAGCATGGTTCAGAAACTTCATTGAAAACTAACAAACTATAATCCCAGTCATTGAAGCAATTGCAATTTATCGTAACATCACAAAGAGTCAAGAATAGAGCTTTTCAGCAAGTCCACATACTCAACTATCATATAATCTTCTACAATTGCTAACACCCACGGAATACTTGTGGTTATGGAGTTTCAGCTGGACACTGAGAAAGATAGGGGCTTATTGTGTTGCCTTCCAACGTATTCACCTTTAGGTGATGTCAACAATAATAGTCCATGCTAAGAAAACCTCCAATTGGATATATATATCATGATCTTTCAAACATGAGGAGCTTGCCAAAGGATAAAATGAAAATGGGGAAAGGTGAAGATCACCTCGACTCAAGTATAAAGCAAAAACATAAAGTAAAAGATAGGCCCTTCGCAAAGGGAAGCAAAGTTTGTCATGCGCTTTTAGGGTTGGATACACAAAATCTTAGTATGAAAGAACGTCACTTTATATTGCCACTTGTGTATGGACCTTTATTATGCAGTCCGTCGCTTTTATTGCTTCCATAACAAGATCGTATAAAGCTTATTTTCTCCGCACTAATAAGTCATGCATATTTAGAGAGCAATTTTTATTGCTTGCACCGATGACAACTTACTTGAAGGATCTTACTCAATCCATTGGTAGATATGGTGGACTCTCATGGCAAAACTGGGTTTAAGGATATTTGGAAGCACAAGTAGTATCTCTACTTAGTGCTAGGAATTTGGCTAGCATGAGGGGGAAAGGCAAGCTCAACATGTTTGGAAGGTCAATGACAACATACTTTAACTGAGATGTGAGAAAACATAAACCATTACGTTGTCTTCCTTGTCCAACGACAACTCTTTTAGGATGTCATACTTAATGAGTGCTCACAATCATAAAAGATGTCCAAGATAGTATATTTATATGTGAACCTCTCTTTCCTTATCACTTCCTATTAATTGCAACGATGACCAAAACCATGTTTATCAACTCTCAACAACTTTTAAGCCTCATACTGTCTATGTGTGAAGTCATCACTAACCAAAAGATCAATATGAACTCTTTTATTCTTTTTACTCTTTCAAGATCATAGCAAGATAGCAAAGCCCTTGACTCAACACTAATCTTTATTATAGATAACTCACAGACTCGATTACATAAATAGATCACAAAGCAAAATTAGAAACTACTAGATATCAAAACTTCAATCTACTAGATCAAGATACTACTAAAAAGGATCGAACTAAATAAAGCGGTAAAGATAGGAGTGTGATGGTGATACGATACCGGGGCACCTCCCCCAAGCTTGGCAGTTGCCAAGGGGAGTGCCCATACCCATGTGATTATGTCTCCTTCTTCATGGTCGGTGTTATGATCTTTTTGGCAATGATGCCCTTCAGGATACGGTTCTCCTCCTCGAGCTTATTGATTTGTTGTTTGAGGTCCATAATTTCTTTACGGAGCTTACCCGTAACGGTTAGAGCTCCCTTCACCCAAGGATGCTACATAGCTTATGGAGAACAAGTGACGCTCTTTTTCATATTTTCATAAGAAATAAATCTAAAGTTGGAAGGGATGACCGAATTTGGAATAGCCGAGTTGTGTAGTTCCCCGATGGTGAATTCTGCTTGGAGACGAGAGGTAACTTCTTGATCTTCCTCCATGGCATCTATGGAGGCTGGAGGAGGTCGACGATAGCCCGTGGAGGCTTGAGGAGGTCGATGGTGGAGATGAACAGTATCCTGTGGAGTCCCGTTTGTGGTACGCCACACCCCTCCCCCCCGTTTTGATCGTAGCACTCCAACACAAGTCCGTTTCGTCCGTTTTGCGGTACGCCACACCCCTCCCGGTCAACAGGACCCCCGTTTCGACCGTAGGAGGTCCGTTTCCTCTGTTTTGCGGTACGCCAGGCCCCTCCCGATCAACAGGACCCTGTTTTGACCGTAAGAGGTCTGTTTCCTCCGTTTTGCGGTACGCCAGGCCCCTCTCGATCAACAGGACCCCGTTTCAAACATGGCCGATCGAACACAAGGCCATTTCCTCCGTTGTGCGGTATGCCAGGCCTTGTTTCCATCGCATGTTCCGTCCAAGCCCTCCCGATGAACACGACCACACATTCTGTTCCGACCCAGCCGGTTGGCTCCCCATGAACACGACGATGACGCTGTTTCTCCGTTCTGACCCAGACATGTACGTATGCGCGAGTAGGCATTCGAGACCCTGCCCGTATGTATGTACATGGCCGTATTTTCTTTCTTGCACCCTCGCTGATGTACGTACGTGTACATGCTACGTGCGCACCTCTACTACGACACGTGCGCGCCTCTACATCTATGACACGTGCGCACCTCTACATCGACCAGTATGTACATACACGTTCGCGACCAGAATGACAATGCTACGTACGCTTCAACCAGGTGGGTCCCGACTGTCAGGCACTTCCTTGCTTGCGAAGATGTAGCTGGTGGGTCTCAGCAGTCAGGGGGGGTGAATCATTTTTTTTTGCCCGGACGCACTTCCTTGCGTGCGAAGATGTAGCTGGTGGGTCCCAGCAGTCAGGGGGAAATGTTGTTTTCGTGAAATACGATGGCGTGTCTGGTGGGTCCCCGCTGTTAGGTGGAGGAATAATTATTTTGCACGTAATAATGAGGCACTTCCTTGCGGCCGCCATGGACCCAGCTGTCAGCCTCTCCACACACAGTACTCTTCCGATGGAAGTCTATCGTTGACCATATTGACCACGCCGCACCGAGAGCACCACGGCGGTGGACGACAGCGAGGCCTATGAAGGGGACGACGCGGAGCCGGGGAAGAGGCATCAGTGGATGCACACGCGAAGAGGAGTACGAGGGTGAGGCTGTCATCGTCGCAGAATAACACGGGGTGTGGGTGAGTAGAGGGATGGCCTGGCCAACGGTGGGAGTAGTAGTGGGCGGTGAGGCCTCCGTGGCATCACAGCCGGCCACGGGAGGCAGGAGCACGCGACACGACCGGCGCTGCTTTGGGCGGCTGGAGCACGAAGACCAGAGGTTCAAGAAGCACTACGGCCGTTGGATGGACATCGTACGGTCACTGGAGCTAGAGTCGTTCATATTGACTAAGTTGACAAAGCCCTCCGTCCCCGTAAACTTAGTAGGCCCACAAGTCAGCCTCCCACCAAGGTGAGTCCCAGCTAGCAGGGGGAGTATTCATTTTTTTGTGCATAATAAGGAGGCATTTTCGGTGGGTCCGAGCTGACAGCGGGGGGAACGTTTTCTTTGTGAAATATAGAGACCCTTCCGATGGGTCCCAGCTATTAGGTGGAGGAATCATTGTTTTGCGCGTAATAAGGAGGTATTTTCCTGTGTGGGCCCCTACTGTCAGCCTCTTCCGATGGCCGTTGTTTGTTAACCATGTTGACCTTGCCGCACCGAGAGCACAAACGCGGTGGACGAGGGCGGGGGCCAGGAAGAGAACCACCCGAAGCCGGCGAAGCCACTGCAGCGGATGCCCATGCTGAGGGGAGAATGAGCGCTGACTGGTCGACTGCGGGGTGAGGTTGACATCACCGAAAAATAACAGGATGTGTGGGTGGTTAGAGGGATGGCCTAGCGGCAGCACAGCCAGCCACGGGAGGAGGGAGCAGGCAGTCCCGCCAGCGCTGGTTTGGGCGGCTGGAGCAGGAAGATCAGAGATTGAAGAAGCACGGTGGCTGTTGGATGGACATCCAACAGTCACTGCTGTGTGTTGACTAAGTTGACAAAGCCTTGCATACGCGTCAAAAAAAAATTAGGACAACGTCATCGTCAACCTAGTAGGCCCAGAAGTCAGCCTCCAAATCTGTGGAAAACAGCATGCAGCCCATTAGCCATTATTTTCAATAATTTACAGCCCATTTGCTAATTCTTAAGGATATTTGAAGCTCATATTCTTTTTATTAGCATTACAGACCATATATTCTGGGCACTGCTAAAAAATTCAACAAAATTTTGCATATTTTGGTGGGGTCCGAACTCTTTTAATCACGAAATTTTGAGTAACGTTAAAAATAGTTTTCAAAAAATTATATCAAAATAAAATTCAAAAAACAATTCTCTGCAAAAAAATGAATGAAATTTAGAATCTTAACTAGCAAGATACCCGTTGTTGCACGGAACATGAAGATGCATTTGTATGAGTAGTTTATCTTGTGGGTGAAAAGATGATATTTTAATGTAATTGCCAGTTGGCTTTGGTTTTTATAAGAGTAGAGAGTAGAGAAATCCTGAAAAATGATATTTTAATGCAATTGCCGGTTGGCTTTGGTTTAAAAATTTACATCCCATTTCTTACAACTTATAGCCCGTTTTCTGGGGAAGCCCATTTCTTATCCCTCCTCGTCGTCTTGAAAGATTTGCATCCCAGCAGGGCTGAGAAAAGCAAGTAGGCCTCGGTTTTGGTATTCTCCAAAAAAAAGAATTGGGCTAGCCAATTTCGGAAAGAAAAAAATATCAACTGGGCTCTTCATGTGCTTAATAAAAGCGTAAGCGTGGGCTAGACGGGCCACAGCCCCCGCACAGCACGCACTTGAGCTCCGTCTCTGAAACTGAAAAACAACTGGGCGAGCTGCTGGGTCCCTAGTGTTATCTGCTCGTTGTGTAATTTTCTCGTTTATTGACTACATTGACAATGGCGTGGAACCTAGTTGTCAAACAATTAGGAGGAATTATTGTTTTGGCTTGTAATAACGAGGCACCTGCTTGCGAAATGCAATGACCCTGGTGGGTCCCTATTGTCAGCCTCTCCATGTACAGTCATCTCCTGATTCCTCTTGGTTGTTGACCATGTTGACAACACCAGACAGCGGCGAGCACAGCGAGCTAACCAAGGCAGAGAATGACAGCAAGGCCTCGGACGGGAACGAACAGCAGCCATGAAAGATGCGGCAGTGTAGTGGCAGGTCGAGGGGAGTACGAGGGCAACAACATGCAAGTCAAGCATACAAATGGTACAAAAAGCCCAAGGATTAATGGTTCATCAAATTTCTAGACAAAACCCAGATTGAACATGACAGTAACATCTAACCCAACCACTCTTTTTTGCAGTCACAAACAAATGGATTGGTCTGATCCATAAAATCAACATCCTGTGCAATTTTTTTATTTTAGGATGTCTACAACTTGTTGTAAATAGAAGCCGAGCACGTTTAGAAGCTCATTTGTCCACCTGAAACTTCTTTTTTTGCTGTTCAACATGTTCGTCCGTGAGAAATATCTTGCTGTAAAAATTAAGCCTCATGGACAATAGTAACCTCACATTCAACATGAAGAATGTGACAGAGCTTCTATTTGCCTGGTTGGATGCATATCGTCCCATCGTTATTGTCCTCAAATGAATGTCATGAGAACTGAGAAAATCCTTGTGCTTATTACGCCAACGATTGGTTATATGTTTTTCTCCATGTGGTTCTGCCTAAGTAGACATGCAGATTGAAAACAGTTAAGGTCTGAAAAAAGAGTATGTCGAAAGAACGACAGCTGAACAGTTAATTCTGTACAATATATACGGGCTTTCAATGTGGATGAAATCATCACCTCTATGTATAAATTCTCCAGAGATCGAAAGCATCGCAGCAAGCCAATAATTATGTCCAGATCAAAACTATACATTCTGATATATATGATCTTGACAGAATCCAGCAGCATTGATAGGCTATCAATGGACGAACTCTTCATTGAGCATATAACATAATATTAGTACCCAAAGTGTACTCCAAGATGATATAAAACTTATGCGCACAAATGAAAAATGCAGCATATGATTACAAATGTGTAGATGATAATATACGGTACCTGAAAAGGTGAGGAGCCAAACACCAACTCCTTGTGATCATTAAACGGGTCATGAATTATACCCAAGGTCTCCAGTTTGGGCGCAGAGACGACAATTATTTCTGAAGGTGTATAACAATTATGAAGGAGCAACCTTTCAAGTGAAGGGGCATCTTTGATGATGAGCTGTTGTCCTTCAAAACAAATTCCAATGCTTTCAAGGTGAGGCGACTTTATTTGGAGACAACTGATACCGATTTCTATTCCCAAAACAATCAGCAAGAGCTCCAGGGCAGGGCAACCGGAGTGGATGATGTTGTGCAGTGAGGCCTCCAACAGATAAACCACCACAAGCAAAAGTTTTTTTAGCAGTGGGAGTCGAAGCATTTGTACCAGATCGTCTGGTAGATGGCACCGAGCGAAGGTGGCGGTGTGGAGAGAGGAGGAAAACCGCGAGATGGACAACGGTGGTGTGAGCACGAATTCTTGGTATGTTCGTGGTATGAAACTTTCGTGGTAATGTTAGAACTCAAACTGCTGGAGTTTTCCGAATTCAGGGGATGTCAGCCAAGCGTCCACCTTGCCGGGTATGGACAGAAGGTAGCTTGTCGGGATGCAGAGGCATTGAACAGGGCCTTCTGGTGAGAATAGACGATGGCTCTGATGAGATCAAATTTAGGAAGGACAGATATCTGATGACAGTCGAGATTGAGGGGCGCGGTGTGCTATAGAGGGCGCCACCGAGTTGAGAGGACTTGTGTGCGGCAGCAATCCTTGGTGGGGAGAAGCGAGATGATCTCCTCAAGGATGACGTCCGGGAGATCGCTGATGCGGTCCACCGGAGATTCTACCAGTTCCTTAGATCTGGGTGGGGGGGGGGGGCTCGCCGCTTCTCCCCGCGCTACCGGGTGCGGGATCTACAACCGGCGTCGCCGCTGGCGGGAGCCTCATCTTCTTGGCGCTGGGGCCAGCCGACTCCATTTTCCTTGTGGGCATCGCGCCGAGCTCACGGGTTTGAGCAGAGTAGCCAGAGACGAGCCTAGTGGCAGTGCGAGTGGGGAAGAAGGAGGGCTGGGGATTTCTGTAGGAGTGGAAGAAGAAGAGCAGGCGTTTTCTGTACGAGTGAGGAAGAAGGTGAGCGGGGTTTTCTGGACGAGTGAGGAAGATTGGGGAGCAGGGGGAATTGGGTGGGGAGACGGAAGCGGGAGAGCGAGTTGTTCGTGTTTATAAGGCACACTGCACTAACTACTCGCTTTTTCCCAAGAACCACTCTCTTCTTTTGCGTTGCTGCATGACTGGCCATGCATGCAGGATGCATGTGCCCGCCGGCCACTGCATGCGCCTGGTTTGTTACTAGGCCTATTTAATAGGGTGGTTATGGAGTAAATTAAGGAGATTTATTTTCTCTGTGTGCATCCACCAAATTAGAGGATGCGGTACTGGATGCAGACACTCACATTAAACTAACATTCAGAAGAACAAAAGTTCAGCATGTCTATGCATCTCAATGATTCACCATACTATAACCAATATACAAAACTGTGAGAAGGTGTGGAAATAAACAAAATCGATCGATGCTTCTCTGAGCAAAGGGTCTCCCTGCGCACGCATTAATTTCCTGGGCATGCTTGTTTCCTCTCAATGTTGCGAGCACTTTGAGCATGTTGGCAACTCCACAGCTATCTAGCTGCCTCATCTTGAAATTGATGCTGACACATTTGCAGCAAACACATGAGGCGATAGAGATGACTCAACATGGGTCCATATTGTGCAGTTCCCCTAATATCCTATTCATTGTCCTGAATCTGAAAAGATAGGAAAACAATAGCTATACTTAAACGGTGTTGCAAAACAGTAGCACATATCAATAGCTCGGCATGACAAAACACGATCATCTGGACGAAGGGGATACTGACCTACCTGAGGAAGATTACATATAATTTCATAAGTCCTTGGTTGATTTCCACCTTCGGCTGCACTGCTTGTTTGCTCCTCCAGACATGACAGGATCGTTCCGCACTGCATTCAGCAAGTCAACGTACGAATAAGCTAATTTCATCTTGTGGTGGTCATTGTACCTAGTTACGAATGTAGGAATACCTGGAGCACCATGAGGTTAGCTGATAGCAGGTAGATGCATCCATATAAATTCTGTGCGGTGCTACCAAAATTGAGGTTTGTATCCCTTCCCGTTATGAGAATTCTTCTTGAAGTTGGTAGAATGTGACGGCTTGTTCTTTGCATCAAACTTGCCTTTCGCCTGAGATTTGTTCTTTTTGTTTTGGGGCTAGTTGGGCTGGAAGTTCTTCTCGTGTACGATGTGGGCACTAGAAGTTCCCTCGGCGACCCGAGCACGTGTGTCTTTTGCTCTCACCTTCTCCTCAAAATCAAGAGTGCTAATGAGATCCAAAACAGAAAACTCATGTCTCTTGTTTTTCAGAGAAGTAGCAAAATCGTTCCACGAAGGTGGAAGCTTGGCAATGATGGTCCCAGCAACAAATTTGTCTGGTAACACACACTTAAAGTACTCAAGTTCCTTAGAGAGTGATTGTATCTCATGAGTCTCCTGAACAACAGAGCGCTCATTAGTCATCTTGTAGTCACAGAATTGCTCCATGACGTACAACTCGTTGCCAGCGCCCGAGGGCCCAAACGTGGCCTCGAGCGCAGCCCACATGTCTTTGCCGCTGTCAAACAACATATACGAATCCACAATGGAATCGTTAAGAACACTCAGCAGGGCGGCTTTGAAGAGGGTATCCATGTTCTGAAAAGCTTCCTGCTGTGTAGGATTAAGATCGCCCTCAGGCTTACCCTTAGTGGCATCATAGCAGCACATGATCTGAAACCAATATACTGCTCTTGTGCGCCACCTTTTATATTGCACCCCCTTAAAAGTAGGCGGCTTCAAAAGCGCAGCAAAACAACTCGGAATAAATGCCTGTGATTAGGTTTTTGGATTGGATTGTTGAATATATGAGAAATTTAGTATGAGATTTAATTCGAATCAGTAGTAAATAGATCATGACGACAATTGCAAACATCAAAGTAATGATGCGGACTAAACCAGGAGGACAGAATCACATACTGTACAGCGGGAGCAGAACCGATGTGGTTGATGTTGTCACTCATGTCGTTGATGAAGAGGTTACCGAGGTCAGGGAAGAAGGCTGTCGTTGAGGAAGTCATCGCTGCAGCAGTCACAGGAGTGTGCTCCCCAAAAACCTGATTGCCCCTCTCCCATATAGGATCACGAAAGGCGGGGTTCGGAGGACTGCTGTCCCTTCTCACGGTGCACACCGGAAGGAGGACTGGAGAAGAATTGCATGGCGGCGCTAAGATCTGGAACGGTGCGAAACCATATGATACAGAGTAATTAAGGCATCCGTTAGTCCCTTTAGTATAAATACAATATCATTAATAATGGCCCCACCTTTTGTCTCACAAAGTAGAGTATATTGGAGTACAACCGGCTACACGTTCACAATCCCCTTCTCTTCTCTCTCCTCTTTTCTCTCCTTGAACTAAGCACAAATACTATATTTAAATCCTTATAGCCTGCTTATGTCATCTAATTATAGTAGTACTTGCTCTAAAAGTTACTATCCACTGTGTAGTCTGAAATGCCGGGCGTGCAGTGGGCGGTGCCCTCGGTCGGCGCGCCGCTTCAACGGCGGAAGCAGTGAGAGGTCGCGTCGCCCTGACTTGCCATCAATGTGGAGCGGCGGGCTCAGCTGGCGCCTGGCGGGAAGCGCACACGAGAGGGGGGAGGGTTTTTTGTTGGGCCAAGAAGGTGAGAAGCCAACTTGGGATCGGTCTGGACGGGGAAATATCATGTGCTCCCATACTCTGCATATGACACTAGTGTATGTTACTACTCCCTCCTTTCCGGTTTATAGAGATGTTTAGAGTAACATAGTAATATGTTACAGTACAAGTTACTCCCCACTATGACCAGCCTTGGCCTCTCCCAGTGCTCCACCATGTATAGCTGCTAAGCCTGGCACGTAGGCATAAAATATGATGTGGCACCAATAAACTAAGCACCTATGCATTGAACACTTGAGTTACTAAGCCATTTAATGCACTTAGCACCTCATCTAAAGAGCATTAATAGTATAGCCAGCTGCTGGCTATAAGCCTACAGCCCATCTTATAGTCAACATGTACTACAAAGTGCCTAGGAGCACGTGCAAGAGCTGGCTCTTCACGAAGAGCCTGCTTAACTTCTCTCTCCTCTTCTCTTTCCTCCAACTAAGTAGAAATATACTACTGTTTATTCCTTATAGCCCGCTGACTCAGCTCTATTGTACTTGCTCTAAGCACACTTGCTAGCACCCCCTTGACCGTGGACCTTGACGGTGTACGTCACCTTGTGTCTCATAATTTTCCTCGTCATCATCTGAGTCCTAGAAGATCTCACCCACATCATCATTAGCATGCAACCGCCTTGATAGACAACGTGCGCAGAAGGAGTAGAGGCGACTGGGGACGCACCACCACCACGTCGTGGGCACTCCGTATGTGCTCGTGTGCGTGCAGCGTGCGTGTTTTTCCATCGGTGCTAGCTCTAAGGCCGAGGCTGTGGTCGTCTTCGTCTCCGACTAGTAGTTGAGCAACGACGGCAAAGAGGTGTTGCAAGAGATGCGTATGCGCTGTTGCGTGCGAGCTTCGCCATAGCACGACGAACCGGACGTCGCCGCGGATGGCGCACGCCTCCATCCAGCCGAGTGTGTGCGCATGCATGTGTTATTCACGTGCATTCTGCGGTCGAGCGTGTGTGCATGCACGTCTTGTGTACGTGCGTTGTGTGCTCCATGCTGTGCGCGTATGTGCATGAGTTGGATCGGATGGAGTTAGTGCGTTCGCTTGTGTACATATTTCAGAGTGTAGATTCACTCATTTTGTTTCGTATGTAGTCCCTTATTGAAATATCTAAAAATACTTATATTTGGGAACGGAGGGAGTATAAAACATCTTCAACTTAGCATCCTGATGTACCATTTCTAGTGGTTAGCGAAAAGTTCATGTTCTTTTAGTTGTTTATAGGTGGGCAGGTGGCAAAAAATAGGGGGAAACGCGCAAGGTTCCTTGCAAACGCTCCACCGCGAGGTTCCTTGCTCCTCCTCGGTCGTCGGGAATCTATTCTCTTCAACTCTTTTCTTTTACGTGAGCTTTGTTCATCCTTTTCCCAACACGCGAGACATCTAGCATCAAGGTGCACGTGTCATGCAAGAAAATGGAGATAATCAGATAAGCAGTGCGTAAGTGAGTCGTGCGGGGGGGAGGGAGCGGGGGGAAACCCTTTTCCGTAAGTGAGTCGTGCACTTCGATGGCACCTACGCAATATTTTTTCTCCTCAATGGCACGTGAATGGCACGTGAATAGTGCACGTACTCAACGACGGAGCACGGGATGGTAGCAATGACATGGTCAATCCTTTTTTGGAGAGAGTACGTACTACTAGTAAATAACTTTGATGTGTCCCGTCAACTCGCAGAACGACGAGAAGCTTGATTACGCCTTCTCCCTCGCCAACGTGTGCGCGGTGGCTCGCAGCACAAGGAGAAACTTTTGCTTACAAGCGGTGGACGTGCATCAGTTCATTTGGTGTCAGATTGCCAGAAGCACTACTGTAGAACCATCGACTTCCGGAAGAGGCGAAGAGCCAAGCGCAAGGTCACCTACTAACCTTAGGCTAGGCATAGTGGGAGTAAGAACATAAGTAGAGGTACCTCCTTTTTTTATTCTAGAAACAACCACACGCGAATATCAAGGTGCTGGTTTCGTAGAACAAATTTCCTGCAGTTCGTGCTCAGCACTCCTCTATCTCTCTTCTCAGCCAGCCAGCGGACGCGCGGAGCCCATCGTCTGTTTGCTCACATGCGGTCCCACATGTCAGTGAAAACGCAAGCGGACCCACTGAGCCTGCACATCTTTCACCTCGACATGCTGGTGATGAAAAACAAATCCAAGAAAGATCTTCGGTGGCCGCTTTTGGAGTTACTCAAGAGTAGTAAGATTCTATTTACAGTTTAACCCAAGATGCACATCTCGTCGCTTCAACTTATCAACTACCACTCTATTTTCTTTCATGACACGACCTGGATGCTGGATGTCCCACGTGTCAGCAAAAGGAGGAAGAACCCGACCAAATCTTCGGTTGTGCTCTCGGATTAGACTAGTTGTGCTAACTTAATTTTTTATTGTGTACTCCCTCCGTTCCAAAATACTTGACTTCGATTTGTCCAAAAATGGATGTGCCTATATACTAAAACATGTCTAGATACATATATATTTTGACAAATAGTAGAACGGAGGGAGTAGAATGGATGCAAGTTTTTGTATTGGGAAGAAGAGTACATCCATATATTGATAGAGCATTGGAGTTGGCCTTACAAGTGGGACCGTAGTTGAGGAAACCGACTATCGGCAAACCCCCACCTCGCCCCCGCGCGATGGCTGAGTTAGAGAAACGATGAGGTTGAAGAGATTGCTCTAGCACGGACTCCAAGAAATATGGTGTCAGATGGAAGTCGTGCTGGTGGCGTGTGCCATACTCCTGGACGTGAATGCTTGTTCTGGACCATGCCACCCTACTACTCCTACTACTTACTAGTACTATATAGTACTACTAGTATCGAGGATTTGAGGTGCTGGTTACGTAGTACAATATGGCTACAGTAAAAACACCCGCACGACGCGCGAACCATGTGATGCTAGTACAAATAGTGTACTACTATTGTTGATGATTGGCCTCATCCGATAACCTATTGCAATGCATGTTTCATCGGAATTAGTTGCCAGGCGCCAACGAGTATATGGGCGTTGCTCGTCCTCATGCTCGTGATCATCACCATTGTCATCTCCCCCTTGGTTATAAAAATTTTCAAGTATAGGTGGTGGAATTTTCACAGGACCTTGGAAACACAAGAAGAAGGTTAATTAGTAAAGGGAAACTTGCTAACCCGCATGCATGTGGATGAAACAATTATAATTACGGTGGAAGACAAACGTACCAAAATCATAACGATTCCATGCAAAAAGAGCGCCACGGGTGGTGGCAGTAAACACGAGAGGCCCTCGTATTCAATTGCATCATAGTACTCATCCGTGTACAGAAACTGATTGTTGAGCAATGTCCATCGAGTCAAACCAGCAACGACGGCAACAAGCTTGTCGAAGATAGCAACAACTTCATAGTTGTTGTAATTACAAGAGCGGGTGGGAACTCGAGAAATTGCTATCTTCCGTAGAAGACAGTCACCATGATTGTATTTGAACGTGCGTACAATACCGGTGTGCTCAACCTTTGGGCAGTCTGCTGAGATTTTTGGAAGTGGAACCCGGTCACGAGTGTACACATTCACAAGTTCCCACTCGCAGTTGGACCCAATGTAAACAACCCAATCTCCATTTGCGCCTGCCCAGGCCTTGCCCTCAAGAGATGGCATCTTAACATCATACGTATCATTGTCAAGCGGCATCAACTTGCACAGGGCGAGGCCTCCGTCGTGACGGCGCCGGTCATCAGGGTCACGGCGAAGAAGATAGGGGAGATCAAACTGCTCCTTGACTCTTGGGTTCCTTGTAATGATGTTATTAGTTGAGTCAAGAATGGGCTTGAACGAACCTGCCATGCTAGCCGAGGTGATGACGTCGCACCGATCAATGAGTTCCTCCACCACGTCATCTTTCAGATCGGGGCAAGAATAACGGGGTCGTTTCCGTCCTGTTCCCTCCATGGAGAAGACAATCGAACAATGGCAGAAGAAAGCGTGAAGGGCGGAAGGAAAATGGAGGAGGGATAGGAAGAGCGTGCGACAACAGTTCCAAATCTAGAGGGAAAGGCGAAGTGTCGGTGGACGGTTACTAGTTTGCCACGGTTCATGAAGGGGCGCCCCGGCCTACACGTCGGTTCGGAAATACTCCTACTACTCACCGTCATCTCACTGATATGTTGGAACGAGACCACATGTCAACGAAACATGGTGTGTAATTTCTCGTGCAAAATGCGATCTGGCCGCGTTGGCCCGAAGTGCCGCATTAGTTTTTTTTTGAAAGTTTGCCGCATTAGTTATCGACCTTTATTTTTTTAACATGCAATCTGAATGGATAGCTCCCGTGGTCATCACACGTGAGCGGATATAGTGATGGTTGATTCGCCCGAGCAACTTTACTGTGGGAATATGGGAGTACCAGCGGATTCAAGGAACAGAGAAATGATGGTTGCTTCGTCCGAGCAACTTACTGTGGTGAAGGTGGGGCTCTGTGATTTGACTGCTCACTAGTCATTACTACTGCGGCGCAACGACCGGGGTGAATCTTTCCCTGAAGTTGTGTTGTGCACTCAATATTTCTGCATGGCAGGTGGAGCCGGATGAAGGATGTCCAACATGTCGGCGAAACGAAGTTGAATTGTTTCTGGCATTGCTATCAATCCTTCAGGATTTGTTTATATGTACGCATAATTTTGATGAAATTGTACTGTGATGCTATGAAGGTTTCAACTCTGGTTCCCGCAGGAAAAAAAAGGTTTCAACTTAGGATTCATGTGTCTTGCCTCGAGATTATCTCGTTACAACATTCCATCAAATACAAATGAAACTACCATGGCTAATGCATCTCAATGGTTCGCAGATCAGCGGCAATATTCACATCACAACTGAAGACAAGGTTGTGAGAAGGTGTACAAATAAAGAAAAAAATATAATTGATCGATGCTGTTCGTAGGCATGGCTCCATTTCCTTGGCATAGTGTTCATTGCTTGGCAGCTAGTTTCACCCAGCTCTGTAGCCAAAAAAGAGGTGTATGAAGGACACCACAATCCGATCATTTTGTGCAGCTCCACTAAAATCGGGTGGACCATCCATGTTTGCAAAGATATCCAGTCAGTGTGATTACAATAATAGTGGAACTAGATGATGAAACATAACACACATAAATAGAAGCCGATCACCTCTACGATCTCTCTTTAGGACTAACTTCTTGTCAGAGAAGATTAGGCACGGAGTTGGATGAGGAGGATAGCAAAACCAATCTCCCTTTCTGCAGTCCCACGGAAATGTAAAAACGTTGCCCGTGTGACATTTTGGCGGAACTGCACAAAACACTCTTTAGAAAAGTGATTTGTGCAGTTCACCAAAAGGTCGCAATAGCAACGAGGTGAAAATGGATAGCCCGGTTTGCAAAAGGAGGTCGAAAGGAAACAATTATTGCCCAATAACACGAGTTGAAGACACATACGGCAATAAAAAAGAAGCATGTTCCATGTAAAAAGGGAAAGATAACACATGGTGGTTTATCAAAAATGGTTTGAGGACAAGATTGCAAGATGGAAAGTACGTCGGCCAAGATACAATTTAAGCAAACAACTAAAGAAGATCCACATGCAGCAACGTGGGAAGATGGGCAGTGGAGCAAGGCCGGAGGAAGCTGTACCTGAGGGTCGTCGGGATGTTACTAGGAGGGCGCCGGTGGCCGGGATCTGCCCATACTGCAGCAGCGAGCAAGTGGCGAAGGCCCTACCGCGCTGGAGCTTGGTCAGAGAGAACGGCCGGTACCGTAGATCGGGACGAGCTGCCTCAACGCCGTCGAATGGAGAGACAATGCACATCCTCCCTTTCCGTCGGCGGATGGGATGCGGCCGGATCACTGACCAACGCTGAGAGAGAGAGGCCACGGCGGCCTTGTGTGAGATTGTGTAATGAGACTCACGAGAGACAAACCCATTTTTCCATTTTCCCCACGGCAATCATTTTATATTATAGGCGTGGTACCCGACCCTCCTTCGAGTAAACAATCACTACACGCGTCAAATTATCACGTGGGCTGCCTTTTCGTACAGAAACGAACTCCACCGTGTACCCGCGCGGGTGTGGCCGGGAACGAGACATGAGTACGGGCGTCCTGCGTGCACTTCTTCTTTAGGTGCAGGTACGTACGTGGGTGGGTGTGAGAGAGATGGTTTGTGCGAAATAGAGGCAATGTGTTGATGATATCTCAATCAGAAAAACGTAACATATGCAATGTGTGTGAAATGGAGTCATGGATGTGAGATATCGATAGAATTAAAAACAGGGATGAAGTGTGCGGCTACGCGATCGATAAAGAGTGCCATCGAACTTGTGTTTGCCCATGTCAAAGATACAGGGCGGCTGGCCTACTGGAATTCGAGAGGGCAGAGGTGCAGTTCTTCTTTGTGGCATGGATACCTACCTACAACGTTCGACTATCGGTGTGTGTGTGGGGGGGGGGGGTAGAGACCGGTCGACTAGTATATGTCTGGGGAAGGAGAGAGACCTAGCTATGTATTGAGGGAGATCGATCGACATCCATGGATATGTGTAGCAGAGGAATAAGGTTGGGAAAAAGACCAAGGTAGAGCGTCGGAGGGTTGGTGGTGGAGTGGCGTCTCACAAATGGTGTGAGAGGCCTGCTAGACAAACGGAGGGTATGAGTGCAATATCAATAAGAGAGGGCGGGGGATGTCTGTCTGTCTATGCACGTGCGTGTGAGAGACGGGTCGGGAGGTATTCAAGGATGATGAGGGGAGAAGATATGGTTGTGTTAAGCATGCGTAACTACATAGGAAGATCAACCATCATGTGTCCGAGAAAAGGAGAGACATAACTAGCGAGGTAAGTGTATCAGTGCTTGGTGAAAACGAATTATAGTCGACCTGGCTATGTGTAGGGAGATCAGTTCATATACACACCTGCATGTGTTAGAAGCAAATAAGGTCCGGAGAGGCAGACATGGGGAGAGAGTGTGGCTAGGAGGTGGTGCGAGAGGCCTACCATGTCGAGGGGGGAGGAGTGTGCGAGCATGTGACTAATGAAAAGAGGGGCGGGAGTGTGCACCTGCGTGGAATCGTATTGGACATATGGGGGCATGGACGGTGAGAAGAGAAGAGGGGAAGTATATATGTGTTTGTTGTAGGCACACTTGGCTAGAGAGGTATATCGACCGGTGTGTGCCAGAAAGAAGGAGCCGGGGGCCTGCACACACCACTGGTGGACGACCTAAAGAGAAATAATGGACGTGCGCGATGGAGGGGACGCTAAGGGTGTGTGAGGGGGGGCGGGCGTGTGCATGCACGATAGAAAGTTAGCGCTAGCTAGCTACAAATAGAAGAGGATCGTGAAGGTGTAAAAGACGAACAAAGATCATAATTCATTATAAAAAGGTGGATACAGATACTTGAAGAAGATATCATAATGTACAACATTGATTATAATTTGGGCTAATGTGTGGCTTTTGCAACTCAGGTCTAAATACTTGTCATAATGTAGGGGGCGGGACACTATACTTTGTGTGATAAACACGATGTACGTATGGGACATGGTTTAGATTATGAATATATAGTTAGTACATCAAATGTACTATTCTTTGGAATCAACATCAAGTGTATTCAAAAAATAGAATTCGAGTTCATGTAGTACACATAGTTCATATCTATCTCTATAGTAATCATGTGGTGTGTTATTAAGGTAATGCACGAATGATGGTTGAAGTTGGCAACAATCATGATTGTAGATTCTTATTGAAATAGAGAAACGAATTCAAATTTAGTTCGAATTGCAGCGGTAGTATAGACATTTGGAATGCACTAAAATGTTGGTATGAGTAGGTTACATGCATTATACAGCAAAGAAAAAAACATTAATCGGACATAACATGGATTCATACTCCCTTCTTCCATCTATATAGGGCGTAATGAGATTTTTAAGACCGCCTTTGACTATTGACAAGATTAATAGTACATGACATGCACAATGTGAAAATTATATCATTGAAAGAACCTTTCACAGACGAAGTTAACGGTGTGCTTTGTGTAAGTTGCATGTCATATATCATTGCTCTAATATTTGGTCAAAGTTAGCATCGAAAAACGCATTAGGCCCTATATAGATGGAAGGAGGGAGTAGCTTTGAATAGCATTTGTATAGTAAATCGGGGCAAGACTCTCTCTTTGTGTGGTGTGAATAGTTTTATTTTTTTTGTTTTCTTTTTGGTTGAGGGAAGTGCGAATTGATTTGGTACGTACAAGTACAATATTACTACACGTTAGGCTTGTCCCTAAAATTCAACCCGCGTCTTGTTATATCCCGAAAATTCGGATATCGTGCTCCCAAAACTGGCGCCTTCACAACCCGCGCCTTGCTATCCAGAAATTACAACGCGCACGAAAACTCCCTCCAGCTGCCAAATCCCGACACGCGAAATCCCCCTTCTAACTCTGAGCCGAAAGGGCCGCTAGTTCAAATCGGTGGGGGGTACTTTTGTAACACACCCTACATTTTGGACAAGCGCGTCCCTAAGTCATGCTTCACCCCCTCCCATCGCCCCATTTTTGCCATTCGAAATCCCAGGCCGCCATAACCTCTCCGCTCCAGCCGTGAAACCCCACCCTCCTCCGTCTGCCACATCACCGCTGCCCAGCCAGAGCCTCTTCCCCGATGACGTCGTCCACCGCAATAGCTCGACGTCCCTCGTCCACCTCCCCGGATAAGGATCCGTCGTCCATCTTGCCGTCCCACCGGTTCAGCCGCCCGTCCTCCACCTCCAAGGAGCTGCTCTGACGATTGCCTCATCTATCGCGGCTGCTCCATCCCCACAGCGCCGCCTTAACCTGCTCCACCGGAACCACAACATCCTCACCGACTCCTCGGACGAAGCCAAGGCCTACTCGGCGCCACCAAAGAGGTTGTACACTCATCGCATCACACCTTCTCCTTAACTCGACCTCCCAGCGCTGACGGTGCTCCATCCCGCACCGCCATGGAGGGGCTACCTTGAAGCCGGCGCTGCGGGCGACATCTCCACGGCGGCTCTCCCCCAGTGTGAGGCCCCTTCGGCGGCGGCGTCCATACCAGCCGGATCTGCTGCTGCTGCTCCGGCTCTCGCTCGCTCGCTCGCATTGCTGCTGCTGCTCCGGCTCTCGCTCGATCGCTCGCTCGCCCAGCTGCTGCTACTGCTCTCCCCCTCGCTCGTGCTGCTGATCTGCTCCGATTAAGCCACACTTCAGTCGACTGAATTGACTTTTGGGTCAGTCAATTTTCAGGGGTTGGGGGGGGGGCTCGTCGGAGTTAAGGAAGAACCACCCGCAGCGGGGACGGGGGCTCGCCGGAGAGGTACCCCACTATCTATCTTAGGGTTTAGGGTGGGGGGGCCTAGAGGGCTGGCCGGGGCGGCGGTGGCGAGTTGTTTCGGGGCGGCGAGGCGGCGCCGGGGCCGGCGGTTCGGCCGCTGGTGGTAGGCGGCTCAGGGGTGTGCAGGTTGAAGATGAACTGCAGGCCCTCCCTAAACTACATGTCAAGTGTCTCTCTGCTACCATTGCATTCAGTTTCGACAGTAGCATTCGGATTCCACAGTTAATTTCAGTTTCGACAGTTAAGTTCAGAGTCAACAGTTTTTACCTCATCTGTTGTAGTCAGGTGGTTTTTGGTGATGTTAATTTTACATCCATTTTTCATTATCTATTGGAGATGCTATTAGAATCCCACTTGAGATTGACGATGTCTGTCTTGTGCTGCTTCAGCCTTGACGTCTTACGGCTCACCGGAGCTGCTCCAACGACAGAACGATCCATCACAACAGAGCAGTGCCCTGGACGCCGTCTACAGATTCCTCAGATCTTCCTCCACACCTCCGACAGCCACCTCTGCCTCAACTGCTTCAACGACCAATCCAATTATGTTGAGGTCGACACGGCTACGACAAAGAGGTTGTACACTTGTTGCGTCACTTATTACTATACATTCACGTCGATCCATTAGGGCTATTTTGGTTCAACGGAAAAACATAGCAATAGAAAATTTTCCAATGGCACTCTACTATTCAATTATTCATGCATTTTGTTGAAAGGAATGAAGCAAAACATCCACCTGGACCTACTTTTCAAAATTCTATGCATGAAAACAAGACCAAGTGCATTAGTGCCAGAATAACATTCTAACTTTATATGCTTTCATATGGTTTCTCTTTATTTTGGCCATGTTTCTTTGCATTCCTCTGCTCTTCCAATTCCTGTAAACCAAACACCCAAGTTGATAGAAATCCTGTGTTTACAAATGCTCTATTTACCATGTGCATTTTCCTATCCTATTCCGGTGTTTTTCCTATCCCTGCGTTTTAAGAATCATGCAAGCCAAATGAGCCCTTACATAATTACTTTAGTTACAAGTACGTGTCGAAGGGAACTTTGTGTGGTTTGTCCTGCTCCTGCCGCGACGTCGTCCACCTCACCTGAGCTGCTCCATCAACAGAAGCATCCACCAAACTAGACATCACGACTCCTGACCATCTTTCGCCGCCTCGGATCTCCTTCCCTCCCGCCGGCACGCACCCCAACGGCATCACCATCATTGACTCAGCAGATGAACCCGAGGAGTACACGGGTCCACAAGAGAGGTCGCACTCTTTTGTTTCTGCTTATGTTATGAATTGCTTAAACTTACCTGCTACTTAATCGTCCTGTTCAGCTCTTGGACTCCCAACTCAGGTCCAAATTCATGTTCAAACTTGAGTTATAAATTAGTTGTGGGGCACATATCGAGGCAGCAATGAATAGTATGTCTGTCTAATATCTGGTTCACCTAGGGTATGCCTATGTTGTTCATCTTGGGTGGGAAACAAATAGTAAGCAATCATCATCTGTCTTTTTATTAATTTAAAGCAATCATCAGCCTGCTATCATTATTTTTGGATCCATCCACTGGTTGTTACCATCACTCTAAATTTCTGCATGCTCTCCTTACATAATCTCACCATATTTTTTCGTATGCATGTCAGATATTGTACATAGTCATGTTGAACATGTAGAGAAGAAGAGAAGAGTTTTGTGCGGCAATACAATGTCATGTAGACATCGCTCCATGGTGTGTTCAATGGAAAACTATAGGACCTTGAGAAGAGGTGTCTAGAGGGGGGGGGTGATTAGACACTAAGTACCAAAGTTGCAGTTTTTAGCCCTTTTTAAGTTTGAGTAGAGTTTAGGCACAAATTTAACATTCACAATATATAGAAAGCAAGCTGCAAAGAGTATATGAGCAGCGGAAAGTAAAGCATGCAACTTGCAAGAATGTAAAGGGAAGGGTTTTGGAGGATTCAAACGCAGTTGGAGACACGGATGTTTTTGGCATGGTTCCGATAGGTGGTGCTATCATACATCCACGTTGATGGAGACTTCAACCCACGAAGGGTAACGGTTGCGGGAGTCCACGGAGGGCTCCACCCACGAAGGGTCCACGAAGAAGCAACCTTGTCTATCCCATCATGGCTGTCTCCCATGAAGGACTTGCCTCACTAGCGGTAGATCTTCACAAAGTAGGCGATCTCCTTGCCCTTACAAACTCCTTGGTTCAACTCCACAATATTTTCAGAGGCTCCCAAGTGACACCTAGCCAATCTAGGAGACACCACTCTCCAAGAAGTAACAAATGGTGCATTGATGATGAACTCCTTGCTCTTGTGCTTCAAATGATAGTCTCCCCAACACTCAACTCTCTCTCGTAGGATTTGGATCTGGTGGAAAGAAGATTTGAGTGGAAAGCAACTTGGGGAAGGCTAGAGATCAAGATTCATATGGTATGAATGGAATATCTTGACCTCAACACATGAGTAGGTAGTTCTCTCTCAGAAATGGTAAGTTGGAAGTGTAGGTTTGTTCTGATGGCTCTCTCCATGAATGAAGAGGAGGTGGAGGGGTATATATAGCCTCCACACAAAATCTAACCATTACACACAATTTACCAATCTCGGTGGGACCGAATCAATAAACTCGGTCAGACCGATTTAGTAAACCTAGTGACCGTTAGGATTTTCGGTGGGACTAAAACGCAACTCGGTGAGACCGATATGGTTAGGGTTAGGGCATAACGTAATCTCGGTGAGACCGATTACACAAACTTGGTAAGACCGATTTTGGTAATTAGCTAACCAGAGAGTTGGTCAGGCAAACTCGGTGGGACCGATTACTCAACTCGGTGGGACCGATATTGGTAATAAGTTAACCAGAGAGTTTGCATTGTAATATCGGTAGTACCGATTGCTCAAACTCGGTGAGACCGATTTTGATAATGGAAATACACAGAGAGATTACAATCCCATCTCGGTAAGACTGAGATCCCTGTCGGTGAGACCGATTTGCCTAGGGTTTGTGGCAGTGGCTATGACATCTGAACTCGGTGGTGCCGGATAGAAAGAATCGGTGAGACCGATTTGGCTTTAGGTTTAGGTCATATGTGGATGTGAGAAAGTAGTTGAGGGTTTTGGAGCATATCACTAAGCACATGAAGCAAGAGGCTCATTAAGCAACACCTCATCCCTCCTTGATAGTATTGGTTTTTCCTATAGACTCAATGTGATCTTGGATCACTAAAATGTAAAAAGAAGAGTCTTGAGCTTGAAGCTTTTGCCAATCCTTTGTCCTTAGCATCTTGAAGGAGTTCCCACATCCTTTAGTCAATGCCACTCCATTGTTGAAGTTATCTGAAACATACTAGATAAGAGTGTTAGTCCAACAAGAGATACGTTGACATTAATTACCAAAACCACCTAGGGAGCACTTGTGCTTTCAATCTCCCCCTTTTTGGTAATTGATGACAACATACATCAAAGCTTTAGATAAGGATATAAAGAATAGCAAGTAAAGCTTTGGAAAGACATGTAACAAGCATAGGCACCCCCTACATGTATGCAATCATGTGAAATATAGAACATAGAAGCATGTGAGAGCATAACCATGACAGAGTAAGGAATGAGTTACATGTATCTTGGCCATATGCATCAGAGCAAAGAATATTAAAGAAAATACCTTCATGCTCATGAGTCCTTCTTGCAAACAGTATGTACATCAGCAAGAATTCCTCATACACATGATTGTGATGCATATACTTACCTTGTAGTCTTGAGTTGGCTTAGGATGGAATGAACCTGCACAAACAAGGTTAGATAACATAGGTACATCTACTAGCTAGAGCAAACAGAAGAAACCACAAGAATACCAAGACTGGGATGACATGTAGAGAGTGAGTACTAAGTACCACATTGGATTAGACATGTCCCCAAGAGTAAAGATATGCAATGAATTTAAATGATTTCTTTCCCTTAGATGTCTTGCTCCCCCTGAATCTAGCATGGGATACTGGGAGAAGATAGGGAACAGAAAATCAGAGCTGAAAGATATGAATGAACAGAGCTAGTGCAAACTAATGCAAATAAGCACATAAGAACATGTATTTCCCCTCAATAAGACATGTGTCATCTCTCCTCTTGAACACCAAGCATCTGGGATCCTTGAGAAATACTTTCTACTTGAGTATTTTCTCCCCCTGGAGATCTCTCTCTCCCCCTGTGGAAGTGATATTCTCTGATGTGATCTCTCTCTAAATGATAAGCTTTGATGTGATCTCTCTCTCCCCCTTTGACATCAATTTCCAAGAAGGGCTTCTGGAATTTGTCGTGAATGGGTTTGATCCTTGAGTCACAGCACAAAGCATTTGTAAAAATGTGATGCTTGTAGAGGACAAGATTCATTGAGTGGAGCTGGAACAGACGAAACACAGAATAAGTGGCAAACTGTTTTTCCTGTGGTGAAATCGGTAGCACCGAGTTGTATGCTTTGGTTGTACCGAAAGAATTCGGTTGGACCGAAAATAACTAATCGGTGGAACCGAGTTCATCGCAGAGAAAACACTTCTCACCTCAGCTCACTAGACTAATAGGATCTCACAAAGATTTGCAAGGAATTAACTGAATGATATGCAATGAATTGGATGCATAAAATGCAGAGCAAACAAAAAGAAAAGAAGGAAATCTAGATGAAGTTTTTTTTGAAAGGGGAAACAAATATGCATGAGACAAATGCAAAAACACAGATACGAACACAAGAGAACTTCATCTAGAGATGGTCGGCGACAAGGTCACCTATGTTAGAGTATATTGACTTAGGAGTCAAGTGAGATCACTTGATCATAGGTCATACTCATCGTTTTAGCTCAAAATGGGGCTACCATTTTTCGTTTAAGCATCTTGATGTATTCTCATCTTGTCGAGTTGCTTTAGCTCACGACTCGGAGTAAAGCTTCTCTAAGATGGAATAACATACCTTGGTTGGTGGTGTTGATCATGTAGTTGAACTTGTGTGGGTTGCTCAAGGTTGATGTAGCTCATCAAGAGTTGGGAGCTCCACTTGGAATTTGAGTCCATCTACCTACATGGGTTAGTTCTTGCAAGGAAGAGCACTTGTGTATCCAAAAATGACAATCATGAAGCTCAACATAGAATTTGTCAAAGGATATGTTTGAATGGTTCCGTGCTTCCTTGTCTTCAACCACCTTTGTATAGAGACTTGGTGATGTAAAGATTGCTCAAGATGTGAGTTGGTTACAATCTCATTGAATTTGATTCAACCAAGTACCTACATGGGTTAGATAACATGCAAGATGCAAATATGTCCAAGACATAAGATTTTCATCATAAGATAAATATCAAGGATTAGTCATAAGCTCATGTCTTGCATGTATCCAATGGAGTTTCTACTCCAAGTTTGAAGCATCAATGATGTTCAATTCTCCTCTCAACCTGCAAAACACTTTCTCATCAAGAGGTTTAGTGAATATATCTGCCAATTGCTTTTCGGTGTGAACATGCTTAAGATCAATGTCACCCTTAGCAACATGATCTCAAATGAAATGATGATGAACTTCAATATGCTTAGTTCGAGAATGTTGCACAGGATTATGACCAATTTTGATAGCACTTTCATTGTCACAAAGCAATGGAACATGTTTCACATATATCCCATAATCTTTAAGAGTTTGGGTCATCCAAAGTAATTGAGCACAACATGAACCAGCGGCAATGTACTCCGCTTCGGCGGTAGATAAGGATACCGAGTTTTGTTTCTTGGAGGACCAAGACACAAGAGATCTACCAAGAAATTGACAAGTACCCGAAGTGGACTTTCTATCAACCTTGTCTCCGGCATAGTCTGAGTCAGAGTAGCCAACAAGATCGAAAGAGGCCCTCTTAGGATACCAAATGCCAAAATTTGGTGTATGTATTAAGTATCTCACTATCCTTTTCACAGCCTTAAGATGACATTCTTTAGGAGCAGTTTGATATCTTGCACACATGCACACAGTTAGCATAATATCGGGACGTGAAGCACATAGATATAACAATGAACCAATCATAGAGCGATAAAGTTTTTGATCAACTGGTTCACCATCTTTGGTCAAATCAAGATGTCCACTAGTAGGCATGGGTGTAGACATACCTTTGCATTCTTGCATATTGAACTTCTTGAATAAGTCCTTAGTGTACTTCGTTTGAGAGACAAAAGTACCTTCCTTAGTTTGCTTGATTTGCAACCTAAGAAAGAATTTGAGTTCACTCATCATTGACATCTCAAAGTTCTCCGACATTAGCTTTCCAAACTTCTCACTAAAATGAGGGTTAGTTGATCCAAATATGATATCATCAACATAAATTTGGCATACAAATAATTCTCTGTTAACCCTTTTAGTAAAAAGAGTAGAATCAATTTTCCCAATTTCAAATCCCTTTCCAAGAAGAAACTTCGTTAAGCATTTGTACCAAGCTCTAGGAGCTTGTTTAAGACCATAAAGAGCTTTGCAAAGTTTATAGACATGATTGGGTTTCTTAGGATTGACAAAGCCAGGAGGTTGTTTAACATAAACTTCCTCCTCTATTTCACCATTTAGAAAAGCACTTTTGATGTCCATTTGGTACAATGTGATATCATGGTGATTAGCATAGGCAAGTAAGATGCGAATGGACTCAAGTCTAGCAACGGGAGCATAAGTCTCACCATAGTCCATACCTTCGACTTGGGCGGCCAGACGTGCTTTGTTGCGAACTACTTGTCCATCTTCATCTTGCTTGTTGCAAAACACCCATTTGGTACCGATGATGTTGTGGTTGTTGTCGGGCTTCTCAACCAATGTCCAAACTTGGTTTCTCTCAAAGTTGTGTAGATCTTCATGCATATCATTTATCCAATCCGGATCTTCCAATGCTTCTTCAACCTTCATAGGTTCAATGCTAGAGATGAAAGAATAGTTTTCACAAAAGTTAGCTAAACGAGTTTTAGAGCGAGTGATTCTCCCAGTTTGAATATCATTATAGATTTGCTCGACGAGATGGTCTTTAGCAATTCTTGCTCGAACTCGTGAAAGCTTTTGCTTGGGTCTTGGTTGAACATCTTCTTCATCTTCTTCTTCTTCTTCTTGATCTTCTTCATTGTTGGTGTTGTCGTTCTCTTGTCGCGGTGGAGAAGGAGGTTGTTGACGTTCTTGATGCACTTCCTCGTTTTCTTCATCTTGGTGTGTCCCACTTGTGGATGCTTCCATATCAACTCTTGGTTCACCTTGTCATGAAGTAGAAGCTTCCACTTGGACGAATGAGGTACTCTCCTTCACCTCCGTTGGACGAACCTTGCCAATAGACAAGTCTTGGATTGCTTCTGAAGGATCTTTGTCTCCTACATCAATTGGCAATTGCTCTACTTGTGAGCCGTTAGATTCATCAAACTTCACATCTACCGTCTCTTCAACCTTTCGGGTGAAATTGTTGTAGACATGATAAGTGTGAGAGTTTGAGCCATAACCTAGTAGGAAACCTTCATGAGACTTAGGAGCAAATTTAGAACAACGATGCTTATCAAGAATGTAGCACTTTGAGCCGAATGCTCGAAAGTATCCAACTTGGGGTTTGTTACCGGTGAGGAGCTCGTATGCCGTCTTGCCGAGTAGTTTGTGAAGATACAAGAGATTTGTTGCATGACAAGCTGTCTCAACCGCTTCCGCCCAAAAGTGCTTCGGTGTCTTGTACTCATCAAGCATCGTTCTCGCCATTCCAATGAGCGTCCGGTTCTTCCTCTCAACAACTCCATTTTGTTGAGGTGTGTACGTAGACGAGAACTCGTGTGAAATCCCTTCTTCGTCAAGAAAGGTTTCCACATTTGCGTTCTTGAACTCCGTTCCATTGTCGCTGCGAACCTTCTTGATCTTCACTTCAAACTGATTTTGGGCCTTCCTAGCGAAGTTTTTGAAGATCTTTTGGACCTGCGATTTATCATCGAGAAAGAACACCCATGTAAATCTTGAAAAATCATAAACTATAAATAGACCAAAAGAATTTCCACCGAGACTCTTGTAAGAGTTGGGACCAAAAAGATCCATGTGAAGTAGCTCAAGTGGCCTCCTTGTGGTCATGATGTTCTTCACGGGATGCCTTCCTCCAACCTGTTTACCTGCTTGACAAGCACTGCAAAGTCTATCCTTATCAAATATGACATCATTAACACCAAGGATATGATTCCCTCCAATAAGCTTGTCAAGGTTTCTCATGCCAACGTGACCTAGTCGTCTATGCCATAACCAACCTTTTGAGGATTTAGCAATGAAGCAAGTTTTAGGTTGAGCCTTTTTTAGTGAAATCAACAATGTATAGATCACCTCTATGTATGCCGGTAAAGACCATTTTATGATTGTCTCGACGAAACACTTGGCAATCTACTTTCGTAAATAGGACATTGAAACCGAAATCAGCAAGTCTAGATACTGAAAGTAAGTTGTAGCCAAGAGATTCAACGAGCATGACATTCTGAATGGAGCTGTCGTACTTTACCGAGGCCAACCACCTTACCCTTTGATTTATCACCGAAAGTGATATACTTTCGAGGACTATCATTTTCAGCAAGCTCACGAAACATGTCTTTATCTCCGGTCATGTGATCGGTACATCCACTGTCAAGGACCCATTCCTTTCCTCCTGCCATATATCCCCGAAGATTTGCCATAAGACCAAAATGTCTCATTGCATCATCAAGATCAAAGTCATCATCATCATCCTCATCATAGTATCCATGTTCAACATCGTCATGTGGTGGATCAATTCCTAGTGAGAGTGATTCATTAGTATGAGTTTGACAATAATCTTGCTTATGAATTCTAGTGGCTTCGAAAATAATATCGCTAATAATTCCAACATTTCCTTTGGCACGCATAAGATTTGTAAGTTCAAATAGACGATCACCAAACATACGATCATTTGAATTCATCTTAGTCAAAGCAATAGACTTATGAAGAATTTCATCTAGACTTTTCAAAGAATAATCAGGAAATCGTTCCTCAAGAAACTTCCATATAGTGTAGGCACACTCAAGAGTAGGAAGTTCTATAATCAAGTTCCTAGGCAAGCCTCTAGTGATAAGATTAACAGTTCTAACATTCCTAATCATGTCAATAGACTCATCAAGGGTAGGATGCATAGGATCAACATAAGGTGCACAAGGACTAGCAATGTACTTGTTCAAATGATATTGATTGAAAATTACAAGCATCTCATTTTTTCACTCATGAAAATACTCTCCATCAAGTATAGGCACTCTATGTCTAAGACTCCCCAAAGTAGACTCATCCATCTTCCTTCAATGGTGATTAAACCAAGGCAATGGAGACCAAAGCTCTGATACCACTTGTAGGACCTTGAGAAGAGGTGTCTAGAGGGGGGGGGTGATTAGACACTAAGTACCAAAGTTGCAGTTTTTAGCCCTTTTTAAGTTTGAGTAGAGTTTAGGCACAAATTTAACATTCACAATATATAGCAAGCAAGCATGCAAAGAGTATATGAGCAGCGGAAAGTAAAGCATGCAACTTGCAAGAATGTAAAGGGAAGGGTTTTGGATGATTCAAACGCAGTTGGAGACATGGATGTTTTTGGCGTGGTTCCGATAGGTGGTGCTATCGTACATCCACGTTGATGGAGACTTCAACCCACGAAGGGTAACGGTTGCGCGAGTCCACGGAGGGCTCCACCCATGAAGGGTCCACGAAGAAGCAACCTTGTCGATCCCACCATGGCCGTCGCCCACGAAGGACTTGCCTCACTAGCTGTAGATCTTCACAAAGTAGGCGATCTCCTTGCCCTTACAAACTCCTTGGTTCAACTCCACAATCTTGTCGGAGGCTCCCAAGTGACACCTAGCCAATCTAGGAGACACCACTCTCCAAGAAGTAACAAATGGTGCATTGATGATGAACTCCTTGCTCTTGTGCTTCAAATGATAGTCTCCCCAACACTCAACTCTCTCTCATAGGATTTGGATCTGGTGGAAAGAAGATTTGAGTGGAAAGCAACTTGGGGAAGGCTAGACATCAAGATTCATATGGTAGGAATGGAATATCTTGACCTCAACACATGAGTAGGTAGTTCTCTCTCAGAAATGGTAAGTTGGAAGTGTAGGTTTGTTCTGATGGCTCTCTCCACGAATGAAGAGGGGGTGGAGGGGTATATATAGCCTCCACACAAAATCTAACTCTTACACACAATTTACCAATCTCGGTGGGACCGAATCAATAAACTCGGTCAGACCGATTTAGTAAACCTAGTGACCGTTAGGATTTTCGGTGGGACCGAAACGCAACTCGGTGAGACCGATATGGTTAGGGTTAGGGCATAACGTAATCTCGGTGAGACCGATTACACAAACTCGGTAAGACCGATTTTGGTAATTAGCTAACTAGAGAGTTTCTCAGGCAAACTCGGTGGGACCGATTACTCAACTCGGTGGGACCGATATTGGTAATAAGTTAACCAGAGAGTTTGCATTGTAATCTCGGTAGTACCGATTGCTCAAACTCGCTGAGACCGATTTTGATAATGGACATACACAGAGAGATTACAATCCCATCTCGGTAAGACCGAGATCCCTATCGGTGAGACCGATTTGCCTAGGTTTTGTGGCAGTGGCTATGACATCTGAACTCGGTGGTGCCGGATAGAAAGAATCGGTGAGACCGATTTTGGCTTTAGGTTTAGGTCATATGTGGATGTGAGAAAGTAGTTGAGGGTTTTGGAGCATATCACTTAGCACATGAAGCAAGAGGCTCATTAAGCAACACCTCATCCCTCCTTGATAGTATTGGCTTTTCCTATAGACTCAATGTGATCTTGGATCACTAAAATGTAAAAAGAAGAGTCTTGAGCTTGAAGCTTTTGCCAGTCCTTTGTCCTTAGCATCTTGAAGGAGTTCCCACATCCTTTAGTCCATGCCATTCCATTGTTGAACTTATCTGAAACATACTAGATAAGAGTGTTAGTCCAACAAGAGATATGTTGACATTAATTACCAAAACCAGCTAGGGAGCACTTGCGCTTTCACAAACCCTCCCCACCCCTCTCCAGATTGTAATCCAGAGGAAGATATCTGTTCTGAGGCGGATTCAGATGCCGCTGACCACTCCTATTTACCCCCAAGGTGTTTGCTCTACCTTGGCATGATGATGTTAGTCATATCATGCATATGTTGCCTTGCAGTGCCTACTTTTGACATCATATATGTCATCTGCTTAGTTTGGACATGTTCTATAATGCCAACTATTTAGTTTCTATATCATATATGGGAATTATGCAGTCTCATGTCTTTTAGCCATCCATAATATATGTGAAATGTGCAATGCCATCCTGTTTAACCAGGCATCATATATTTGAATGATATCTTGCCCATCCTTTTCTTCATTACATTTCCATTTGTTGACAATGTTTGTACATTAAACCACTCTTCCTGTGAATCAGCCATTTGGGTGGGATATGGAAAAATCTGGAGTGAAAACAAGGCCTTCAGAGCAGACAGTGCTACCTGTCGAAGCAGATCTCTTGTTGGGTCCCGATAGCTCCTTAGAGATGGATTTAGAGACAGATGACCAGTCCTATTCCCCTACTGAGGTGTATTCTCTAACTTGGCATGGTTATACTGCTCATACCATGCATATGGTGTCTTGCATTACATAGTTTAGACATTATATACACAATATTCAACACCATGTTCTTAGTTCAGACATCATATCGAATGCCCTCTGTTTAGCATATAAATCACATATGTGAATTAAATGATGCGATCCTGATTACTTAGATAACATGTAGGTGAATTATGTCATGCGATCCTGTTTTGTTATTCACCATATCTTTGAATTATGTTATGCTATGATATCCAGTTTAGATAGACATCATATATGTGAAATTATGTCATGCTATCCGTTTTAGTTAAACAATATACATGTCAACTATTTCATGCCCTCTTTTTTCCACACTATCTATTGCATCTATCTCTCATACAATGTTTGTACATTCAACTATGTTTCCTGTTTATCAGCCATTTGAATTGGAGCGGGTGATGCCAGTATTGTCGGAGTAAATGACCACGGGTAGCCTAACCGGCTCCCTTTGGCCCTTAGAAAAAACAAGGGGCCGACGGAGCCTCGAGGCGCCCAAGACACGGGGCCACCTTCTTCCGGCCGGCTATCACCTAGGCCGACTAGCGGAAGGCGGCTCGGCTGTAAACAATCTTTGGGGGACGCCACAACAGGGCCGACTCCAAGAAAGCCGGCCCATGAAGGGCCGACTCCAAGAAAGCCGGCCCATGAAGGACCGGCTCCAAGAAAGTCGGCTTATGGCAGGCGGCCATGGGCCGCACCCTATAGTCAACCCACCATAACAGTGACGAGACGGGGCGTGGCTACAGTGGACCCTGCCATCCCCGAATCTTGGAACAAGCATGGCTATAGTACGCCGTACAGGGCGGACATCTCCTGTCCGGCGAGGCACTGTTGCCATGCGAATCATGACGACATCCACGACGGGCCGCTGGTATGGCCCAGAGGCGGCGGGCCCCTTCGGTCAGAGAGGCATCCAAAGGCGGCCTGGCCTCCCCAAGCCGGCCTAAGGCCAGGCCGGCTTCCTGCAGCCGGCTAGCCCCCCTCCCCGGGGCGCGCGCACCATTAAGCAGACAAGACGAGGTAAGGCTACAGTGAGCACCCGCAAGGCGGCAGCACTGTAGCCATGCTTACCTCGACAAAGCCCTCGTCATCAGAGGCGAGGCGACAGTAACCAGCCCCCGACAAGACACCCCAAGCAGTGGGGCCGGCCTGTCAACCAATGAGTCGGCAGCCGGCGGGACCCACCAGTCGGCGGGCCCCAGAAGCCGGCGGGACCCACCAGTCGGCGGGCCCCAAAAGCCGGCGGACGTAGACACTAATGGCCTGGGCCCATGCCCAGGCCGGATTACCATTGTACCCCAGGGGTTAGGCCTATATAAACCCCCCGGGACATTCATGCAAAGGGTTGAGCTCAGAGAGTTTAGACACTACCATAGGGAGAGAAGAGAGCTAGCCTTGCCCTTCTTCCTCCTCCCACCAAACAGCTCAAGGAGCCTCTTGTAGCTTCTTATCGATCTAGTGATCATGCGGAGACCCCGCAGAGCAGGAGTAGGGGTATTATCTCCACGGAGAGCCCCCAACCTGGGTAAGATCCGCCGGCGTGCATGTCTTCGCCTTATCCCGTTTCCAGGCACCGGCGATGTCTTACTGGCTCCCACAATGATCAGCCATCCGTTGGCATATGTCGCACCTACCACCTGACATTTGGCGCCCACCATGGGGCCAGGTGCACCGTCGTCCGGAGACCTGCTCTGGACGGGAACCCTATTCCTCCCCAGCGTGCGTAGCCAGGCCGGCACGCCCGATGGCGCTTGCCCCGACGCGCTGCAAGGCATCAACGACGCCTGCGCGGCGAGCTGCCTCGCCGATCTTCTTGACGAGGCTCGCATCTCTGACGAGCCCGCATCCGACGCGGGCACAGGCTTCCCCGAGAGCCGCCTCGTCAGCCTCCTCGACCAACTCCACATCTCTGGCGAGCCTACCGCAGACTTGGAGTCGGTCGGCTCCACCGACCCGATGCTTGTCGATTCCGACACGGCCTCGCTCGACGCCTTCCCCTCCGACGTGATCGTCTTTGACGACCCTCTCCCTCGAGCCGACTGTGGCGGCAGCACCATCACCGAAGTGCTTGTCATCACCCACGGCGTCGCCTCCGACAAGAACATCCACGATGCCCTGCAGGCTGCATTGCACGACCTGTCCGCCCCCATCCCGGCGGATGCTGACGCTGAGGCGCTGGAGGCACGCCGCCTTGCCCTCCTCGCGGACGGCCAGAAGATAGCCACCATGAGACACCTCATGGAAGCCCACCAGCGCGAAGTCGACCGAGCCGCCTTCGGCACGCCGCCTCCAGAAGGGCCAAGCCGAGTCGGCGTCGTCAAGAAATGCGACGCGGCCATCGCCAGCATGCTTGGAGCGGACCGCCCAGTCTACGCCATGTTCCTCGAGAATCTGCGTGATCCCAGTCGATCGTTGACGAGCTAAACGGACTGGGGGCCGACGAGCTCCCCTACATGACCAGACGCATCCAGCAGCTGATCGATGCGGCCGCAACACGACATGAAGCCGACGTCCGAGCTGGAAGCCCCCCTCGCCGAGAGCATGGCGCAACGTCCCGTACGCCGACTGCGGGTGGCACCCGTACAAGACAGGAGAAGGAGTCGGCTGCTAGCCGCAGTCGGACTCGCATTACCATCGAGCGCGACGCAGAAGGCCGCCCAAGGAGTGGAGCGACGAGGCGACCTGCCTCCTCCTCCGCCTCACGGGGAAAGATATCCTACCCCGCTGCCTGTCGAGCATCCGACTCTCAGCGGCCGACTTGGTCACCGCGAAGGAGTCGGCGAGAATGACGCCCGCCATCGGATCGACCGCCTAGCGCGATCCCTGGCCCTAGAAGAAGAAGATCATGTCGGCCCGCCTTGTTTCGGCCCCCGCATCCGCGACGAGCCCTTTCACAAAGGGTTCTCGCTCCCGAGAGACACGCCCAAGTACAACGGCTCCGTGAAGCCAGAAGACTGGTTGATCGACTACTCCACCGCCGTTTGCATAGCGAATGGAAATCGACGCGTTGCCGTGAAATATGCCCCCCTGATGCTCCAAGGCACGACGCGCACCTGGCTCAACAGCCTCAAGCCTTACAGCATCAACAGCTGGCTGGACTTCATCGAAGCCTTCATACGCAACTTCACCGGCACCTACAAGCGGGCTCCCAAGCTCCGACAACTCTCTTTGTGCGTACAAGGGCCCAGCGAATCAACTCGCGACTACCTCACGTGTTGGGCCGAGCTCCGCAACTCCTGCGAAGGGGTGCACGAGGTCCAGGCCATAGAGTACTTCACCGTTGGGTGCCGCGAGGGCACTCTCCTCAAGCACGGACTCCTCTGCGACGAGGCGACAACCCTTGATGAGCTACTGATCATCGCGGACAAGTACGCCACTGCCGACTCCTCAATGAAGACCGAGCTCCGGGTAGACACCTCTGAAAAGTGCTGACACCGGCTCCCAAGACGCCGGCTGGAGAATCAAGCCGACGCCCGTATCAAAACAATCACAAGCGCAAGGCCACTATGCCGCCTTCCACTAGTCGGCAGGTGGCCACAATCAAAGAAGAGCAGCCTGAGGGACGGCCGGCTCCGAAGAAGCAGAAGGGCGGTAGGCCGGCTTGGCAGCCGGCTTTCTCCTACGAGCAAACCCTCGACGCCCCCTACAAGTTCCACAGCGGCGCGAAGCCGTCCAACCATACAACACGGAAGTGTCATTGGCTCACCCAAATCTCCAAGGGCGAGGGGCTGCTGCCGCCTCCGCCTGCAGGCCAGCCGCCTCCTGCCCCGCAGCAGCCGGCTGCTCGGCCTGCGGTCGGAGCTATCCAAGACGACTTCCCTGACGAGCAAGCCGCCTACGTCGTGTTCACCAGCCAGACAGAAGATCGGCACAGCCGGCGCCGACAGCAGCAAGAAGTTCACGCAGTCACCTCCAGTAACCTTGAGTTCATGCATTGGTCAGAGAAGCCCATCATCTGGAGCCGGGACGACCACCCAGAGGTGATGTCGTCTCCTGGCTCCTATGCCCTAGTTCTGGATGCCACCCTGGCGACGGAGAGGCGTGCCACCCGATTCTCCCGCGTGCTGATAGACGGTGGGAGCAGCATCAACATACTGTACCGAGATACAATGGAGAAGCTCAACATCAAGCCGAAGCAACTCATGCCAAGCCGAACTGTGTTCCACGACATCGTACCCGGCCTGTCCTGCTCGCCGATCGGCAAGATCAGGATGGATGTCCTCTTTGGGGACAAGGATCACTTCTGCCGAGAGGCAATATGGTTCGAGGTAGTGGATTTGGAGAGCCCGTACCACGCACTGCTTGGCCGACCAGCGTTGGCCAAGTTTATGGCTGTGCCCCACTACGCTTACCTCAAGATGAAGATGCCGAGTTCCAAGGGCATTATCAACATAGCCGGAGACTACAAGAAGTCTTCTAAGTGTGCTGCAGCCAGCAGTCGGCTGGATGAGTCCCTCATGATCGCCAAAGAGAAGAAGATGCTGGATCGAATCGTGACCTTAGCTGGCAAGCAGCCGGCCTTGTCCCCTGACCCCAAAGAATGTGAAGCTCCAGGTTCTTTCCAGCCGGCCAAGGAGACAAAGAAGATACCTCTGGACCCGGAGCATCCGGAGAGGCACGCTGTCATAGGCACAGGCCTTGACAGCAAATAGGAAGGTGAGCTCGTTGATTTCCTCCGTGAGAATCGGGACGTCTTTGCATGGTCCCCCAAAGACATGCCGGGCGTCCCGACGGATTTCGCCGAGCACAAGCTACACGTCCGATCTGATGCAAAGCTGGTCAGGCAGCCCTTGTGCCGCCTGTCGGAAGAGAAGAGAAGAGTAGTCGGAGAAGAAATAGCTCGGCTTCTGGCAGCCGGCTTCATTATGGAAGTGTTCTTTCCAGAATGGCTTGCCAACCCGGTCCTCGTGTTGAAGAAGAACAAGCAGTGGCGCATGTGCATCGACTACACTAGCCTCAACAAAGCCTGCCCTAAGGACCCATTCGCCCTACCCAGGATCGACCAGGTGATAGACTCCACAGCCGGATGCGAGCTGTTGAGTTTCTTGGATGCTTATTCAGGCTACCACCAGATAAAGTTGAACCCGGTTGATCGCTTGAAAACCGCCTTCATCACCCCATTCGGAGCTTTCTGTTGCCTGACTATGACATTCGGCTTGAGAAATGCCGGTGCCACCTTTCAACGTTGCATGCAGAAATGCCTCCTCAAGCAGCTCGGCAGAAATGCCCACGTCTACGTAGAAGATGTCGTGGTGAAGACGGAGAAGCGCGTCACCCTGCTAGAAGACCTCAAGGAGACCTTTGAGAATTTGCGCCGGTTTCAGATCAAGCTCAACCCGGAGAAATGCGTGTTCGGGGTACCAGCCGACCAGCTTCTAGGCTTCCTGGTCTCCGAACGCGGCATCGAGTGCAACCTAGTGAAGATCAAGGCTATAGAGAGAATGAAGGTCCCTACCAAGCTGTGAGACGTCCAAAAGTTCATCGGATGCTTGGCGTCTTTGAACCGCTTCATGAGCCGGCTCGGAGAGAAGGCTCTCCCCCTTTATTGACTCATGAAGAAGTCCACTCACTTCGAGTGGAATGACCAGGCGGACCAAGCTTTCCATGAACTGAAGAAGATGTTGTCCACACCACCTATCTTGGTGGCCCCAACCGAGAAGGAGCCCATGCTCCTCTACATCGCCGCTACCAGCCTGGTGGTCAGCACGATCATCATAGTCCAGCATCCCGAAGAAGGCCGAGCTCAGCTAGTCCAGAGGCCGGTATATTATTTGAGTGAAGTAGTGTCCGCCTCAAAACAAAACTACCCGCACTATCAGAAAATGTTCTATGGTGTGTACTTCGCCTCCAAGAAACTCAAGCCCTACTTTCAAGAGCATCCCATCACGGTCGTATGCACTGCCCCGCTTGCCGAGATCATAGGCAGCCGGGATGCATCCGGCCGAGTGGCGAAATGGGCCATCGCGCTGGCTCCTTACACAGTCTACTATCAGCCCCACACCGCCATCAAGTCCCAAGCATTGGCCGACTTCTTCGTCGACTGGGCCGAGACCCAATACCTGCCACCGGCCCCCGACTCCACTCATTGGTGGATGCACTTTGACGGATCTAAGATGCGCACCGGCTTGGGAGCCGGCATCGTCCTCTCCTCTCCCAAGGGCGACAAGCTCAGATACACACTGCAAATCCACTTTTCCGCCTCCAACAATGTGGCCGAGTACGAGGCGCTCATACACGGGCTCCGGCTAGCCAAGGAACTCGGCATCCGCTGGATCCTGTGTTATGGCGACTCGGATTTAGTGGTTTAGCAATCATCCAGCGACTGGGATGCCAAGGACGCAAACATGGCAAGCTACCGTTTCCTCGTCTAGCAGCTCAGCGGATATTTCGAGGGGTGCGAGTTCCTCCACGTGCCACGGGCCGACAATGAGCAAGCAGATGCCCTGGCACGAATAGGCTCCACCCGACAAGCTATACCAACCGGCGTCGCCCTCCAATGCCTCCTCAAGCCATCTGTCAAGCCGTCTCCGGAATCCAGTTCCATCTTCGTGCCGCCTGACCCCAACGCAGTCAGATCCGACTTCGGGGACCAGGCAGGCGGCCCGGGGACTTCGGCAGCTGGCTCGGGGACTGCCATAGTCGAACCCGGCCCAGGTACTGCAGCAACACAGCAGGCGGAGGCCGATTCCAACTCCTCACAACCCAGCCCGCCCACCCTGGTTGTAGTAGCTGTTTTGGCAGTCGAAGAAATCACAGCTCCATCATGGGCCCAGCCCATCCTCCGTTTCCTGGTAAATGGAGAGCTACCGACTGACGAGATCTCGGCAAGACAAGTCCAATGCCGAGTCGGAGCTTAGACAATAATGAACCAAGAGCTAGTCAGGCGCAGTGCTACTGAAGTCTTGCAGCGCTGAGTCGAGCCAGAGAAAGGCATAGCAATCCTCGAAGACATCCACCAAGGCGAATGCGGCCACCATGCCACCTCCAGGGCGCTCGTCACCAAGGCTTTCCGCCACGGATTCTTCTGGCCGGCTGCTTTGGAGGATGCCAAGGAACTAGTCAAACACTGCAAAGGGTGCCAAGTCTTCGGCTCCAAGCAACACCTGCCGGCTTCTGCACTTAAGACCATCCCCATCACTTGGCCCTTTGCTGTTTGGGGACTGGACATGGTCGTCCATTCAAGACAGCGTGCGGCGGCATGACACATCTGCTTGTCGCCGTGGACAAATTTACCAAGTGGATTGAAGCAAAACCGATCAAGAAACTGAATGGGCCGACTGCCGTAACATTCGTTGTGGATATTACAACTCGGTATGGCGTGCCATACAGCATCATCACCGACAACGGCACAAATTTTGCCAAGGGAGCACTGGCACGCTTCTGCGCGACATAGGGCATCCGGCTGGACTTAGCATCCGTTGCCCACCCGCAGTCAAACGGCCAAGTCAAGCGAGCAAACGGCCTCGTCCTCTCCGGCATCAAGCCCCGACTGGTCGTACCGCTGGAGCGTTCGGTCAGCTGCTGGCTCGATGAGCTACCAGCCGTCCTCTGGAGTCTGCGCACTACCCCAAACAAGTCAACCGGCTTCACCCCTTTCTTCCTTGTATATGGTGCCGAGGCTGTCATCCCAACCGACATTGAATTCGACTCACCTTGGGTCACCATGTACACAGAGGCGTAGGCTAAAGAAGCAAGAGAAGACGGCGTCGACTTGCTGGAAGAAAGTCGGCTGTTAGCCCTCAGCCGGTCCACCATCTACCAGCAAGGTCCACGCCGTTACCACAGTCGAAGGGTGAAGTCAAGATCCTTCCAAGAGGGAGACCTTGTGCTTCGGCTGATACAGCGAACAGCCGGCCAGCACAAGCTCTCAGCACCTTGGGAAGGCCCCTTCGTCATCAGCCAGGCTCTAGGAAATGACTCCTATTACTTAATCGATGCACAGAAGCCGAAGGCACGCAAGAGAGACGACTCCGGCAAGGAGTCAAAGCACCCATGGAACGCTAATCTTCTTCGAAGATTTTACAGTTGAGATGCAGTATGTATCACACTACCTTTTGTATTAAGTATCAGACAACGGGTCCCCCGAGGAGTTCTCTGGGACTACCCTATTTTATCTATGTATGCGGGGTATCATACCCATGGTTACCCCACCACATTTACTTTCTCCGTCCGGCACCGGGTCCGACTAGTCGGCCCGGGGACTTGCCGCCTTGAGTTATGTCCAAGTTCTACCTGCAGTCAGACAAGTAATGTGCCGACACCCAAGCCCTCTCTTGCGAAAGGCACAGCTCTAAGAATCGGCTGCCTGACTAGCGAGAGTTCAAGGCGGAATGGCTGCCCACATGAAAAACGCTAAGGACTAACGAACTTGCATAACACAAGCCGGCTTCCCCCTCGCCAACCGGCTGTCGAAGCAGCCGGCTGGCCGGCTTCCTTTCCTACTCTGCTACAATCTAAGAAAGCTTGAGTACTTACCTTCCAAGATGGCTGAACTCCTTACCCGGCCACAGACTGCAGAGCAGCTGTCCGGCTGGGAAGGCGGCAGCCAAAGGAAGGCGGCAAAGGAAAAAAGCCGAGAGATAAAAAGCAAGTAGGAATGGAAGCCAAGCTCATGCATATAATATTTACACAAAAGGCCTTTGAGAGGCCGGCATTCAATGAAGTTTGAATACACCCCCAGTGGGTGGAATTGCGCAAAGATAACAAATCTGTTCAAAGAGTGTCAAGAAGGAAAATAAAAACAGTGAATCAAGCCAAGGGAGCGCTTGGAGCGTCAGGAAGATTGGTTGAGACGACGGTGTCAGCTGGAGGAGTGGTCGACTGGCGAGTCTCGGCCTAGTCATCACCGGCAGCAGGCGAAGCATTCGCGCGTGCCTCGTTGCTGGAGGCACAGTCAGGCTGAGGCTGCCTGGCTGCTCCAACATCCGGCACAACGTCTTCACCGTCTTCCTCCTCCTCCTCCTCCTCTTCGCCCTCGTCGCTGGAGTCAATCTCCTCCGCCGAGTCTTCATCGTCGGCCGGGTTCAGCCCGAACCATTCTTCCGGCTGCGCGACGCCGTCCTCGTTCACCTCAAAAGCAAAGGCGCTGGTGTCGGTGAAGTCGGCGATCGCCGAGGCACGCTGGATGATAGCCGGCCGCACCGCCTCCAGCTCCTCGTCAGCCTCCTGCCGCCAGGTGCGCAGTTGGTCCAAGTTCAGCCCAGGGTACCAAGTCCGGACAAACTCTAGCGCCCGACGGGCGCCGGATCGAGATGCTGAAGCCTTCAAGGCCTCAAGGCGGCCGACGGCTACCTCCAGCCAGTCGGCGGTACGGTTGGGGGTGCGAGGAATTACTTCACCAGGCCAGAGGGCAGCCAGCACATGTGCTCCAGCACGCTGAAGCCGACGGAGCACGCGGTAGGCCGGTTGAAGGCAGGCCTAGATCGCCAAAAGCTGCTGTTCAAGCAACCGGTTGGCATCTGGCGCGATCTCAACCCCAGCCTGCCGTCAGGCCTCGCGATGAGCTTCAATGGCTTGGTTGGCGGCAATAGAATAGCCAGGAAAGTACTCTTCACAAAGAAAAAAGAAACAGAGCAAGTCGGGAGATAAACTGGCCTACAAGGAACAAGCAAAGTGAATAAGAAGGCGGCCTACTGTCAACCAAATCCTCAACTCGGTCGCAGCCTTCGCTCAGGGCTTGCCTTCCCTCGGCCCAGCTCGCCGCCTCGGTCTCGTATTTGGCTTTGAGGGCGGCCTCATTGTCCTGCGCCACCTTTAGGGCCGCCCTGTGGCTTTCCTCCTGGTCGGCCAGTCTCTTGGCCAGGCGGTCATGCTCCAGGGCCAGGGCACTGAGCTCGCCCTCCCGGGTGCAAAGGGCGGTCTGGGCCACACCCAGCTATTGCCTCAAGTCGGCGTTGGCTCCTGCCAGCATGAAAAGAAGAAGTTAAGAAGGAAGTCGGTAAGAAAGATCCGACCCGACTGCTCAGCAATCGGCTCGAATCTTGGGGACTACACCCAGTGGATGCGCTGACGCGCCCCCACACGAGGTAAAAAAGACAAACACTCACGCCGGCTCTCCGTCAAATCGGCGGCCTTCTGATTTGCCTCCCGGACCTGGGAGTTGAAGGTAGCAGCGTGGAGGTTGTGATAATCCTGCGCAAGCAAAAGCAAATCAGTAAGGCAAAGACTTCAAAGAAGTTCCAAGCCGCCTGCTCAGCAGTCGGCTCGGAACTCGGGGACTACACCCAGTGGGTGCGCTGACGCGCCCCCACGGAAAAAATTATGAGCAAAAAAATTCACCCGAACGACCGCCCGGGTCACAAGAAACTCTCACGTACATTGCTGCAGTGTGGTGGCTTGTGCCTGAAGCCGGCTACGAACATCTTGCGCCGCCAAGTTCAGCGCGGCCGTCCCACCGCCCGACGTCCACCCTGGCGAGCTAGCTGTGGCCAACTCTAGATCATGCGACAACAAGCTGGAGCCGGCCGCCCTCTGCGGATCCGGCTCTGAGGCCGCCCTCCCCGCGCGTCGGCGAGTCGGCGACGGGACTACAAGATCCGCCGTTCCAGACGGCTCTCCTCCCGCCGGCTGCTCGGGCGGCACCTCGGGCTGGCCGCCTCGGTCAGTCCTGGCCGACGGAGGCGGCACCACTCCCTCCGGGATGACTATGCCGCCCCCTCCCTCTCCATCACCGGTGGGTCGCGGCCGATTTCTTCCATCGGAGGCACCGGGACGCCCGGGAGTGCGGAGCGGAGGGGGATGACGAGTTGCGGAGGCTGGCCACGCAGGGCCTCCGCCGCCCTCTCTGCAGCCTCGGCTTCCGCCCGGGCCCTGGCTGCTGCATCGGAGTGCGCCTTGGCCGACTCCGCTGTCGTCTCCTGCGCCGGCTCGGTGGCGGCTGCCCTTCGCTCCTCTGCCTCCCGCTCCTCCCACGCCTCCCGCGCGTTCCACTCCGTCGCCGCCTGAAGCTCGGTGCGGGGGTCTATGCGATGGGAGCCCGCAGATCCTCCCGCTCCGCCGACTATGGAGGCGGTGGTAGTCCGCTCAAGAGAAAGCGGGGCCCTGGTTGGCAAAAATGGAGAAAGGGCTTAGAAGAACATCGACTAAAGAAAGAAAGAAAAGTGCATACGGACCAAAACTTATGGAGACCGCCTGCGGCTGCTTCACCACTTTGCGGAAGCGGGCCACCTTCACGGCCGCCTCGTCCCGCTTGGTCGCCGCTGCGGATCCCTTGGGCTTCTTCGGCTGGCTTCCGATGAGAGTCGGCGCCGCCCGGCACTTCTGTGCGCCGCCTCGCGCGGTCGGCCCGCCGGATGGGCCGGCACCTTGGGGATCGGTCGCCGGCTGGCGGCGCGGAATGGGATCGGCCTCGTCATTGTCGAGCCAGTCGTCAAAGCCGGCGGTGAAGCCGGAGCCGCCTGTCTCGCCGCCGCCTCGCGCGGTGTCATCGTCCAGGGCGGCCGCCCCCAAGTCGGCGTCCTCGAGGTCGTCCGCCTCGCGGTCGGGGGCGAACTCGCGCTCCGGCCCCGCAGTCCCGGCCAAAGGATGAAGGAGAGGATTCTAATCGAAGACAAATCGGCTGGTCAAGAGTCGGGCAAAAAAGAAAATTGGGCAACAAAGGAAGAAGGAAAATTTACCAAGGCTGGTGGATTGGCACGAGAGTACGGCGCCTTGCCATACTGCCAGTCCTCGGTGAGCTTGCAGTTGGCGATGTAGTTCACCATGTACGACACCTTGTCGTGAGGCATCTCCCTGGTGCTGAGCTGGCTTGGGTCGAAGCGGCCGCTCATCTGACAGATCAGATGAGGGCGGCCCTGAAGCGGGAGAACCCGGCACTCGACGAAGGCGGCGACCAAGTCGGGCCCAGTCAGGCGCTCCTACTGGACCAGCACCCGAAGCCGGGCCACAGCACCAGCTCCAGCCGGTGTTAGCGACCTGGCCCGGTAGGACCCTGAAGCCGGCCTCACAGCCGGCGGGCCGGCCACGTAAGCCGGCAGGTTGACATATTCGCCGTTCGGGGCAACGTTCTTCACGTAAAAGTAAGAACGTTGCCAGAGCTTCACCGACTGGATCAGCGTGATATGAGGGAAGGGGTTGTCGACGGTGGACCTCCTTATGGCGATAAAGGCGCCGCATGGAGTCGGCACGCCCGCGACGACCGTGCCGAGCTTGGATTGGAAGAACTCCCCCCAGAGCTCGATGGTGGGGAGGACGCCGAGGAAACCCTCGCACAACGAGATGAAGGCCAACAACAGCACCACCGTGTTGGGGGTGAGGTGGTGCGGCTGAAGCTAGTAGAAATCGAGAAATGCACGGAAGAAGCCGCTCGCAGGGAGGCCGACGCCGCGCAGGCAGTGCGAGTAGAAGATCACTCGCTCGCCTTCCTCTGGCGCCGGCGAAACCTCCCTCGCTAGCGCAAGACGGACGCGCACAAGATGCTCGCCAGGCAGCCGCCGCGTCTTGCGGAGGAAATCGATGTGGTCGTCGCGGACGGTGGAGCCGTCCCAAGAGCTCGACGTTGGAGCCATGACGGCGAGCGTGGCAGCGGAGAGCGCTTGGCGCGGAGGTAGCAGGCCTGCGGCACGCTTGGAAGAAGAAAAGAATGGCGAAGCGGGAGCACAGCGAAGGGCTACCGAGCGAGGAAGAAAAGGGAGGAGGTAGGGCGAGGGCGAGCGTGCGAACAACTGCTGCTCCCCCTCCCCGCCCCTACTTATAGCCTCGCTCGGCGAAGCCAAGGAGGCCAGGCGCGGGGGGGGGGGCGTGGGGTTAACTGCGCCCACTCCCCCACGACCCGCGACTATCGCACTTTGATGGCGAGTGGGAACCGCCGCCGGAAGACGTGCGGTCGGTTTCGGGCCACAAAAGATCCGCGCACGGGCCGAGGCGCGGAAGTGGTGGGCCCTGGCCTGCAGCGGTGTCCCGTCGCATGCATTGGCTGGCAGGCCCTCCCAGCCAAAGGGAGCCACACGGCGCGCAGGTGGCGGGCGATCCGCCCGCCGCTTGGCTGGCGCACCAGCTGTTTTCCCGCCCTTGGAATTTGTGAAGGCTTCGCCGAGAAGGCACGCGCGAGGGAGGCCGGCTCCTAGATGCCGGCTCTTTGGGATAGGAAGCTGGCCGAGCTTCTCGTTCCCCTGCCCCCTTTCAGCCGTGAAGCCCGACCAGCTTCGGGGACTACTGTCGGAGTAAATGACCATGGGTAGCCTACCCGGCTCCCTTTGGCCCTCAGAAAAAACAAGGGGCCGACGGAGCCTCGAGGCGCCCAAGACACGGGGCCGCCTTCTTTCGGACGGCTATCACCTAGGCCGACTAGCGGAAGGCGGCTTGGCCGTAAAAAATCTTCGGGAGACGCCACAACAGGGCCGACTCCAAGAAAGCCGGCCCATGAAGGACCGGCTCCAAGAAAGCCGGCTTATGGCAGGCGGCCATGGGCCGCACCCTATAGTCAACCCCCCATAACAGTGACGAGACGGAGCGTGGCTACAGTGGACCCCGCCACCCCCGAATCTCAGAACAAGCATGGCTATAGTACGCCGTACAGGGCGGACATCTCCTGTCCGGCGAGGCACTATTGCCATGTGAATCATGACGACATCCACGATGGGCCGCTGGTACGGCCCAGTAGCGGCGGGCCCCTTCGGTCAGAGAGGCATCTAAAGGCAGCCTGGCCTCCCCAAGCCGGCCTAAGGCCATGCCGGCTTCCTGCAGCCGCCTAACCCCCCTCCCCGGGGCGCGCGCACCATTAAGCAGACAAGACAAGGTAAGGCTACAGTGAGCACCCGCAAGGCGGCGGCACTGTAGCCATGCTTACCTCGACAAAGCCCTCGTCATCAGAGGCGAGGCAACAGTAACCAGCCCCCGACAAGACCCCCCAAGCGGTGGTGCTGGCCTATCAACCAATGAGCCGACAGCCGGCGGGACCCACCAATCGGCGGGCCCTAGAAGCCGGCGGACGTAGACACTGATGGCCTGGGCCCATGCCCAGGCCGGATTACCATTGTACCCCCAGGGGTTAGGCCTATATAAACCCCCCGGGACATCCATGCAAAGGGTTGAGCTCAGAGAGTTTAGACACTACCATAGGGAGAGAAGAGAGCTAGCCTTGCCCTTCTTCTTCCTCCCACCGAACAGCTCAAGGAGCCTCTTGTAGCTTCTTATTGATCTAATGATCATGCGGAGACCCCGCAGAGCAGGAGTAGGGGTATTATCTCCACGGAGAGCCCCCAACCTGGGTAAGATCCGCCGGCGTGCATGTCTTTGGCTTATCCCGTTTCCAGGCACCGGCGATGTCTTACTGGCTCCCACAATGATAAGCCATCCGTTGGCATATGTCGCACCTACCACCCGACAAGTATCTAGCGGAATAAAAACACGGTCTTCAAATAAAATAGTGCTACCTATTGGTGGAGATAGCACCCTGGTTGTACATGCACAATAAACAGCCCTACCACACATAACCCAAACTCTCGCGGATTGTACCCCTACTGCGATGGACAGAGAACCAGCTTCACCCAATCTAACCCCAACCCCAGCCGATAGTAACCCAGTTCCTGTTGACACAGCACCATCTCCACCACAGAGCTCCCAAACAAGAGCAGTTAGTAAGACAGCTCCAGTGCCCAAAGGGCCAGTACTATCATGGCGAACCCCAGCTCCACCAGTTAGTACGCCTATTCCCGTGGAGGAAGCACAACCAGCCAGTCGTAGTTTAACATCTATCGTATTTGATGTTGTTAAATTGTATGTGCGTATCTTCCCATCTTGGAAATATTATACTGAAGATGAAGGAAAATGCCAGTTGCAGGTGTTTGTCCAGGAGTTATGTGTAAGTAATGTTATTCATGGCAATTACTTTGCTTCGTCCCATACATCCTACCTCCATGATGGTTATAATACAGCAAATTTTCCCATTTTTCTCTATAGAGAAGGACCGATTTGGAAACTCAGGATGAGGTAACCTGTGCTAATACCTCTGCTATCTTCAAGAATGCTTGGTGACAGTATCGGAATTACCTGAACAAAAAATACTTCACCGGACAAGAAACTCATCAAATTCCCTTACGTTCTCCTGAGACACATTTACTGGACGATGACTGGGAATACCTTGTTCTGTACTGGTTCTGAACCAAGAATGTGGTAAGGTCTATGAGCTCATTTTCTATTTTTAAGTATTATATTCTTGCGTCTTACTGTACTCAGTTCATGTAGAACAAGTGCCTAAACCTGAAGAACAACTGTTCTAATTTAAGATTCCATTGCTATCATATTTCAAAAAAGCGCTAGGCATTAATTGTGCATGTTACCACCGCCTTGCACTTTACTAACCAAAGCGCATGCTTATGCGCAGTTATGCACAGATTAAGCATAGTTATGCGCAATGCGTTTTGCCAACGCCTAGAGCCTAGGCACGCTTAAGCGCTCGCTTATGTGCGCCTTTTTTAACTATGATTGCTTTGCTCTTGTATCATTGTATTTACTCATACAAACTTATTTTTAAATTGAAGGATCCAATCGAAACTCCAATGGCACGGCAGGTATGTTCACGCATGTTTCTTTAACAGGTTTGCTCTTATCAATAGCTCTTTTGATTTCAATTTCAATTGTGTATACAGTTGACTTTCATAGAATGCACATTACTACCATCACAATAGAGCCAATAGTGTTGTTGTACATGTAGACCCGTGGTACCCATCTGAAATCTTGTTGTGTCGTGTAGTTTCCCACGCTTTGTATTCTTTCACTGCTGCTTTGTCTTGAACTGATATGATTTGAACCGTGTCTCTATGTTGATTTGGCAAGACAATGCAGTGACCATAGGACATAGATATATGTTTGTTTGATGCTTTTATTATGTACTAGTACTTGGCAATAGAAGACTTGGTAGTTTAATCCTGTCCACCTTACTAATGAACTGGTTCACCGATATGAGTTTCATATACTAGTACATGCTAAACTTGTTATGTGTCTGCTTGTTTCTTCTTTTAGAATGTTGACAGAATATTGGGGAAGAGTGCCTTATTAAGCAATGGTAAAGGAAGTAATGCAGATAAGGTTCAGGATAGTGACACATCCTTGTTGGTCTCCAACAAAGCTGATAAAACAGCTAAGGAAGACTATCTTGAAGACAGCGAGACAACCCCAAAGTCCTGTCTTGGTTTAGTGTTCGAGTTACTGGCCACTACCGCTTACACAAGCTATTCAAACTCACTGTCTGAATTAGTTCGATTTCTTGAGTCTCAACTACAAGCTGAAAGACATCGATTAGCTGTGCTGCGACAAGAAGCGGAAGGACTGCGGAAGTCCCCGGAGCATTCAGATGCATACTTTCTGGTGCAACAGCAAGCGTTGGAGGATTTTAGCGCCAAACAGGACAAAGCTAATTAGCTTGCTAAGCTTATTGCCAGCATGGTGGATACCCAGGATAACGTTTCTTGAGCTCTTTTGAAGTTGTTTCAGTTATGCTCTTGTTTTGCTGTCGCGTTTATTTGCACTGGTGGCCAATTTTGACGGCCAAGTGTATGTAATATGCTGCTTTGTTCCCTATATTTGCACTGGTGGGGAACTTTGGTGCCCAGTGGATGTAATATGTGTAATAGCGATAATAGGCTAGCCTTAATTACTTGCTTATTTATTTCCTTATTGTCTTGTTTAGTTGTTTGATTGTAGTCATTGCAGTTCTTTTTCTGTGTTTTTCTAGTGGCCACAATAGCCTATTTTTGGTAACTAGGCCAAAATAATCATGGCAACACACGGACTATTGTAACCATGGGCCTCCTGCAGGCCGTATGATCCATGGGCCTTCGTTCGGCCGTAGGACCATTGGCCTTCTATACGGGCCGTAGGATCCATCGGCCTTCTATACGGGCCTTAGGGATCAATGGGCCTTCTACGGGCCGTAGGGTCCATGGGCCTTCTACGGGCCGTACTATCCATGGGCCTCATACGGGCCGTAGGATCCATGGGCCTTCTACGGGGCGTATCATCATTTCGCCAATCATGGGTCGTACTATTCGTGGACCATAACGGGCCGTTAATAGGCCGTATTTGATAACTCTATGAAAACAGCCCAACGGGTTTTTTTACATGAAAACGGCCCAACATATTAACGGTCCGCAAACGGGCCGACTGTAACGATGGGCTGAATTTGGCCCACAAGCAGAAAATGACAGTAACGGGCTGTATGTAACTGAATGCTGCAAATGAGCCCAAGAATCAATGGGCCCTGAGAAGGCCGAAAGATAACTTTGGCTGGAAATAGCCCAATGGAATATAGGGCCGTTAATGGGTATAAAGTGATACACTGTTCACTACGGGCCAGTTTCACCACGGGCCGTTAATGGGCCAAGAGTTACAAAGGTCCTCATATGGGCCGAAAGAAGTCATGGGCCACACACGGGCCAGAAGTTAAAACGGGCTGAATCATAATGGACAGCCCAGATGATGCTACTGGGCCTAATTCGGATAGGGCGTAACGGGCCCTGGGTTAGCGGGCTGTAAATGGGCTATATGCGAACAGGCCATTAACAGGCTTTCCGTGGGCCGGCCCGCCACCTTTTGACCAAGTCAAACGGGTCGGCCTTTTCACAGGAATGGGCCTTTGTTGGGCCATGCCACGTGTCGCCGTATCATAGGCGCCTTCGGTCCAATGAGCGGATGACATCTGCCCCAACGATGAGCCGACACGTGTTTCCTCCAGCCAATGATAATTTTACACGTGGAAAATCCCCATTGGTCGGGGCTGTTAATGGGTTATCGGATCCAAAACCCGACCCGATAGCTTAACAGCGTTCCGTTACGGTGGATGCCACGTGTCGGTCACCCTTGACGATAGCAGTTCTGTGACGCGCGATTTATCGTCATTGAAGTGGACACTTCCGTGATGATAATTTTGGTAATGTCATGGAACACTTCTACGACAGCACAGGTATGACTATCTTGATTCTGTCATAAATTTGTCATGGATGTACATGCATGACAAAAAACGCGACCTACTGTGACAAACAAGTATCATCATGGAAGTGTATTTTTTTTGTAGTGTACCGAGAGGTTATGTTGCAGCATTGGAAATTAAGTCCACTCTTTTGGGTAAGATCATAAGCCTAGAAGACTGATAAGGAGATTTCTGAGATAAAGGAAAGGATGAGCAAAGGAAAGGCTCAAGGATTTCATGAGGATGAGCACGACACTTTATGGGTTGAAGATCGCATATATGTGCCAAATGACCCTGAGATCAGGAAGTTGATTCTGCAGGAGGCCCATGATTCACCGTACTCAATTCACCCAGGCAACACTAAGATGTATCTGGATTTTAAGGAAAGTTTCTGGTGGACAGGAATGAAGAAGGATATAGCCAAGTATGTAGCAGTATGTGATGTATGTTAGAGAGTCAAGGCAGAGCATCAGAAGCCAGCCGGATTGCTACAGCCATTGCCGATACCCGAATGGAAGTGGCATACACTTGGCATGTATTTTATCACTGGATTACCCAGGACTCGTGCAGGCTATGACTCTATTTGGGTTGTAGTCGATAGTTTGACGAAAGTAGCTCATTCATCCCGATGAAGACCACCTATACGAGTGCTAAGTTGGCAAAGATATACATGACCAGGATCATATGTCTACACGGAGTTCCGAGGACCATTGTATCAGATAGAGGAACCCAGTTTACTTCAAAGTTTTGGAATCAGTTGCATGAAACTTTGGGTACCAGACTAGAGTTCAGTACAACCTTTCATCCACAGACAGATGGACAGACCGAGAGAGTCAATCAGATTCTGGAGGACATGTTGAGAGCTTGTGCGCTAGATTATGGATCTAGTTGGGATGACAATTTGCCATATGTAGAGTTCTCTTATAACAAAAGTTATCAAGCCAGTTTGAAGATGGCCCCTTTTGAAGCCTTGTACGGAAGGAGGTGCAGGACACCATTATCATGGGATGAAGTTGGAGATCGACAGTTGTTCGGACCGGATTTAATCAAAGAATCTGAAGAGAAGGTTAAGTTGATTCGCGGCAGACTCAAGGTAGCCCAGTCCAGGCAGAAGAGTTATGCCGATACTAAACGCAAGGAGATAGTTTATGAAGTTGGAGACAGAGCATATCTTTGTGTGTCCCCGCTTCGAGGAGTTAAGCGTTTTGGAGTCAAGGGAAAGCTAGCACCACGTTTTGTGGGACCATACATAGTTTTGGAACGCATGGGATAAGTTGCATACACGCTGGAAATGCCAGAAGGATTGTCAGGAGTTCACGATGTGTTTCACGTTTCCCAATCGAAGAAGTGCCACGCAGAGATGGCCGATATTCCTCTGAGAGATACAGTGCCACTGGGAGCAATTTAGTTAGACATTGCTTTGACTTATGAAGAGAAGCCAGTCAAGATTCTCGAGTTTTCCAGTCGAGTTACTCGCAGGAAGGTTATCAAGTTTTGCAAAGTTCAGTGGAGCCACCATACCGAGGAGGAAGCCACCTGGGAGCGAGAAGAAGATCTCCATAGAGACCACACAAACCTTTTTGCTGACCAATCCGAATCTCGAGGGCGAGATTCATCTTAAGGGTGGTAGGTTTGTAACATCCCAATTTTCAATTTGGATGTTACACATAGATCATCACATGCATATCATATTTATTCTTGCATTTTGTTGAGATCCTAGAAATCTTATGCAACTCAAGGACCCAAGGAGAGAGTTGGAGGTTTCACAAATTTCATATTTGAATTTTATTTCAAATTTGAAGAAAGGATCATTTTGATCTCATTATTTTCTCTCCAATTATTTCCAATATTAGAAATATATGAGAGAAGATAATATGACTTCTTCAAACTGAGAGAAATATTGGAGAAAGAATTTTAATATCAAATTATGATTTTATTGGTATTTTATTTGTTATTTTATTTGAATTAGAAAAATATGCATTTTGGCAAATTGCATTTTTAGGCCAGAAAAATGTTCACTTTGTCCTAAATATTTTATTTAGACGGTGAAAATTGTTTTTGGCATTTTTAGAATTTCTTTATATTTCATTAGGAATTTTTCTTTAGGGCGAAATTATTTTTTTAAGAAGGCTTCCCGGACCGACTTGGCTGAAACCCAGCCGGCCCATCCGCGCCGCCGCCTTCCTCCACCGTGCGAGGCATAAACGCCGAGGAGTCTGAGTCGGACTCCGGGCCGCGCCGGCCCCTCCTCGAAGTCGCGCCCCCCTCGACCTCTATATACGTCACCCGCTGCCACCTTCATCCCGACCCACCACCACCTCAGCTGCCGCGCACCGCCGCCAACCGCCGGTGTTGCCGCGCCGCTGCCCGCACGCGCTGCTATCGCTGCCCGTCGTCGCGCCTCGCCCCGCACCACGCACCGTCGTCCCACACTGATGCCTTGCCTCACCGGAGCCCTGCCTCGCCGCCAGATTCTGCCTCGTCGAGAACCGGTAGAAAACCGCCCAGGTTCGCCAGTTCGTTTACGTTTTTTTCGGTTTTCGGTTTAAATCGGTTTTTCGTTCAGTTTTATTTATTTAACGAACGCCCGTTCGTTCATTTTTTCTAACGAACGCTTTTCGCCGGTTAAATTCAGATAGCGAACGTTCGCGCCGTAGGAATTTTGTTTTTAGTTTATTTTCGGCCAGGGACCTATCCGTGAATAGTTTTATCACAATTTAGTCCCTAATCTTTAAACTAACATAACGTTTTACCCATTTATCCAAATTAGATGAAACCAGTGCCTAAATCTTTGTATCGTTCTGTTCTTTCCAGTTAACCAACTTGAACATGATTTTGGCACTGTAAAAATTGAGTTTAGTCCAGATTAGTAAATGATCTTGTTTCGTTCATATTTTGAGTTTCGTTGCTCCGTTTGAGTTGAATCTTTTCGCAAATCATAGCTAATCACTTGTACCTACTGTTAAGATCTAATTCACATCTTAATAATGCTGTTAGGTTTGACTCTTGTTAGTTTAAGCCGTTTTCTTGTTTTGTGTTCGATTTGGATCTTTTCTCGGGTTTTTTCGTGTTTCGTCTGGGTGATTGCTTATGTATGCCATTATTTGTCTACGCTAGATTACCCGGAGTGCGAAGCTTGTTACTACGAATCTCTAGAGTTTGCAGATCTTCAGCAAGGCAAGTTACACTTTGATCATACTCTTTTATACCCAGTTTTTATTATGCATTTAGTTTTGCTCCTCAAATATTTGCATGAGTAGGATTTGGGAACATGTGGTTTTGGTTGTTGTGCTTGAGGTAGGAACCTAATACCTTTTGATCTCCCCGGGAATATACCTTATGCTTATTATTGCTTAGCTATGCTCGTAGACGGGGATTGGATCGTGATTCACACATGGAAGTTTGAGAGTTATTTAATCATGGATAACATTAAGGTGGCAACTTTAATATACATCTGGGTGGATTGGTTGCAGGCACCTGGGGAACCCAGTGATGCCTATTTTGGAAAATCCCAGAGTACATGTGTGATTCTTCCTATGGTTCTTCACCCAGGCTCAAAGGGATCATAAGATTATTCATGCTAGAAACTTCCGTGTGCAGCCACAAGCCATTATGGGCTCTCGCATAGTTGAGTAAGTTGCGTGAGCTCTTGAAGAGGTGGGCTAGCAGATGTAGGGTGTCGGTGTCAAAACCGGCGGATCTCGGGTAGGGGGTCCCGAACTGTGCATCTAGGCGGATGGTAACAAGAGACAAGGGACATGATGGTTTTACCCAGGTTCGGGCCCTCTCGATGGAGGTAAAACCCTACTCCTGCTTGATTAATATTGATGATATGGGTAGTACAAGAGTTGATCTACCACGAGATCAGAGAGGCTAAACCCTAGAAGCTAGCCTATGGTATGATTGTTGTTTGTCCTACGGACTAAAACTCTCCGGTTTATATAGACACCGGTGAGGGCTAGGGTTACATAGAGTCGGTTACAATGGGAGGAGATCTTCATACCGTATCACCAAGCTTGCCTTCCACGCCAAGGAAAGTCCTATCCGGACACGGGATGGAGTCTTAAATCTTGTATCTTCATAGTCCAGGAGTCCGGTCAAAGGTCATAGTCCGGCCATCCGGACACCCCCTAATCCAGGACTCCCTCAGTAGCCCCTGAACCAGGCTTCAATGACGACGAGTCCGGCGCGCAAATTGTCTTCGGCATTGCAAGGCGGGTTCCTCCTCCGAATACTTCATAGAAGATGTTGAACACAAGGATAGTGTCCGGCTCTGCAAAATAAGTTCCACATACCACCGTAGAGAGAATAATATCTGTACCAATCTAATCTGCTGATGTATTCCGCAGCGTGACATCATGCCACGGCCAAGCCTTTGTTCATTTTACCGTTCCACCTCAGCGTGTTTAGCGAGGCGGTTTCCTTGGCATGTCTTGTCAAAGCAGAGATCGTGTCCCCTTATTCCGGGATTCTCAGCAATACGGGCGTGGGTAACCCAACCGCGCCATTAACCGCGGCGCTTGGGAGATAAGCAAGTTTTATTAGGCCGGTGGGGGCTCGTAGTTTCAGCTGCCCATATAAGGGGATAAGAATCTACCTTTCCATTTACGCCTTCTTCCTCCTTTGCTTATCCGTCCCTGTGCACTCGAGCTCCAACGCCCAAGCCCGCACTTCCCACCTCAACCTACTCCAATCATGTCCGGAGCGGGAGGTAGATGGATGGCTTCCTCCGTCACGGAGGGACAAATCAAAAAGCTGAGGAAGGCCGGATACTTGTCTGACGACATCGCGCACCGGCTTCCAGATGAGGGGCAACTCATTCCCACCCCCAGGCCCCATGAGAGGGTTGTATTTCTCCCCCATTTCCTCCGCGGACTGGGCTTTCCTCTTCATCCGTTCGTCCGGGGCTCATGTTCTACTACGGCCTGGACTTCCACGATCTGGCCCCGAACTTCATCCTCAACATCTCAGCATTCATCCTCGTGTGTGAGGCCTTCCTCCGCATCCAGCCTGACTTTGGCCTATGGCTGAAGATCTTCAGCGTCAAGCCGAAGGTAGTGGGCGGCCGCCAAGCGGAGTGCGGAGGCGCCATGGTGGGCAAGATAGCCAATGTTACATGGCTCGAGGGCGCCTCCGTAGAGACCATCAAAGGGTGGCAATCAGGGTGGTTCTATATCACCGAGCCACGTGACCCTAAATGGGCAGCGGCCCCCGAATTCCGATCCGGCATCCCCACACGGCTCACATCTTGGAAGGAGACGGGCCTGTTGTGGGGTAACTCGGCAGAAGTGACCGGACTTCAAACCTACATCAAGGACCTGATTGGCAGGAAGGTAAAACTTGTCACCGTAGTCCAGGTCATGCTCTTTCGCTGGATTCTCCCGTGTCAACGACGAGCTTTCAACTGGTGGGAGTTCGACCCGGCCCAGCACCAGACTTTGTCCCGGCTCTTCGACACAAAGCACGAGGATGCATGGAAGGTGCTATTCAAGAGCTCCGAGGTTTCCCCTCCCATCACCGAGGATCGTGAATTCTGCACCAAGTGCTAAGCCAGCGCGGTGAGTTTAATTTTTCCATTATGGGGTATTTGTTTTCCATAGATTTGATTCTACGCGGGATATAAACCCCCATCCCTTTAATCAGGATTGGCAGAAGAAGGCCGGACAGATCGACTATCCGGCTCCTTTGACCAAAGACCCAGCGGACGCTCACTTAACGAAGTTGTTGGTTCCGGCACCTCACGTGGTGCCGGAGAAGAAGGCCAAAAAGAAGGCCACGGGAACTCGAAAGAGTTCCCGGCGCCTGGTGGTGTCGGATTCATCACTCGACAACCCCGAAGCGCCCTCCGCCTCTGAAGACGAGGAGGAGGAAGAAGAAGAAGCCTCTCCCCCTCCAGCGGGGGGAGGGAAGAAAAGGAAGGCCGCCCCAACTGGGGAGGCTGGAGGGCCCAAGAAGGGGAGGACCCATCTGCCGGACTATGCCTCTGATGCTGAAGACGGCGTGGAGGAATGGCCATCCAGGGTCAAGCCCCTAGCAAAATCATAAGTATCCGGACACCCGAATAATTTATGGCGCTCCTCTATTATACAGTACCTTCTGACGCCGAATTCAATTATGCAGTCCGCCGAAGGCTCAGCTCGGCGATTCGACGAGCGGCTCCCTGGATTCGTCGGACGTGAATAGCGCTTCACTCCCGACGGCCTCCTCTCCTCTCCCTACGGACGACGCCGAGGTGGAGTTCCAAGAGGCACTGAACCAGGAGGAGGTGGTCCTGGAGGTGCCGCAAGGCGGCCTCCCGGACTCCAGGCCCAAAGGGGATAAAGCCCCAGAGGGATTTGAGTCCGGCCCTAGGCCGGACACTGCTACGGAACCATCAACGGTTCCGGAAACCGGTAGGTGGCGCCTTCATAAGAAGGGCAAGCCTACGACACCGACGACCTCCGTCCAACCGGAGGCGCCACACAATTTGCTGGAGGTGCTTAACGGCGCCTCCATCAACAAGGAGCACTGCACTGTTATGAGTGTGGTGATTCAGAAGGTTCAGTCCGCCAAGAGCGGGCTGACAGAAGCCTGTACAAGCATGTTAACGGGCTTTGAGGTATGTATTCAAAACATATAAAAATGTTACCGCATAGACAGTAGCCCCTGATGCTCAGTTTGGCATTCGGAAAGAAAAGCCGAGCTGAGGATCTAAAAAGATATACGCAGGAGTCTAACATAAATATGTCAATATGGGAATGCAGGCTGCGCTACTGACCTCTGCCGCACTCACTGCGGAGGTCAATGCATTGAAGGAGAGTCTCGAGCGGTCCGAGAACGAGCTCGGCCGTGCCAAGAAGCAGCTCGAGGACAAGGAGGGTATGTAATACCGCATGTAAATGTATATAGAAATACTTGATTGCAAATAAAGACAGGACCAACGTAAATGTTGCAGGGGCCACGACCGAGGTGGAGACCCTGAAGGAAGCGGTGTCCAAGGCTGAAAACAGTGCGGCCTTGGAGCGCACCGAGCGAGAGAAGCAGGAGGCGCGGGTGGCGGAGGTGCGGCAAGAGATCCACGCTCTCGTGGAGAAACATGAGAGTTTGGAGCGTGACTCGAAGACTCGAGAGTCCGAGCTCGCCTTGGCTCTTGAAAGTGCCAAGACCTCTAAGGCCGAAGCCCAGAAGGCCCTCCAGGAGATCGAGGCGATAGAGAAAATAGCGGCGGGTAAGGCATTCTTTATGCAAAGCAAGCATATAAAAGTGAATTATTTGTTACTTACCCGAATCCAAAGCTCTCCAGGAGCGTTCGCCGATCTGCCCCGTAGTGTGTCTGATGCTGCCGCATTCTACCGAGCCGAGGAGGAGCTTGACGGAGAAGGTGTTCTGGTCTCAGTATGCTGAGGCCAAACATCCGGTGCCCCTGAGCGACCAGCTGAAGCAGCTGGTCGAGCTCCACAAGGTGGCCGAACAGGCCATGAAGGGCCTCATAGTTCGGCAGTGGCCTAGAGAAGCCATGCCTGGGAGCTACTTCGGTCTGGTGCGGCGACTGGTGGACGCGTGTCCGTGGATTGAGGTCATCAAGCGCTCCGACTGTATTGAAGGTGCCCGTCGGGCCCTTGCCCGTGCTAAAGTGCACTGGGGAAAGCTGGACGCTGAGAAGCTTTTGACGGACGCGCCACCGCCGGGCAAGGAGTATCGCACGCCCGAGATGTATTATAAGGGCGTCCTGAAGGGTGCCCGCCTTATAGCGGGCGAATGCTCCAAAGATGTAATTTTTTAGTAGACTCGCATCTGTTATCCTGTATGCTGAAAACTTTGTTCATATGCGTTAAGCAACGCTTGTTAATTTAAAATATTACCTTCTATGCGGCCGTTTATCAAATCTGAGAGATGCAAGTCGTCGGCTTCTACCCCCATGCCACGAGTGCTGGGGTGTTCGGGATAAACCTGAGCGCTCTTGTTCCCATTCTTGGGTCCATCTAGGGAGGCGCTCAGCACAACGAACCAGGCCATCAGACTTATAATGCTTTATCACTCTCACTTAGCCATAGAATTCTATAATTTTAAATTTTGGCGAAGCCCCTAGTATTCGGAAGACCGAGTTCGGGGCGCTATCCACGCCTAGGCCAGATAAATCCGGCTCCTCGCTCTAAGCGGCATAAGACTTTAAGGACTCGAAAAACCTCGCGAACAGCGACCAGTCTCTCGCACTATCATGATGGTCAGTTTTAGCTTTCTCTACTGAGGTGTTAACCCAGCTCAACTGGGGCACAATCGCAGTAGTTCTCCCAGCGCTACCTTAGCCAACATTGCGGAACGTAAGGTACCAAAACATGGGAGCCGAGCAAACCCAACAATTGACCCAAGACATGATTCGGAGCCGATGCATATAGTGCTATAAGTTCGGGGTGCCTCACTCATGAGAGTGTTCGGTCTTCTCACACCATGTTAAGGGGTGTTTAAGCCCCTGGTGTATTGGCCGTACCAAAGTGTACGGTTGCATAATGTCATGACTGAACATATTTGTATAAAAAAATAGATGAATACAATAATAGATAAGAGCTCTGTATTGTTTATTAAAACAAGGGCTGCTATGAAAGCAGAACGATACAAATGGTGCGATAAACAAGAGATGGGATTATTTGACATATCCCCCTCCAGGGGTAAGCTGCGGGACTTTAAGTAAAACATGTATTTAGCTCGTTATAGAGACCACCTGGACATTTGACGTGGCTTGTTCTCTCCCTGGCTGTTGCATCGTGTGTTCGGCGAGTTGGGTCCTGAAAGTATATATAAAAAAACAAACGGCGGAATGGGGAGCCCCTTAGTGCGGTTGAGCCGCATTCTGGGCGTGCCGTAGTTGTGCCCCTCCCCTTATGCCCATGGTATTTCCAAAGCGTAATTATGTATGCGTGGTACCGATATCACCATCTGGCGAGGGCTGGGGTTGGGGCCGCACTGCTATGCTTGCTCGGAACGTGCCAGCCGGCTTTGTTGTAGGTTACTCCGGGCTCGTTTGACGTTGTCCGGACGTTTAACACCTGGATTGGAGAATTGCCTTGAGAGGCTACTCTGTATTTCCGCCGCCAGGGCCGCCATGTGCTCCTCCGTTCAGGGACAGCGTTCGGTGTTTCCATTGACCGTGATGACTCTGCGAGGGCCTAGCATCTTGAGCTTGAGATATGCATAGTGCGGCACCGCATTGAATTTTGCAAATGCGGTTCGTCCGAGCAGGGCGTGATAGCCACTGCAGAATGGGACTATGTCGAAGATTAACTCTTTGCTTCGGAAATTATCTGAGGATCCGAAGACCACTTCAAGTGTAACCGAGCCTGTACAGCTGGCTTCTACACCTGGTATGACGCCTTTAAAGGTTGTCTTTGTGGGTTTAATCCTTGAGGGATCTATACCCATTTTTCGCACTGTATCCTGATAAAGCAGGTTCAGGCTGCTGCCGCCGTCCATGAGGACTCTAGTGAGGTGAAATCCGTCAATGATTGGGTCTAGGACCAACGCGGTGAATCCGCCATGACGAATGCTAGTGGGGTGGTCCCTTCGATCAAAAGTGATCGGGCAGGAGGACCATGGGTTGAACTTTGGGGCGACTGGCTCCAACACATAGACGTCCTTTAGAGCATGCTTCCGCTCCCTTTTGGGGATATGGGTTGCGTATATCATGTTCACCGTCCGCACTTGCGGGGGGAAGCCCTTCTGTCCTCTGTTGTTCGGCGGCCGGGGCTCCTCCTCGTCATCGCTATGCAGCCCCTTGTCTCTGGTTTCGGCAATTAACTTGCTGCCTGCTTGAACACCCAACAATCCCTGTTGGTGTGGTTGGCTGGTTATTCGGGGGTACCGTGTATCTGACACGAGCGATCGAGTATCCGGTCTAAACTGGATGGGCCCGGAGGGTTTCTTTTGAATGACTTCTTCTGTTGACTAGGTTTAGAGCCTCTGAATCCGGCATTGACTGTCGTATCCTCAGTATTGTCGCCGTTAATGCAGCGCTTGTGCTTGTTGCGACGTGACCTGCCATTGTTGTCCTTGGTATCCAAATTGTCAGGGCTCTTGGTTATGTTATTGCTGCGAGCTAGCCAGCTGTCTTCTCCCGCACAAAAGCGGGTCATGAGTGTCGTGAGGGCTGCCATAGATTTCGGCTTTTCCTGTCCTAGGTGCCGGGCCAGCCATTCGTCTTGGATGTTGTGCCTGAAGGCTGCAAGGGCCTCGGCGTCCGGACAGTCGACTATTTGATTTTTCTTGGTTAGGAACCGTGTCCAGAATTGTCTGGCCGATTCCTATGGCTGCTGGATTATGTGGCTTAGGTCATCAGCGTCTGGTGGTCGCACATAAGTGCCCTGGAAGTTGTCAAGGAATGCGGATTCCAGGTTCTCCCTGCAACTAATTGACTCTGCTGGCAGGCTGTTAAGCCAATGCCGAGCTGGTCCTTTAAGCTTGAGCAATTTGATGGCGTGTAGATCATCACCATGGGCCATGTGGATATGAAGGAGATAATCCTCGATCCATACCGCGGGATCAGTTGTGCCATCGTATGATTCGATGTTTACGGGTTTAAAACCCTCGGGGATTTGATGATCCATTACTTCGTCTGTGAAGCATAGTGGGTGTGTGGCGCCCCTGTACTGGGCTATATCGCGACGTAGCTCGGATGAGCTTTGTCTGTTGTATTCGGCCTGGCCGTATTTATCATGTCCGGCGTTACGGTTATCGTCACGTGATGTGGGGCGCCCACGCGATCCGTAGATCGACCTTGTTTGCCTTGCCTTATCCTCCAATATGTCTCGCAGGTCTGTTGCGTTTCCCCGTGCTCTGGTATTCTTAGAGCGGCGCCGGGGTGCGGCTTGGATTGAGGGCTGAAGGGACTCTCTGTTCCGGCCACGGGGTGGCTGATCGGGCGCATCGTACGCTGGTGATGTAGGTTTAGTTGCTTCCTCCTCTAGTTGGGGTAGCAGCCTGTGCTTTGGGTAACTCTTGGAGGGGCGTTCGAGTTTATATTCCTCAGCCGCCAGGACTTCAGTCCATCTGTCGGCTAGCAAGTCTTGGTCAGCTCTAAGCTGCTGCTGTTTTTTCTTGAGGCTGCTCGCCGTGGCCATAAGCCTGCATTTGAAACGCTCTTGTTCGACGGGATCCTCTGGCACGACGAATTCGTCGTCGTCGAGGCTTTCCTCGTCTTCGGAGGGAGGCATATAATTGTCGTCCTCGACCTCTCTGTTTGCCGCTCTCTCATGAGGGCTGGCTCCTTCGTCCTCCTGCGCTGAATCCTGCTGGAGGGGGTTGTCTTCGGCACTGTCCGAGGTATTGTTGTCTCCGGTGCCGGATTCGCCGTTCTTGCTTTGGCGGGATTTAGAGCGGTGCCGCTGACGTTGGCGCTTGGGTTGCTTCTTGGAGGGGTCATCCTCCGCTTTTTCATCGCCATCCCCTGCTTTGGGGGTGTCCACCATGTATATGTCGTATGACAAGGTGGCCTTCCAGTGCCCTATAGGTGCTGGTTCTTGGTCGTCTCCTTCATCGGCGTCCATACCGTCGATGTCTTCAGAGTCGAAGTTGAGCATGTCGGTTAGATCGTCGACAGTGGCTACAAAGTGGGTGGTGGGTGGGTTTCGAATTTCTTTGTCGTCCGCATCCCAACCCTGCTGACCATAGTTCGGCCAGGGCTCTCCTGACAAAGAGAGAGACTTTAGTGAATTCAGGATATCGCCAAAGGGCGAGTGCTGTAAGATGTCCGCGGCGGTGAACTCCATGATTTGAGCCCAATCGGGTTCGATCGGAAGGGGTGCGGAAGATTCGAAGTCCGGAATGGAGTCCGGCACCTTGGAGTCACGGGCCTTGCAAAGGACTAGGCTGGTATTTGGCTCTATCGCCGTAGAGATTGCGGCTCCTGGGGCGGCGTCCAACCGACCGTCCCCGACTGGCGCAACCGGCTTCGAGCTAATGGTCGGAGCGGACACCTGAGCGGCGCTCGGGGCACTGTCTGGCGGCAGAGCTAGATCATGCCTATCGTGACAGTGTGGCGCGCTCGGCTGTGGCTCGAATCCGTCAAAGATCAAGTCCCCGCGGATATCGGCCGTGTAGTTTAGGCTTCCAAATATGACCTAATGGCCAGGGGCGTAGCTTTCGATCTGCTCCATATGGCCAAGCGAATTGGCCCGCAGTGCGAAGCCGCCAAATACGAAGATCTGTCCTGGGAGAAAAGTCTCACCCTGGACCGCGTCGTGGTTGACGATCGAAGAAGCCATCGGGCCTAAGGGTGACGACACAGAGGAACTCTCAATGAAAGCACCAATGTGGGTGTCAAAACCGGCGGATCTCGGGTAGGGGGTCCCGAACTGTGCGTCTAGGCGGATGGTAATAGGAGACAAGGGACACGATGTCTTTACCCAGGTTCAGGCCCTCTCGATGGAGGTAAAACCCTACTCCTGCTTGATTAATATTGATGATATGGGTAGTACAAGAGTTGATCTAACACGAGACCAGAGAGGCTAAACCCTAGAAGCTAGCCTATGGTATGATTATTGTTCGTCCTACGGACTAAAACTCTCCGGTTTATATAGACACCGGAGAGGGCTAGGGTTACACAGAGTCGGTTACAATGGGAGGAGATCTTCATATCGTATCGCCAAGCTTGCCTTCCACACCAAGGAAAGTCATATCCGGACACGGGATGGAGTCTTCAATCTTGTATCTTCATAGTCCGGGAGTCCGGCCAAAGGTCATAGTCCGGCCATCCGGACACCCCCTAATCCAGGACTCCCTCATAGGGGAAAGTAGGTGTACCGGTCCTCCCGGAGTAGAGAGTTAATGTTTCAAAAAGGCTATGTCTCGATAATCCGATCATGGATGTGGTCGAGTCTTGTGGGGAAAAGTCCGCAAACCTCTGCAGAGTGTATAAACTAATCATGGTTAGCCGTGTCCCCCGATTATGGACATCTTGAGTATCTAGTACTTGAATCTATTGATGTGATCTCATCACGTTATTTTAATTAATTTGATTTGGGTTAATGATGATACTTTTAATTGGGATTTGAGTTGGGGTTACCTTCTCAAATAATGGGCAACATGAGAGTAGTTAAATAAATTTATTCCTTTGTTATAGGGAAAAACTAGCTTTATGCAAAATCATAAAACTTACAGCCTCCACCAGCCAAATATTGCATGTAGATGTAGTTCTTGCATTTCATTACTTTACAGTGTAACTCTGCCAGCATATTCAATGTGCTGACTTACACGGCTGCAACGTCTCATGTTGCAGACTACTCAGACGACGAATAAGGTGCGATAGGTCGTTGTTTTGCACTCAGCTATGCTGTTGGAGTTGATCGACTCATTTACCTTCAAAGCTTCCACAATTATTTAGTTTAGATGGCCTTTAGCCATGATATTTTGTGTAATCATACTCTTTATGAGGACTCAATGTAATAAGTGTGTGATTGAAACTCTGTTATAATTTCTCGAGTACTGTGCGTGTCAGCATTACCGATCCAGGAATGACACTGATGCACAGAGACTTGACCGTTTGAGGTGTGGTCGCTACAAGATGGTATCAGAGCACACGCTGACTATAGGATGCGACCACTAGAATGAGCCACATGATTTCTCTTCTCTACTCATTTCTAATTCGCCTCTCTTTCTACTCTATAGATGGCGAATCCCAGGAACAAGTTCGCTCAGCCGAATGACGACACCCCTTTCAGGAAACACTTGAAGGAAGTCACTAAGTATCTGAACATCAGACTACCAAGCTTCACGGGGACTTTCTCTACATCTGTATCGGAAGAGGAGCGCTGGAAGATCAAAGTCTGGGTACCTGGGAGGATATTTGAACCAACAACAGAGCCTATTTATTTCTACCTGGATGCACCAAGCTGGAGTATAGGAAAGATCATGGCCGCACATATCACCTTTGGATGCATATGTGAGGTGTATCACAAAGAACTAGAGAATACCATTTACAGATATGTGGCTGCCGAGATGACAAATGGGAGATGATTCGCACCAGGAGGGATGGATCAATTGCAGCCTACATTCAAGAGATGGGAGATCATATTCGTCGACAGGAGAATCAACAAATTATCCACATGAAGAAGATCAAGAAACTGGTGAAGAGAAACAACGAGCTAGAGGAGGAACTCAAGTCTACACACGATGGATACGAGGAAGAGATTGTCGTACTACTGGAGAAGCATGAAGAACCTAAGAGGAAGATGGGAATACCAAGCGAGCAACAGAGATCCGCTCGGAGGACTACATCATCCTGGATGACACCGACACGGATAGTGATGCAAATGATGACAGCGATGACAACTACATTGACGAAGCTGGAGCAGATATCATGGAGTCTTCCTCTGATGAAAATTTCTAGATGACCACCATTGTAATTAGTAGTATTGTTCCCTCCAAGTAATTAGCAACAATCAAGTTTGTAACCATAGGTTAGACCGATTTGTGTGACTTGTGTGTTACTGATTGAAGTGAAATTGTTTGTGTTTGTCTCATGAGCATTATGGGTAGTGAATCTCTCTTAGACCCCATTCTATTCTATTTTTCACCCCTTATAACCTATCAGATGCCTCTGAGACGTGACAATGGATTTGCCTTCCCACCTGAACTCACTCAGTTGATCCAGCAGCAGAATGCCTTGATGCAGATATTAGTTCAGAACCAGAACCAAGGCAACAACAACAACAACAACAACAACGACAACAACAACAACAACAACAACAACAACAACAACAACAACAACAACAACAACAACAACAACAACAACAACAACAACAACAACAATAATAATAATAATAATAATAACCCACCGCCACCCCCTGTTGATCACCTAGCCCGCTTTCTAAGGTTGAATCCGTCGGTGTACTCTAGCAGCATTGAGCCGATTGTTGCAGATGATTGGCTCCGCAAGATTGGAAGAGAGCTGACCACTTCAGGATGCACATATGCAGAGAGAGTGCGTTTTGCTACACATCAGCTTGATGGACCCGCAACATCTTGGTGGGAGAATTTCATAGCCACTTACCCCATTGACACTGTTACGTGGGATCAGTTCCAGCAGGCTTTCTGCACTACCCATGTTTCAGCAGGAGCTATGAGCATGAAGAAGCACGAGTTTTGCAACTTGCGCTAAGGAGGACATACAGTGGGCCAGTATGTGGATGAGTTTAGCAAATTAGCACGCTATGCCCCTGATGACATAGCTACAGATGTCGCTAAGCAGGAGAAGTTTTTGGAAGGACTGAATGACAAGCTGAGCATGCAGTTGATGGTGGCAACATTCAACAACTACCAGGAGTTAGTAGACTGGGCTCTCATGATTGAAGGCAAGCAACAATAGATTGATAATCGCAAGAGGAAGTATGGACAGGGGAGGTACACTTTAGGAGCTCATCAGACGCCCCTCTATTCCTCGTACTCGGGAGGACATAACCACAACCATGGAGGCCATAACCATGGAGGACATACGCACAATGGAGCAAGTTTGCATAACCATAGTGACCCCAAGAATGGCAATGGGAATGGAGGAAGCAGCAGCCAGAACCGTTCCAACCCTTCAACACCAGCCAAGAGGGATCTGAGCCACATTACGTGTTTCAAGTGCCAGAAGACCGGACATTATGCTACTGAATGTCCCGAAGCAAAGAATGGTAATGGCAATGGAGGATCTGCCAAGAAGCCTAACCCCTTCACCGAAGGTCAGGTGAACCATGTCAGTGTGGAGGAGATTGAGGATCAACTCAACGCAGTTGTCGGTAAGTTTTTGATTAATGCATTTACTGCACTTGTTCTTTTCGATACTGGTGCATCGCGTTCATACATATCAAGGAGATTTGTGGATAGGTATAACCTGCCAACCGTAGCCCTTAAGTCACCTATGTTAGTAAGTTCCCCATGAGCAGAGTATATGGCTAGTAGGGGATGCTATCAGTTGCCACTAACCATAGGTAGACATGTTTTCCCCACCGACCTAATTGTTCTGGAGTCACAAGGATTAGATGTGATACTGGGAATGGATTGGCTATCCAAGTTTGAAGGAAACATCGACTGTGCTAGTAAATCAATTCTTCTCACCACCCCAGAAGGAAAGAGGATCGAGTATGTATCCCGGCATGCGCCGAGGAGAACTCAAGTGAATTCCTTATCAGGAGTTGTACAAGAGGAAGTACCAGTGGTGAAGGATTACCCCGACATATTTCCGGAGGAGTTACCAGGCATGCCACTATATCAAGACATTGAGTTTTTGATTGAGCTTTTGCCAGGCACCGGGCCAATATAAAAGATACTGTATCGTATGCCCGCACAAGATCTGGAGGAAATTAAGAAACAGATAAAGGAGTTACTGGAGAAAGGTTGCATTCGACCAAGTTCATCACCTTGGGGAGCCCTAGTGCTTCTAGTGGAGAAGAAGGATGGATCCTTAAGGATGGTTATTGATTATCGTGCGCTGAATGAGGTGGCAATCAAGAACAAATACCCACTGCCGATGATCAATGATTCGTTTGACCAATTGCAAGGAGCTAAAGTATTCTCTAAGATCGATCTTCGATCAGGTTATCACCAGTTGAAGATTCGAGAGCAGGATATACCTAAGACAGCTTTTACCACAAGGTACGAGCTATATGAGTATACCGTTATGTCATTTGGTCTGACTAACGTGCATGCCTATTTCATGAACATGATGAACAGAGTGTTTATGGAGTTTTTGGATAAGTTTTTCATGGTGTTCATTAATGATATATTGGTCTACTCGAAGAACGAAGAAGAGCATAAGGAACATTTGTGTTTGGTTCTTGAGAACTTCAGAGAACATCAATTGTATGTGAGGTTCAGCAAATGTGAGTTTTGGCTAAAGTAAGTTGGATTTCTCGGACATGTTATATCCGGAGAGGAATAGCTGTAGACCCTACCAAGGTTGCTTCTATTACTAAATGGGTGGCACCCACATCAGTTGGACAGATCAGAAGTTTTCTTGGACTCGCAGGTTATTATCGGAGGTTCATTGAGAATTTCTCCAAGATTGCAAAGCCCGTGACGGAGTTATTGAAGAAAGACACCAAGTTTAAATGGACTGAGGATTGTGAAGCCAGTTTTCAGGAGTTGAAGAAATGTTTGATTACAGCCCCAGTGTTAATTCTCCCAGACCAACGTAAGGATTATCAAGTATATTACGACACTTCACGTCAAGGACTTGGAGTTGTACTTATGCAGGAAGGGAGAGTTGTTTCATATGCCTCACGATAGCTTAAACCTCATGAGCTGAATTATGCTACGCATGATTTGGAGTTAGCAGCCATAGTGCATGCGCTGAAGACATGGAGACACTTTCTCATTGGAAACCATTGTGAGGTATACACGGATCATAAGAGTTTGAAATACATCTTCACGCAGAAGGAATTCAACCTTAGGCAAAGGAGATGGTTGGAGCTCATCAAAGATTATGATATGAAATTGCACTATCACCCAGGAAAGGCCAATGTCGTAGTAGATGCGTTGAGCCACAAGAGCTATGTTAACACGCTCATAACCGAAGGATTACCTAAGGAGTTAGCAGATGGTCTTCGAGAGCTATGTTTGGAGATAGTACCGAGAGGTTATGTTGCAGCATTGGAAATTAAGTCCACTCTTTTGGGTAAGATCAGGGAAGCCCAGAAGACTGACCAGGAGATTTCTGATATAAAGGAAAGGATGAGCAAAGGAAAGGCTAAAGGATTTCGTGACGATGAGCACAACACTTTATGGGTTGAAGATCGCATATATGTGCCAAACGACCGTGAGATCAGGAAGTTGATTCTGCAGGAGGCCCATGATTCACTGTACTCGATTCACCCAGGCAACACTAAGATGTATCTGGATTTGAAGGAAAGTTTCTGGTGGACAGGAATGAAGAAGGATATAGCCAAGTATGTAGCAGTATGTGATGTATGTTAGAGAGTCAAGGCAGAGCATCAGAAGCCAGCCGGATTGCTACAGCCATTGACGATACCCAAATGGAAGTGGGATAAACTTGGCATGGATTTTATCACTGGATTAACTAGGACTCGTTCAGGCTATGACTCTATTTGTGTTGTAGTCGATTGTTTGATGAAAGTAGCTCATTTCATCCCGGTGAAGACCACCTATATGAGTGCTAATTTGGCAAAGATATACATGACCAGGATCGTATGTCGGCACGGAGTTCCGAGGACCATTGTATCAGATAGAGGAACCCAGTTTACATCAAAGTTTTGGAATCAGTTGCATGACACTTTGGGTACCAGACTAGAGTTCAGTATAGCCTTTCATCCACATACAAATGGACAGACTGGGAGAGTCAATCAGATTCTGGAGGACATGTTGAGAGCTTGTGCGCTAGATTATGGATCTAGTTGGGATGACAATTTGCCGTATGTAGAGTTCTCTTATAACAACAGTTATCAAACCAGTTTGAAGATGGCCCCTTTCGAAGCCTTGTACAGAAGGAGGTGCAAGACACCGTTATTGTGGGATGAAGTTGGAGATTGACAGTTGTTCGGACCGGATTTAATCAAAGACTCTGAAGAGAAGGTTAAGTTGATTCGCGACAGACTCAAGGTACCCAAGTCCAGGCAGAAGAGTTATGCAGATACTAAACGCAAGGAGCTAGTTTACGAAGTCAGAGACAAAGCATATCTTCGTGTGTCCCTGCTTCGAGGAGTTAAGCGTTTTGGAGTCAAGGGAAAGCTAGCACCACGTTTTGTGGGACCATATAGAGTTTTGGAACTCATGGGATAAGTTGCATACAAGCTGGAAATGCTAGAATGATTGTCAGGAGTTCACGATGTGTTTCACGTTTCCCAGTCGAAGAAGTGCCACGCAGAGATGGCCGATATTCCTCTAAGAGATACAGTGCCACTGGAAGCAATTTAGTTAGACATTGCTTTGACTTATGAAGAGAAGCCAGTCAAGATTCTTGAGTTTTCCAGTCGAGTTACTCACAGCAAGGTTATCATGTTTTGCAAAGTTCAGTGGAGCCACCATATCAAGGAGGAAGCCACCTGGGAGAAAAAAGAAGATCTCCATAGAGACCACACAAACCTTTTTGCTCACCAACCCCAATCTCGAGGGTGAGATTCATCTTAAGGGGGGCAGGTTTGTAACATCCCAATTTTCAATTTGGATGTTATACATAGATCATCACATGCATATCATATTTGTTCTTGCATTTTGTTGAGATCCTAGAAATCTTATGCAACTCAAGGACCCAAGGAGAGAGTTGGAGGTTTCACAATTTTCATATTTGAATTTTATTTCAAATTTGAAGAAAGGATCATTTTGATTTCATTATTTTCTCTCCAATTATTTCCAATATTAAAAATATATGAGAGAAGATAATATGAATTCTTCAAACTAAGAGAAATATTGGAGAAAGAATTTTAAAATCAAATTATGATTTTATTGGTATTTTATTTGAATTAGAAAAATATGCATTTTTGAAAATTGCATTTTTAGGCCATAAAAATGTTCACTTTGTCCTAAATATTTTATTTAGACGGTGAAAATTGTTTTTGGCATTTTTAGAATTTCTTTTATATTTCATTAGGAATTTTTCTTTTGGGCAATTTTTTTAAAAAAAGGTTTCCTGGACCGACTGGGCCGAAACCCAGCTGGCCCATCCGCGCCGCCGCCTTTCTCCGCCGTGCGAGGCACGAATGCCGAGGAGGAGTCCGAGCCGGACTCCGCCCCGCGCCGTCCCCTCCTCCAAGCCGCGCCCCCTCGGCCTTTATATACGCCGTCCACCGCCACCTCCACCCCGACCCACCATCATCGCAGCCGCCGCCCACCATCGTAGCCCGCGCCGCCGCCAACCGCCGCTGCTGTCGCACCGCCGCCCGGTGCCGCGCCTCGCCTCGCACCGCACCGCCGCCGTCCTGCGTCGCTGCCTTGCCTCGCTGGAGCCCCACCTCGCCGCTGGATTCCTCCGTCATCGAGAACCAGTGGAAAACCGCCCAGGTTCGCCGGTTCATTTACGATTTTTTTTTGGTTTTCGGTTTAGATCGGTTTTTCGTTCGAGTTTATTTATTTGACGAACGTCCGTCCGTTCGTTCGTTCGTTCTAACGAATGCTTTTCGTCGGTTAAGTTCAAATAGCGAACGTTCGTGCCTTACGACTTTTCTTTTTAGTTTATTTTCGGCGAAGGACCTATCCACAAATAGTTTTATCGCGATTTAGTCCCTAATCTTTAAACTAGCATAACTTTTTACTCGTTTATCCAAATTAGATGAAACCAGCGCCTAAATCTTCGTATTGTTCTGTTCTTTCCAGTTAACCAACTTGAACATGATTTTGGTACTGTAAAAGTTGAGTTTAGTCCAGATTAGTAAACGATCTTGTTTCGTTCATATTTTGAGTTTCGTTGCTCCATTTGAGTTTAATCTTTTTGCAAATCATAGCTAATCACTTGTACCCATTGTTAAGATATAATTCACATGTGAATAATCCTATTAGGTTTGACTCTTGTTAGTTTAAGCCGTTTGCTTGTTTCGTGTTCGATTTGGATCTTTTCTCGGTTTTTCCCGTGTTTCGTTTGAGTGATTGCTTATGTATGCCATTGTTTGTCTATGCTAGATTACCCGGAGTGCGAAGCTTGTTACTACGAATCTCTAGAGTTTGCAGATCTTCAGCAAGGCAAGTTACACTTTGATCATACTCTTTTATACCCAGTTTTTATTATGCATTTAGTTTTGCTCCTCAAATATTTGCATGAGTAGGATTTGGGAACATGTGGTTTTGGTTGTTGTGCTTGAGGTAGGAACCTAATACCTTTTGATCTCCCCGGGAATATACATTATGCTTATTATTGCTTAGCTATGCTCGTAGACGGGGATTGGATCGTGATTCACACATGGAAGTTTGAGAGTTATTTAATCATGGATAACATTAAGGTGGCAACTTTAATATACATCTGGGTGGATTGGTTGCAGGCACCTGGGGAACCCAGTGATGCCTATTTTGGAAAATCCCGGAGTACATGTGTGATTCTTCCTATGGTTCTTCACCCAGGCTCAAAGGGATCATAAGATTATTCATGCTAGAAACTTCCGTGTGCAGCCACAAGCCATTATGGGCTCTGGCATAGTTGAGTAAGTTGCGTGAGCTCTTGAAGAGGTGGACTAGCAGATGTAGGGGAAAGTAGGTGTACCGGTCCGCTCGGAGTAGAGAGTTAATGTTTCAGAAAGGCTATGTCTCGATCATCCGATCATGGATGCGGTCGAGTCTTGTGGGGAAAAGTGCGCAAACCTCTGCAGAGTGTATAAGCTAATCATGGTTAGCCGTGTCCCCGGTTATGGACATCTTGAGTATCTAGTACTTGAATCTATTGATGTGATCTCATCATGTTATTTTAATTAATTTGAGTTGGGTTAATGATGATACTTTTAATTGGGATTTGAGTTGGGGTTACCTTCTCAAATAATGGGCAACATGGGTGTAGTTAAATAAATTTATTCCTTTGTTGTAGGGAAAAACTAGCTTTATGCAAAATCATAAAACTTACAGCCTCCACCAGCCTAATATTGCATGTAGATGTAGTTCTTGCATTTCATTACTTTACAGTGTAACTCTTCCAGCATATTCAATGTGCTGACCTACACGGCTGCAACGTCTCATGTTGCAGACTACTTAGACGATGAATAAGGTGCAATGGGTCGTTGTTTTGCACTCAGCTATGCCGTTGAAGTTGATGGAATCATTTACCTTAGAAGCTTCCGCAGTTATTTAGTTTAGATGGCCTTTAGCCATGATATTTTGTGTAATCATACTCTTTATGAGGACTCGATGTAATAAGTGTGTGATTGAAACTTTGTTATAATTCCTCGAGTACTGTGCGTGTCAGCATTACTGATCCAGGGATGACACTGATGCACAAAGACTTGACCGTTTGAGGTCTAGTCGCTACAACAAACCCCTTAAAGGATTGTTTTTCATAGTAGCAAGTGACAATAAATTTCAGCATGTAGTAATAATGTTTCCTTACCAATTTCCACTTACCAAAAGCACTTCACTCCCCGGCAACGGCGCCAGAAAATAGCCTTGATGACCCACAAGTATAGGGGGTCAATTGTAGCCTTTTTGGTAAGTAAGAATGTCGAACCCAACAAGGAGCAGAAGGAAATGACAAGTGGTTTTCAGCAAGGTAATGTCTGCAAGTGCTAAAATTATAAGTAGCAGAGTAGTTTGATAGCAATATAATTTGTAACGAGCAAGTAACGATAGTAGTACAAAAGTGCAGCAAGGTAGCCCAATCCTGTTGAGGCAAAGGACAGGCCAAAACGGTCTCTTATGATAAGCAAAGGGTTCTTGAGGGTAAACGGGAATTTCATCTAGTCACTTTCATCATGTTGTCTCGATTTGTGTTCGCTACTTTGATAATTTGGTATGTGGGTGGACCGGTGCTTAGGTGATATTCTTACTTGAACAAACCTCCTACTTACGATTAACCCCCTCGCAAGCATCCACAACTATGAGAAAACTATTAAGAATAAATTCTAACCATAGCATTAAACTTTTGGATCCAATCGATCCCTTACGGAATAGCGCATAAACTAGGGTTTAAGCTTCTGTCAGTCTCGCAACCCATCATCTAATAATTACTCCACAATGCATTCCCTTAGGCCCAAATATGGTGAAGTGTCATGTAGTCGATGTTCACATGACACCACTAAGGGAATCACAACATACATATCATCAAAATATCGAACACATATCAAATTCACATGATTACTTGCAACGCGATTTCTCCCGTGACCTCAAGAACGGAAGTCACTACTCACAAATGATAATCATGCTCAAGATCAGAGGGGTATGAAATAGCATAATGGATCTGAACATATAATATTCCACCAAATAAACCATATAGTAATCAACAACAAGATGTAATCAACACTACTAGCCACCCATAAGCACCAATCTATAGTTCCGGCACAAAGATTGAACACAAGAGATGAACTAGGGTTTGAGAGGAGTTGGTGATGTTGAAGATGTTGATGAAGATAGCCCTCCCCAAGATGGAAAAGTTGTTGGTGATGATGATGACGATGATTTCCCCCTTCGGGAGGGAAGTTCCCCCGACAGAATCGCTCCGTCGGAGGGCAAAAGTGCTCCTGCCCAGATTCCGCCTTGAGACGGCGGCGTTTGGTCCCGAAAGTCCTCTCCTAATTTTTTTCTAGGTCAAAATGACTTATATACCAGAAGAGGGGCACCAGAGGTGGGCCTGGGTGAGCACAACCCACCAGGGCGCGCCTGGGCTCCCTGGCGCGCCCAGGTGGGTTGTGCCCACCTGGTGGGCCCCCTCTGGTACTTATTTGCTCCAATATTCCTCAAATATTCCATAAAATTTTCTCATAAAGTTTCAGCTTATTTGGAGTTGTGTAGAATAAGTAGCCTGACATAGCTTTTTCAGGTCCACATTTCCAGCTGCCAGAATTCTCCCCCTTTATGTATACCTTGCATATTATGAGATAAAAGGCATTAGAATTACTCCAAAAAGCATTATTATACAATAAAACAACATAAATAACAGTAGGTAAACATGATGCAAAATGGACGTATCAAGCTCTGGCGGCGGAGGTCGCGAGGAGGAAGACGAAGTGGAAGTGGGAGGGGGTAAAAGTGAAAAGGAACCCCCTCGAGCCTATTTATAAGGGAAAAGGTGAAATAGTGAAATGGTAGGTGCAGGAATCGAGGAGATGTCATGATTATCTAAACGTTGGAGGCGCCTTGATTCTCGGACGACCAGTTAATGCGAAAATATCCGTTGCGATGTCATGGGTTTTCTCTATATTTAGTTTACATGACAACACAGAGGGTTATACGATTTGTTTAATATTTGAAAGGAAGAATCGCCAATTTGGAGAAGTGAAGATTGACATGAACAAGTTCAAATCAATCTGGGGCCTAATGTTGGGGATATAACCCCGAGGTATGACCCACCCAGGAGGGGTCGGGTCACACCGTTGGCGACTCTACATGAAGAAGGCCCAGGTAGAACCAAGATGGGATGTGAAGATTGGTGGCGGCTTACAAGGTGGGCTTGTTGAAGGCCCAAGACCCGGAGATCTACCAAGACCTGGAAGGTGTGAGCCGCCACGATGGCGACTTGTCCTGCAAGGCAAGGCGACTTAGAAATCAGGTTGGTCACGTTGTGCGATCCGACCTGGACTCTTGTAAGCCTCATGGTCTCGACCTGTGTATATAAGGGTGAGACCCTGCGGCGGGTTAAGACTAAGAAACAATTGATCGATAGCTATGTCAAGCGTGATCGCTCCCTTGTAATAGAAACACAAGCAATACAACTAGAAATAGGACGTAGGCTTTTATCTCGTGGTGAGGGGTCGAACCTGGTTAAACCTCTATGTCATTTGTCTCGTTCAACCTCTTCGAGCTAACTATGTTGCTATGACTCCACAGCTAAGTCCTTTCCCAAGGTCATCTGCTGTGTTAAATCCACGATAAATACAGAATTGTGCAAAAAGTAGGACCACCTTATTACAACAGGTCAAGTAGCAGTCCATGAAGATTAAGTACACATCCACATTTAAAACTCTAGATTATGAATCATGTTTTTTCAGAGCAAATAAGTATCATAAAATTTACCAAAGTAACCCTAAAAAAATACATTTCTATTTGGCACGATTGGAAGTGCAACACTTGCATGTTGTAGTAGAAAAAATACACCTTCCAAGGATATGAATTCAAACATCATGAAAGAGGAAATATACTATTTTCATTTTGGAATCCATAATTGTTATATCATATATACGTTTCATTACAAGTACTGGATGTACATACTTTCATTTGAGAATAACGTGAAGGGGTGAAGAAGGTCAATAAGTGTCGAACCATATGGGGTTTCTGTCCTGCTCAAGAAGGCGAGGCGGCGGTGGCTCCATAAACAAGGAATAAGGTTCTCCCCGCCTAGCCCTCACCCCGGCGGTGTGTCTCCGTCGGAGGGCGCGTGAAAGTGTGTCTCCGACGGATCTCATGGGATTAGATCGGTGTTTGTTTCTGATGGATGTGCATGGATTTGGTCTCGTTTGTCTGCGTTCATGTGTCTACATGTTGAATCCTTTCGATTTACGTTTCTTTTCATCGATGGTGGTTGCTTTTCCGGTGCGCTGGTCCTTGGGGTCTTAGCACGACGAATTCTCGACTGTTTACTTAAACAAGTTTTGCCCGACTCCGGTAAGGAAGGGGCGATGACGATGGTGGGCCTTCGGCTCGTTCTAATGCTTGTAGTCGTCATTAGGTGGTCTATAGACATATATGAATAGATTGAAAGTTTTTCGAAAAAAGAGACGAGGCAGAGCACGATGAGCAACTGCCTTTGTCATGAGGATGCTTGTAGTCCTGACTAGAGAAAGTGAGCTCATGAGGCCATCGTGTTGAGGACGTCGTGCAATTCTATCAAAATGAAATAAGCGAGGCTGCATGACTTGTGTGTGACTGAAAAAGCAACATAGAAGTATATTATCTGCACCGCATTCCTCTTATGTAGTTTTCTAGGTGTGGCGATTGTGAGCGAGCACGACGATAGGGATTGAGCATCGGGTTGAGAGGCGGAGGATAAAAATATATAACTAACACAACGGATCATCCAACATTGCAAGATTTGAATAATGAGGACTGCCGGGTTAGAAAATTTAACCCAAAATTCTACAACGTTCATTTCGTCAATAAAGAGTCGACTATGATGACTTCATCAATCTCATAACACGCCAACTCTATCTATGAAGATGCTATGGATAGGGTGTGCGTACATATGAATGATGCGTCTATGTGAGTATCTGTATTTTTTTTAATGAAAAATTAACCCAACCTGGCCGGTGGAGGTTTTCTATGCATTTCCTTCTTTAATACTCCCTTCGTTCGGATTTAGATGTCGCGGCTGCTGTACATTATGCATTTTGCAAACATGTCCTTATACTTTTGAATCGTTTGAAAAAACGCCCCCGTCTCCTTCCTCACTTCTCCACCGTCGCTCACGCGTCGCCAGCTCCGGCCACCATCCCCCGTCTTCCTCCCCCGTTCTCCTCAGCACCCAGAGAGAGTCTCCGCGCGTCGCAAGACCCAGCCGCCTGTGCAGGAGACGACTTGCGTCGTCGCGGAGGAGACGCGCAGGACCTCCACGGAGGCGCCTTGCACCGCCGCCCAGCTGCGCAGCCGCCATGGGTGTGCCCTCGCCTACCTGAGCAGCGGGATTGCTCCTAAAGTTCTTCCTCTTCGTCACCTCCCTCTGAATCGTGCCAAGAAGCAGTAAATCGACGACTAGGTCCTTGATTTGGTCCGCCTTGGCCGCCGTCGCCGCGGACAATTTTGGACGCCGTCGCGGCGCTGGGTCTTCCTCGCCGCTCTGGCCCAGGGTCTTCATCGCCGCGTTGGCCCTGCTCAACCTCTCCTCCAAGCCCAGGGTCTTCCTCTCCGTGCTGGCCCTCCTCCGAAGGTCGCGCCCGCTCTCGCCTCTGTTGCTGCTGGTATTCCCCGCCCCGCCTCTGTTGCCGCTGCTGCTGAATTACAGAGAACTTGATTGTAAAGCTGAATTACTTAATTGCTGGATTTCTTAATACTTGAAAGATCAGGGCACTGAGTGAGTGATTGCTGGATTGCTTAATTACTTAATTGCTGGATTGCTTAGATTCTTGAACGCGTCGAGCTGGCTCAGGGCATTGTCTAGCAGAGCCTTCTTACTGTTGCTGATCACCTCCCTTGATTGTTTCAGCTCAGTCTTGGCTGCAGTCAGCTCGTTCATCAGGCTCCTAACCTTCAACGCATCCCTGATCCCTAAACAAGAAGCGGGGTTTAGTCTGAGTTGTGGAGGTAATTGTGGAAACAGGGAAAAAAATATCACTCTCTGAAGTTGTAAAATCTGTCAAACGAATTCACTGTTTGGAGCTGCAGATTGATCTCTTCTTTTACAACGGTCTTAGACCAATAGGTTCTCTGGTTTCACTGTGTTACTCTCTGAAGGATTACTTTTTGTTGCAATTTGGTCTCTGTATCATCATTCTGGCAAGCACACAGTACGTATGTTCCTTTTTGCTACTCCTTTGTGTATTTGCAGAGGATACCAACCAAAGTACGGTACAAATTCAGAAGTGCATTCCTTTGGGTATTAATATTACACGGAATACTGGTGGTACACATGATCCTTCAATCTGAAGGTAGCACTAGAGAGAAACAAGATAGATACACACCTGCTTAGGATTCGCAGCCTAGTCATTCAGCCCCTCCTGTAATTTTGCTTAATAAAGGAAGAGGAGGTTCTTTGAGGACACAATCTTCCTTTAACCGTGTTGTATTTTCAAATTTCAGGCACAGACATCAAAATTCAGAGTATCTCTTATGGTGCCACAAGATAAAAATTCAGAGTTGAATTTTTTTTCCAGAATTCAGACTATACCTTGACAGAGCAGGGGCATACACTGCTGCTTGCGGCGGTGGAAGAGGCCGAGCCGCACGTCGACGTCCTCCTTGGTGAGCTTGTCGGCGTCCGCTCCATGGGCAGCTTGGTGAGCTTGTGAGGCTGGTGCGGTACTTCTCCTTGAGCACCCAGTACCTGCCCTCCCGTTGCAGCGCTGCTCCACCCGCTCCGCCGGGACGGCCGAGGCCGACGGCGAGGCGGCCGAAGACGACGGGGCGGAAACGGCCGCGCACTGGAAGGGGCGGGCACGGTTGGGCCGGTGCTGGGACGACGACGTCGCCGCGTGGGCCGAGGGCGGGAGGAAGCTTTGCAGGGAGGCCGAGTACACCATGGCCGCTGCTTGTGGGAAGGTTGCTGCCGGCGTCGTGTTGGTAGTGGTCTGGATCTGGCGCCTTCGGCCTCGCATCGACGGAATCTGTCGCCGTCTTGAACTCAAAAGTCCAAGCTTTTTGGAAGTTCGCCGCGGGAAGGAGGAGAGGAGCGCGGCGAGGCCACCTAAGGTGGGGGAGGAGAGCGCGGAATCCGTGGTGGTGGTGGTGGTGGTGTGGGGGGGGGGGTAGGGGGGAGAGCTCGGCGGCGAGCCAGAGAAGAGCGCGGCGGCGAGCGACCGCAACGGTCAGGCGGAGAAGAAAGTAAGGGCAAGGACCGCGGGTTCGGTCGGAAATAGATGGAGGGCGTTTTCGTAAAAAAGTAGTCGCGACATCTAAATCCGAACGGAGGGAGTATATGATATGCACACTCATGCATATTTGAGAAAAAAATTTAACCTAACCTGACAAAGATTGACAAGTAGGGAGTAGCAAGATTGGACGAGATTGGATTACAGCCTGCAGGGGTGGTGGGGATTTGAAAAGAGTTTTGCTTGCTGGCGATTCCAAAGATGAAGGTGAAGTAAACGGATAAGACATCTACCAAATCGTTTTTTACTAGTAATAGTAAAAAGGAATCTAATAAATAGAAAAAAAAAGACCCCCTTATCGTCCCCACCTTCTTCTCTTTCTCAAAAACTTGTTGTACTTCTCCATCGCTTCTTCCCCGAGGAAGAAAGGAACCGCCATGGCGGAGGAGTGCTGCAGCGCGGACCTGCTGGAGTGGATCGGCCCTGACGTCTCAGCATGCGTCTTCGGCCGCCTTGACCACCCCGCCGACCTTGTCCGCGCCGCCGCTGTCTCCAGAACCTGGCGCAGATGCGGTGAGCAATTCTCGCCCTCCTCTCCGATGGCTGTCGATTCTAATATATACCATCGCAGTGCCCTGATTTCCCCTCCTCTACGCAGTGGTCGAGAGCGGCTTGAGCAAGAGCCTTTGCCTGCGGCTGTGCCCCGAGGTCGCCACCGTCGCCGCGGCGGCAGAGGTGACCAGATCGCCGCCTTCAACCGCCTCCCCCGAGTCAGGCCACGAGAGGGACTACAGGATATACTCCAACCTCGCCGGCGCCTACGTCTCCGACTCCGGCGAGCCCTCCGCGGAATGCATCTTGCACTGTATCGGCGCCTCAAGCACCGACGACTTCCCAATTGAGACCATGGAGAACACCCTCGACGAGGAGGAGATAATCAATTTCCGCCCGTCCTATTGGTCGAGCGGCGGGGCGGACGACCCCGAGGCGCCGGAGAGCCTTACCTACAGGCTCAACTCTGACATCTGCATTGTCGATGAGGTTCGGGTGCGACCGTACCAAGGTGCGTTATTATTGATTGATCTAGCCTGTGTAGTATTGCAATTGCTCGACCTCTTTCATAGTGCACACCATTAATTGATTGCTTGATTGATTAGGCTAAGTATAGTCCCAAATTAGTTGAGGATCCCAAGGCACTGCAAATTTTTGTCTTGGTTAGGTTTCTCCTGTCAGGTGATTGATCGATAGTATTTATATGCCCCTTTGCTTCGAATTGCCAGCCTTTTTTCAGGATGGTGACCCTATATACTCTTCAAAGATGGTGCGATTTCGGATGGGCCATTACAAGCTTCCGCGAGGATCAGAGACGTTTGTAATGGATGATTATGAGAATAAGATGGTAAATACTGATGAAAAATATATGTGGACTTACACTTCGCCAGAGTTCCCTATGTTACAGGTGAGTTGGTGCATCCTTTTATTGTTGACATATATCTACAAATCGATGGGGAAATTCTACCATGAGACTTTGCATAGTTACTTTTTTCAGTCAAAGAACTCTTATACTCCACTTAGCCAGAATTTCTCATGTTTAGGACAAATAACTAGTCAGTAGTTTGTGATTACGAGATCCACTAATGATGTAATCTTTTTAGTTCTCCTAGCCATGGTCTAGCAAATTAGCATGTTGGTTGATATTGGATATAGCGATGACCTTATGATACCATCTATTTGTGGTGTGATAGAAAAACGAACTACAATCCTTCAAGCTCCCACGCCCAGTCCTTTGCATTGGTGGTGTGGTGATGATTGAACTCTTGGGCAGAGTACAGAAACAAGAAGCAGATGATATGTACTACATATGGTAAGTTGAATATGGCATGATTAGCTTTTGCAAAAATGGCATGATGATCCAAATTCAGAGGCTTGATGTAACTCCAGTCTCAGGCTGCTAGTGGAAATGCAAAACTTAATACTCGTTCACTGCACCATGAAGAATGAAATTGTGCACGTCAGGAACTTATTTCTATTAAATAATGATTGTCTGCAACTTTGTCCTCACACTTCATCATGGTGCATATATTGTTTTTGTGGTGCTTGTACTGTAGCATTTAGAAGATGCACTTGTCAGTTTCTTGCATAATATTATAAAGTGGTAATCTGAATCCTGTAGTAAAGTTTGCTCAATTTAGGTCTTTTTCCTCGCATACTCGCTCCTTTTAGGTTTACAAGGCCTGTATGCATTTTGAGATTTATTTTGACCGTCAATTAGACCAATAGTATATGAGTTGTTTGCCATAAAAATTATATCGTTAAATCTTTTTTAGAATGCAAATTCGATGATACATTTATTATGGCATATGATTAATATTTTGGTAGTGAAATTGCTGGTCAAAGATGGCTTCAAAATGCGTATCAGCCTTGTAAACCCGAAATGATGTAAATTAGAAATGCTGAAACATCAGTATCTTTTCTCCCTTTTGCATGTAACAGTGTTTGCCATGCTGAAGTGATGGGGCGTTCACTCTCACCACTTTTCATGGTTGACATCTCGGATCCTGAAGGTTATTCAATCCTCAAGTACTTACCGGGTGCCAAAGACCTATCCATCGATGACTTTTTGCAAGATGATACCAAAGACTCGCCGGAGTGGCACTATCTTGTTGATAGATACAGGCAGATGAATCACAGAGCAGTAGTAGTGAGTGCACTTCTGGAGCCTGTACATTACATGCATGATGTAGGTGGCATCTCAGACGATGATCATGAGGATGATGTAGGTGGCATCTCAGACGATGATTATCTTGAGTAGATTTGCGTGCTGGACTGCAGCTACAACTCTGCCGTGGTTTTACTCTTTGTAGTTTAGTGAACACCTCTGAACTCTGCAAGCCTTTGTTGCAAACATTTCTGAAGCCTCGGTTCTCGAACCTAGAGGACCTGATCGAGACAAGTTGCGCTTATGGTTTGCAACTCTGCTCAAGCTTGCTTGTGTTTTCTCTTGTGTTTTTCGTTTAGTGGTGAATATTTGTCATATACTACTTTTCAAATAAATGCCGTTTGCGGATGGATTACTGGATCTTATGGCACACTATGAATGCATGATACTATATGCTGAATGCAATCTAATCGTCGTGGAGTTGCATCTCCAGCATTGAGCGTTTACCCTTTGAGCTTGCCTGGGACTCAGGTTCTGGAACCTTCGTGGACTACCGGGTGGAACCTTGATGCCTTGATGTGGCCGCAAGACCATGGCATCTGAGAAGCACGAGTCATTATGCCATCAGTCACTATGTTGGTATCCTGGTAAGTTTTGAACGAGACTATAGATTGGATTTCCATATTTGTGCATGCTTGGATCGTAATCTGGCGTTGCATGTCCACAACCACTCCCTTTAGATATATTTAACATTTCAAAAACCTTAGTTTTCATGTGAATGTCAACATGGCAGAGGAAAATAACTCGCATGGCATCTATCACACAACGATATCCTTTTATCTGAGTATGAACCAGGGAAGTGCTCCATCACATTTAGGGCTCCTTTGATTCAAAGGAATTCCGTGGGATTTTTGGAGGGTTAGAATCCCTAGGGTTTTTTCCTATGTTTGTCGTTTGATTCACAGGATTGAGTCCTATAGGTTTTTTTCCTATGGAATCAAGTGTACTACATTTCATTGAAAATCTAGCATCCACTCCAACCTCTTTTTTCAATTCCTTTGTTTTTCCTGTAGCATCAAACACTCTATGGTAATCCTATAGGATTCAAGTGGACATGCCACTCAAATCCTGTATTTGTCCTATTCCCGCGTTTTGAAAATCCTGCAAATCAAAGAGGGTCTTATGCTTTATCATGGACGGCCCAAACCTGAAGCTTTCTTCATACATGAGACAGATATTTCCTTCTATAACTTCTCCATATCATCTTCCCCCCAAAAATAAGGTTAGTTTCTTAGTGAAGAGTCACCCTCTCATATGTATACTACAGATAAATGTGGCGCCAGTTTGCCTTGAAAGTATCACCTTCATATGAATTAGTCCTGGCACTGGCCGCCGACCATTTGTGTTATCATGCTGTGAGGCGTAAACCTGGAAATGCTGGTGTTTGTGGTTCTTCAGGCATAGTTCAACCAGAGATATCATTAGCATTTCAGTGGCCAGTTCAGTCATGGTAGAATCTGCAAAGCCTTTAATTACATACAATTACCGGATTCCATTGTATATCTTGCCATTTCTTCTACTCCCTCTGTTCACTTTTGTAAGTCGTTCCAGACAATTTAAAATAGGCTGTGTTACGCATTGTCTGAAATGTCTTCAAGGTCTTATAAAAGTGAACAGAGCGAATATTTGCAATCTGTATTGCGTCCCGTAATGGCAGATCTTGCCAATGCCAAACATCAGTTTACCTATCTGATGCCGTACTGGTAATTTTCATCGGCATCGTATACTGCGAACTGCACCTGCTGTTCGTTCTCTGCTGCTGGCAATTCTGAAAGGCGTGCGTATCATGGTGAATGGAGAGGGTATTAATTTGTTAGGAACGCTTCCTTCTGTTGCACAGGGCACCTAGATGATACTCCCTCCGTCTCATAATATAAGAGCGTTTTTGACACTCACTAGTGTCAAAAGGGCTCTTATATTATGAGAAGGAGAGAAGGAATAATGCATTTCATGGTGCTTGCCTTCTTGAACAATGCTGACAAGCTCGGTTACTGTATCGAACTTAATTTTGGAGCAGTGTTTAAGGAGGCACACGCTGCAGCCTGCTTGCAAAAACACCTACCAAATTTATACTGTGCTAGTTGAGTGGTGAAGAGTGTCTCTATTATGTACTCCTGTAGAACACAAAAGGTGTTTCCTGTTGGGTTGGAACACACTGCTATATAGGCTGCGGTGTGGCCCTTGCCCAACATGAATTTACGATTTGCGTGTTGCGATATTACGTACGTCCGGTGGCAGATAAAGCCACCACTCTAAGAGTCCACAGAGTGTTGTGACATTCCTATAGCCAATTTCGCTAACTCTCCACACAACAACTTCTCAGCCTAATCGTTCGCGCTCGCTAAACCCATTTCAGCAGAGAACAAATTAAGCCAACATCAAAGGTCCGTTCCATGTGACGGAGAACTCAAAGCCAGGCTTTATCAAGTGCCAATAAATTTAAGCTCCCCCTCAAATAACAAAGGTTAGTGTACAACAAAAGGCAGTGAAAAAAGAGTCGCGGTAAAGTAGGCACTACTACTCGACAAAGAGAAATGGCTTTACTTATTAGCCAAGGTAATAAACTGGTGTCCCTAGCCTGGTCTGCAGGAATACACAATGGCGTGGGGCAGGGGACGTACGTGCATGCGTACTACATACACAAGTGGGTGCCGCCCCACCATACGTGTCCGTGTACCCCACCCGGCATTTATACGATCAACAGCGCACCAACCACAAATGAAAGGAGACACCATTTATCACGAATCCACTGCGGCCATAACGCATGGCAGCTCCGTGCATGCATGCATGCAAAGAGCCACCACAGCGATGCAACAGTACTAACAATATCTTCAAATGGAATGTGTCATGTCACTTACATGTATGGAAGTACTGTTAATCATCAGTGAGAGCTTTCCAGCAGTAGTACATTCTATATTCAGGAAAACAGTAAGGGATAAAAAGTCTGCCTTAATTTCGAACCCAAACTCCAAGTTAATTACATAGCTAAGGTGACTTCAGAGTTTCTTTTTTGCGGGTAAGGTGACTTCAGAGTTCATGGTAGAAAGCTTGCTGCGCTTCTATACCACCACTAATTGCTTACTACTAGTGGTTAGGACGCCAACCTATTGCGCTGCTTGATAGAAAATTGTGCGCAAATTTTCATTTAAAAGAATACATAGAGTCCTCGCTTCCATCTAAAAAAACATCTCAGGAAAAAACCCTCACCTTCATCTAAAAAAAGAAGTAAAAAAGGAAAAAAAATTTACCACCGCAGCCTACCCCCGAGTGTCACTTTGCATAACCCTCCATTTAAAATATACAAGAGGTCCTCACATCCATCTAAAAAATACATTTAAAAAATAATCATCACCTTCATCTAACAAAAATTCAATAGATTTCTCACCATGGCCAACCAGCTTGCGTCACGTGGCATAGCTGGTTGGCCGCCCTTCACGCGACGCTTAATGGGTTTAATGAGTACTCCTTTGTGAGGAGTCTTAGGAAGGTGTATATACTCAGACTCATACCAGTATGGTGTTCTCTAATTCCAAAAAATCTTCATGAGCTATGAAATTATTCAACCTTTGGGCCTTGCCCATGATGACATCTCTGAGTGATAACTTACTGCATAAAAGTATGGACACATATGATGGACTTGCACTGATAGTTCTGCCGCAAGCTTGTCCAGGAAAATGCAAGGGCAATAGTACTTCAACGTGGACAGAATCATTGAATCACTCCTGCAATGGCCCCAATAAAATTCAGATCTGAGTGGCATTAAGCGCCTTTTTCACCTCCAGATCTATTCTGCTCTCGCCTCTCATGCACGCATCCCATTTTAGGTATCAAAAGGGACTTAGGTAAGAGGACACCCTTTGGAAGCTCTGGTCAGTCCCTTTTCCCCTCTAGCCATTACATGCAAGCTCGCTCACTTTTAATGCTCTCTCTGTCCCCAATTAGCAAATAATTGTAACTTAATCTGTCATGCATGGATTAGTGCATCTATCTCACCTAGAAAATAATGATTAGATCGAATAATCCACACAAAAAGAGGAAGCTTCACAGGTGGAATTCAATTCACTCGCAACTAAGTAAAGGCAACAGTTAAATTCTAGAAGGATTCATGGAGTGGTTTGGGAATTCAACAAAAGCATGGAACATGAATACAATTCACATCTCTTACCACCGACGAAGGGCGTGTCGAGCTATGTCTCCACTCTCCAGTGCAGCCGATTAAAGTTTTTGATGAATCCGTCCAGATTCAGCCAACTTTTTGTGGTCTTTGGAGTTTCTATGGGCCCATCTCGGCGTTTTCTTCTACGGGGCGGCGATTTCAGATTGTGGCTGCCGGTGTCTCCTGGTATGCACCGATGACGTTTCGGCCGCCAACTGCTTCTACAAGCTCATGAGTCTACAAATGTTTGCCCTGCCAAGGGGAAGAAGACAAGACACTCTCATGGTTTTGAATGTAATTTCTATTTTTCTGTAACGATATGTTTGTAAGGACCTGTGATAAAAACCTAGACATTTCTTACCGCTCACAGTGTAACAAGAACGGTTATCACAAGTTCACAAGTCACAACAGACATGAACAATTCCTCAGCTGGTTAACTTGCAGCAAAATCGTCAATCTATGCAACTCCAATGACATCATCATTTTGCTAACAATTACCATGATCACGTGGGCCATCAACTACATGTACACTTGGTTATTAGAGCGCAAGGAACTGACTAAACTTAGATGAGCTAATTAAGCCTAAAGTACTAAACTAGCTAGGCAACTAGCTATCGTTAGACAATGCTGTGGCCTGTAGGCACTCACAGGCTCACATCTTATCTCTTCTAGCAACGATGCAAGAGCTGCATGCATGGACGGCGGCTCGACTGCAGACACAGCGGCATGCCGGCTCGTCTGGACCCGCGGGTGCATGCATGCATGCATGCATGTGCTGGTGTCAGCCTACGGCGTGCACTCGGATCTTCTTGCCTTCCGGCGGCAGGCACGGCGAGCTCGAAGGCGAGGGCGGACGCCGCGCGACGAACACCGCGGCGAGGTCGTGTGGCACGGCGACGATCCAGTACCGCGTGTGCGCCGGCCCGCTGCTGCACCGGCGCCGCCGCCCGCGGTAGTAGCAATGCTGCTGCCTCCTGTTGGCCCGTGCCGGCCTCGGCTTCCTCGGCGCCGGGGGGCACAGCGACGGCGCGCGCAGCATGTTCGCCTCCGACGTCGGCGTGGCACACCGGTCTTCGTCGTCTGCGGCGGTCGCGCCGTCGTCGGTTGCGGACGTCCGGACCGGAGGGAGCTGGTGAGTCAAAAGCTCAAGCTGATCGAGCTCGAGGCCCATGAGGTAGCAACTCGATTAGCGCGTGGTGGATATAGAAGTTAGCAGAGAGTGGGGTGGGGCGCGTGGAGGAAAGCAAGAAGAAGCAAGGTAGGGTTGTGCGAGGGTCGCTTAAGTAGCGGCGTTGTGGACTTGTGGTGGCCTAATTGTAAAAGGAGAGGGCCGGAAGGGGGCAAGGCGTGGAGGATCGCAGTGATGACGGCGGGCGAATGGGATGATCGATCGGAGCACCGGGGGAGGGAGAGAAAGGCCGGGAGGGGAGGGACAGCATTATATGAGAGGGACCGAGGCAGGCAGCCTCCAGGCAGGTGCAAAGATGCGAATGATTGTAAGAGGGGGTAAAGTAAATTGGGGAGTTTGTTATTACTACTAAGTTGTTCGATAATTTTTTATATCTGAGTCAGCCCCGAAAGACTATAAAGTTATAAAAAAACTAGAAAGTTTCCCATGTGTTGCAATGGGGCATATATATATTCTAGTGATTTATAAGCCCAATCATGTCGGGCATATACCTTACACCTACCATATTCTAATGCAGGAAGTGATTTGATTTGATTGAGTTAATGTAAAAGATTTAATTTGATTTGATTTGATTGCCTGTGTCCGACATATAGCTAGAAAGATTTGATTGAATTGCAATTACCACACAACCACCAACGAAGGCGGTGCAAAATATTTGATTTGATTTGATTTGATTGTGTTAATTCATGACGTGGTGAAGGAAGCCTTCACCAAAGGACGTATGACCACCAACCCCCCTTGATAGTAGAGGTGAGTGCCATTGAAAAACAGTTTTGCTTTTTGCAAGATTGAAAAAAAAGCTATTTCAGAGTCAAAGATTTTAGGGGTTGATTACTCATCTAATACTTAATTGAGTGACAATATCTTCAAGAGAGGATGTGCAATTTTAGGTCTAGAGATGTAAAACTAGGCACTTGGATGTGCCCTTTTATGCAGTTCCAGGCTTGATAATATGCAACTCGGTAATTACTATTCTCTTGCCACTTAGAATAGAAAATCCTAAGAAAACATTATGCCCAAACTATCTGTCTAGTAAAATTGCTTATGTATTTCTGGACCGTAAGTTGCACACAATTTGGAAAATATGTACCTGCGCGTTTTCCTTTCGACTAAAACAAAATTATCATGATTGACTACGTTTTTCTTGAGGCAATTGAAGTATCATGACCTAGCGACTAGAGAGGAGGGGTTTGAATAAGAAATTTTCAAAATTTTATCTTTAAAGGTGGAGTTTCCAAGACTGGCCACCAAGGCCCGCCACAAAAAAGTCACAACAAGGCGGATGTCTTTGGGCTAGTTTTTGGGGAAGTTTTTAGCCTCCAAGTCGAGCAGTGTAGTCTTGGAGATGAACATCTCATTGTAGGCTGCAATATCTGCTTGTTTCATTTATATTCCAAAATGGGGCAGGCAAGCAAGTGAATCTTTTGTGGTTTCTAGAAAACTACCATATGTAGGTTTTTTTGTACATTTTTGGTATTTCAAGCTAACAATAGAAGTTATGAGAGAGATGAAACTTTAATCCTCTATCAATTTGATACAAGACTGACTCAAGGATAAACAATAATAAGTAATTTAAGTTGTATATGTGTCTAACACCATGCCAATTTTGAACCAAGATTGATCACTAAGAAAAGGAAGCATCCGAAAAACCAATTATATGGGTTGGATGGCTGGTTGGGTGGCTAATGGTTGTGTAACCACAACCCATTAGGAACCGACCTCAGTTATGATGTCACATTATTATGTTTTTGGTAGGAGTCAAAAGAATTGCCGATAACGAGACACAAAGCATGTCGTGACTTTATCAACCTTACAAACTCCATGATTATAATCTTTAGCAAACATTGTGTGAGTGTACGACATGTATGTTTATTGGTGTGTTTGGTGTTTCTTGAAAGGACAAATATAAGGGCAAATCCAACGCTAACCCCAAAATGGAGACACTATTTGTATCCTCACTTATCCGGACTAGTCCGCGTATATTGATGCGGTAGCCGGCCATCTAACCCCGTTCGCTAAATGTTTGCCCTTATTTGTTTCTACGACCACAACACTCAAAATAATTATAGAAAATAACACAATTGATCCATAAACAACTTGCAAATATCCCTAGTACAAGAATAGTTCAAATGTAAATGTTACATCCGAGATAACTCGATGTTCAACAAGTTTTTCGACTTCCTCAATTCCAAATTCAATGATACTCGAGTTAGAATAGACACATGTAATCCCACACATACCGTCCCTTGAGTTTCATCTAACAATTTGTGTGCATGAATGTCCTACCCTCGGCCATGTAGAGCAACATTTAGTGAATGAATAAATTAACCAACATGTAGAGCAACATTGAGTGAATGAATAAATTAACCAACATGTAGAGAAACATTGAGTGAATGAATAAATTAACCAACATGTAGAGCAACAAGAAGCAAAACTTACAACATCCATGATTGACGAGCCCAATGGCCACACTGTCTCCACTCTGTGAATCACACCGCAATAATTCATTACAGAGTTGCAGATGGTGTACCATCGATGCGATATCGGCTTCAGATTGCGTTCATGGATGACGCGCATGTCGTAGGCTGCGAAGTTCTTTTGCTCATGAAACGAAGCATGCACGCGCTACCAAAAGATCGAGCCCCTTGAGTTCCTGCCTACAAAGTATGTAGATATGAACAACTACGCATCACACAACAACTCATCCTCAACCATCGAGTACCCTGTCATCGAATTACTCTAGGAAACAACAAAAAGTTCAACAAAAGTTCAGTGGCATTTGACCGAACACCTGCCCGGCGTGGTGTCAGCTATAGGCGGTGTCGTCAGGGGGTTGAAGGGTACCTGGCTACGGGTGAATCATGGGTGAACGACGACGTAGTCCAAGGCGGCCAGGCACGTTGATGGGGCTGCGGGCGTCCGAGGATGCCTGGGCGATGGCCAAAGATGTACAGCGGCAATGGTGGATGAGGAGGCTGCGGATGGAAACAAGGAGGAAGCAGGGAAGGGGGAGGGGGTTCAGTGGGCCAGGGTTGTTCAAGTCCTACATGACGATGGTCTAGACTCCCGCAAAGCACCCCCTCTCAGTTTGCTCCCGGTTTACGGGAAAACGGATAGCCTGGCACAATGCCGAACCAATGCGCGACTGCATCGCATGGAAAATGCATCCAAACTTAGTCCGAACGACGGTTTGAGCGTCCGCGTTGAACATGCCCTAAGGCAACTGATATGGTAGACGTAAGGCCATCTCCACCGCGCGACCCCAAATGGACGTCCATTTTGCCTGGATTCTGTCTGTTTGGGTAGGGCAATGGGGTCGTGTCTGGGCAGTTTCCGGGATGCGATGGCCGTGCGCCTAGCGCGCGGACGCATCCCTGCCGCATCCTGTCCACGTGCATTTTTCTTTGCAAGTCCTTAACTTTTTAACTTTTTTCATCATTTATTTTTGGTACATGACAATACATCATCACATTTCACTACTAGAAAAAAGACTATAGCTAATATGGACATTAATGGCGCACCACGTATGTGGTGCGCCACTGCTATATAGCAGTGGTGCATCATATATAGGTATGTCATTAGTGGCCATATCACTAATGGCGCACCACACCCACAGTGCGCCACTACTAATATTTTTTTTCAAAACTAGTAATGGCGCACCAGGGGATATTGCGCCATTACTAGTTTTAACTAGTAATGACGCACCACACCCTTTGTGCGTCACCACTAACAATTTTTTTATTACTTTTTTTTTCAAAACTAGTAATGGCGCACCTGGGGATAGTACGCCAGTACTAGTTTTAACTAGTAATGGCGCACCACACCCATGGTGCACCACTACTAACATTTTTTTCTTTCAAAACTAGTAATGGCGCACCATACACCAGGTGCGCCGTTAGTAACCCTGGTTACCAGTGGCGCATTCTTAGGAGGTGCGCCATTGGTAACCTGAGAGTCGCTAGATATTTTGGACAACCACCTACCATACTCACTTTCCTCACTTCATTCTCTCCACCTCTACCAAGCTTGGTCTCGGCTGCCTCCTCCTCCTCACCTCATTTGCACCGGAGATTCACCCAAATTAAGTGGTTAAATTTCCTTTTTTTGACAGGTAAGTAAGGGGAAAGCTTTCTTTAGGTTCTAAATCTACTTTTTTCTCCCTCCAACAACGTGCACACTTTTTATGGCCTAGATCTACGTATGTTTGTGGTGTTGCATATGTTTGTGTTTGGAGGTACCGGTATTTGAAATGCGATAGTTGCCAATATTTTGCCGGAATGTTGATTCATTTCCGTTTCGGCGAGAATTTGGCACTATGCATTCTTTTTGGTCCTATTTTTAGGCAAAGTCATGCCAATTTTTTTTGTTCTAAAATATCGTTTTGCTCTACCCCACAGGCGACCATGGTCCGCATGATGACCGAAGGCATCGTGAATAGGTTTCTGAGCTCCGCAAAGGCCGAAATGCTTAAAAAGAACGAGACGGAGATAAGATGTTCGCGTCGAAGATGCAAGCTGAGGAGCCTCATGGACCCGGATTCCAGACAGGTGCGGGACCACCTGCTCGTGCATGGTTTCATGGATGGCTATCGGTGGCAAGGTGATGAAGATGATTATGAAGTCGTCCATGGGGGCCGGGCAAGAAATAAGGAAGGGAAGCAAGACAATAGCGGCGAGGGCGGGTGAGAAGATGAAGAATCTCCAGGACATGATCACGAAGTAGATACAGGACACAGTCATCATGTAGAAGATGTCAGACATGATGATGAGGAAGATCAAGGCGAATGGCATGATCATGAAGATGAAGATGCCGGAGCAGACGACGATGGACCATCGATGGGCTGGGTGTGAGGGAGTCCTGGATAAGGGGGTATCCGGACAGCCGGACTATATGCTTTGGCCAGAATGTTGGACTATGAAGATACAAGATTGAAGACTTCGTCCCGTGTCCGGATGAGACTCTCCTTGGCGTGGAAGGCAAGCTTGGCGATTCGGATGTAGATCTCCTTCTCTGTAAACCTACTCCGTGTAACCCTAGCCCCCTCCGGTGTCTATATAAACCGGAGGGTTTAGTCTATAGGACACAACAACAATCATACCATAGGCTAGCTTCTAGGGTTTAGCCTCTACAATCTCGTGGTAGATCAACTCTTGTAATACTCATATCATCAAGATCAATCAAGCAGGAAGTAGGGTATTACCTCCATCGAGAGGGCCCAAACCTGGGTAAACATCGTGTCCCCAGTCTCCTGTTACCATTAGCCTTAGACGCGCAGTTTGGGACCCCCTACCCGAGATCCGCCGGTTTTGACACTGACATTGGTGATTTCATTGACAGTTCCACTGTGCCGTCGTGATAAGGCTTGATGGATCCTTCAATCATCTTCAACGACGCAGTCCAGGGGGAGGTTTTCCTTCCTGGACAGATCTTCGTATTCGGCGGCTTCGCACTGCAGGCCAACTTGCTTGACGATCTGGAGCAGATCGATAGCTACGCCCCTGGCCATCAGGTCAAGTTTGGAAGCTTTAACAGTCCCGATGAGCATGACTTAGATCTTCCATTGGACATTGTTCAGGGGAGGATGCCTTCGGCTACCCCGAGAATCAATCCGGAGCAGATTGTGCCATCCGAGGACGGCTGGATGGACCCCGCCACGGAAGTCGCACACTCATCAGCCTTGGAGCCGAACACTCATCCCACCTCCTATGAGGTTGGTACCATCGGACCCTCAGACTTGTCTCCAGCTAAAGGATCTGAACCGCGTACACCCGTGCCTATCGAATCTGATTGGGCACCGGTCGTGGAGTTCACCTCCACGGATATCTTTCAGCACTCGCCCTTGGGCGACGTGCTAAACTCATTAAGGTCTCTCTTTTTGTCAAGAGACTCTTGGCCGAATTATGTCCGGCTTGAGTGGGAAGCGGACGACGAATAAATTCGTTCCCCACCCACCACCCACTTAATAGCCACTGTCGATGACTTAACTGACGTGCTCGACTTCGACTCCGAAGACATCGACGGTATGGACGACGATGCAGGAGATGAACAGGAACCACCGCCTATCGGGCGCTGGACAGCCACCTCATCATATGATATATATATGGTGGACACCCCGAAAGAAGGCAATGGCGATGAGGCAACAAAGGATAATCCCACGGAGAAGCAATCTAGGCACCGACGTCATAGACGCCGCTCCAAGCCCCGACATAGCAAAAATAATGATACTAGCACAAGAGATGACAACAATCCGGATGGTGCCGAAGACAAAACAATCCTGCTGAGCTAGGCTTCGAGCTGGCCGAGCAAGAAGATGGGCAAATTAGCCCTAAGGAACAAGCAACAGATGGAGAATCAGAGGATGATAATTACATGCCTCTCTCCGAAGACGAAGTGAGCCTTGGCGACGACGAATTCATCGTGCCTGAGGATCCCGTCGAGCAGGACGCTTCAAGCGCCGGCTTATAGCCACTGCAAAAAGCCTGAAGAAAAAGCAGCAACAGCTTCAAGCTGATCAAGATCTGCTAACTGATAGATGGACCAAGGTCCTGGCTATCGAGGAATACAGACTCGAGCGCCCTACCAAAAGTTACCCAAAGCGCAGGTTGCTACCTCAACTCGAGGAGGAAGCGTTAAATCCCACACTACCAGCGCATGACGCGGCTGACTGGCCACCCCGTGGCCAAGACAAAGCGGCGTACAAGCCCGAAGTCCAGACTGCACCCCGTTGCCAACCAAGCAAAAACACGAAGGCCGGGGGCTCCATGCATGACCTGCGAGACAAATTGAAAAACAAATCAGGACAACCAAGATCGATCTACGGATCAAGGGGGCGCGCCCCAATGCGTAACGACGATCGTCACGCCGGATACACCAACAAATCCGGCCGGGCCGAATACAATGTAGCCCGACACAGAGGCGCCACACACCCCCAATGCTTCACTGATTAAGTAATGGATCATGAATTCCCAGAAGGGTTTAAACCCGTAAACATTGAATCATATGATGGTACTACAGTCCCCGCGGTATGGATAGAAGATTTCTTCCTCCATATTCATATGGCTCGCGGAGATGACCTACATGCCATCAAGTACCTCCCACTAAAACTCAAGGGACCAGCTCGACATTGGCTGAATAGCTTGCCGACAAACTCCATAGGGAGTTGGGAGAACCTGGCAGACGCATTCCTTGACAACTTTCAGGGCACTTATGTACGACCACCGGATGCTGATGATGTAAGTCACATAACACAACAGCCCGGAGAGTCAGCCAGGGAATTTTGGACATGGTTCCTAACCAAAAAGAACCAAATTGTCGAATGTCCGGATGTCAAAGCCCTAGCAGCCTTTAAGCGTAACATCCGTGACGAGTGGCTTGCCCGACATCTCGGCCAAGAAAAGCCAAAGTCCATGGCAGCCCTCACAACACTCATGACCCGCTTCTGTGCGGGCGAGGATAGCTGGTTGGCTCGTAGCAACAACACAACAAGCAATCCTGGCACATCAAAAGCTAGAGATAGAAACGACAAACCACGGCGCAACAAATATAAGCATCGCAAAAACGGTGATAATGCCGAAGACATGGCAGTCAATGCCAGATTCAGTGGCTCCAAGTCCGGTCAGGGAAAAAGCCATTCAACAAAAATAACTCAGGCCCATCCAGTTTCGACCGCATACTCGACCGTCCATGCCAAATTCACGGCACCCCAGGAACACCAGCCAATCATACCAATAGAGAATACTGGGTCTTCAGACAAGCCAGCAGGTCAAGTGCCAAAAACAAGGGGAAGGGGTCTCAAAGCGACGACGATGACGAGGAGCCCCGATCACCGAAAATGGGAGGATAGAAGAAATTCCCTCCCCAGGTGAAAACGGTGAATATGATACACGCAACCTATATTCCCAAGCAGGAGCGTGAACCAAGGGACGCCTATGCAATAAAGCTAGTCGCCCCAAAACTCAACCCATGGTCCTCTTGTCCGATCACCTTCGATCGAAGGGACCATCCTACCAGTATCCGTCATGGCGATTCAACCGCATTGGTCCTCGACCCCATCATTGACGGATTCCACCTCACACAAGTCCTCATGGACGGTGGCAGCAACCTGAACCTACTCTATCAGGATACAGTGCGCAAAATGGGCATCGATCCCTCGAGGATCAAACCCACAAAAACCACCATCAAAGGTGTCATACCAGGTGTAGAGTCCTGTTGTACGGGCTCAATCACACTGGAAGTGATCTTCGGATCTCCGAACAGTCACCGTACCGAAGAGTTACTCTTCGACATCATCCCCTTTTGCAGTGACTATCAGGCATTGCTCGGACGAACCGCGTTCGCTCGGTTCAACACAGTGCCACATTATGCCTACCGTAAACTCAAGATGCCCTGTCCGCATGGCATCATCACGGTTAATGGCAGGTCCGAACTACCCCTTACTGCCAAAGAATCCACCACCGCTTTAACATCAAGAGCAACGAATGGCACCTCCCAATCGAGCCTTAGGTTAACGACCAAGCTCATGGACTCTGTCAAAGAAGTCCAAACTACTGCACGACAGGATAGCCCGGCCCATCCGGAGCTTAACTAAAAACACTCCGGCAAAACTTAAGACAAGCCACATACTGTGGCTCAACTGCTCTGTGGCGAAAAACCATTTCTTGCATTTTCTTTGCAGGTTCACCTTTGTGTAGGCCAGGACGGATGACATTGAAACAACGCAAGCACGTAAGGAAATCGCCAGATACTCCCATCTTTGATCATCCGACTATACTTCGGATCCGCACACAACCTCCTCCCGCCTGGTCTCAGCAGGTTCCATAGTCATATTTCTTTTTATCACATTACTTGTACTCATACGCTTAGACGTATTACTCAAATACAACATGTGAGTTTATATGATGCTAGTCTGCTGTTATTTCTTATTAAAACTCTTTTTTTAAAAGGCAGCTGCTTATCGTGATATGCCTTAGTATGCCAGGGGCTTCATTATACCCATATTACGGCAAAAAAGTCCGAACACCTTCATGGCAGTTCGGCACCCTGAACTTATAGCATTATATGCATCAGCTCTGAATCATGTCTTGGGTCAATAGTTGGGTTTGCCCTGCTCCTATGTTTTGGTACCTTACGTTCCGCTATATCGGCTAAGGTAGCGCTAGGAGAACTACTGCGATTGTGTCCCGGTTCTTCCGGACAAGCACCTTAGTAGAGAAAGCCGAAAACTGACTGTCATGATGCGGCGAGAGCTGGTCAGCTGTTCGAGAGGTTGTCAACTCTTTAAGGATTTCTTCCGCACAATGCTATAACCAATGCAGCTTGCGAAGGATCGGTTTTTCTTCTGATCAGGCGCTTATAGATCCCCTCGTGCAGTCTTCTGAACACCAGGGGCTGCGCCTACCATACTTTTAAATTCCTATGGCTAAGTGAAAGTGATAAAGCCCTATAGTCTGATTGCCTTTCCCTGTACTGAACACCTCCTTCAAGGACCCAAAACTGGGATAAAGAGTGCTCAAATTTATCCCGAACACCCCCATACTCACTGCGTGCGGGCGGAAGCCGACGACTGGCTAACTCTCAGGATTAAAATATAAAACGGCCACACAAGAGGAAAAACTTTCAAATGACATGCAATAAATAATAGAAATGACCTTGTTCAAACGTTACAACGGATAAACATGACCGTATTCAAGGAAATATAATGTCCTTTGTGCATTGCTCCGCTGCAAGGCGGGCTCCTTTCAAGACACCTTCATAATACATTTCGGGCGTGCGGTGCTCTTTCCCGTCCGGCGGTCCCTCGGTCATTAGCTTTTCTGCATCCATCTTCCCCCAATGCACTTTTGCACGGGCGAAGGCCATTCACACACCCTCTATACAGACCGACCGCTTGATGACTTCGAGTCGAGGGCAGGCACTCACAAGCCGCTTCACGAGCCCGAAGTAACTGCTTGGAATCGGCTCAGCGGGCCACAAGCAGATAATTACGTCATTCATGGCTAGTTCGGCCGCCTTATGCAGTTCGGTCAGCTGCTTCAGTTGATCGGAGAAAGGCACCGGATAATTCGGCGGCAGATACTGCATCCAGAAGAGCTTATCTGCAATATTCCTTTCTTCGGCTCGGTAGAATTGGGCAGCATCAGATATGCTGCGCGGTAGCCCCGCAAACACCCCTGGAGAAATCAGAATTCGAATTATCAAACTTGATTTCCTCCTTTCAAAATACCCGCTTTGTATAGAAAAAGCCTTACCAGCCGCAATCTTCCTTGCTTCCTGGATTTCCTTCAGGGCACCTTGGGCTTCCCCCCGGGCATCACTCGCGACTTGGCAAGCCTGGGAGAGTTCGGATTCTTTCCCTGATAAACTCTGCTCCAAGCTCTCGGATTTCATCACGGCCTCTTGAAGCTCTCGCTCGGCCTCAATAACTCTGGCTTCGTGCTTCTCACAGAGAGCCTGCTCTATGGCTGCCCTTTTCTCGGCTTCAGCCACAACCCTTTTAAGAGCCTCAATTTCGGACGTCGCCCCTAGAGCACATCATAAAAATATTTTCATCATGCACATTTCAATCATTTGTGCCCATTGAACAAGGTTTCCGCATATCTTGGTTATCCTCCAGCTGTTTCTTCACTTGGCCAAGTTCTCCTTCGGCCCGCTCCAAACTATGCTTTAGTTCGGATACTTCTGCAGTATGAGAGGCGGCAGTCGCTATAGATGCCTGCTTATTAAAACATGTCAGATGTTATCAAGTGAGTCTCCTGCAAACACAAAATTGATCCTCTGTCTGGTGCTTCTTTTTCACCGAACAGTGTATCAGGGGCTACTATCTATACTATGACACTCTTCCATACCTCGAAGCCTCTTATAAGGCTGACACATGATTCATTCAGTCCGCTCTCAGCAGACTGAATCTTCTCAATTACTGCACCCATAAGGGCACGGTGTTCATCAACGATGGAGGCGCCCTTCAACGCCGCCAATGAAGCATCTGACACCTCTGGTTGGACAGAGGTCGCCGGTGGAACATGCACGCCCCCTCCAGCCAACGGAGGCCGCCTGCCCGATTCCGAAGCCTTATTGGTCTCTGGGATAGTGTTCGGCTGGGGGCTGGATTTAAGATGACCCCCGCCATCGACGTCCATGGGAGTCTTCTCTCCCGTGTGTCCGGACCCCGAAGTTTGGCCTCCTGGCGTCGCCTTTGCGATCTTCCCGCCTCCTCTGTGGCCTAGGTCCTTCTGGGACGAAACCTTGGTGTCATTCGCATGACTGGGGGAGGGGGCCTTTGGGGGTGTCCCGCTCTCCATAGCATCCGAACCCAGCGAATCCTCCGACGAGGATTGTTTGGCGCAGGACCTCGCAGGACTGTAAAAAGTATGGCTCAGGTTAAAATATTATGCCACGACAAGTCTGGACGCATAAGCGTGTTCAGATTTTATACTCACGAGTTCACCATGGGCTGGGCCCTGGGATCCCACTCTGGGCTGCTATCGGCGGCGACAGTGGACTCCTCTGTAAGGGGAGTTTTCCCCCTCTTGGGCTACTCGGCCTCCAAGGATGTGGAGGCCGTCCTTTTCTTTCTCCCCCACGGGGGATTCTCCTTACTCCTCCTCCTCCTCGTCCTCTTCGGAGGAAGAATGGGCATTGGAGTCTTCGGACTTTGTGTCCGAGGCGCCGCGGCGACGGAGGCCGCCCCTGGTCTTCTTGACCTCTTCTTTGGCCTTCTTCTTCGGTGCCTTGTAAGGCGCCGGGACTAGCATCTTTGTCAGAAGTGGGCCGGCCGGTTCTTCTGGCAGCGGGGCCGGACAGTAGATCCGCTCCGCCTTCTTTGTCTAGCCCTAGGAAAGTTGTGGGAAATACATTAGGCATTTTTCTAAGGATATTCCAATACAACATATGAATTGTCAATGTACGATTACTTACCAAACTTGCAGGGCGGGACAGTTGGTACCCGCGGTCCTCGGCGGAGTCCGGCCACGATTTGCCGGACTTGAAAAGCACCTTCGAGATGCCCTCGTGCGAGGAGCCGAAGAGCTCTAGCATGGCCGGGTCGAATTCCCATAAATTGCAAGCCCGGTGTTGACAAGGTAGAATCCGGCGAATTGACTTCACGTGGACTACATTTACGAGCTTGATGCTCTTGTCTTCCATATCTTGAACGCGCGTCTGGAGCATTGATAGTTCGTCAGACGAAGCCCAGTCCAGGCCCTTCTTGGGCCAGGACGTGAGGCGCAGAGGGGCTCCAGATCTGAATTCTGGAGCAGCGGCCCAATCCTTGCCGCGTGGCTCAGTGATGTAAAACCGCTGCTGTTGCCACTCCTTGACGGAATCGTTGAAAGTACCTGCTGGCCATGTAATGTTGGGCATCCTGCTCACCATGACGCCTCTGCACTCGGTGTGCTCGCCGATCACTACCTTGGGCTTCACATTAAACACCTTCAGCCATAAGCCAAAGTGTGGCGGGAGGCGGAGGAAAGCCTCACACACGACGATGCATGTCGAGATGTTGAGGAAGGAATTTGGGGATAGATCATGAAAACCCGTAATAATACATGATGCCGCGAACAAATGGGTGAAGGGGAAACCCTAGCCCGCAGACAAAATGAGGGAGGAATACCACCCTCTCGTGGGGTTCTGGTGTGGGGATGATCTGTCCCGCCGTCGGAAGGTGGTGGACAATTCTCTTGGCCAAATACCTGGCTCCCCGAAGCCTTTTGATATCCTTCTCCCGGACGGTAGAGGCCATCCACTTGCCTCCTGCTCCGGATCCGGACATTTCCAGGAAGCCTTTGTGGGTGGAGAAAACGAACGCTTGGGCACTAGGGCTCGAGCGAAAGGGAATGGATGAGCAGAGAATAAAGAGGGCGTGGGTGAAAGAGGGAGTTCGTATCCCCTTATAAAGGCAGCGGAGGTTATGCGCCTCCCCACTTGCCTGGTAAGATCGCTTATCTGCCAAACGCCACGATTGATGGCACGGTTGTGACACCCCAAAATTTTAACCTTGTTTTATAAATTAAAATTTTGCCAGGAAACTAAAACTTTTATTTTCTGTATTTCCTTCTGATTTCAGAACCACTCTTTTCTTTATTATTATGGAGTTTTTACCCCAAGTGAAAACTTTTCAATCATGGTTGGACTTATTTGCCCTCTCAAATAAAACAATTCTTTTATCAGTGGGATTATTTGCATAATTATTTTTTTCTGAGCCTTATTTCTTTAAAAATGATTTTTATAAGTTTCAGGGCCTCTTTTGCACTACAACCCTTTGATAAATTTATTTAAAAATCCCACCAAAATTTGGAGATGTCATGTGATGTTTTTAAATCACTTTTATGCAAAAATATCTTATGTTCATTAGAGATTTTTAGCTCTACACCAAAATTTCAAATCTGGTCCAGTGGGCAATTTTGCATTACAACCTATTTAAACACTTCTTTAAAACTTCCACCAAAATTGTGGGATGTTAATAGGAGTATATTATTCAACTTTATGCAAAAACCCAGTTATGTCCTTTAAAAAATTTGAGTGAAACAACCTCCTTTTCATTCTGGCCCAGTTGGGTGTTTTCTACTGCATCCCTAATTATTTGTGCTCTAGTGACCATGAGCTTTCTCCTGCTTGTAGTACACCCTACCAAACCCTTAAGTCCAGGAGAGTGGACCCATTGGAGGATTTTAAGTGCATGCAATCATGCCTTCTTCTTTCTGTCCAAAACTGAAGATTTGCAAAACTTGCACTAGCAAGTTTCTTCTTTTGCCCAAATGACCTTACCACTCTCTTTTGCATCTAAAGAGACCCCAACCTGGAGATTCTGGCCACCCCAAGAAATGCCTTAGTGCCCTTGGCATTTTGTCAAACACCTTATGGGCATGATCAGTTTTGACATGAAGTTTAGTTTGCGATGTGAACTTGATCCACTGACCCAGCAACCTTGTCCACTAAGCTCCTAGCTACTCCTAACCTAGGTCTGCTATTTGCCAGCCTCAGCCAAGCTCTGTGGCATGCACTGGCATTTCGCCGAGCACCTGGTGAGCCTGCTCTGGGCGCGCCCAGAGCGCACGTTTTGCACATGCCGCGCCCGAGCCGCCGCGCCCCTGGCCTGTTCCCCGAGCTTATCCAAACCCTCTGCCGCTCGCAGCGTAGGGACAAGCCTCGACCCGTACCCCCTCACGAGCACCACAGCCCCTCGCCACGTCTCCGGCAAGCCAGAAGCTAGCCGCCACTGCCGCCCGACAGCCTCTGCACTGGTCGGTGCCGCCCGAGCCACTCCCGCTCGCCAGCTCGCCCCTGGAGCAGTGCCCCGCTCGTCCGCTAGCTCCTGCCGCCATCCCCAGCCTCGACACAGTGCTCTGCAAGCTACAGAACGTCGATCGCCGGCATCCTTATCCACCGCCGCGGAACCGACCTCGTCGCGCTATAAAAGGAGGCCCCCGAACTCATCCGAGCACTCAGGCGACCTCAGGCCACCCCCATGGCACCCCCACAGTCAGCAATCGTCGGGGGGAAGCCGTCTTCCCCGACTCCGGCCGGTTCGGCCACCGCCATGTCCCAGTCCATTTCGTCGCGAGCAGAGCCCCTCCAGTCCAACCAGTGCTACCAACCTTCTCCCGTCGCCCTTGCGGAGCTGCCCAGCACCTCAAACGCGATCGAAAGCCACCGTAGTTCAAACCCCCAAAACTCCCGAAGCCACCGGCTGCCGCGAAGCTTGCCGCCGGCGACTCCCTCCGTCCCCGCCGGCAAGTCGACCACCGGAAGGACCGCCCTGATCTCGCGGATCCATCCCTTTCCTTGGATCACCGAGGGACGCCTCTGTTCGTCGGCGAGCCTCGCCGGAGCTCCTCCCCTGTTTGGTCGGAGGAGGCGACGCGCGCGTGGACTGGTCAAACCTGACCAGTGGGCCAGGCGGGCCCACCGTCAGTGACCCAGCGCCGGTCCACGCTGGATAAGTGAAGGCGTATTTCCAGAGTACATCTTCGACGTGTATTTATCCGAAGCGTTTTTCTTTTTCTATTTTATTTTTAAAACCAGAGATTTGACTAAACTTTGACTGGCTATATCTTTTTAAATAAAACTCCAAATGACTTGATTATTTTTCTGTTGTTTCCCAAATATTGTCTAGTTTATTTTCATATTTATTTTAAAATATTCCAAGCAACTTTTTTGTACTGTTTTTAAAGTATGTGTTATTTGAATATTTTTGAAAATAGGAATTTGGAGGGGAGATTATAACTTTCAAAAGTTTTGGAGTGCACCTCACCCCTCCACAACTTGAAGGCAAGCATTCTGAACTCGGGCATAATTTTGTGTGTGTTGTCTGACACGGTTACAATACCACCTCGACACGGAGTGTCCGTTATTTTATGTGATGATATGTTCAAACTCATGAGTGCATATTAATGATCTCATGCATATTGGAGGTTTTCCTTGCTGTTGTAAATGGTCATGCTTGTGACAGTAATCATCCTCATATGCTTTTCGTGCCTGCCGGAAGGAGCCGGGAAAGTCTCCGTCTTGGGTAGACCTGAGCTTGTCCCCAGTTCCTCGTCGAGACGAGTGTGTCCGGTATGGCATGATGGGGTATGATGAGTGGTGATTCTGTCTATTGGATGAAATATATTCGTTGTGTTAATCATGCAGGGAATACTTAAACCTCCTGAGTCGACCATAGATCGAGTCTTGTTCCAGTAACCCCCATACTTGTTTCGTACTACCACTTGTCCCTACAGCAGGTAGGGTACGGTTCAGTAAGTTGTCAACCCCTTTCTAGCACACACCGTACAGAGGGGCCGGGATGAGGGTTCCATGGCCATGGATTAAAGCCAGTCATCCGGTTAGGGGGCATGGGTGTTTTCGGTTGGGACCGAGAGGGGAGGCCACCCCTTAGAGCGCGTGATATAAATTTGATCCCATGCTACGCGAGGTTGTAGCCTCCCCACTTAGAGTTTTGCTTGACAGGTGTCGTGGGTGATTCCAGACACCTGTAAGTTAAGCTGGTGTGTGCAGGTCAGGTGTGTTTTCAATTAAAAGACCGTAGACGGAATTAGTCCCGATGGACTAAAGGAATCCGTTACTCGTGGGTAAAGAGTACACCCTCTGCAGAGATTAAATCTATTCAAATAGCCGTGTCCATGGTTAAGGACTACAGTCTGGGTTGGGTCAAGTGTCGGTCTTAGCGTCGGTCTTCGGAGGAGAAACTACTAAACCAGAACATGGATCATGACGTGTGGCTTATGATGACTATGATTATTATTATTATGGACTAACCTCTTTATATTATTTGAAGTACTGGGTATCCCTGGGACGGTCCTACCTCCTGGATATTCACTGTTATTTACTTTCTCTATAAGCCCTTTATGTGGTGTCGCTGAGACGCCCGACTGTGGCATGCTTGTTAATTATTTACTTTATAAGCCCTTTATGTGGTGTCGCTGAGACGCCCGACTGTGGCATACTTGTTGTTTCTATCATTTATAAGCCCTTTATGTGGTGTCGCTCAGACGCCCGACTGAGGCATGCTCGTTATTTACTATCCTTTCGAGGCGTCGCTTCAGACACCCGATCGGTGCACTTTATTACTACTCTGTTACTACATATTCATATTGCATATAAATAATCTACTTGCATGCATCAGAGAATTTATTTTTATGACTGACATTGTGACCATAGAATATTTTAGGGTATGATTTGTCATATTATATCTGTGTTCATAATGTTTGCGAGTACATTCAAAGTACTCACTGGCTTGTCCCTGGCTATTGTATTGGCCAGATTTCTTGCATGGAGAGGAGCGTTGCGATGACAGCCCCGAAACCTAAGCAATGGTGATAGCAGCCCCACGAAGATAGGAGTTAACCTGGTCAACTATTCCTGTGTGAAATGGAGTCCCATAACGCTGATGATCCACAAACCGCTTCCGCCATCAACCACTAGCAACCTTATGTTGTACTCATAGGCCAGAATGGTCTTGTACTACATATTATGTATTTTTTTGCTTGGAGTTTCTGTATCAAGTTGGTGCCTCATTAGCTAACAGTAATCCTGGGGCTGGTGAGCACAAAGGCCATTTTCTGGGAAATTAATACCCGGAAAACCGGTCGTGACAACGGTTGGGTTACCCACACCCGCATTGATGAGAATCCCGTAATAAGGGGACACGATCTCTGCTTCGACAAGAAGTGCCGATAAAACTGCCTCGCGATATGTGCGGTGGAAGGTTGTGAGAAACGGTTCGAATAATGACCGGCCATGGCGTGATGTCACGCTTTAAAAAAATTGTCAGCATATTAGATTGGGAGAATTACATTTTTACCCCTAGTTGGTTCCTACCCACGGGTTTTGCCCTTATTTTTCGAGCTTGCTCAGTTTTGCCCTTACTTTTTCCATCGAGGTCCCTTGAATGCCCTTTGACCGTTTGACCAAAACTTTGAAAATTCATAACTAATTCATATGAACTCAGAAAAATGCAAATAAGATATCAAAATGTTTAGATAAACATTACCTTTCTGGGCATATCATTTGCATTCAGGATAAAAGCATCGTTTAAACTACACGAGGTAATTAATGTTATTAACATTATTAAAAATAAATAGGTATAAACAATATTTTTTTGTGAATAAAAATTATATGCAAATGTAGGTGATGTTTTCTGAGCATCCTGATACCTTATTTGCATTTTCCTGAGTTCGTATCAACTTGTTATGAAGTTTCCAAATAATGGTCAAAGTCGTTAGAACATTCATAACAAGTTGATATAAACTCAGAAAAATGCAAATAAGTTATCAGCATGTTTAGAAAACATCACCTACATTTGCATGTAATTTTTATTCATGAAAAAATATTGTTTATACCTATTTATTTTTAATAATATTAATAACATTAATTACCTCGGGTAGTTTAAACGATGCTTTTGTCCTGAATGCAAATGATATTCCATAAAGGTAATGTTTATCTGAACATTTTCATATCTTATTTGCATTTTTCTGAGTTCGTATGATTTAGTTATGAATTTTTAAAGTTTTGGTCAAATAGTCAAAGGGCATTCGAGGGACCTCGATGAAAAAAGTAAGGGCAAAACTGAGCAAGCTCGAAAATTAAGGGCAAAACCCGTGGGTAGGAACCAACTAGGGGTAAAAATGCAATTGTCCCTATTAGATTTGTGGAATATTGTTCTCTCTGCGGTGGAATGTGGAATTTGTTTTGCAGAGCCGGACACGATTCTCGTATTCAAAATCTTCTATGGAGTATTCGTAGAAGGAACCTACCTTGCAATGCCGAAGACAATCTGCGCGCCAGACTCATCGTCATTGAAGTCTGGTTAAGGGGCTACTGAGGGAGTCCTGGATTAGGGGGTATTCGGACAGCCGGACTGTATACTTTGGCCGGACTGTTGGACTATGAATATACAAGATTGAAGACTTCATTCCGTGTCCGGATGGGACTCTCCTTTGCGTGGAAGGCAAGCTTGGCGATTCGGATATGTAGATCTCCTTCTCTGTAACCGACTCTGTGTAACCATGGCCCCCTCCGGTGTCTATATAAACCGGAGGGTTTAGTCCGTAGGACAACAACAATCATAATCATAGGCTAGCTTCTAGGGTTTAGCCTATACGATCTCGTGGTAGATCAACTCTTGTAATACTCATACCATCAAGATCAATCAAGCAGGAAGGTAGGGTATTACCTCAATTGAGAGGGCACGAACCTAGGTAAACATCGTGTCCCCAATCTCCTGTTACCATTAGCCTTAGACGCACAGTTCGGGACCCCCTACCCGAGATCCGCGTGGTGTTCGTTTCACCCCAAAAACGACGCAAATTTGTGTCGGGAATGGGTCGAAAGCGGACACAAAACGGATAAAAATCCGTTTGCCCCCGCGCGCTGAACCACCCGATTTGTCCCTTTACCCCAAACGAACGGGTCCGGACAGGATGGGGTCACGCAATGGAGATGACCTAAAATGATTTAGGTTGACAAGTGAATTGCTGGAGCGCACATACAGCACGACCATCCCGCTGGCCGTACGCTCCGCGGCCCAAGTGGAGCCGGCCCCGACGGCTTCCTCATGAACTCTATGTTTCTCACGACAACCCATCGGCCCGCTGATGGGTCCCGGAGGTGTAGTGTAGTCATGGTGATGGACGCGCTGCACAAGGGCCTACGGGGCACACGATCCCTTCCATTAAGTTCCACCGCTCGACTATCCCATCACGCTCATGGACCTCATGGACCATACATTCCCCTTGTACATATATCGCGCTGGAAAATGTTGTAGGCTCAGTAAAGGGACGGTGACAAGTAAGAAAAAAATTGTTTCTCTACCATCTAGTATGTCTTCTAAAACCCTTGTGTTGCGGAAATTGCTTTTGGAGGCTGAACTTCATGGAGGCTCCAAATGCAAAATTCAAAACGCGTGAAAATTCATATTTTTTACTCCCTCCGTTCGGAAATACTTGTCATCAAAAATGGATAAAAGCGGATATATCTAAACGCATTTTAGTTTTAGATACATCTCTTTTTATCCATCTTGATGACAAGTATTTTCGGACGGAGGGAGTACATCTCAAAAAATTCTAAAAATAGTATAGGTAAAGGCATAGTGCACAAGTTGTAAAATTTTAGGACAAAATACATTGAAATGAGGGCTGTGAAAAAAGATAAATCTGGGGCTTTTTAACCCATGATACTATTGATCCTCCAGACTATGATTTGTTTTTTTTGAACAAGCCGCATTTCAACGTATCTCATCCTGAAATTTTACACCCTCACATCCTTGTTTACTTGTACAAATTTTATTTTCAATTTTTTTAAACCAAAATTTGCGAATTTTAAATTTTTCAAAAATTCGGCCTCCATGAAGGCCAAGAGCCACAACGCCATCCTCCTTGTGTTGTATCTATTTTTATGTCTGCAATATCTACTTCCGTCTACAGTAGTACACGATATTCGTGAGCTCTTGCCATCCGAAACATCTAGAGCGGCTCCAGAACAAAAACGGGGAACAAGCAGGCACGATGCACGCGCGTTCCTGCCGCCTAGGTAGGAGTACGTACGTGCGATATAGTAGTATATCACATTTATGCGGCCAATGGCCAATGCCCACTCGACTGGACTCCAATCACTATTCATGCAAAAGCTAGCTACTAGCAGTGCCGCTGACAGAAATTGAATGGATGCTGCTGCACGCTGACGATCCTGTGCGTGTGTATTGATTCAGCAGAAACTACCAAAACGTATACCTGCACCGCAGCCGACCGGGAAATAAAACGGCTGCAGAATTTACCCATATATCTTCTCTACGCGGGCAGCCATGCGCCCATGCATGCATGCATGATCTGATGACGCTGACAATAGCCTCGAGTGAGCACGGATTATATTCCGTATAGAATGGGGGCGGATCCGAGGTCCATTTGATTACCCTGGATTATCATTAAGTAACTGGTTAACCGGAGTTTAGATGAGATAGGGCCCTGTTCGGGCTGCAGCCTGATCTGAGTTGCTATTGGCAAAGCAGGATCCCAATCCCACTAATGGAAAGCGACCAAAGCTAGGATGCCCTCTAATCATGCTTCTCGGGCAGAAAAGGACGGGCTCCCTTCCGCTCATGCATGCCTGATGACATGCATGTATGGGGAAAGCAGTGCCGGGCGTGAGTTGGTTAATTAAGCTTCATGATTTGGGTGGGAGCATGGGCACCCCATGTGGCCTACTTTATTGGCTCCGCGACATGCTTTCGTACGCCCGCGTAGACAAATGCAAAAGGAAATTCGCATGCTATGCACGTCTTGTTGCCCTTTATTTTTTAAGGAACGCCTTGTTTTTCTATTACAGCAAATAGACTTTATTCCTCATGTTGTTTACAAGTAAATAAAAACAAAGTCAGAGATTACTTCTTCCCAAGAACCCGAAGATCTAGCACTAGAAGAATGCTTAGCTAGATCATCCGCGATTAGCTTCTCAAAACAATGTTTAAGTGATATTTTGGCAAAATCCATTGACAACTGCTTGCGGTCAGAAATTATGCTGAATTGCATCCACCACAAATGAGCAATCAGATAAGAAAAACTCTTCTTCTCCCGTTGGCGCTGTCGCCGGTTCGTCCCATCTTCGATGGCCACTAGACCATGTGTAACACCCCCAGAACCATGCTACAATAACCCCCCCCCCCATCCCTAATGGTGACCTTGTCATTATAATTACTATGCAAATTGCCACTTGTCGGTGAGAAACAACCAACACGGCAGCAGAAAAAAAACCCTTGACCCCCGCGTCGCTCCCGCAGGGGCGACTCGGGTGGCGACAACCCTAGCCCGCCATTGGCCTCCCTCCCCCTTCTCCTCTACCTCGTCGCCATCGGAGGGGGTCGCCGGCACGCCGCGCGACCGCCGGGGAAGGTGGCAGCGCGGATCTGCCTGCTTCGTCGCGCGCGGGGGGCTCCGGAGCCGAGGTGGCGGCCTCGGTGGTGGCGCGGCGCCGTCCTCAGCCAACAGCGGTCGCGGGTGCTGGCCGGCTGCCTTGGCCACGCGGGCGGCAAGGCGGCGGTGGGTTGAGGCTGCTGGACGCCGGGTCGTGGGTGCGCCCGTCCAGATCTGACGCCTTCGCCTCCAACGCGCGGGCCCTTCTCCAGTTCCGGTCTTTGGTCGTCCCTGGCTGTCGGCTCCGGGTTTGAAGATGGGGATGGGGGCGGTGTAGTGCCCGGAGAAATCCAGGCCGATTCAGCCGGCCACGATGGCGGCGACGCCCGCGGGCACCGTCCCCTACTTGTAGGCGCCGTTTTGGTACTCCCCTCCCCCTTTTTGCCTTACTACCCTGCTCGTTACCGGGCGAAAGCCAAAATCCTTCTGGATTGGGCGGCAGTGATGCCCGTGGCGTCGTCACCTTCATGAAGGTGCCGCCTTTGGTGAGTTTTGGGGCGTTGGCGAGCTCGCTCCGTTGGTAGGTGTTTGGCGGCTGCGTGGTTGGAGTCTGCGGTGTTTTGCTCCGCAATGGGCTTCCTCCATTGCAGCTTTGTCATCAACAGCCTCGCCGTGCATTTGCTTCTCCTCGTGTGCAGTCCCCTCTCAGTGCCCAGGTTCCCCTTTGTTGAGCTCAGAGCTGCATGTTGGCGGTGCTCTGGTTTGGCCTTCCCGGTGGCAACGGTGGCGGTTACTCATCTTAGCTCTAGGGAGAGCTTCTATATCTTCCGATGGATCGGCGCCTCGTGCCAGGCGAGGGGGCAGGGAGCCCCTTTCGGAGATGGAGGAGGTCGTATCCGTTTTGACCGCAACCCTTGGAGCTGACTATGTTACTTTCAATCTGCTAGTTGCGTCTCCTCAAGGCCTTCTTGGTGCCACTGAGCGGTGGATTGCGATCGGTGGAGTGCTTCATCCTTTCCAAGCTGCTCTTGGGCTTTAGTTTCTTCACCTTTGCTTGTGGTTGTATGAAGCTAGCTAGCTGTTGCAGAGCACTATGTATCTCTCAGCTGTTTTGTTCTTCTGTTCCTGTTACTGGGTTGCTGTTGTAATCCTGGCCAGTTGATGGCTTTGTTAATTCAAAGTCGGGCTCAACTTGAGCCTTCGTTCTAATTTTTTTGCCACTTGTCCCAAAAAACAAAGTCAAATTTAAATTGCAAGTCAAATATTTACATCTTCAAACATGCCAATGAAATAGTTCATAATTTTGTAAATAATTCATAAGTAATTATTTGAAAGAAGGAAACATCATCAAAATCCCCAAATTGCCCCTAAAAATTAAAACAAGACCAAACAACACCATTTTAGCCCCATTTAAATGCAAGCATAATTTGAATGAATTCAAATAGACTCCAAACTTTATGTGGCTGCCCAAAATATTGCCTAGTATTTATGTGATAAGTTGCACATTGAACTAAATTCATTTGGTATTCGCAATAAATAAATAAATTCATTTGGTAGCTCAAATTAGTGCAAAATAGAGAGTAAAATGGAAAAATAAAAAAAAGGAAAAAGAAAAAGTCAGAAGCGTATCTGTTTAGCTAGGCCTGACTGAACAACAGTGCGGCCCAGCCCATTAGCCAAGGCCTTTTCATCCTCCTCCCGTCGCTGGGCACCACGCGTGCGCGCCCGAGCCAGGGCGTCGTCCCAGCCGAACCCTGCCAGCCACCGCGTCGCTACAGGCGCCGCGGGGAGGATAAGGACGCCAGCATCGACGCCCTGGACAACCCAAATATATTTCCCCCCTCTCTCTCCCTCGATCCCAACCTTGCCAGACCACCTCCGTCACCATGGCTCCGGCGGAGCCACGACTACCGTCACCCCTATGCCCCGCCATCGTGTCCTAGAGCTACGCCGTGCTCCGCTACATCGTCTACGCCCTCGGCCTCGAGCTCATCGCCTGCACCGAGCCCTCGACCTCTTCTTCCACCTTCGGCCACCGGAGATTGCTGTCGTCGCTCCGCCTACTCCAAGCCTTCCCCGAGCCCATCTTGCTCACCTACAAGCTTGAAGTGATCCCCTGCCTTTTCCCCTCTCTTCACGTCGTCGATTCTGAGCTCTACCTAGATCCCCCGCCATGGCCGAGCCCACCGCCGGCGCTAGGTTCACCGCCGCGCACACCGCTACTGTCGCGCGCATCCGAGTACCACGTCGTGCTCGACACCTCCCCCGCAAGCCAACGCCACCATCCGCTAGCCTTAATGTGCCCCTATTGCCGGCTCCGCCCTCGCCCGACTCTGGCGACTGCGGATGACGATGTCTTGGATTGTGGGGGTGCCGACGAGCCCTCATTCATAGTCAAGATGGACTTCGAAGGTCGCACATAGGAGGCGTGATTAAGACTACCTCGCCCCAAAGACTTGATGTATACTCCAAGATCTCTGTCGTAGCCTAGCTCTTAGCCACTGACCTTGTAACCCTAGATACCCTTCCTGGCGTGTATATAAGCCATAAGGTTTAGCCTGGAGAGGGGACACCAACATAAAACCATTCACCTAGCCCTAGAATTAGACCACACATTACGATCTCGAGATAGATCAACTCTATACTTGATACATCTCCATCAATATAGACAAGACCATGACGTAGGGTTTTACCTCCATCAAGAGGGCCCGAACCTGGGTAACATCGTCTCCCCCGTTCCTGTCACCCTCAATCCGAGATCCACAGCTCGGGCCCCCCTACCCCAAGGCTGTCGGGTTTGACACCGACACTAGTGCTTTCATTGAGAGTTTCATTGTGCGATCACCAGAAGGATCGATGCCTCATCTGCAGATCAACTGCTCTGACGGCCTCCGGGGCATTTTTGCCCCCGGCCAGCTCTATGTGTTCGACAACATGCTCTTTTGCGCCGACTCGATAGGTAATCTAGCCTCTATTGAGAACTATGCCCTAGATCGGAACGTGATCTTTGGCGGCCTTGAATACACTATGGATTCCCGTGGTGAGCTCATCCTATCGGGATGGCCCCCCGGACAAATCGAGAACTCATCTGGCTCCGGAGGCTTGACTCTAGAATCGATCTCTGTTGCAGCGTCGTTAGAGACCCTCAATGTAACCACTTTGGCCGACCCCCTTTTGATTCCAGGTCTGGATACAGATCCGCCCTCACTTCCAAAACCATGTCAAGATCAGAACTGACCTCAATGCAGAGCCCGGAATCACTCTTGGATCCCCTTCGTGCCGAAGACTCGTTAATTTACACTCCGGGCATACTTCAAGTCGGCCCAGCCTACAACGCGATAAACCCCGAAGAGATGTCTCACCTCAATGAGATGCCTGATCGCATCTAGAGCATGTCCATCTTGGACGACAAGACTTCGGTATATGATCAGGTCGGGCTTAAAGACCACGATCGGGAAATTTACACCCCACGCACCACCCACCTAGTCGCCACGGTCGATGCTTTAATCGATGTATTAGACTATGGTGAGGCCACGAACATGGATGAGGATGCCGATGGCCTTGTAGAAGACACCTCACCCGTGATAAATACCGGCTGGTGGACTGCTACATCCACCTATGACGTGTACATGGTGGACACTCCCAATACCCCTCCAAGACATTGGCGAAGACGCAGAAGAGGAAAAACGGGGAACCCAATAGCAATAATGCAACCACCGTTAACAGCAACGCAGAAGCCGGTGACACCGATAACCCAGAGGGGGACCATCAAGCATCCCGAGGGCGGAACGACACACCCGAAGGACATCTCGAGGATTTAGGTCCTGACGACCTCTTTGAAGGGGCCGATCATAATTACATGCCAGAATCTGAGGAGGACGAAAGCCTCGGTACCGAGGACTTTGTCGTCCCCGAAGACCCTTTCGAGCAAGAGTGCTTTCGGCAGCGCCTCATTGCGACGGCTCGGAGCATGAAACACAAGCATCATCAGCTGCAGGCCAACACAATGAAAAGTGGGTCGAGGTGCTCTCCGCCAAACAAGACATGGAAGACCGATGCCGTAGTGCGACAAAATCATATCCATGTAGGCGTCTCCTGCCAGAGTTTGACGAGGATCTCACTGACGACCACGACCGACCCCCTAAAGGGCGGGACAGGCTAATGCGGGAAAACATCAACGACCAGCCACCTCCACGCCGTTACGGCAAGGACCCCGTGGATTACCTAGATCCTCATGATGTTCAATGTCACATTGAGGCAAATAGGGTACCTCCCCAGTCTATCTATGGATCAAGAGGACGCGCGCCCGTCGGATTAGACAACCACGACGCCTGGATTGACAGGAATGGCCGTGCCTAAGACCAGGAATATTCACAGCTGTCTCCCGACCTCCGACGAGATGCTCCTCGGTTCTGAGGTCTGGCCCACCCGATCTGCTTCACAGACAGGGTGATGGAACATCAATTCCCAGAAGGATTTAAGCCTATAAATATCGAACCATACGCTGGAACCACCGATCCAGCAGTATGGATCGAATACTTCCCTCCATATACACATGGCCAATGGAGATGATCTCCATGCCATTAAATATTTTCCGCTCAAACTAAAGGGACCGGCTAGGCATTGGCTTAACAGCCTGCCTCCTCACTCTATTCACAGTTGGGAGGCCCTAGAGGACGGTTTTCGAGCAAACTTCCAGGGCACATACATCTGACCTCCGGACGCCGATGACCTCAACCGTGTCACCCAACAGCCAGGCGAATCAGACCAGAAATTCTGTAATAGGTTCCTCACTAAGAAGAACCAGATCATAGACTGTTCTGAAGCCGAGCACATTGCCGCATTCAAGAACAATATCCGAGATGAATGGTTGGCCCGTCAGCTCGGCCAGGATAAGCCGAGGACTATGGCTGCCCTTGTTGGAAATATGCCCTAGAGGCAGTAATAAATTGGTTATTATTATATTTCCTTAATCATGATAAAGGTTTATTATTCATGCTATAATTGTATTGATTGGAAGCTTAAATACATTCGTGAATACATAAGCAAATACCAAGTCCCTAGTAAGCCTCTACTAGACTAGCTCATTGACCAAAAGATGGTTTAGGTTTCCTGACCATAGGCAGGAGTTGTTATTTGATAACGGTATCACTTCATTAGGAGAATGATGTGACGGAGAAGACCCATCCGTTAGCTTAGCATATGATCGTTCAGTTTATTGCTACTCTTTCTTAATGTTAAATACCTATTCCTTCGACCATGAGATAATGCAACTCCCGGATACCCGAGGAATACCTTGTGTGCTATCAAACGTCACAATGTAACTGGGTGATCATAAAGGTGCTCTATAGGTATCTCTGAAGGTGTCTGTTGACTTGGCATGGATCAAGATTGATTTGTCACTCCATATGATGGAGAGGTATCTCTGGGCCCTCTCGGTAATAAAACATCACAAGAAGCTTGCAAGCAAAGTGACTAAGGAGTTAGTTACGAGATGATGTATTACGGAATGAGTAAAGAGACTTGTTAGTAACGATATTGAACTAGGTATAGAGGTACCGTCGATCAAATCTCGGGCAAGTAACATACCGACAGACATAGGGAACTACGTATGTTGTCATAAAGGTTTGACCGCTAAAGATCTTTGTAGAATATGTAGGAACTAATATGGGCATCCAGGACCCGCTATTGGTTATTGACCGAAGAAGCATCTCAGTCATGTCTACATCATTCTCGAACCCGTAGGGTCCGCATGCTTAACGTTCGTTGACGATATGGTATTATATGAGTTGGTGACCAAATGTTGTTCGGAGTCTCGGATGATATCACAGACATGACGAGGAGCTCCGGAATGGTCCGGAGGTAAAGATTGATATATAGGATGAAATGTATTCAGGTTCCGTAAGAGTTTCGGAATGCACCGAATATTTGTCGGATCACCGGAAGGGTTTCCAGGAAGGCCACGGGAGTTATTGGGCCTAAACAGGCCAAGGGGAGGGAGCACACCATCCCACAAAGGGGCTGGCGCGCCCCCATCCTGGTCGTCAGCCCTAGGGGAAGGAAAGAGGAGGGGCTAGCCCCTCCTGCCTTTCTCCTCGCTCAAGGAAAGGAAAGGGGGGGCTCCCCTCCTATCCTTCTCCCACGTGCCTAGGAAGGAAGGGGAGGGGCGCCTAGGGTTGGCCGCGGCCCCATTGGCGGCTCCCTAGGCAGCCTCCTCTCCCTCCTCCACGTATATATATATATATATATATATATATATATATATATATGTGTGTGTGTGTGTGTGTGTGTGTGTGTGTGTGTGTGGGGAGGGGAGGGGGCAACCCATACCACGATTCCCAAGCCGTGTGCACCGCCCCTCTCCCTCTAGTTCTAGTTCCTCCTCTGTCCACGTCTGTTGTGCTTGGCGAAGCCCTACAGAATAGTTTCACCACCACCGTCACCACACCGTCATGCTGCCGGAACTCATCTACTACTTTGCCTCTCTTGCTGGATCAAGAAGGCGAGGACATCATCGAGCTGAACATGTGCTGGACGCGGAGGTGTCGTACGTTCGGTACTTGATCGAGATAGAACGTGAAGGTGTACGACTACATCAACCGCATTGATAAACGCTTCTACTTAGCAATCTACAAGGGTATGTAGATGCTCTTCCCTTCTCGTAGCTATGCATATCCATGGATAGATCTTGCGTGTGCATAGAATTTTTTTGTTTTCCATGCAACGTTCCTCATCAGCCCTCACCTTGCCATTGACTCGCTTTTGCGTGGGAGAGGATAGTTGGTTCGCCATAGCTCTCACAATGGCGAGGCAATCACCTCATAAACACACGATGCCAATGGAAAACCGAAGCGCAATAAAAACAAGCACAAGTATAAAAATGGTAGCAGTGATACAAAAGATGTCGTGGTAAACGCAGGCTTCACCGGAGCTAAATTCAGACATAAAAAGTAGCCCTTTAAAGGGAGCAAAGTCGGACCTAGCTAGGTTGATAAACTCCTGGACTGCCCATGTGGAATTCAGGACACTCAGGACAAGCCAGCAGCCTACACTAACATGAATTGATGGGTCTTTAAACATGCTAGCAAGGTCGCGATAGAGGGTCCAAGTAAAACCCAAAACCGTAGTGAAGACGAGGATGAACCTCGGCGGCCCAATAATGGAGGTGAAAAGTTTTTCTTGATGAGGTAACTGAGCTCAATATGATCTACTTTACTCACATCCCTAAAAAGGAGAGGAAGCGAGCACTTTGGACGTCTATGCATTGGATCCAGTCGCCCCGAAGTTCAACCCCTGGTTGGCTTGCCCGATCACCTTTGATAAGCATGACCATCTGACCAACATTAGACTTGGTGGATCGGCGATGCCCATCCTGGACCCAATTGTCGATGGTTACCATCTGACACGAGTCCTCATGGATGGAGGAAGCAGCCTCAACCTCATTTACGAGGACACGATTAAAGATGTGGATTGACTCATCCCAGATCAAACCAAGCAGCACCACATTTAAAGGTGTCATCCCAGGCGTCGGAGCCCGCTGTACCAGAACAGTGACACTGGAGGTAGTCTTCGCCTCGCCCAAGAACTTCATAAGCGAGGAGTTAATCTTCGACATTGTCTCCTTCCGGAGCGGATATCATGCGCTTTTAGGGTGCACCTCCTTTGCACGCTTCAACGCAGTCTCGCACTATGCCTATCTCAAGCTCAAATGCCAGGACCCAACGGTGTCATAATAGTTAATGGTAACACCGAGCGCTCACTTTGGACGAAGAAGCAGACCATGGCTTTTGTATCCGAGGTACATGCGTCCGAGGAGATAGCCTGTAGCGATAAATGCACTGCTAGCTCTTCAAAGGGTACATGTGCCGCACATATCGACCTCGGCTACATATCCCTGCAACCTAAATAGGGATACGGGCTCCTCGCATACCCTCTCTGGATGGGGTACTACGTCCCCAGGGTGCACTGATACGTCTCCAACATATCTATAATTTATGAAGCATTCATGCTATTTTATTATCTGTTTTGAATGATTACGAGCTTTATTATACACTTTTATATTACTTTTGGGACTAACCTATTAACCGGAGGCCCAACCCATATTGCTGTTTTATTGCCTGTTTCAGTATTTCGAAGAAAAGGAATATCAAACAGAGTCCAAACGGAATGAAACCTTCGGCAACGTGATTTTTTGGAAGAATATCACCAAGGAGACTTGGAGTTCACGTCAGAAGAGCCTCGAGGAGGCCAGGAGATAGGAGGGCGCCCCCCCTACTGGGCACGCACACTGTCTCATAGGTTAATACCTCCCGACCGACTTCTTTCGCCTATATAAGCCTACGTACCCTAAAAACATCGAATATCAAGATAAATCGGGAGTTCCGTCGCCGCAAGCCTCTGTAGCCACCAAAAACCTCTCGGGAGCCCGTTCCGGCACCCTGCCAGAGGGCGAACCCATCACCGGTGGCCATCTTCATCATCCCGACGCTCTCCATGACGAGGAGGGAGTAGTTCACCCTCGAGGCTGAGGGTATGTACCAGTAGCTATGTGTTTGATCTCTCTCTCTCGTGTTCTCTCTATGGCACGATCTTGATGTATCGCGAGCTTTGCTATTATAGTTGGATCTTATGATGTTTCTCCCCCTCTACTCTCTTGTGATGAATTGAGTTTCCCTCTTGAAGTTATCTTATTGGATTGAGTCTTTTGTTTGAGAACACTTGATGTATGTCTTGCCGTGTTTATTTGTGGTGACAATGGGATATCACGTGCCACTTGATGTATGTTTTGGTGACCAACTTGTGGGTTCCGCCCATGAACCTATGCATAGGGGTTGGCACACGTTTTCTTGACTCCCCGGTAGAGACTTTGGGGCACTCTTTGAAGTACTTTGTGTTGGTTGGATGAATCTGAGATTGTGTGATGCATATCATATAATCATGCCCACAGATACTTGAGGTGACAATGGAGTATCTAGGTGACATTAGGGTTTTGGTTGATTTGTGTCTTAAGGTGTTATTCTAGTATGAACTCTATGATAGATTGAGCGGAAAGAATAGCTTCATGTTATTTTACTACGAACTCTTGAATAGATAGAACAGAAAGGATAACTTTGAGGTGGTTTCGTACCCTACCATAATCTATTCATTTGTTCTCCGCTATTAGTGACTTTGGAGTGACTCTTTGTTGCATGTTGAGGGATTGTTATATGGTCTATCTATGTTATTATTGTTGAGAGAACTTGCACTAGTGAAAGTATGAACCCTAGGCCTTGTTTCCTATCATTGCAATACCGTTTACGCTCACTTTTATCGCTTGCTACCTTGCTGTTTTTATAATTTCAGATTACAAATACCTTTATCTACCATTCATATTGCACTTGTATCACCATATCTTCGCCGAACTAGTGCACCTATACAATCTACCATTGTATTGGGTGTATTGGGGACACAAGAGACTCCTTGTTATTTGGTTGCAGGGTTGTTTGAGAGAGACCATCTTCATCCTACGCCTCCTATGGATTGATAAACCTTAGGTCATCCACTTGAGGGAAATTTGCTACTGTCCCACAAACCTGTGCACTTGCAGGCCCAACAACGTCTACAAGAAGAAGGTTGTGTAGTAGACATCAAGCTCTTTTCCGGCGCCGTTGCCGGGGAGGTGAGTGCTTGAAGGTATATCTTTAGATCTTGCAAACGAATCTTTTTATTTCTTGTTTTATCACTAGTTTAGTTTATAAAAGAAAACTACAAAAAAATGGAGTTAAGTTTGTCTCATACGCTTCATCTTTTTAATATCTTTCGTGACTATGATGAAAAGGAAAATTGTGCTCAAGTGCTAGAAGAAGAATTACATAGAATGCTTGGCATGAAATATGTGAATGACGAGCATGGTTGCAATGTTGTTAGTATAAACTCTTCGAATATCCATAGTACTAATGATGATTGCACTAGTTATGATGAAAATGTCTCCTATAAGCATGTTGATTTTTGTGGAGTAGATTGGGTTTGCATGGACACACCAAATAGGGAAAATAGATATTGCAATAGGCATAAGTATTTAGAAACTAAAGGTTGCAAGAAAGGCTAGATAAGAGTGCATAGAATTTAAGATATCTTTACCGTTGTGAATTTTGCAATGAACGTGATCATTTACATCTCCAATGCAAATTGTTTCATGATCGAACCGTGTCCAAAAATTGTGATGATTTGATCTCCCTTGCTCATTACAATGAACTTAGATTGCTTTTGGGTTATGAATAATTGAAACGTGCAGCTAAGCTTATTCCAAAATTTAATCTTGAGCAGTTCCTTGATATTGATTTAGAGACGATTTATAAGTTTTGTGCGGTGAATTGCATTGAAAATCCTTATATTGCCAATTACCTAAAGAAAAGAAAGAAAATAGAAGATTATGAGAATACTAATGAAAGGGAAGAGACTTCCCAATATCCTCCTGTTATTTCTTATGATGAATCAGGTAACGAGGAGGAGCTTTCTATTCAACCAATCTCATCAATAAGGAGCTCAAAGAGGAAGGTTGAACCCACACATAATGTGAAGAAGAAAGAGAAAAGAAGGAGCAACAAAGGTAGAAAGGTATCCCTCCCAAATGATGTTGCTCCTACTACTCATTGTGATGATGATAATTGCTTTACTATTGGTGTTATCCATATTTTTAACGATGAGAATGATTATGCTTATGATATGAAAAGGCCCAAGCTTGGGGAAGCTATGCTTGATGAGTATGAAATATTTGAGAATATATTTGCTGAAATTAATGTTTCTCCCAAGCTTGGGGATGCTACGTTTAATGAAGATGATATTTTTAGCCTCCCAAGTTTTGATATGCAAAGTTGTTATAATGATAGCATGCCTTGTACCTATGATGATTATATTGATGAAAGTGGGTTTGGAAGAGTGTCAACTTTAGGAAGTAGTGATCCCACTATTTTGGAGGATGTTGAATCTTATAATATTTATGAAAGTGGATTTGGAAGGGTGTCAACTTTATTTAGTGATGATTCCACTATCTTGGGAGAGGTTTCAATCGATTATGATGAGAACAAAGTTGCTACTTATGATGATTATTGTGATGAAACTTATGCTATAAAAAGTAGTGATGATTATATTTATAAACTTGTCATGATTATGATTACCCTTTTTCTGAACATTACTATTTTAATGTAGAAACAATTTTTAGTGTTCAAGTCTCTTATGATACTCCCACTATTCCGAATGAGAAGAATTTTGCTTATGTGGAGAATAGTAAATTTTCTATGCAAGTAGATCATGAAAAGAATGCTTTAGGTGCTGGTTATATTGTTGAATTCATTCATGATGCTACTGAAAATTATTATGAGGGAGGAATATATGCTTGTAGGAATTGCAATAATATCAAGTTTCCTCTCTATGTGCTTAAAGTTTTGAAGCTATGCTTGTTTTGCCTTCCTATGCTAGTTGATTATTGTTCCCATAAGTTGTTTGCTCACAAAATCCCTATGCATAGGAAGTGGGTTAGACTTAAATGTGCTATTCATATTCTTCATGATGCTCTCTTTATGTTTCAATTCTTATCTTTTATGTGAGCATCATTTCATCATGCCTAGCTAGGGGCGTTAAACGATAGCGCTTGTTGGGAGGCAACCCAACTTTACTTTTGTTCCTTGCTTTTTGTTCCTGTTTAGTAATAAATAATCCATATAGCCTCTGGCTAGATGTGGTTTCATGTTTTAATTAGTGTTTGTGCCAAGTAGAACCTTTGGGAAGACTTGGGTGAAGTTTATGTGATCTTGCTGTAAAAAACAGAAACTTTTGCGCTCACGAGATTAACTGCCACTTTTTACTGAAGAGTGCTTTTAGGTTGATTCTTGTTGAAGATGATTAATAGACTAATTACTCATGTCCAGAAATTTATTTCAGAATTTTTTGAGTTCCATAAGTATACGTTTGATACAGATTACTACAGACTGTTCTGTTTTTGACAGATTCTGTTTTCATTGTGTTGTTTGCTTATTTTGATGAATCTATGAGTAGTATCGGAGGGTATGAACCATAGAGAAGTTAGAATACAGTAGATATTACACCAATATGAATTTAGAATGAGTTCATTACAGTACCTAAGTGGTGATTTATTTTCTTATACTAACGGAGCTTGCGAGTTTTGTTTTGAGTTTTGCGTGGTTGAAGTTTTCAAGTTTTGGGTAAAGATTCGATGGACTATGGAATAAGGAGTGGAAAGAGCCTAAGCTTCGGGATTCCCAAGGCACCCCAAGGTAATATTCAAGTACAACCAATCAACTAAGCTTGGGGATGCCCCGGAAGGCATCCCCTCTTTCGTCTTTGTTCATCGGTAACTTTACTTGGAGCTATATTTTTATACGCCACATGATATGTGTTTTGCTTGGAGCGTCATTTTCTTTTGTTAGTATTTGCTTTATGTTATTTATAATAATTTTTTGCATCTTTAGTTTCAATAAAAATGTCAAGGATAGCCTTTACCATGCTTATTTTGCTAGTATACATGTTGCTGTTTGAAAACAGAAAGTTTACCGCTGTTGCAAAAATTCCCTAGAAAAGTCAGAGAATGGTATAATGTTGAAACTTTTTGCATGTTTAGATCTGATGAATATTATATAGCGTAGTATTTTTCTCATAATTTTTGGAGTTAGGGAAGTATGATGAATCTTGCATTCTTTACAGACTGTACTGTTTTGGCAGATTGCTGTTATGGTTGCGTTGTTTGCATATGTTTGCTTGTTTAATGTTGAATAATAATTTTAGTGATTTGTTACAGTAGAAAATGATATGGTTTTGCATTGGTTTATAGTAACCTATCTCAAGAGTTCTTGTTGAGTTTGTTGTGAATGAAGCTTTTGATAAGAAGAGAAACCATGATATGAGAGGAATTAAGGAGACACAAAAGTTCAAGCTTGGGGATGCCCAAGGCACCCCAAGATAATATTTCAAGAAGTCTCAAGAATCTAAGCTTGGGGATGCCCCGGTAGGCATCCCACCTTTCTTCTTCGACAATCATCGGTTAGTATCGGTTGAGCTTAAGTTTTTGCTTCTTCACATGAGTTGTGCTATCCTTGCAATGTCATTTTATTTTGTTTTGCTTGCTGTTTGAATACAATACCAAGAACTGAAATTCTTTAATGAGAGAGAGTCTTCACATAGTTACATAATTATTTAGCTACTCATTAATCTTCACTTTGGAGCAGTTTTTCATTTACTCGTGTGCTTCACTTATATCCTTTGAGTAAATGGTTGAATGAGTTGATTGTCATAAATCTGAAATTATATATGTCTCATTTGATTATCCCATGGGTAGAAATGACTTCACATCTAATAAGTAGAGGTTGTAAATTTAATGATGGTTAGCAAGCATTGTATTGGTCATTTGAACAATTCATGAAAGAATATTGAAGGAAGAGAGATTTCACATATAAATATACTATCCTAGACATCTTTTATAATTGTGAGCACTAATTATGTATGACATCCTAAAGAGTTGATGTTGGACAAGGAAGACAATGTAATGGGTTATGTTTTCTCACTCTCAGTTAAAGTATATTGTCATGGATCATTCAAACATGTTGAGCTTGCCTTTCCCCCTCATGCTAGCCAAATTCCTAGCACCAAGTAGAGATACTACTTGTGCTTCCAAATATCCTAAACCCAGTTTTGCCATGAGACTCCACCATACCTACCTATGGATTGAGTAAGACCCTTCAAGTAAGTTGTCATCAGTGAAAGCAATAAAAATTTCTCTCTAAATATGCATGACTTATTAGTGTGGAGAAAACAAGCTTTGTACGATCTTGTTATGGAAGCAATAAAAGCAACGGACTGCATAATAAAGGTCCATATACAAGGGGCAATATAAAGTGACGTTCTTTCGCATAAAGATTTTGTGTATCCAACCCTAAAAGCGCATGACAACCTCTGCTTCCCTCTGCGAAGGGCCTATCTTTTACTTCATGCAAGAGTGAAGGTGATCTTCACCTTCACCTTTTTCATTTTATCCTTTGGCAAGCACTTTGTGTTAGGGTGATCCTGATATATATATCCAATTGGATGAACGTTAGCATGAACTATTATTGTTGACATCACCCAAAGGTGAATACGTTTGGAGGCAACATTATAAGCCCCTATCTTTCTCTGTGTCTGATTTAAACTTCATAACCACAAGTATTTCCTGAGTGTTAGCAATTGTAGAACACTATATGATAGTTGAGTATGTGAAGTTTGCTAAATCAAAGCTCTGTCATAGACCCTTCCTGAAAATAGGATGAATTGCAATTGTTTGATGACCAATAATGAAGTTTGCTAGTTTTCAAGAAAGTTTATGGTCTATGCTTTAACATGTGAATAGCTTGTTACTTGATCATGAAAAGTTTTATGAGATGAACTACTGTTATGACATATAATGATGCTAGTAAAGGTGATTGAAATTATCATTGATCAAACTTGTGCACCTCTAGCATTCACACTTCATAAATTCTTTCAGTTATCATTTACCTACTCGAGGATGAGTAGGAATTAAGCTTGGGGACGCTGATACGTCTCCAACGTATCTAAAATTTATGAAGCATTCATGCTATTTTATTATCTGTTTTGAATGATTACGGGCTTTATTATACACTTTTATATTACTTTTGGGACTAACCTATTAACCGGAGGCCCAGCCCATATTGCTGGTTTCTTGCCTGTTTCAGTATTTCGAAAAAAAGGAATATCAAACGGAGTCCAAACGGAATGAAACCTTCGGCAGCGTAATTTTTTGGAAGAATATCACCCAGGAGAATTGGAGTTCACGTCAGAAGAGCCTCGAGGAGGCCAGGAGATAGGAGGGCGCGCCCCCTGTCTCTTGGGCCCGTCAAGCACCTCCCGACCGACTTCTTTCGCCTATATAAGCCTACGTACCCTAAAAACATCGAATATCAAGATAGATCGGGAGTTCCGCTACCGCAAGCCTCTGTAGCCACCAAAAACCTCTCAGGAGCCCGTTCCGGCACCCTGCCAGAGGGGGAACCCATCACCGGTGGCCATCTTCATCATCCCGGCGCTCTCCATGACGAGGAGGGAGTAGTTCACCCTCGAGGCTGAGGGTATGTACCAGTAGCTATGTGTTTGATCTCTCTCTCTCGTGTTCTCTCTATGGCACGATCTTGATGTATCGCGAGCTTTGCTATTATAGTTGGATCTTATGATGTTTCTCCCCCTCTACTCTCTTGTTATGAATTGAGTTTCCCTCTTGAAGTTATCTTATCGGATTGAGTCTTTTGTTTGAGAACACTTGATGTATGTCTTGCCGTGTTTATCTGTGGTGACAATGGGATATCACGTGCCACTTGATGTATGTTTTGGTGACCAACTTGCAGGTTCCGCCCATGAACCTATGCATAGGGGTTGGCACACGTTTTCTTGACTCCCTGGTAGAGACTTTGGGGCACTCTTTGAAGTACTTTCTGTTGGTTGGATGAATCTGAGATTGTGTGATGCATATCATATAATCATACCCACGGATACTTGAGGTGACAATGGAGTATCTAGGTGACATTAGGGTTTTGGTTGATTTGTGTCTTAAGGTGTTATTTGATACGTCTCCATCGTATCTATAATTTTTGATTGTTCCATGCCAATATTCTCCAACTTTTATATACTTTTTGGCAACTTTTTATATTATTTTTGGGACTAACATATTGATCCAGTGCCCAGTGCCAGTTCCTGTTTGTTGCATGTTTTTTGTTTCACAGAAACCCAATATCAAACGGAGTCCAAACGGGATAAAAACGGACGGAGATTTTTTTGGAATATTTATGATTTTTGGGAAGTGGAATCAACGCGAAACGGTGTCCGGGGTGGTCACGAGGTAGAGTGGCACGCCCTACCCCCCCAGGCGCGCCCCTGACCCTCGTGGTCCACCCATAAGGCCGTTGACGCTCATATTTTGCCGCAAGACAGCTAATTTTATGAGAAAGATCTGGGCGAAAGATTCACCCCAATCGAAGTTACGGATCTCCGGATATTTAAGAAACGGTGAAGGGGTAGAATCAGGGAACGCAGAGAACACAGAAACAAAGAGATAGATCCAATCTCGGAGGGGCTCTCGCCCCTCCCAAGCCATGGGAGCCAAGAACCAAAGGGGAAACCCTTCTCCCATCTAGGGAGGAGGTCAAGGAAGAAGAAGAAGAAGGGGCCCTCTCTCCCCCTTGCTTCCGGTGGCGCCGGAGCGCTGCCGGGGGCCATCATCATCACCGCGATCTTCACCAACACCGCCATCATCTTCAACAACATCTCCATCACCTTCTGTCGGGGATATAACCCGCGGTGTAACCCGGCCGGAAGTATAACCCGGCCGGGCTTGGTGACTCACTAAGTGACCCACCCGAGCCCTGCGACTTATTGGTGACCCGGCAAGCGGATCAGAGGAGCGACAAGACCCGGGGGCCCAGGAAGCTCAAGGCCCAGAAGGTTGGCTTAAGAGGAAAGGCGTGAGGAATATCTCCCTTACAAGGAATCAAGACCCGGACTTATATCTGGCTTGTAGTAGAAGATAGGCTAGTCCAATCCTATTTGGACTCCACATGTAACCCGCCCCTCTAACTTATATAAGGAGGGGCAGGGCTCCCCAAAGAGGGACAGGCAACAAGAACAATCTCTAGGACTAGACACAAAGGGGGAGCCGGCTTACGGCGACTCCTCTCATGAGCATAATGAGACCTAGCCACAAACAGCATGTAGGGTTATTACCGGATGATGTTTCCCGGGGCCCGAAGCTGTCTAAATCCTTGTCTTGCGTGTTGCGTCTCTCGTCCCGATCAACCCCTCTCAAGCTACCACATAGATGTGTTGGCCTCGCGATTAAGTCCTGACACTAAGGACATCTGACGTGTTAATTCCACGACAGTTGGCGCCCACCGTGGGGCCCGCGCACGGTGGTGTTGAGTTCTTGGAGGGATTTCTTTTAGGGATCAAGAAACTCGTGATTGGTCAGATGAAGAAGAATCGTCGCAGAAAGAGTTACAGTATCCCAAAGATGAGTAGTCAGATTGGAGGCCCATCCAACAAGAAGATTAAGATTATGGTCTGTTCATAGCCACGGGTTACCAATACAACTCGCCAAGATCGAAACCAGAGCGGTCAGCAAATTCCTCTATAGGTTTGGTGACCTAATCCGATGGTTACTACATCCACAAGCAGCGGTCCAGTCGGCCGAGCTATTACCGTTCCATGAAGAAAAATCCCAGGATACACACCCCGATGGAATCAACTCCAGGGTCTTCACGTGAGCAACAAAGGAAAAAAAGGGGGCGGGTCAACTCAACCACGACCTGGACTCTGCACATCTTCGCCGAGCCACTTTGGACGGACGGTTATCTGCTCCGTTGCGTGTGAGCCGCTACGGCCCGGTCCTAAAAGCCGCCCTGGCTTTAAGTCCCCTCCGCCACTGACGTAAGCCGCCGGCCGACGATTGTTGCCTGCAAAACGCCGGCTGTCATTGCAGTTCTGCTGCCACAAGTTGCCGCCACCAAATTACCTTGCTAGCGCGTCGAGTCACCCCGGCCACGCCGCCGCGCCTTGTTTCCAAATTACACTACGAATGTCTACGGATGTAATCAGCAGACGCGCGACTCAAAAAACCCGGGTGTTTAAAAAAAGGGGGAAGGGGGAGTTAACATGCACAAGCGACCCGCCTCCGGACCAGTCTTCGTGATTGACTCGCCCGTCAGCACCAGCTTACAGCATCGCGGTTAACCGGACGAATCAGGTGATATCCATCTAAATTTATCTTATTAAACATTTATTGTTTTTTGTCAAAAAACAATTATTTGCCCTGTAACATCTTTGCATAGGACAATTGTTTATGCCATTATACCGCGGATGCATGTTCAGCTGTGCCGCACAGCTTATGGGCACGCGTGTCGTGGTCCAGTTTACATCAAACACGCCAGTTAACTCGCCCGTCCGCACCGCTTTACAACGCCACGGAAGACTCACCCGTCCGCTCTCGCGGCCGGTTCACGTGTCCACGCCAGCTTACAAACGTCGTGGTCGACTCGCTGTCCGTACCGGCTTACAAACGTTGCGGCCAACTCACCCGCCCGCACCAGTTTACCATGCCGCGTATGGTTCACCCGTGAGCGACTTCAACTTCACCTAGTGATTATCAATTTCATGGCGGATTATTTCCGGCCTAGCACATCAGGTGATATCCATCTAAAATATATTTTATTATCACATGTTGTTTTTGTCAAAGAACAAGTTTATCTTTGCCTTGGTCTGCAATATTGTTTATGCAGGGCAATTATTTACGACAAAAAGTGATATTATACCGCGGAGGTAGAGACACGCCAACATCTTTTGGCACATGTGGAAGTCTCTCGCGACCGCGCCGGCTTACAACGCCGTGGCCGTCTCTCGCGACCGCGCTGGCTTACAATGCCGTGGCCGTCTCTCGTGACCGCGCCGGCTTACAACGCCGTGGCCGTCTCTCGCGACCACGCGGGCCTACAACGCAGTGGCCGTCTCTTATGACCACGCCGGCTTACAACAAGGAGGACAACTTACCCGCCCGCACCAGTTTACAACACTACAATTGATTCATCTGTCTGAGCCGCCTTTGATGTTGCGTACATTTTTACGGTCCGTCTCTTGCGGCCTGGTCTGCATCAATACACTGGGCCGCATTTTTCTGGATGAGCTGTTTATTGAGTATGAGCAAGTCACTACTTGGGAAGCCCGGTTTCTCTTCCAACAAATTGGAGGCAAATTATCATATATTATCAACCGCCGTCTGCACTGGATGGCTCAATGGATAGGTGTACAAGTCGCGGGCACGCTGGTTTGGTTAACTTTAAACAGCCAGTTGGAAGGAACCATTGGTCGAGTTGCTGACACGGCTCATACGGGATCATTTATAACCCACCGCAGTCACCTCAACCTTCTGTGGATAATCACTAGCCTAACATATCAGGTGAAATCCATCCAATATATTTTATATTACATATTATTTTCTTCAAAAGAGCAATTACTTTGGTTTGCAAGTTGTCCCATGCAGGATTCAAACCGGTCCATATCATGGTTAATCATGGAGAATCTCAAGCCAACTCCTCAAGTCGTCTTGAGACTCGGGGGCTACAATGATATGACTCGGCAAAATTAGCCGGTTTCAATAAATTCAAGAGCTCCGGGTCATTGAAGGTAAAAATAGCCCGGCCCCGGAGATTACTGCTAGATTGATGAAAATTTAAAAGCCATCAGAAGATTTCCAGCTCCAAATAAGGATTCTGGTTTAAAATCCGGTTCAAGGGACATTTTTCTCCCACAAAGCACCGAAGCTCTCAAATCCGGTTCAAAATCCGGCCCAAGCTCTCAAATCCGGTTCAAAATCTGGCTCAAGGTAAATTTGTCCCTCACAATTTTTTTAAAGCTTTCAAATCCGGTTTAAAGTTCCGGTTCAAAAAGCATTAATCTCTCGCAAGTTCGAGTTCTCAGAAAGATTACAGGGTGCCAAAAAGAACTTGCTGCCATGATGCGCGGTTTTAACATAGGTATCCTGCCTTACGGCTTATCTTATTATGGTCACTTGGGGGCTTCCTGTTCAAACATAGGTCGTATCCGAACCAAAGAGAACATAGTTGTCGATACCCGCTTGATCGGCATACTGCTAAACCCACTTGGGGGCTTCTTGATCATATTTGAATCATAGCTTAACCCCTTTGGGTCTGACGTGGATCATATACGAATCAGCGTCATTAAACAAATCTTATGGTCACTTGGGGGCTTCCTGTTCAAACATAGGTCGTATTCGAACCAAAGAGAACATAGCTGTCGATACCCACTTGATCGGCATCGCCAAAGCCACTGGGGCTATATGATCATATTCGAATCTTAGCTTAACCCCTTTGGAATGGTTTACTGATTGTATCCGAATCAGAAGCCTCAAAAAGTTTATTCTATCTCTGGTAAAGTTTATTGCAGCCACAATTACTTAACTTGAGACCTTTTGGGGATTATATCTCAAATGTATATAAGTGTTTTATGATTAACCCGGCTTGACTTTTGACTATAAGTCGCCAACTTATGACAACCATCATTTATATGGAAGCATTGGCTTCTAAGGATTGGATTATCACCCTTATTACACAGGTCATGTAAACCGGCAGTACGAATTCAATATCACAGTGGTCATTTGGGGGTTTCCTGTTCAAACATAGGTCGTATTCGAACCAAAGAGAACATAGCTGTCGATACCCACTTTGATCGGCAACGCCAACGCCACTGGGGGGTATATGATTGTATTTGAATCTTAGCTTAACCCCTTTGGAATGGTTTACTGATCGTATTCGAATCCGAAGCCTCAAAATTTTTATCTGTTTTTATACAATCGCAAGTATTTGAGTTGTTACAAATATCATATGTGCCGGATCTTACAGAGTTGAGTTATCAACTTCACTGTCTGGGTCACATAAGACGGCAGTATCATTCAAAGGATCATAGGGATCTTGTGATCTACTTGTGTGCAGGATAAGACTACATTTGGGTGGTTACCTACCCTGGCTTTTGACGTTAAGTCGCCAGAGCATATGTTGTTTAAACTCTTTGCAGGATTTGCAGGAATATGACATATAAATGATTAAGTTCAAGCTCATTACCAAACTTGATGCTTCAAAATAATTATCCGTTCTGGATTTTTCTCAAAGGCTATAAGCCGCCGGGTTATAAAAATTCCGGCTTACTTATCAACCGGGTATTTAAACTCTGGGTTTACTTATCAACCGATGAGGTATTCAAATTTTTAATAGACAAAACTGGCTGGATTTTCATGATGATATTGAATGATTGAGGTTTTCATACCGGGTTATATTATTCAAATCTTGAATAGCCAACATGGCTGGATTTCTATTGTGATTATCAATAACCAGTATTATTGAGGTTTTCAAAGTCGCTTTAAGCGCAATGGCTATTATTTTTATCAAAGGATATGATTTATTCTACAATGGAAGGAATAGTCCCGAGTCGCTGCAGGCTTCCAACCCGGTACTTGGGGGCTACATTATTCAGATTGGGATTATATCAAATATGCAAGTCCCATGTCACTGCCAGCAAGCACCATGGCACTTGGGGGCCAATGTAAATTCATTTTCTGATCAACTTATTGAAGACCCGACTCATCCCATTATAATGAGCCGGCCCTTGGGGGCTACCAATAGCTCCTGTCAAAAATTCAAGGTACACAAGCATTAATCCATTATATTGAATGGTCCACTATTTAGTTGGTGGAGTACATAGCTCTTAACCTTGTGGACGTGGGTTCAAGCCCCATGGTGGAGACTATATTATATGATGTTATTATCAATTATTTACAAAGTCCCTGCTCATTATTGCATAATGACCCGACCCTTCGGGGCTACATTGGTTGAAGTTTTTATGAGCATAAGGCAATTTCAAGTCCTAGGTTGCTGCAAGCATGACAACCCGACACTTGGGGGCTACAGGTAATATGGATAGAAGGGAGAAATATCTTCCAATTTTCAGTTTTGAGCAAACCAGATTGGCCCTACATCACCAATCATTATGACCTGGTGTCTGCGACAATAGTAACCCGGCGTCATCAATAACCATGAATCGGTGTTGGAAACAATCATGACCAGGAATTATCAGTTTTTATAACCCAGTGATTTTGGAAATCAGAGATCGGCAAGTTCTATATTTTCAAACCGGCTGAATATCATATGAGTATTTCAAGACCAATATTTCTTAAGCCGGCGCTTTGGAAGCCGACTCAAGTGGATTATTCTTCACAATATTTCTCTATGAGACACCAACATCAGCAATTTGAGTATGAAGATGGTTTATTGACCCGGATTTTCTAGAAGAAGGAAAAGACAAGGACTTAAGGATGTTCAAGTGCCGGTTTACAAGAATTCTTAACCCGGAGCACAACCTGTCAAATTTGTTCTTGTGTTTATTTTGTAGCATAAGTTTACCATGGATAAATTCAAGCTAAACTTGGGGGATAATGTCGGGGATATACCCCGCGGTGTAACCCGGCCGGAAGTATAACCCGGCCGGGCTTGGCGACTCACTAAGTGACCCACCCGAGCCTGGCAACTTATCGGTGACCTGGCAAGTGGATCAGAGGAGCGACAAGACCCAGGGGCCCAGGAGGCTCAAGGCCCAGAAGGCCGGCTTAAGAGGAAAGGCGTGAGGAATATCTCCCTTACAAGGAATCAAGACCCGGACTTATATCCGGCTTGTAGTAGAAGATAGGCTAGTCCAATCCTATTTGGACTCCACATGTAACCCGCCCCTCTAACTTATATAAGGAGGGGCAGGGCTCCCCAAAGAGGGACATGCAACAAGAACAATCTCTAGGGCTAGACACAAAGGGGGAGCCGGCTTACGGCGACTCCTCTCATGAGCATAATGAGACCTAGCCACAAACAACATGTAGGGTTATTACCGGATGATGTTTCCCGGGGCCCGAAGCTGTCTAAATCTTTGTCTTGCGTGTTGCGTCTCTCGTCCCGATCAACCCCTCTGAAGCTACCACATAGATGTGTTGGCCTCGCGATTAAGTCCTGATACTAAGGGCATCTGACATGTTAATTCCACGACACCTCCCCCCTTCTATATCCAGCGGTCCACTCTCCCGCAACCTGCTGTACCCTCTACTTGAACATGGTGCTTTATGCTTCATATTATTATCCAATGATGTGTTGCCATCCTATGATGTCTGAGTAGATTTTCGTTGTCCTACCGGTGATTGATAAATTTCTATGATTGGTTTGAGTTGCATGTTTTATTATTGGTGATGTCCTATGGTGCTCTCCATGTCACGCAAGCATGAGGGATCCCCGCTGTAGGGTTTGCAATATGTTCATGATTTGCTTATGGTGGGTGGCGTGAGTGACAGAAGCACAAACCCGAGTAAGTAGGTTGTTTACGTATGGGATAATAGGGGACTTGATGTTTTAATGCTATGGTGGGGTTTTACCTTAATGAATCTTTAGTAGTTGCGGATGCTTGCTAGAGTTCCAATCATAAGTGCATATGATCCAAGTAGAGAAAGTATGTTAGCTTATGCCTATCCCTCAAATAGAATTGCAATAGTGATGACCGGTCTAGTAACATAGTCAGTTGCCTAGGGACAATTCCACAACTCCTACCACCACTTTTCCACACTCGCTATATTTACTTTATTTGCTTTTTTATTTAACCAGCCCCTAGTCTTTATTTACGTGCTCTTTACTTTCTTGCAAGCTTACCCAAAACACCTACAAAGTACTTCTAGTTTCATACTTGTTCTAGGTAAAGCGAACGTCAAGCGTGCGTAGAGTTGTATCGGTGGTCGATAGAACTTGAGGGAATATTTATTCTACCTTTAGCTCCTCGTTGGGTTCGACACTCTTACTTATCAAAAGATGCTACAACTATCCCCTATACTTGTGGGTTATCATTATTCTAGTATGAACTCTATGATGGATTGAGCGGAAAGAATAGCTTCATGTTATTTTACTATGAACTCTTGAATAGATAGAATAGAAAGGATAACTTTGAGGTGGTTTCGTACCCTACCATAATCTGTCCGTTTGTTCTCCTCTATTAGTGGCTTTGGAGTGACTCTTTGTTGCATGTTGAGGGATTGTTATATGATCTATCTATGTTATTATTGTTGAGAGAACTTGCACTAGTGAAAGTATGAACCCTAGGCCTTGTTTCCTATCATTGCAATACCGTTTACACTCACTTTTATCGCTTGCTACCTTGTTGTTTTTATAATTTCAGATTACAAATACCTTTATCTACCATCCATATTGCACTTGTATCACCATCTCTTCGCCGAACTAGTTCACCTATACAATCTACCATTGTATTGGGTGTGTTGGGGACACAAGAGACTCCTTGTTATTTGGTTGGAGGGTTGTTTGAGAGAGACCATCTTCATCCCACGCCTTCTACGGATTGATAAACCTTAGGTCATCCACTTGAGGGAAATTTGCTACTGTCCTACAAACCTGTGCACTTGCAGGCCCAACAACGTCTACAAGAAGAAGGTTGTGTAGTAGACATCATGCACAACTTCGCACTCAAGATTCCCTGGGCCACCGAGGAGCCGAAAACTCATTAAATACATTAGAATTGTTCGAACAAATAAACAACATGGCTTTGAGCCATCGCATAGGCAAGTCTCTATCAAAGAAGCAGCTAAACATGACTACGTCAACATAGCTTCAACCATGAAATGTACTGCAGCAACGCCTCCGTCAAGGAGCTCGGTCAATCAAACGCCTGGAGCGTATAAAGGGCCGGAAGAGCATTAAACCTCCACAAGTCCCCACCATTAATGGCAACAAGCTGGTCAACAGCTCGGAAGTGCATACGTGCGGCAGGAAGTGGCCCGGGTTCCTAAAAATCCAAAGACATATATCCGCCTTGTTTTCTTCTGTCTTACTTTTTGTTTTTTACGTTGTATTCTTTAAGTTCCTCCTGATGCAGCTGGGCATGTAAAGGTTTGAAATTATGAAATAAAGAATCCATGCCCTTTAAAGGTCCTTATCGCATTTCTTTATAAGCATGGCCCCTACGCTACAAATAGGCCCCTTAAAAAGATACAATTGTATTACAAGTCCAAAGTGTTCAGCGTCTTGGATTTTGGCTTTATGTGCATCAATTTTGAACCTACATTTTGGTCAATAGTTGGGTGCCCGGATCCTATGTGTACCCCTTACGTTCCCGATGAATTCAGCTAAGGGCGTAATGGGAGAACCATTGCGATAGTGCCGCCAGGTCAATTGGCAGAGCGCCTCAGTGGAGAAAGCCGAAAACTGACTATCTAGGTAGGCGCAAATTGGTCAGCCCTCCGTAGACCGCATCAAGCGATGTGACGATAGAGATCACCCGTGTCAAATGAAGGGCTTTAATTTTTAGCCGAAGTTTGTCATGGCCTAGACCTCGACCTATTGGGCTAACCACTTCCCCTACCAGGGGCTGGTTATCAACCCCCATAGTCAAACTCCTAGGACTACTTGAAAGCTCTCAAGCCACTATAGTCTGATTGCCTTGTTCCTATAAGCAGAAGACTACCTTCGGGTACTGAGACATTGTTAAAGGTCAAACCTGCATCTCAGAACACCCTTTGTATAATCTACACTAGGGCTGAAGCTGATGACTGGCCACTTTTAGTTTAAAACAAGTCACCCAGGAGGTAAAAATAATCAAAAACATGCATGGAATTTAAAGCCATAGCCATTCAAGCAAAAGATAATGTTTTATACATTCCACAAACTTCGTCATTCCGAGGTACTACCTAATAATACAACGTGTCTTTTGGACACACGACCTCGGTCAACCGAGCTCCCTTCTCCACATCAGGATAGAACTACTTCGCGGTGCAAGGTTCATCCGCCAGAGGTCCCATGGCCACAGTCACTTCATCGACCTTGCGCCAATGTGTCTTCATGCAGGCGTACGCCCTCTGCGCTCCTTCAAAGCACGCGGACCTCTTCCAGCTACCGGCACATGAAACACCCCCCCGTAGGCGCATCACGTGATCGAAGAGGCTGCCCGGAAAGGTGTCGGCTGGCCACAACACGATGCATAGGTCTTGTAGGACCGGCCTCGCCATGAAGAGTAGCTCGGCCAACTGCTTCATTCGATTGTTGAGCCGCTACGATGCCGGAGACTCCAGGAATTGCCCCTAGGAGGACTTCTCCACTTCGTGGCCTCCTACTTGGTCAAAGTGCGCAAGGGCATCAGCCATGCTCTGCGGGAGATCCGCGAAGGCTTCTGTAGAATGCCACAACTCACACTATAATAAGTATTGCTTACTGCTACCTCTTGAGCACTGCGTTGGTTTTCCCTTGAAGAGGAAAGGGTGATGCAGCAAAGTAGCGTAATTATTTCCCTCAGTTTTTGAGAACCAAGGTATCAATCCAGTAGGAGGCTCCTCAAAAGTTCCACGCACCTACACAAACAAACAAGAACCTCGCAACCAACGCGATAAAGGGGTTGTCAATCCCTTCATGGTAACTTGCGAAAGTGAGATCTGATAGAGATAATAAGATAAGATAAATATTTTTGGTATTTTTTATGATATAGATTGGAAAGTAAAAGATGCAAATAAAAGTAGATGGCAAACTTATATGATAAAAGATAGACCCGGGGGCCATAGGTTTCACTAGTGGCTTCTCTCAAGATAGCATAAGTATTACGGTGGGTGAACAAATTACTGTCGAGCAATTGATAGAAAAGTGCATAGTTATGAGATTGTCTAGGCATGATCATGTATATAGGCATCACGTCCGTGACAAGTAGATCGAAATGATATCTACTACTATTACTCCACACATCGACCAACTCCTGCCTGCATCTAGAGTATTAAGTTCAAGAAGAACAGAGTAACGCATTAAGAAAGATGACATGATGTAGAGGGATAAACTCATGCAATATGATATAAACCCCATCTTTTTATCCTCAATGGCAACAATACAATACGTGCCTTGCTGCCCCTGCTGTCACTGGGAAAGGACACCGCAAGATTGAACCCAAAGCTAAACATTTCTCCCATTGCAAGAAAGATCAATCTAGTAGGCCAAACCAAATTGATAATTCAAAGAGACTTGCAAAGATAACAAATCATACATAAAAGAATTCAGAGGAGATTCAAATATTTCTCATAGAAGAACTTGATCATAAACCAACAATTCATCGGATCTCGACAAACACACGGCAAAAAGAGTTACATCGAATAGATCTCTAAGAAGATCGAGGAGAACTTTGTATTGAGATTCAAAGAGAGAGAAGAAGCCATCTAGCTAATAACTATGGACCCGAAGGTCTGGGGTAAACTACTCACAACTCATCGGAGAGGCCTTGGAGATGATGTAGAGGCCCTCCATGGTCGATTCCCCCTCCGGCGGAGCGCCGATGAAGGCTCCAAGATGGCATCTCGCGGATACAAAAGGTTGCGGCGGTGGAATTAGGTTTTCTTGGTGCTCCTCGATGTTTTCAGGGTAGGGAGTATATATAGGCGAAGGAAGTACGTCGGTAGAGCAACGAGGGGCCCACGAGGGTGGGGGGCGCGCCCACCCCCTTAGGGCGCGCTAGGCACCCTCGTGGCCACCTCATTTACAGCTTGACGTCCACTACAAGTCTCCTGGATTGCGTTTGTTCCGAAAAGATCGCTCCCGAAGGTTTCATTCAGTTTGGAGTCCGTTTGATATTCCTTTTCTTCGAAACACTAAAATAGGCAAAAAAACAACAATTCAGGCTGGGCCTCCAGTTAGTAGGTTAGTCCCAAAAATGATATAAAAGTGTAAAGTAAAGCACATAAACATCCAAAACGGGTAATATAATAGCATGGAACAATAAAAAATTATAGATACGTTGGAGACGTATCACTTACCCGAGGTGATCTAAGGACCCGGCGCGCCCTGAGCCCTAGTCCCAGTGAGCCACGGCGTCTTACTGCGTAGCGGGACCCTGTGCCATGCCCGATCGGCCCTCCGCTCCGTGGAGGCCGACCTCCTGACCGAGGGAGAGAGCCACCGCAAGGGGCGGGAGCGCCTCGCTGGAGGCTGGCAGCAACTGGACGTGGCTGTTAAGCTAAGCCCCCGCCAAACTAATGCAGCAAGGAGGGCGATTGAAGAGTCCACTCGGAATTCCCGGGAGCTTCTTGAGGGGCGATCCGGGACGCAAAGGATGCTGCTCGACACCTTGAAGAGGCGACATCAGTAGAGGAGGCCTTCACGGAGCACGTCGCGGCTCGCGAGGCTTGACTCACTTCCCGCGAGGGGACGGTCGCCCGGCGTGAGGGCAAGGTGGCAGTCCTTGAGCTGGACATGGAGGTCTGAGAGCGTGAACTCCTGTGGACCACCATCAAGGAGGAGGGGGGCGAGAGCGGTTGGAGAACTTGGACCACACCATGGCGGCCAACGAGGCCTCCTACAAGGAACGCCTCGCGAAAGCCAACACCACGCTTGAAGAAAAAGCCGCGGTCTACAAATCAGAGATTGACAAGTAGGCCCGGGATGAGCTTGCGCGGAAGGCCAAGGCCCTCACCGACACCTACTGCAAGAACCTGTAGAAGCAAGAGGACCGCTTCATGAAGAGGCACCACAAGCTTGATGCCGAAATTGCAAAGCTCAAGTGGCAGCTCGCGGTGTTGGAGACTGAGAGGAGCGTGGCGGGACTCCACGCCACGACCCGCTGGGAGTTAGAAGGCGTCCAAGCTCAGGTGGGCGAGGTCTATGGCGAGGTGTAGAAGCTCCATGATGAGACAGCCCGGACGAGGGGGGAGCAACTCTAACGCTCCAAGATGCTCGGTGAGCTCATAAAGTGCACCCGCAGCGCTGTGGCCGCGTTTTCGGTCCAGGCGAACCCCCTAGAAACCAACGACGCTAGCTACCTGACCTTCTTCACCAGGCTTGTGGAGCGGCTGGAGGCAGGCTCTACCCGATGGGACGAGATCCGTGACGCCGAGTGCCACGACCTTCTGTGCCAGGCATCAACCTGTATCTTCAGCAATCTGCTACACGTCAATGGAGACTTCGACTTCAACTAGGTGCTAACTCCCGTCCCGGAGGAGCGTCGAAGAGAACTCACGCGGGCGGTGGAGGACCATGTGGGGAGTCTGTTGGAGCGATTCGCGCCTGTCGGGGAAGGGTCCGGTGAGGGCGACAATACCGTCGCCGCTAACGCTGATAGTGGCGCTGCCAACTGAGGCCCCTTGCCCCCTTCCTGTAATGGAGTAGATGCGGCCCCATGGGGGCGTAAAAACATTTGTGTGGTACTTTGGTTACAAGTACTCGATGTTTAATGTGTGTTTTCATTTTCCTCCTGAGGCCCCTATTTTCCTTTTACACTGCCTTTGTGCCCTTCGTCGCCGGGACCCAGCCCAAGGCAGGCTACAACCGTTGCTAGTATGCCTAGAGCATGCTTTCAGCAAGGCGAAAGGGTTTAGGGCTCTTAGGGCCTGTAGGAGTCCGCGATGCTCAGGATCCCCCCTTGACGCGGAGGCAGCTCATGCCAGGGAAATCAGGATGCTACGAGAGAGAAACAAGAGGGAGAGAACCCGAGGGGTGGTATAAACTTAGCTCCTTCGAGGTGCGCGGCTTGGAGTGAGTCCTCCACAGGGCGCTGCTCGTGAGGCATGGCCCTCGTGAAGCCCTTTTTTTGCAAGGCGTCGCTCGCGAGGCCTCCCGAGGGGGGCTCCTAAGGCCTTCAAGACCCTGCACCAGGGAAATTGCCAAGTTTCCGCAAGTATGCAGCAAGGCGCGCTAGCGAGGTTGCCCGTGGGTGTTACATGAGGAGACAAGAGTACCAAGGACCTGGTCAGGTGATGTACATAGGAGCAGGCTCGCGAGCCAGAGATGAGTCGCCTGACTTTTGCAGTGCTGTTGGGACGGACCCAAGCACAAACACCGTGCCCTGCCCCCGCCCGTGTGACAGCCATAGGGGACACCACGAGCACACGCCGCTACTCAGTCACACCATGCTACAAGCACACAAGATCTTGAAGGAAATAGGATTACTGATGCATGAAGTAGGTTCATTAGATGACATAAAGATACATGATTAAGTGTTCGACATGGGTCAGCTTGAGGATGTCACGGTCGAGAGGCCCCTTAGGTAAGTAGGCCACCAGTGCTGAGCAAGGGGCATCCGCTAGCGCTGAGCATGGGGCTTCCACGAGAGTGGGAAGGAGCTCCCATGTGCCGACGACAACGCTGGTAGAGAGAGCTCCGGAGCGTGTACAACTCCATTTTGCTCGTATCTGTGGGGGCACAGACAGAACTTACGGTGATGGGGTGTGTTCCATGTGTTTTGTATAGGAACATCCTCCACCATCATGAGTGGGGCCGCAATGGGCCGGGGAGTGGGTGTTAACCACTGCGATGCGGGGCTCCAGGCTCATGCGCATCAGCCTTGCGAAGGTGGCTGCGACACCCTCTAGGCCGAAAGGTATGTGCATGAGCCGGGATGAGTCCGCGATCTGGATGATCTACGGGGGAGGGAAGGGGATCACAGGGTGAGCCTGGTTGAGGGCGACGAAGTCGACACACATGCGCCCGCTAGCGCGCGGCCGGGCGACGGGGGTGGTGTTGACAGTCCACTTGGGGTGGGTAGCTTCACGGGTAATTCTGGATGATAACCCACAAGTATAGGGGATCATTTGTAGCCTTCTTCAATAAATAAGTGTCGAACCCAATGAGGAGCTAAAGGTAGAACAAATATTCCCTCAGGTTCTATCGACCACCGATACAACTCTACGCACACTTAACGTTTGCTTTACCTAAAACAAGTATGACACTATTTTGCAAGAATAAACTATGAGTACTTTGCGAGAATAAAACTACAAATAAATTGCAATATAATAAAAGTGGATAGATTTTGTCAACAAGAAAGTCATTTGTCCCTAGGCAATCGATTACTAGACCGGTAATCATTCATGCAATTTTATATGAGGGAGAGGCATGGGGTGACAGACTTTCTCTACTTGGACCGTATGCACTTATGATTGGAACTCTAACAAGCATCTGCAACTACTAAAGATCATTAAGGTCGTGAAACCCAACCATATCATTAAGTATCAAGTCCTCTTCACTCCCATACGCCCTTACCCACTTATCCGCATTTAAGCTGTTGTCACCCCCGCAACACTGACAATAAGCAAACCATGAACATATTGCACCATCCTACAACAGGGACCCCTCACGTTTGCGCGAGACGTAGGGCACCATAGGATAGCACCATAAATAAAACATACACTCATACCAACCAAGATCACGATTAGCCCACATGACCAAACGGATCTACTCAAACATCATAGGATAACCATAGATCATTGGGAAATAAATATATGGAGTTGAGCACCATGTTTAAGTAGAGATTACAGCAGGGAGAAGATGTGTTACACCGCTGCATAGAGGGAGAGAAAGTTGGTGTTGACGGTAGCAAGATTGTTGATGTAGATCGCCGTCACGATCCTTGCCCCGGCGGCACCTCGGTGCCACCGGGAGAGAGGGCGAGAGAGCCCCCTCCTTCTTATTCCTTGGCCTCCCCTGCTAGATGGGAGGAGAGTTCTCCCTCTGGTCCATGGCCACCAAGGCGGTGGAGGGGCAGGAGCCCCTCCTAGATGGGATCTATCTATCTGTTCTCTTCTGTTTCGTGTTCCCCAGATTTGGCCGAAAACCATTTTCTTATATTCTGCGAGATCCGTAACTTTGTTTGCGCTGAAATTTTAACACACTTTTTTTCTGGATATAAGCTTCCTTGTGCCCGAAGTAGAGACCCAACCAACATCCGAGGAGGTCACAATCCACCAGGGTGCGCCTGGCCCGTGGGGCACGCCCTGGTGTCTTGTGGGGGCCGTGGGCCCCCATCTGCATTGATTCCAAGTTCCAAAAATCACATATATTCCAAAATAATTCTCTGTAAATTTTTATCGCGTTTGGACTTTGTTTGGTATGGATTTTCTGCGAAACAAAAAACATGCAAAAACAGGAACTGGCACTAGGCACTGGATCAATAGGTTAGTCCAATAAATCATATAAACTGTTGCCAAAAGTATGTGAAAGTTGTATAATATTGGCATGTAACATCAAAAATTATAGATACGACAGAGATGTATTAGCATCCCCAAGGTTAATTCCTGCTCGTCCTCGAGTAGGTAAATGATAAAAAAGATAATTTTTGATGTGGAATGCTACCTAGTATAATCTTGATCATATATCTAATAATGGCATGAATATTAAGACATAAGTGATCCAAAGCAATAGTATATAATTTGACATAAAGACATCAATACTCAGGCATACCAACAAACAGTCGTTTCTTTCAAAGTATCAACGCTAAAGAAATCTATCCCTACAAAATCATATAGTCTTGTCATGCTCCGTCTTCTTATGACAAAGTATTTATCATGCACAATCTCGATGACAAGCCAAGAAATTGGTTCATACTTTTTAATGCACTTCAGCTTTTTCAACCCTCATGCAATACATGAGCGCACGCCATGGATATAGCACTATCGGTGGAATAGAGTATGATGATAGGGGTAAATATAGAGAAGACAAAAAAAGTAAAAACATCTCACATCGACATGGTTGACCAACGGGCTATGGAGATGCCCATCAATTGATATCAATGCGAGGAGTAGGGATTGCCATGCAACGAATGCACTAAGAGCTACCTCCTCCGTTCTAAAATACTTGTCATCAAAATGTATTAAAAGGGAAGAATATAGAACTAAAATATGTCTAGATACATCTCCCCAAAAGTCCTTTTTTTCTGATGTAAATTCTGTCTGCCTCCTTTGTTCTTCCTAACGCTAGTCTAGTCTCCGAGGATTGATACGGGCGTGCTTCCTTGCAGAGGGTTGTTTTAGACACCTACCCACCAGAAACTTCGCTTTGCCACCCAGGTATAACCAAAGCCTTCCACAAAGGAATATTTACTACTGGGTCCATCACGTGTCCAGATACCGGTGCATCCCTTGCCGTTTCCCCATCGGCTGAAGTTGGATCAAAGTCCCCGGACGCGAATGCTCATTGTAGAAAGAACTAAGCCTACTTAGGTAAACAAGCACCCCATCACTACCATAGTAGTTGAAATCTATAACTTAGGTGCGTTTGCCCATTACTTCTACCCATTTATGCGAATCTCCTTTTATCCATTTTGATGACAAGTATTTCCGGACGGAGGAAGTATAAGTGTATGAAAGCTCAATATGAAAACTAATTGGGTGTGCATCTAATCCTATAATGAAAAATTCCCACTAGTATTTGAAAGTGACAACATAGGAGACTCTCTATATGAAAACATGGTGCTACTTTAAAGCACAAGTGTGGAACTAGCATGCCCCTTCTCTCTTTTTCTTTTATTTTTTATTTTTATTTTCTCTCTCTCATTGTCCGGAGTCTCATCCAGACTTCTAGGGGAATCATAGTTTTCATCATCCTTTCCTCACTGGGGTAGATCTCTAATAATGAATAATGATGATCATCACACTTCTATTTACTTACAACTCAATATTACAACTGGATAGCTAGAACAAAAATGTGACTCTATATGAATGCCTCTGGCAGTGTACCAGGATGTGCAAAGATCTAGCATAACATGTATAAAAAATTATGCATGGTGGCTGAGCCACAACTACTATGTCAGCTATATGATCATGCAAAGCAATATGACAATGAATGCTCAAGTCATCAAAACGGATGCGGTGGAAGTTGCATGACAATATATCTCGGAATGGTTATGGAAAGGCCATAATAGGTAGGTATGGTGGCTGTTTTGAGGAAGATATAATAAGGCTTATGTGTGATAGAGCGTATCATATCACGGGGTTTGGATGCACCTGCGAAGTTTGCATCGACTCTCGACGTGAGAAAGGGCAATGCACGGTACCGTAGAGGCTAGCAAATTGCGGAAAGGTAAGAGTGCGTATAATCCATGGACTCACATTAGTCATAAAGAACTCATAAACTTATTGCAAAAGTTTATTATCCCTCGAAGCAAAGTACTACTACGCATGCCCCTACAAGGATATATTGGTAGGAAAAGACCATCGCTCGTCCCCGACCGCCACTCATAAGGAAGACAATCAATAATAAATCATGCTCCAACTTCATAGCATAACAAGAGACTATACGTGCATGCTTCGGGAATCAAAAACCTTAACACCAATATTCTTACTAACCACAACCATTTACTAGTACCTCCCACATATTCCATCTCTATATCGCGAAACTACTGCAAGGAATCAAACATATCATATTCAATGATCCACAAGTTTTATGTAGGATTTTATGACTAACCATGCAATTGACCAATTCCTGTTGGCTCTCTAAATAGGTATAAGTGAAGCATGAGAGTTTTAATTCTTTCTACAAAAGACCACACTCTAACAAATATAAGTGAAGCAAAAGAGCATTCTACAAATAACGGTTTTCTATGTGAAGAGAAACATGCAATCCAAACATCAAACGATATAAGTGAAGCACATGAAGCATTCTATAAAGCCATACTCAAAAGATATAAGTGAAATGCAATGAGAATTCTATAAAACAACCATGGAATATCTCATACCATCATGGTGCATAAAATAAAAATGAAAATTAAACACAAAAGATGCTTCAAGATTTACACATATCACATGAACGAAACAAAGACGAAAACATACCAATACATGTTGAAGAAAGATGGGATGCCTTTCGGGGCATCCCCAAGCTTAGAAGCTTGAGTATACATGAATATTTACTTAGGGTGCCTTGGGCATCCCCAAGCTTGAGCTCTTGCCTCTCCTCCTTCTTCACATATCGAGACCTCCTCGATCTTTGATCACTTCATCCACACAAAACTTAACAGAAAACTGGTGAGATCCATTAGTATAATAAGTATTGTTGCAAACCATTTCAAATTTTGTTTTTGCATTTTAGATACTGAAATATAACTTTTCCATGGCTTATACCATCGATAGAATCGATAGTTTCATTAAAACAAGCAAAACAATACATGTAAAACAGAATATGTCTTAAACATGAAAGTTTGTAGCAATCTGAACACCAATCATAATTATGGTACTCCAAAAATTCTGAAAAATTAGGACAAAATAAACAATTTGCATAGCACTACTGTGCAAAAGTTTCAGAAACTTTTGATGTACTAGTAAAAAAATATAAAATCACACACTGCAGCCAAAGTTTCTGTTTTTGCACCGCACATACCAACAAGCAATCTACTCATCCTAAAGGCAAACCTTGGCACAATAATTTTACAATACAATGGATTTGTACAAGGGGATAATTACATTTGTTGAAAATTTTCTGTAATTCAACATTCACAAATTTTCCATGGGCATGAACAAAGTTCAAGGCATGCTCCCGCTTCCACGGTGCTCGTCTATCTCACTTTCAGTTTTCTTTTGTGAAGTCTTCAGTTCCCCTCTATTTTTTATTTTTAAACTTTATAAAAGCACTCAATAGAAATAAATGTCTCTCTAAAACCTTCGGGTTGTCTCCCTGGCAGTGCTTTCTTTAAAGCCATTAAGCTAGGCATAAAGTGCTCAAGTAATGGATCCACCCGGATCCCAAGGTATATCAAAGCCAATTTTACTTAACAATGATTTGGCATTTAGTAATGAGCACAAAGCAACATAAATCATGCAATGACGAAGTCTAAATCTCTTCCTATCCATCGACATGTCATACAAGAACAATTCATGCACATTAAGTAAAGGCCAATACATAGCATAAGCACTTTCTTGCAATTTTATTGTGTTGGAAACATAAAGAGGTGGAGATGTAGTTCCTCTCTCATAATAATTGCAAGTAGGAGCAGCAAGCACATGCATATTATATTCATCAAAATCATCTTGTGTAGCAGAAAAAGGCAACCCATCAGTCTAATCCTTAATAAGTGCAAATCTCTCTGATATAGTGTAGTTTGGAGAATTCAAAAAGATAATAGGACTATCATGCGTGGGTGCAATAGCAACAATTCATTCTTAACATAAATAACTATAGAAAGTTCATCTCCATAAGCATAATTCATATTGGCATCATGGCCACAAGCATAACAATCATCAAGTTCATCAAAAAGAGATATTTCAAAAGAATCAACGAGATCATAGCAATTTTCATAGCATTCATCCTTCGGTAAGAATGAAGGGAAATTAAACAATGTATGAGTTGAAGAGTTACTCTCATTAGAAGGTGGGCATGGGTGATCAATCCGCCCTTCCTCCGCTTGTTCTTTGCTCTCCTCATCATCTTTTTCATCCGATGAGCTCGGAGTCTCATCAATTCCTTCTTCCATAGATTCCTGCAAAATATTATTCTCTTCTTAGACAGCGGAGACTTTCTCAATAAATATATCAATATCAGAATTGTATTTGTTATTATTATAGCAATATTTAAATATGGCAAAAAAATTAGGTCTATAAACTAAATCATCAAAATCTTCATACTTTTCAAACAAAGATTCAATTTCACAAGCACCCTTAAAAGAAATAAATTATTCTATTCACTCAACATCATAGTAATCATATCTGCCATTAGCATAAGAAGACAAGGTTTCATTATCACAAATTCACATGAAAAGGGAAGGTGTGAAACCTTCATCCTAGAGCAACAAGTATAATCGTATCTCAAGCATAGTTCTTGAGCATACCAATGCAACATATGAATTTGATCCCATAACAGTTTCCCTTTTTGAGTCAAGCCATAATCCCTAAAGTATTCATGTTGATCCAACGTGTCTCCCATTATCAAGCTGAATGGGGTTTTCTCACGATTATCAAAGTAGTGTTTAATATTTTTCACGTAATGAGCATCGAGGGTTTTAGGAGGTTCCCCATCTCCATGAGTACCAAGTACAACTATTTTTTTGGTATTTCGTGTTTCATATCCATAACTAAAGATAGAGAACAACTTAGAAAAGGAAATAAAAACTACTTAGTGATAAAGAAAACAAGCACACACGAGAATACTCACCCCCACGCTATTGCTCCCTGGCAGCGGCGCCAGAAAAAGGTCTTGATAACCCACAAGTATAGGGGATCATTTTTAGCCTTCTTCGATAAATAAGAGTGTTGAACCCAATGAGGAGCTAAAGGTAGAACAAATATTCCCTCAAGTTCTATCGACCACGGATACAACTCTACGCACACTTAACGTTTGATTTACCTAAAATAAGTATGAAGCTATTTTGCAAGAATAAACTACGAGTACTTTTTGAAAATAAAACTACGAATAAATTGCATGATAATAAAAGTAGTCATTTGTCCATAGGCAATCCATAACTAGACTGGTAATCATTCATGCCATTTTATATGAGGGAGAGGCATGAGCTAACATACTTTCTCTACTTGGAACATATGCACTTATGATTGGAACCTAGCAAGCATCCGCAACTACTAAAGATCATTAAGGTCGTGAAACCCAACCATAGCATTAAGTATCAAGTCCTCTTTACTCCCATACGCCATAACCCACTTATCCGCGTTTAAGCTGCTGTCACCCCCGCAACACCGACAATAAGTAAACCATGAACATATTGTAACACCCTACAGAGGGGACCCCTCACATTTGCGCGATACGGAGGGCACTGTAGGACAGCACCATAAATAAAACATACACTCATACCAACCAGAATCACGATTAGCCCACATGACAAAACAGATCTACTGAAATATCATAGGATAACCATAGATCATTGGGAAATAATATATGGAGTTGAGCACCATGTTTAAGTAGAGATTACAGCGGGGAGAAGAGGTGTCACACCGCTGCATAAAGGGGGAGAAAGTTGGTGTTGATGGTAGCAACATTGTTAATGTAGATCGTCATCACGATCCTTGCCCCGCCGGCACTTCGACGCCACCTGGAGAGAGGGGTAGAGAGCCCCCTCCTCCTTCTTCTTCCTTGGACTCCCCCCTAGATGTGAGGAGAGTTCCCCCTCGGGTCCATGGCCACCATGGCGTTAGAGGGGCAGGAGCCCCTCCTAGATGGGATATCTCTCTCTGTTCTCTTCTGTTTCGCATTCCCCAGATCTAGCAAAACCCGTTTTTTATATTCCGGGAGATCCGTAACTCCGGTTGGGCTGGAATTTTAACACAATTGTTTTACGAATATAAGCTTCCTTGCGCCCGAAGTAGATACCCAACCAACATCCGAGGAGGGCACAACCTACCAGGGCGTGCCCTGGTGCCTTGTGGGGGATGTGGGCCCCCGTTTGCGTTGATTCCAAGTCCCATAAATCACAGATATTCCAAAATAATTCTTCGTAAATTTTTATCGCGTTTGGACTTCGTTTGATATGGATTTTCTATGAAAAAAACATGCAACAAAAGGAACTGTCACTAGGCACTGGATCAATAGGTTAGTCCAATAAATCATATAAAATGTTGCCAAAAGTATGTGAAAGTTGTATAATATTGGCATGGAATAATAAAAAATTATAGATACGACGGAGACGTATCACCGGCCTCTAGGAGTTTGTTGGCCTCCTGGGTGATGACTTCCTGCTTCTTGGGCACCTGACGCCTTTCCTTGTGTTCGATGGGACGCGCACTTCGACACGCGGCTGACTGGTGCTCGATCACCTCCCTCGGTATACTGGGCATGCCTCATACTATCCAAGCTGACACACTAGGGTTTGCCCGAAGGAAGGTGACGAGCACGCATTCCTATTTGGGGAAGGCCCGTCGCTGACGGTGAGGGAGGGGCCTGCTTGGTCCCCATCCAACCATGCCTCCTTGGACTCGGCCTGCTCCTGAGAGAGCAGGGGCTTCTTCTTCACGAGCGCCTCCTTGGCAGGCCCGGTCATGTCCTCGTCGGCCGGGTACGCGGTGGAGGCAGCCTTGTAGGCGTGCTCGAGGGTGTGCAACGCGTCCTTCTCGTCACAGCGGACAGTGAGGGTGCCGCTGGAGCCGGGCATCTTGATGAGGCCGTAGGCATGGTGGGTCACGGCCATGAACTTGGTGAGCTCTGGGTAGCCCAAGATGCACTACAGGAATCAGCTATTTTGCCGTCTGCCATGGCGGACGGCAAAGGCATGAACGGCGGACGACAAAGGCCTTTGCCGTCAGCCGCGGACGGCAAAAGGCTCCGGCAAAGTAGGCTACGGTAAACAGCTGCTTTGCCGTCCGCTTCCTGGCGGCTGACGGCAAAGGACCTTTGCCGTCTGCCGTGGACGGCAACGAGAGCAGACGGCAATAATTGTGCTCTCAGTCCGTTAAGTGGCTAACAGCAAGCCTTTGCCGTCCGCTTCCGCCTCGCCCGCTTCCGCCTCGCTCGATGCATCAGCCGCCCCCGCTTCCGCCTCGGCCTGCGGCGCCACTTCCGCCTCGGCCGCCGCGTCGCGTCGCGTCGGCCGCCCTCGCTGAGGCGCTGCCGCCTGCCCCCCCTGCCCACTGCCGCCTCGCCTGCCCCGCGAGCCCCGACGCCTCCTGCCCCCCCGCTTCCCGCTGCCGTGCCGCACGCCTGCCGCGCTGCCGGCTGCCGCCTCGCCTGCCCCGCGAGCCCCGATGCCTCGCGGTCAACGCCGCCATCTCGTCTTCCGCGCGCCGCCATCTCGTCTTCCGCGCGGCCATCTCTTCTTCCGCATGCTGCCATCTCGTCTTCCGCGGCCCGGCGCCTCCCTGCCGCATTAAATCCCCGCCGCATTAAATCCCGGCGCTATAAAACCCGCCCTGCGCGGCGAGTTTGGTCTCACCGGCCACCTCCTCCACCGCCCCGCCCCCCTCTTCACATGCGCGTTCTCTTCGCGGGATGGCGTCCAGCAACTCGGACTCCGACGGCGCGGCACCGGGCGGCCACTGGTCGTCGAGCCTCACGTTGGGGCAGACGGAGGACCTCGCTCGGTTCGGCCTCTACGTGCCACCGGCAGCGAAGCTGCCGCGACCGTGGAGGATCTCCGCGGACAGATTCCCCACGCAGGGCGTACCGGCAACGCCGGCAGAGCTTCGCGCGCACCCCAGGGGACGCTACAACCGGAAGGGCCGCCGCCATTTTTGGAAGGGCAAGCGGTTCGATGACGTCATCGGCGCCTTCAAGTGCGCCGCCCGAGGGCTCCCTGTCGGTGATCTCTCTCGTGGAGCCGGGCCCTCCCAGCCACGCAGGGCACCCGCTCCCACCCCCGCCCCAGCAGCCCTGGCCGAGGTTGTGATCCCGCCGGAGCAGGCGGTGCTCCAGCAGGATGGCGACCCGGAGGACACGCCCGGGCTCCTCGCGATCCTGGCGCAGTCTGCGGAGGAGGCCGCCGCTGCGGCGGCGCTGGAGGCCCAGGAGGAGGAGGCGCTGCAGGCGGCGATGGCGGCGCAGCAGGCGGCGATGGCGCCGCCGGAGTGGCAGCAGGTGCCGACGGAGTGGCAGCAGGTGCCAGCGGCGGAGGAGGAAGAGGATTCGGACGACGTCCTGGTGGACTGGGACAACGTCGCGAACCGGTCCAGCAGCGACGATGACGACGGCAACGGCCCGGCCGTGATTGACCTAGATAGCGACGCCGAGTAGTTTTTTACTATTTATGTACGAACTACTTTATGTACGAACTTTTTTTAGTGTGTTGTTTGCGGCCCTAAAACTAAACTAAAATTAAACCTAAAACTAAAAAAACAGAAAAAAGGAAAAAAAGGGGTAGAGCTCACCTGAGGCAGGGCCGGTGGAGGAGGTCGCCGGTGAAGGAGGGGGGCGGGGCGATGGAGGAGGTGGCCGGTGGAGGAGAGGTGCGGGGCGGCCGGGGGCGGCGGCATCGGGCCCGGGGCGGTGGGGCGCGGGGGGGGGGGGGGGGGGGGGGGCGGCGCGCCTGGGCGGCGGGGGGCCGGGGCGACAGGGCCGCGGGGCGGGCCCCGGGGCGGTGGGGCCGGGGCACCGGGCGGCGGCGAGTGCTGGGGGCGGCAGCGCGCGGCGCGCGGCGGGCGGCGGCGGTGGGGTGGGATGTGGGGTGGGATGTGTGGTGGGATGTAGTGCGCGTCGGCGAGGAAAGAGAGGGAGAGAACAGAGAGTAACGGGCGGGGCGGTACGGGCCGTTAGGTAGTCTCCTCTTTGCCGTCCGCCACTATTTGCCGTCCGCCCTTTTGCCTCTTTGCCGTCTGCTGGCAGACGGCAAAGAGGTGGGGTGTTAAGTTTTCCCCAAATGGGCGGGGGGTGGGGGCCACCTCTCTCTTTGCCGTCTGCCAGCGAACGACAAAGAATCTTTGCCGTCCGCTGGCGGACGGCAAAGAGCCCGCAGATGGCAAAGAGCTTCTTTGCCGGCTGCCACTTCTTTGTCGTCAGCTTCTGGGTAGCTGATGGCAAAGAACTTCTTTGCCGTCAGTTAGCCGACGGCAAAGAGCTGGCAGATGGCAAATTAGCTGATTCCAGTAGTGATGGCGTTGTAGGGTAGGCCGATGTGAGCCACATCAAAGACAATGAACTTCGTATGGTAGTTCTTGCGTGTGCCGAAGGTGACGAGTAGGTGCACCTACCCCAGAGGGATAGTAGAGCTGTCAGTGACACCCGAGAAGGACCTGGTGGGCATCAGGCGCTCATAGGGTACTTGAAGCATCTCGAAGGTCTCCACAGAGAGTACATTGAGCCCCACACCATCATCGATGAGCGTCTTAGTGACGACCACATTGCTGATGGTCGGCATACACAGTAGGTGGACGGTGCCCATGGCCTTCGTGGACTCCAGGTGGTCACTGGTGTCGAGGGCGATGGGGAACTCGGACCACTTGAGGCGGTCCTGATAACCCACAAGTATAGGGATCAGTTGTAGCCTTTCTCGATAAATAAGAGTGTCGAACCCAACAAGGATCTAATGGTAGGATTTGTATTCCCTTCAAGTTCTATCGACCACCGATACAACTCTACGTGCACTTAATGTTCGCTTTACCTAGAACAAGTATGAAACTAGAAGTACTTTGTAGGTGTGATAGGATAGCTTTGCAACATAATAAAGAGCATGCAAATAAAAAGTAGGGGCTCTTTAGATAAATAAGAAACTAAGTTAGTTTTAGTCGAGAGCTTTTTGTCACAAGAAATTTATTTGTCCCTAGGCAATTGATAACTAGACCGGTAATCATTATTGCAATTTTATATGAGGGAGAGGGATAAGCTAACGTACTTTCTCTTCTTGGATCATATGCACTTATGACTGGAACTCTAGCAAACAGCCGTAACTACTAAAGATCATTCAGGTAAAACCCAACCATAGCATTAAAGTGTCAAGTCCTCTTTATTCCCATACGCAAAACAACCTACTTACTCGGGTCTGTGCTTCTGTCACTCACGCTACCCACCATAAGCAAATCATTAACATATTGCAAACCCTACAATGGGGATCCCTCATGCTTGTGCGACACGAACAACACCATAGGATAACACCAATAATAAAACATGCAACTCAAACCAATCACGATCATCAATCAACCCATAGGACAAAACCGATCTACTCAAACATCATAGGATAGCCACACATCATTGGGAATAATATATAGCGTTGAGCGCCATGTTCAAGTAGAGATTACAGTGGGGAAAAGAGGTGTTACACCACTGCATAGAGGGGGAGAGAGTTGGTGATGACGGCGGCGAAGTTGTTGGTGTAGACCGCTGTCACGATGATGGCCCCGGCGGCATTCCGGTGCCACCAGGAGAGAGCGGGAGAGAACTCCCCTCCTTCTTCTTGTTCCTTGACCTTCCCCCTAGATGGGAGAAGGGTTTCCCCTCTGGTCCATGGCCTCTATGGCTGTGGAGGGATGAGAGCCCCTCCGAGATTGGATCCCTCTCTCTGTTTCCTTCTGTTTCTACGCTCCCAAATTCTGGCCTTTCACCGTTTCTTAAATTCCCGGAGATCTATAACTCCGATTGGGCTGGAATTTTAACATGATTTTTATCCGGATATTAGCTTTCTTGCGGTGAAAGAAGGGCACCAACCGCCTTACGAGGTGACCGCAAGGGCCCAGGGTGCCCCTGCCTTGTGCCCCCCTCGGGCATCGTCTCGCGTTGATTCCAATTCCCAAAATTCACATATATTCCAAAAAAATCTCCGTACGTTTTTATCGCGTTTGGACTCCATTTGATATGGATTTTCTGCGAAACAAAAAACATGCAACAAATAGGAACTAGCATCGGGCACTGGATCGATATGTTAGTCCCAAAAATAGTATAAAGAGTTGCCAAAAGTATATGAAAGTTGTAGAATAATGGCATGAAACAATAAAAAATTATAGATACGACGGAGACGTATCAGCATCCCCAAGCTTAATTCCTATCATCCTCGAGTAGGTAAATGATAAAAAGATAGTTTTTGATGTGGAATGCTACCTAGCATAATCTTGATCATGTAATCTAATCATGGCATGAATATTAAGACACGAGTGATTCAAAGCAATAGTATAATATTTGATATTAAGACAATAATACTTCAAGCATACTTATAAAGCAATCATGTCTTTTCAAAATAACATGACCAAATAAAGTTATCCCTACAAAATCATATAGTCTGGCTATGCTCTATCTTCACTACACAAAGTATTTCATCATGCACAACCCCGATGAGAAGCCAAGTAATTGTTTCATCCTTTTAATGTTCTCAAGATTTTTCAACTTTCACGCAATACATGAGCGTGAGCCATGGATATATCACTATAGGTGGACTAGAAGGTGGTTATGAGGAGGAGACAAAAAAGGACAAAGTCCCACATGAACTAGGCAAACTAATGGGCTATGGAGATGCCTATCAATCGATATCGATTCAAGTGAGTAGGGATTGCCATGCAACGGATGCACTAGAGCTATAAGTGTATGAAAGCTCAAACTGAAACTCTGTGGGCGGGCATCCAACTTGCTTGCTCATGAAGACCTCGGGCATTTGAGGAAGCCCATCATCATAATATACAAGCCAAGTTCTATAATGAAACTTCCCACTAGTATATGAAAGTGATAGCTGAAGAGACTCTCTATATGAAGAACATGGTGCTACTTTGAAGCACAAGTGTGGAAAAAGGATAGTAACATTGCCCCCACTACAAAAAAATACACTTCCATGATGATACGTGTTTGTCACAGTAGGTCACGTTTTCTGTCATGCATGTACATCCATGACGATTTCATGACAGAATTAAGATAGTCATACTTGTGCTGTCATAGAAGTGTTCCATGATGATAAATCACACGTCATAGAAGTGCTTTTGTCAAGGGTGACCGGCACATGGCATCCACTGTAACGGCTCGCCGTTAAACTATCGTGTCCGGTTTTGGATCCGATAACCCGTTAACAGCCCGGACCAATGGTGATTTTCCACGTGTAAAATTCTCATTGGCCGGAGGAAACACGTGTCTGCTCCTCGGTGGGCCAGATGTTGCCCGTTCATTGGAGGAGACATGCCTATGATATGTCAACACGTGGCACGGCCCAACAGAGGCCCATATAGGTTAAAAAGGCCGGCCCAATCAAAGGCCTGTAGTACTTACTCAGGTACTAGTGGGCCAGCCCAATAATGGCTTGTTTAATAAAGGCCCATTTATGGCCCAAAGCCAGATCTGGCCCGTTAATTGTTCACTGAATATTTGGGCCCAATTACAGCCTAGTGACTTTCGGCCTGTTAGAGGCCCGATTTAGAGATGGGCCCATTGAAGCCCGGTTTGTCTTTCTGCCTGGGAATGGCCCCTGCTGCCCACGGGCCATATATGGTCCGACGCGACATCCGACCCACTAACAGCCCGTGATAAATGTGGCAATAGTTCAGCCCAACGTGACTTTGGGCCTGTTAAAGGCTTGTCGTATAATTCGGCCTGTTGATGCCTGTACTAAGCTTTCAGCCTCTTAAAGGACCATGATATCAATGGGCCAACTAAGGCCCGAGATATGTTTCTGTTGAGCTCTACGGTAGGGTGCGTTGACTACAAATTAAAATTTTCCTATGCGCAGAACAACCTGGAACATGCTACGGGAGATGGATCACAATTCGTTACCACTAGACGCGTAGTGCCATGCAGCGGAAGAAGAGTTGGGGCAGCGCGTCTGCGTGGATCATCTCCTCCTCGTCCGATCTCCCTCGAACAGCCGATCGTCCGATCCCATGTACAAGTTCGCCGGAGCGGCGCAAGTGCACCGCCTCTAACAGTATCCGCGCGTGCAGGAGGAACACCGTGCGGCTGACTGCTAGGTCCGATCACAGAGTCGGCAGCGAGTGGAGGTGGCTATTCGCAACACATGCAAACCCTAGTGACAACGCCGAAGCGATCAACCGAATGAGTGTGCCGCACCTCCACTTTATATAGGCGTTCGTCGTGGGCTCAACACTTGGGCCTCGCATGGACCCTAAAGCCCACAAGTCTACTCGGCCACAATCCAAATACAGCTCGGATCACATCCGACCAGTGTCCTCGAATCCAACCTCGTAGGTTCCTTCCCTTAAGCGCCCTACCCCTTAGGTTCAAGTCGGCTTGGTCACAGTTCGGATCACCTCCGACCTGCACGGTTGGTAGCGGCCTCTAGCAAGGCGTGCCGACCACCAAGCAGACTATGAAGCTGGTTAGCCGAACCTGTACAACATGTCACACTTCTGTTCCCTTTGCCACATGATATATGTTGTCGGGCTCAAGGTGAGACTATCGTCCTTGTGCTAGCCCGACCTCTTTCTTGTTCCAGTGATACCGAACACAAATCAGATTATCTCATAATCCTTGTCGCATGGCCATTCTTATCCTGGTCGGATCACACGAGGGGCCTAGAGTATATATCTGATCGGAGGGGCAAATCCCATCTTGCTCGACCATGTCTCGCAGCATGGGACTGGACAAACCTGAAACCTACCTTTGTAACTGCCTAGTCACGGAGTAGCGTTTGGTCGGCCCATAGCAAGTCTGTCACCATCCCGAGTACATGCGCCCGCTCAGGTCTTAGGCCATAGAACGTATGTTGTACTAGAGACTTACAGATGACATATCGATGTGTCTCATAGTTGGGTCTGTCCGACATGGACCTTATCTCGACTCGGATCCGACTACGTCAAATCCGACCAGACCTTTCCAAGTCCATATTATCCGGTTAGCATCCAGTGCTTCATGGCTAGTGAGACCGAGCCATCAACCGTGTCATATGCTAGGCTAGTCGGCTGCGCGTCCACACAACCCTTTCAACTAGGGACCTTTTAGGACAGTCATCATACAATGCATAGTCCCACAAACAAGTCACGTACTTGCTGATACACGTGATTGATAATGTGCAAGGACTATCTTTATTCATAAACACATAGGAAATATCATCATACATGGTTGCCTCTAGGGCATATCTCCAACAGTTTCGGCCTGGTAACGGCCCATCATATAACTGAGCCAAAAAAGGCCCGGTCTTCATTTCAGCCTGCTGATGGCCCGTCGACGACTAGTGAAAATTGAGGCCCAACATGCATTTTGGCCTGCTAAAGGCCCATGGTTTCTTCTGGGCCGTAACAGGCCAGTAGAATATTCAGCCTATTAATGGTCCAATGCTACGTGGGCAACTAAGTGCTGGGTCCAGAAAAGGCCCAACTAAAATTTGGGCCGAATATAGGTCGGACTAAGTTGTGGGCCTGGCGCAAAGTGTGAAGGCCCCAATCATTCGGGCCCAAGAAAGATGCAGGCCGGCCCAATTGTGGCCCACTAAAAACCAGGCCCGTTAGAGGCGAATGTTTCGGCCCGGTCGACTACATCAGAATTTTTTTCAGATAGCGAATGATGGCAATAACTAGTAGGAATTAAGAACAAACCTACTCTATACAATAAAGAAATTACGACATAGTTACTTAGAATAAACCTACACTATACAATAAAGGATTTATTGTATATTACATCCACTGGGCATCAAAGTTCGCCACCAGTGATCATAAAGCACAACGAAGAAGCAGATTACAAAAACTAGGCACCATTGCAGTGTAACAAAAAAAATACTGAACCGAGACCACTTCCAAGACAGTTCAAGAAAGGTTAGCCTTGCACGGGAACTACTGCGCAAGCTGCTGAGCAAGGCTGTGAGACCGGCCTAGCATGTCGGTCATAGCTTCTAGGTGTAGCTGTTTAGCAATGAGATTCTCATTGGTGTTCTCCGCAATCTTTCTTAGAGATAGGACTTCAAGTCGAAGTTGAGTTACAGAATGCCTTTCTGCTAGAACTTGGGACTGAAGAAGTCGAAGTGATTCAAACAGAAAATTCTGTGAGATTGTCTGACTGCTAGTCTCAAGTAACTTGAACACTGCATCAAGACAAGACTTTGGGGTTGTCTCGTTATCTTCAAGATATTTTGCCTTCTTTGCTGCAATAGATGTTGGGTTTGTCTCACAGCCTTCAGCAGACTTGTGCATGTCATCAGGCATATCACCCTAAAACAAGCAGAGAGATGACATGTTTTGCACGTGTATAAACAAAGATGATAAATGTGTTGTCAATTCCATCCAATTTCAAATTAGAAAATAAAGAGAAAGTTCAAAATATCAATATCATAATTTGGCATTGTTCATAATACGGGGAGCTTCACCACACTACTGGATTACCATGTCAACATAACAAGCATAGATGAAGGGCAAAGACAATCATTGTATCTATTTTGGTTAATGTGCATGGCATGCTGTTCATATCATCAGCCACATTAGTAAGATAAAACAGGAGATGACAAGGTCCAAACACAGGCTGCTTCACCACACACTGGATTATAGATCCACAAAAACAAGCATACATATAGGGAGTATTGAGTAATGTGCAAGGTATGAATAAGGAATTTGGTTTTACAAGTAAAACTTGGAACTTACGGTTCTTGCGAACATGCATTTTGATAGAAACATCAAACTAAACAGCAGTAAACAATAGGGAGCATGAGCAAATTAAACAGCAGTTGAGGATAAAGGCTTTAGAAGGACTGACTTACATTAACAGTTAACACCGGCTTTATAATGCCCTTATCCATGTCAAGGGAAGGATAACTCAATAATGTCAGCACAGAATCTTCTTCATAAGCATTGCCTGTACTCTACATTTTGAGAGAGTAATTATAGATATGATAATACTAGAAGGGATAGAGGATAATGAAGATAAGATACAGAGTGATGCTACATAATCAACTACTAATCCTTGGAATTACAAGCGTTACAGGACAAAATTTACTGACAAGAGCAATGGGCTACACTCCTGCACTGGCATTGTCTATGTATTCAACTTTTTGGTAAGATTAAATATAGATCTGATATTTTTTAGTAAATGGTGGGCGAGGGAGATAAGATGCAGAATGCTACACCATGAACCAATCCCTCTTCCCATAATACAAGAGTGTTTTGAACACTGGTGTACTGTACAAAATGTTCTTATATTATGGGACGGAGGGAGTAGCTATTAATGTAAGTATAGTGATATACACGTTCAGTCCTTACAAGAGGGCTGCAGAGCTAAACCTCTTCAAAAGCATTGGGTTGATTCTAAATTTATGTAAGAGTCCATACGGATCTTATAATGTCCACCAAATGGACGATAACGAGGCTAACATGTGTAGCAATGCTACATAATCAAACAGCTATGAAAGTAAGTATGGTCATACAAGGAAAGAGGTACTCACAAGAGCAATGCAGTGTGCAGTATAGTTGCGAGATTCCGTGGTCCCTTGAGAATGAATGTTCTTCTGCTAACAATTTTCGTACAAGTGAGACATTAAGGCAAATGCAGAAATGTAGTTCAAATTGTGATGTAATATCATAGACAATACCTTACGCTACAGACAAGACCAATGCGTAACAAGATTATTCCAGTCACTGTCGGATAAATGTAGCACCAGAGCTTTACAGAAATTTTGTTTAGAGGCTTGCCATCGAAGTGCGCTTGCCTCATGTAGGAACGATACTTCATCAACGAGTGCTTGAAAAGCACAACCAACCCTTGCTCGTCTTGACAATCTAGTTTGGTCCTCACCTATTTAAAAGAATGAAATCTTATGTCTTCGGTCAGCAGAAACATATGCAGTAATTACCATGAATAACATTAGTACATTACTTAAGCGTAAGTTGCGAGGAAGATGATACGTCTCCAACATATCTATAATTTTTGATTGTTCCATGTATTATATTACCTGTTTTGGATGTTTAGGGCTTTACTATACACTTTTATATTATTTTTGGGACTAACCTACTAACCGGAGGCCCAGCCCGAATTGCTGTTTTTTTGCCTATTTCAGTGTTTCGAAGAAAAGGAATATCAAACGGAGTCCAAACGGAATGAAACCTTCGGGAGCGATCTTTTTGGAACAAATGCAACCCATGAGACTTGAAGTGGACGTCAAGAAGCAGCCGAGGCGGCCACGAGGGTGCAGGGCGTGCCCTGGGGGGTGGGCACGCCCCCCACTCTCGTGGGCCCCTCATGGCTCCACTGACCTACTTCTTCCTCCTATATATATATCTACGTACCCTGAAAACATCCAGGAGCACCACGAAAGCCTATTTCCACCGCCTCAACCTTTTGTACCCGTGAGATCCCATCTTGGAGCCTTTTCTAGCGCTCCGCCGGAGGGGGAATCGATCATGGAGGGCCTCTACATCATCACCAAGGCCTCTCCTATGAGTTGTGAGTAGTTTACCACAGACCTTCGGGTCCATAGTCATTAGCTAGATGGCTTCTTCTCTATCTTTGCATCTCAATACAAAGTTCTCCTCGATCTTCTTGGAGATCTATTTGATGTAATTCTTTTTGCGTTGTGTTTGTCGAGATCCAATGAATTATGGGTTTATGATCAAGTTTATCTATGAGAAATATTTGAATCTCCTCTGAATTCTTTTATGTATGATTGGTTATCTTTGCAAGTCTCTTTGAATTATCAGTTTGGTTTGGCCTACTAGATTGATCTTTCTTGCAATGGGAGAAGTGCTTAGCTTTGGGTTCAATCTTGCAGTGTCCTTTCCTAGTGACGGCAGGGGCAACAAGGCATGTATTGTATTGTTGCCATCAGGGATAAAAAGATGGGGTTTATATCATATTTTTTGAGTTTATCCTCTACATCATGTCATCTTGCCTAATGTGTTACTCTGATCTTATGAACTTAATACGCTAGATGCATGCTGGATAGCGGTCGATGTGTGGAGTAATAGTAGTAGATGAAGAATCGTTTCGATCTAGTTGTCACGGACGTGATGCCTATATACATGATCATGCCTAGATATTCTCATAACTATGCACTTTTCTATCAATTGCTCGACAGTAATCTGTTCACCCACCGTAATACTTATGCTATCTTGAGAGAAGCCACTAGTGAAACCTATGGCCCTCGGGTCTATCTTCCATCATATAAGTTTCCAATCTACTTTATTTTGCAATCTTTACTTTCCAATCTATATCATAAAAATACCAAAAATATTTATCTTATCTTATTATCTCTATCAGATCTCACTTTCGCAAGTGGCCGTGAAGGGATTGAAAACCCCTTTATCGTGTTGGTTGCGAGGTTCTTGTTTGTTTGTGTAGGTACGGGGACTTGCATGGAGCCTCCTACTGAACTGATACCTTGGTTCTAAAAAACTGAGTGAAATACTTACGCTACTTTGCTGCATCACCCTTTCCTCTTCAAGGGAAAACCAACGCAATGCTCAACATGTAGCAAGAAGGATTTCTGGTGCTGTTGCCGGGGAGGTCTTCGCACAAGTCAAGACATACCATGTACCCATCACAAACTCATCTCCCTCGTATTACATTATTTGCCATTTGCTCTCGTTTTCCTCTCCCCCACTTCACCCTTGCCGTTTTATTTGCCCTCTCTTTCCCGTTCGCCTCTCTCTTTCGCTTGCTCCTTGTTTTTTCTGCCGTCATGTCTGAAACTGGGGAGGTTATTGTTGATAAGGACAATAGTAATAACATGGGAAATTTTGATGCTTTTGATGATCCTGTTGGAGAACCCACTATCTTACATACTAAAACGTTTTGAATCGGTAGTGGTAATATCATTGGAAAAGGGGTCATTCAAGATTTCTTTACTTGTGCCGGTGCTTTTCCCGCTATGGGTGGATCTATTCTTCATAGAACTAGTAGTCTTGAGGATGCCATATCCTTGCTTATAGTTGAACTTGAAAGACAGTTTATGCATATGCATCCTTGCATACAAAGGATTTTCCTAGAGTTTTCCAATATTGAGCATTCTTCTGTTAAGCGTGTAGCTACTATCTTTTTGGCACATGAGTTCAGATTTATAATAAAAGAAGCCAAAGAAATCTTTGCACACTATAGGGTAGACGCTGGCCGTCCTCCCATAGACGCAATCCTCTTCAATCAAGAGGACATAATGCGTTTACAATCTCTAGATTATGTTGCCTTTAATGAAAACCTTAGAAAAAAGGTTCCTACCAATGTTCTAGTTGATAGAATTTCCGAACTTAATAATCATTTTGCAATTCGAAAAATGAGTTAGGATATTCTCTTGAGTATAGGCTCACGACTTTCTGCCAAAAGAATGCTTATAATGATGAATTGGTTGTGCAATATTAAGGACCAAAGGAGGAACCCATACCTCCTGAGCTTGATCTTGGGGACTTCTGTCCCATTAAATTTAGCCCTTTTGATTATTTTTGCTTACCGCAAAGAAAGCTTCCTGCTGAACGTAGGGAATATGAGATGAGTTTTCGAGATCTATCTTATTATTATGGCAATACTTAGATCTATTCTCGCTTTTATGCCTAGCTAGGGGCGTTAAACGATAGCGCTTGTTGGGAGGCAACCCAATTTTATTTTTGTTCCTTGATTTTTGTTTTTGTTTAGTAGTAAATAATTCATCTAACCTCTATTTAGATGTGGTTTTATGTTTGAATTAGTGTTTGTGCCAAGTAGAACCTATAGGATAACCTATGGTGATAGTTAATTTGATCTTGCTGAAAAACAGAAACTTTTACGCGCACGATAATTATTTTAATAAATCACAAAAACGTGCTTTTTAGTTGATTATTTTTGCAGTAGATCAGAAGACAAATTGCCTAGGACTTCCTATTTTGTTAGGATTTTTAGAGGTCCAGAAGTATTCGAAAGTTACAGATTGCTACAAACTGTTCTGTTTTTGACAGATTCTGTTTTTCGTGTGTTGTTTGCTTATTTTGATGAATCTATGGCTAGTATCAGGGGGTATGAACCATAGAGAAGTTGGAATACAGTAGGTTTAATACCAATATAAATAAAGAATGAGTTCATTACAGTACCTTAAGTGGTGGTTTTTCTTTCTTGCACTAACGGAGCTTATGAGATTTCCTGTTGAGTTTTGCGTTGTGAAGTTTTCAAGTTTTGGGTAAAGATTTGATGGACTATGGAATAAGGAGTGGCAAGAGCCTAAGCTTGGGGATGCCCATGGCACCCCAAGATAATTCAAGGACAACCAAAAGCCTAAGCTTGGAGATGCCCCGGAAGGCATCCCCTCTTTCGTCTTCGTTTATCAGTAACTTTACTTGGAGCTATATTTTTATTCACCACATGATATGTGTTTTGCTTGGAGCGTCTTGTATGATATGAGTATTTGCTTTTTAGTTTACCACAATCATCCTTGCTGTACACACCTTTTAAGAGATACACAACATGATTCGGAATTTATTAGAATACTCTATGTGCTTCACTTATATCTTTTGAGCTAGACAATTTCACTCTAGTGCTTCACTTATATCTCTTTAGAGGACGGTGGTGGTTTTATTTTTTACAAATTATTGATCTCTCATGCTTCACTTATATTATTTTGAGAGTCTTTTAGAACAGCATGGTATTTACTAGGGTTATAAAATTTGTCCTAATATGATGGGCATCCAAGTTGGATATAATAAAAACTATCATAGAAAGTGCATTGAATACTGTGAGAAGTTTGATACTTGATAGTTGTTTTGAGATATGAGGATGGTGATATTAGAGTCATGCTAGTTGAGTATTTGTGAATTTGAGGAATACTTGTGTTGAAGTTTGTGATTCCCGTAGCATGGACGTATGGTGAACCATTATGTGATGAAGTTGGAGCATGATTTATTTATTGATTGTCTTCCTTATGAGTGGCGGTCAGGGACGAGCGATGGTCTTTTCCTACCAATCTATCCCCCTAGGAGCATGCGCGTAGTACTTTTTTTTCAAAAACATGTAGATTTTTGCAATAAGTATATGAGTTCTTTATGACTAATGTTGAGTCCATGGATTATACGCACTCTCACCCTTCCTCCATTGCTGGCCTCTCTTGTGCCGCGCAACTTTCGCCGGTACCATACACCCACCATATACCTTCCTCAAAACAGCCACCATACCTACCTATTATGGAGATATATTCCCATGCAACTTTCCACCGTTCCGTTTATTATGACACGCTCCATCATTGTCATATTGCTTTTGCATGATCATGTAGTTGACATCATATTTGTGGCAAAGCCACCTTGATAATTCTTTCATACATGTTACTCTTGATTCATTGCATATCCCGGTACACCACCGGAAGCATCCACATAGAGTCATATTTTCTTCTAAGTATTGAGTTGTAATTCTTGAGTTGTAAGTAAATAAAAGTGTGATGATCTTCATTATTAGAGCATTGTCCCAAGTGAGAAAAGGATGATGGAAACTATGATTCCCCCACAAGCCAGGATGAGACTCCGAACGAAAAAAAAGAGAAAGGCCATAAAAAATAGAGCGAAAGAGAGAAGGGACAATGATACTATCCTTTTACCACACTTGTGCTTCAAAGTAGCACCATGATCTTCATGATAGAGAGTCTCCTATTGTCGGGGGGATGAATCCCGGGCAGGCAACGGAACCCGGATCCTCTTCAAAAATAGTGGGGCCTGCATCGCCCCTCAAACCGGCACGCGCCCGGCCGGGTCGCTCGACCCGGCAAGGCCCGCAGCCCGGCCAAACTCTCCGACCCGGCAAGGTACGTCGACCCGGACTCAGCAACTGGCGCAAGGCGGCCAAACCCGGCACGAAGGCTTCCCCAACAAGCTGAGCCCACCTATGGCATGCGCTGCAATCCATCCACGGGTCAAGTTCCCGTCCAATCCAGGCTGTACGCTGGGAAGAGACCTCAATCACCGATGACCAAGACAATAGTGTTTCCACCCATGCCTATGGTCAGCCGGAGTGTGGCAACAGTGCCCCTTACCTACCCGCTGACCAGGGCTGGCATGGCAACAGTGCTTCCGCCCTCACCGCTGACGGCAGCAAGCGGCAACCTGACGGAGAGCACTATACACGACTCGACTCGGCCACGCCCTGACAATCGACAAGACGGTGCATAGTCCCCTAGGCACGCGGGGCCCGCACCTAGGGGAACCCGGCGAACCACAAGCCCTCAGTGGGATCCAGCCCGGTACCCCGAACACCGACAATACAGACCCACCGACTCGGCATATTACCATTGTAACCCTGGGCGGGTTGATCTATAAAACCCCCCAGGAACCCACGCCTACAGGGGCATGAGAGATAACATACACAAGGCTGCCTGTGAGAAGCAGAAAGTACGAGCAAGCATAGGACTTGCCACCAAGCCGCAACACCAGAGAGAAGGATCAGCCTAAGCCTTGGCCAGCTTCCTTCCTCCTCATACAGCTCTAGGAGCACCATTGTACTATCGATCATCCAACTACACTCGGCAGGACTTGGGGTATTATCTCTCCGGAGAGCCCTGAACCTGGGTATGTCCGGCGTCTCGCGCCCGCTCATGCCAACCCCGCCTCTGGAGCCCACCAACGCCCTCAAGCCTCCTCCTCTCTTTAGCCATCCCTTGGCATCTTCCGTGCGCTCACCGCGACAGTTGGCGCCCACCGTGGGGAAGCTCAAGGAGCTGGCCGGGAGCATGCTTCCGACGGGGCCCTTCTCCTACACCGACGAGTCCGTCGCATTAGCGGACGACGTTGTCGGCGCGCTTGCCGCCTCCTTCACCGCGCTACGCATCTCCGATGCGTTCGCAGCCGACGAGTACCCTAGCGAGGTGCTCAGCTACTCCGACTCCCCATTTTCCCTTGGCGGTGGCATTGCCGCTGGGGCAATGGACGTCCATGTGGAGGCGTACGCCACCGGCGACGGCGCCTCCTCCTCATCGAGCAAGACGAGGAAGGCCGCAAAAGCCAGGGCCGCCGTGGAACAGACCGAGACATCCGATCCGCTGCGCACCGCGATGCAGAGCCTCCGCATCCCCATCGACACCGACGTTGACGCCACCAACGTTGCCGAGGCCCGATCTCAGCTCGAAGAAAGGCGCAAACAGATGCTGGACCTTTCCGAGATGCTCGCCGCCACCAAGCGTCGCCTGGAGGCCGCTCAGATGGAGCACGACGACGCCCACGGATTTGCGCCTGCCGCGGCCGAGCCAAACCGGGTCGCCGATGTGCGCATCCGGGGAGGAGCGATTGGCCGGGCCCTCGGAGCCGTCCGAACCTTCTTCGAGACCCCAGTGAAGAACATGTGCACTGCGGAGGCAGCCGCGGTCGGCCTCGACCTGCTCACGGGTGAGGAGATGAAAGAGCGCATCGGCCGGATGCGCGAGCTCCTCCACCCCACCAACACCCAGCAGGACCGCCTGCACCAGCTCGCCAAGCCGGCGGGGTCCGGCTCCGCCCGCCTCGACGGATCCAGCGAACTTCTGCACACGGCTTCCTCGCCGCCCGGCGAGGCGCACTCCGGTCAAGCCCGGACTCGGCGCAACCCGGCCGCCACAGCCGCCGACGTCCTGGGCAACGAGCCTGCAGTGAGACTCAGCGCGGACCCTCCCAGCATGTCCGGCGTCCGGCTCCAACTGACCCGGCCCCTCGGGGCCTGGCCGGCAGTCGACTCGGCCCGCGTGCCATCGACGACACCGATGCTCGCCATGGCCTCGATCAGCTCGCTCGCTTCCTGGAGGTGGAGGAGAGCGGCGCCTATCGGGCCGGCCTGCTTCGGCCCACGCATCTGGGAGGAGCCCTTCCCCAAAGGGTTCATGCTCCCCCGCGACACCCCCAAGTACAACGGGACCGTGAAGCCAGAAGATTGACTCACCGACTACACCACGGCCATTGGCATCACCGGTGCCAATCGTCATCTCGCCGTGCGCTACGCACCGCTCATGCTCCAGGGGTCGGCCCGCACGTGGTTGAACAGTCTGCCGATGGGTAGCATCAACGCGTGGGTTGACTTCGAGGAGGCCTTTGTCCGCAAGTTCACGGGGACCTACAAGCGACCCGTTCACCCTAGCCAGCTCGCCATGTGCCTGCAGGGGCCGACGGAGACGGGTCGCGAGTACCTCGCACGCTGGACCGAGCTCCAAAACAGCTGCGAGGGCGTCCATGAAGTCCAGGCGATCCAGTACTTCGTCAACGGGTGCCGAGACGGCACCCTCCTCAAGCACAAGCTCTTACGCTCCGAGCCGGCCATCATGGCCACGCTCATGGTGACGGCGGATAAGTACGCCAACACCGACTCCGCCATGAAGATCCAGGTGGTGCTAGATGAAGCCGGCAAGGCGAAGCCGGTTCCCCCCTGAAGCCGACCGGCGAAAGCAGCCAATAGCAGCATCACCAGAACAACAAGCGCAAGGCCGACCAGCCGGCACACCGTCACGACAACCGGCTCGTCGCGGCCACCGAGCCCGCGGCGGACCTGGCGGCGAAGTGTCGGCAGACCGACAAGATGGCGTGGCAACCCGCCATGAGTTTCGAAGAGATGCTCGATGCCCCATGCAAGCACCATAGCGGCGCAAGACCCTCCACTCACACACTTCGGAAGTGCGCCATCACCAAGCGCATCATGAGGGGAGACGTCCCGCCTCCTCCGGCTCCGGCTCCAGCTCCAGGCGCAGGACAGCCGCCTCCGCCTCCACCACCGCCCCCTGCTAGCGGCGTGATGCGGAACGACGCCTACCCGGACCAGAACGCGGCCTACGTCATCTTCACCAGCCTCGGTGACGACAAGCGCAGCGAGCGCCTTCTTCGGCAGGAGGTGAAGACCGTCGTCCCGGCCAAGCCAGAATTCATGCATTGGTCGGATCGGCCGATCACGTGGACCCCGGGAGGATCACCCGACAGTCATGCTGAGTCCAGGTGGACACACCCTCGTCCTCAACCCCACCATCATCGTGCGGCACACATGCAAGTTCTCCCGAGTCCTCATCAACGGCGGCAGCAGCATCAACATCCTCTACCGCGACACGATGACCAAGCTCGGCCTCAAGGTCGAGGACCTGGAGCCGACCCGGACAATCTTCCACGACATCGTGCCCGGCCTCTCCTGCTCTCCCATTGGCCGGGTCTGACTCGATGTCCTATTTGGCGAAAGCAGCCACTTCCGGCGCGAGCCGATCTGGTTCGAGGTGGTGGACCTGTCCAGCGCGTATCACGCACTGCTGGGCCGACCCGCGCTAGCCAAGTTCATGGCGGTTCCCCACTATGCATACCTGAAGATGAATATGCCGGGTCCCAAGGGCGTGATCATGATCACCGGCGATTACCGCAAGTCCCTAGAGTGCGCCCGGGACGGGGCCAAGTTGGCCGAGTCGCTGGTGATTGCCGAGGAGCGGCGCCAGCTCGACCGAACCGTCGCCCTGGCAGGCGAGGCCTCTGCTGCATCGATCCCGACCTCGGACCCGGTTGACGAGGCTGCCTTCAAGCCCTCCAAGGAGACCAAGAAAGTGAAGCTCAACCCAGAAGACCCCACCTGTAGCAAGTACGTTGTCGTAGGCGCCCGCCTTGACAGCAAATAGGAAAGCGAGCTCGTCGACTTCCTCCGTGAGAATCGGGATATCTTTGCATGGACCCCCAAGGACATGCCGGGTATCCCGAGGAAGTATGCCGAGCACAAACTTCACGTCCGCAAGGACGCCAAGCCTGTCCGTCAACCCCTACGACGATTTTTCGAAGAGAAGAGAAGAACCATTGGTGAAGAGGTCACCAAGCTTTTGGCGGTCGGCTTCATAATGGAAGTGTTTCACCCCGAGTGGCTGGCCAATCCAGTCCTCGTCCTGAAGAAGAACAAGACCTGGCACATTTCTATCGACTCCACCAACCTCAACAAGGCCTATCCCAAGGATCCGTTCACTCTCCCGCGGATCGACCAAGTCATCGACTCGACCTCCAGGTGCGAGCTCCTGTCCTTCCTGGACGCTTACTCTGGCTACAACCAGATCAAACTGGACCCGGCCGATGCCCTGAATACGTCCTTCATCACGCCCTTTGGGGCATATTGCTACATCGCCATGTCGTTCGGCTTGAAGAACGCCGGCGCCACCTTCCAACGCTGCATGCAGAAATGCCTGCTGCCGCAACTCGGCCGCAATATCCACGTGTATGTGGATGACATCATGGTGAAGAGCAAGCAGCACCTCATGCTCCTCGACGATTTGAAGGAAACATTCGCCAACCTCCGCGAATACAAGGTCAAGCTTAGCCCAAAAAACGCGTCTTCGGCATCCCGGCCGGAAAGCTACTCGTCTTCCTCGTCTCGGAATGCGGCATTGAGTCGAACCCGGAGAAGATCAAGGCCATCGAGTGCATGCGCAAGACGGCTCGGCTGCGCGACGTTCAGAAGTTCACCGGGTGCTTGGCCTCGGTCAGCCTATTTCTAAGCCGGCTGGGCGAGAGGGCGCTCCCCCTGTACCAGCTGTTGAAGAAGACAAGTCCATTCGAATGGAACAGCAAGGCAGACGAGGCCTTCCAAGACCTCAAGCACATGTTCTCCACCGCACCAGTCCTGGCCGCGCCGACCGACAAGGTGCTCTACATTGCCGCGACCTCGCGGGCGGTCTACACGGTGCTGGTGGTCGAGCGACCAGAGAAGGGCAAGATCTAGGCCGTCCAGCGCCCAGTCTACTACCTGAGCGAAGTGCTCTCCATCTCGAAGCAGAACTACCCGCACTACTAGAAGATGTGTTACAGTGTGTACCTCACTGCTAAGAAGCTGAAGCAGTACTTCCAAGAGCACGTCATCACCGTCGTCAGCACGATGCCTATCGGAGAAATCATCGGGTGCCGGAACGCCTCTGGACGGGTTGCCAAGTGGGCGATCCAGCTAGCCGGCCACACCATCCTATACGAGGCCCGCACCACGATCAAGTCTCAAGCTCTGGCCGACTTCCTCATCGACTGGACTGAGACCCAGTACTTGTCGCCGCCTCCTGACTCGACGCATTGGCGCATGCACTTCGATGGGTCCAAGATGCGACTCGGATTGGGGGCCGGCATCGTACTATTGTCCTCAAAGGGCGACCGACTCCGCTACGCGCAACAGATCCACTTCGCCACCTTCAAAAACGTCGCCGAATATGAAGCCCTTGTGCACGGCCTCCGGCTTGCCTAGGAACTCGGCATCCGGTGCATCCTGTGCTACGGCGACTCAGACCTGGTGGTGCAGCAGTGCTCCGGCGAGTGGGACGCCCGCGACTCAAACATGGCAAGCTACTGCTTCCTCGTCCAGAAGCTGTCCGGATCCTTCGAGGGCTGCGAGTTCCTTCACGTCCCGTGCACGGAGAACGAAGCAGCTGGCATGCTCGCCAAGATTGCCTCGTCACGACAGGCCATCCCGTCCGGCGTCTCCCTCGAGCACCTGTGCAAGCCGTCCGTCAAGCCATCGCCGGACTCCGAGTCCATTCATGTTCCAGACGACCCGGCCGCACCTCAAGCCGGCTCGGGGACTGCTAAACCCGGCCCGGGGGCTGCTCAGCTCAACTCGGCCACCGTCAACCCGGACCCGACCATCGCCAACTCCGACCCGGGGGCTGCTCAACCCGGCTCGGGGGCTGCCGACTCGGAACCCACCCTTGTGGCCGTCTTTGCCGTGGTGGCAGCTCCATCTTGGGCCCTCCCAATATCAGGATTTCTAGAGAACGGGGTTCTTGCCATGGACGAGAACGAAGCTCGGCAAGTGCAGCTCCGGGCGTCCGCCTACATCATCATCAACAACATGATCGTCAAGCGTAGCTCTACCGGCGTGTTCCAGCGCTGTGACGAGCAGGATCGGGGCATCGACATCCTCCTTGACATTCACCAAGGCGAGTGTGGGCACCATGCCGCATCACGATCCCTGATGGCCAAGGTGTTCTACCATGGTTTCTACTGGACCACGGCCCTCGAAGACGCAGAGTCACTCGTCCTCAAGTGTGAGGGATGCCAGCGCTTCAGCAAACGCAGCCACCAGCCAGCGTCAGCACTCCGCACCATACCGATCGCCTGGACCTTCGTGGTCTGGGGACTCGACATGGTGGGACCCTTAAAAACTGCTCGAGGCGGCATGACGCACCTGCTGGTGGCAGTATACAAATTCACTAAGTGGATCGAGGCAAGAGCAATCAAGAAACTGGATGGGCCAACAGCCGTCCGATTCATCAAGGACATAGCGGTGCGGTACGGCATGCCGAACAACATCATCACTGACAACGACACCAACTTTGCCAAGGGCACACTCGAGCAATACTACTCCGTATCCGGCATCCGCCTCGACCTGGCCTCCGTTGCGCATCCGCAGTCCAACAGGCAGGTCGAGCGGCCAACGGACTCATCCTGTCCGACATCAAGCCACGACTCGTCAAGCCACTCATCCGCTCACCCGGCAGCTGGCTCGATGAGTTGCCGGCCGTTCTCTGGAGTCTTCGCACCACGCCGAATCGGTCGACCGGGTTCACCCTGTTCTTCCTCGTCTACGGAGCCGAGGCCATCATCCCGACCGATGTCGAGTTCGACTTGCCGGGCATCGCGATGTACACCTAAGTCGAAGCCAGAGAAGCTCGCGAAGATTGCGTCGACCTGCCTGAAGAAGCACGTCTCCTGGCGCTCAGTCACTCGGCCATCTACCAGCAAGGTCCGAGGCACTACCACAGCAAGAAGATCAAGCCCCTCCCATTCCGCGAGGGCAACCTCGTCCTCCGACTCGTCCAAGAGCAGACAGGCCAGCACAAGCTGTCCCCTCCATGGGAGGGCCCATTCATCATGAGCAGGGCCTTGCGCGATCGCAATGCCTACTACCTCATCGATGCACACAAGTCAAAGAAGCACAAGAAGGACACCGCCGGTGAAGAAATGACACGGCCGTGGAATGCGGAACTCCTCCGCCCGTTTTACAGTTAGCCGCACGAGTGTATGTATCGTCGCCTTTTGTAAACGCATGAAACTATGGGGTCCCCGAACGAGACTCGGGGGCTACCTTTTGCCGACCAATTTATTGTGCCCTTATTTTTTCTGCATCACTACACCACTGAACCTGGCCATCGGTCCGACTCGCTCAACCCGGGGGCTCGGGGGCTGGCCGGCTCGATCGCCACCCCACCGCCTTACTTGGTGATTCCTGATAAAAGTTAGGATGCCGCGGTCCCTCACTTCGCCCTAAAGCCACAGATCCAGCTCTGGCTATTGGCTGGCAAGCACAACGGGCCAAATCTCCTTTATGCTTCATACACTAGGTCAGAGGCTGCCGGGTCAATCAACCCGGCCCGCCATTTATCAAATGAACAGCCGCACAATCGGCTGCTCGCCAACCGGCTTTGCCGAATTACCGCCAGCCGGCCCAGTGGGTGTTTCGCTCACGCTCAACGTTTTGAAAGACCCAAGTCCTGCGCGCTCCTTTCGAAGAATCGAACTCCTTGTCACGGACCAGAGCCTCGGTCGTCTGACTCGCGGGGGGGGGGGGGAGGTTTGAAAGAGGAAAAAACGCATGAAATCGGTCTGAAAAGCAGAAGGCAAAAAGCAAAGACACTCACGACATTTACACACAAATATTTAAAGGCCCATGGCCCGAGTTCATTACACCCTAAAAAAACCCAGTGGGTGGGTGGACCTGCTACTTAACAGATTTTACATAAAGTGTCTCAGGCATCTCCAGCGCCGCATCGCGACGTCGACGGCTCTCCCCTGGCGACCTCCGGGTCCGGCGAGGCACCAGTGTCCTCCTCGGCATCCGTGTCACCATGGATGCCCGTCTCCTCCGAGCTCCCCTCCGGATCATGGAGAAGCAAGCTGTAGTCGTCGCCATCCACGGCCCTACCGTCTTTCGTCCGCTCCGGATGGAACTCGTTGTGGAAGGCGTACTCGGCGATGTAGCTCGCCCAGGAGGCGACCCGGCCATCCTGCTCTTGTAGCAACTGCTCCGAGCCAGCCCGCTGGCACATTAGCACGTCCAGCTGAAGATCCGGATGCCAAGACAGCGCAAACCGGAGCGTCATCTCGGTACCGGCACGAGCGGCGGAGACACGCCACTCGCCAAGCCGGTCCGGGCCCGTCTCCAACCAGCGCGCCAAGCACGTGAAGCTCCTCGGTACGACGGTGCCTGGCCAAAGGGCCGTAGTCATCGCGGTGCCAGCCCGGGACAGTCGCTCCATCTGCGCCCCCAGGACCCGCAGGCGGGCCTCAGCAGCAGCGATGATCTCCGGGAAAGTCCAGGCCGTCCGCGGATCCGTCCCGGATGCAACAACGCCGGTCAGGTCGCGCTGATAGCGGACGGCTTCCTCCGCCAGCCGCTGCGTTTCCGGGAAGGCCCCTACTACAAAGGAAGAAGCAAGTTAGAAGAACAACAAGGAAGAAAAGCCGGGTCCCGACCCGGCAAACTACAAGAAGCAGCACTTACTGGAGAAGGACTCTTCCAGGTGCCGCGCCTCAAGCAACATACCACGCCGCTCCCGCTCCATGGCGCAGTCGCGCTCCTCGAGCGCCTTCTCCAGAGTGGCCGCCTTGGCAAGGGCCACCTTCAGCTCGGCGTACTTGTCTTCGGCCGCCTCGCGGCGGCGGGCTTCGTCCTCACGGGCCCCCTCAGCCGTGGTGACCTGCCCCCGCAGGCGTTCCACCTCGGCTTGGAGCCGTCCCTTGTCGTCGGCCAGCTGGCTGCGCTGCTGGTCCGCCTCCACCAGGGCCCACTGCGCCTCCGTGACCTTGGCGGCTTCCGCCTTGAGAAGCTCCACCTCGGCCTTGAGGCGGCTGTTGTGACCCGCCAGCTGCTTATGCAGCTGGTTGGCCTCGTCGAGAGACCGTCGGGCCGCGGCCGTCTCCGCCCTCGCCTGGGCCGCCTCGACGCCAAGTCGGCCGGTGTCGGCAACAAGTCGGTTGTAATGATGACCGGCCCGGAGCAGCCGAGTCCGCCAGGACAGCACCTCGGCAGTGAAAAAAAGGAGTCAGCAGAAGAAAAGAGCAAGATGTAAGATTTGGCCCAATTTTTACACAATTGGCCCGAATCTCGGGGGCTACACCCAGTGGGTGCGCTAGCGCGCCCCCACTAAAAAAGAGCACAAGAGTACCTGCGGCGACGCGGAACTCCCCCTCCTTGGCGGCGAGCTGCTGCACAAGCTCCCGGTGCTTGCCCAGGAGACGGTTGTAGGCGGCAACCCGGAAGGCATCAAGATGCTGAAGAAATCAGAAGTCAAAAACAAGGCCAACGCTCTAAAAAGATTTGACCCAACTACTATGTAGTTGGCCCAAATCTCGGGGGCTACACCCAGTGGGTGCGCTGGCGCGCCCCCACAAAGAAAAAACTATGAGGAAGCAAGAAGACTTACCATCACGGCGCGCTCCAGGTCGCGCGTCCGCTCCACCTCGGCCTAGGAGAAGGCCTCAAGCCGCTCCGTCCGGCCTCATAGGCGGTGGTTGACGGCGTCCAGTGCCGCCTCCTCCTGGGTGTGGGGCCCGAAGACAGCGGCGCCCCCGCTCTATGCCGGTTGCGGCACGGCAGCTCGTCGCCCTCCCTGTTGGGGCACCAAGGCGTGCCCCCTGCTGGCCGCTTGCGACGCGGCCAACACCTCCTCTAACGCCCCTCCGGGCAGCAACGACGACCCGGACGCTGGAACACCCCGCGCCACCACCACCGGCCCAGCTACCGGGGTGGCCTCCGGCGCCGCCGCCTGCGGTGCCTCCTCCATAGCCGGCGGCACCTCCAGTGCCGCCGCCCGCAGTGCCTCTTCCAAGACGGCGCTGCCTCCACCACAATCATCCCCCGCGCGCTCGACCATGTTGGCCCGTGGAGGGGTATCGCCCCCCACCTCCACGACCTCCTGGTCGAGGATCACCACCTCAGCCCGGCCTCCACGGCCGCGCTCCCTCACCGACGACGGCTCAAAAACGTCGCCGCTACCATTGTGCCCTCTGGCATCTCGTGCCAGGCCGGCTCCACGCTGGATCGTGCCCATGCCGCTGCCGCATCGGTCGAAGCCTGGACCGATGCCGCCTCCAGCTCCACCTCGACCCGGTTCCTGTCCCGCCAGGCCAAGGCCTCGGCGTCGTTCCGATCCAGGCCGAGGTCTGAGTTGGCCCGTCCCTCCGCCTCGCCCTATTCGGCAAGATCGGACCGACTCCTGCAAAACGTGGCCCCTTCGGCGGTCGCGGCCTCCGCCACCGCCCTCGCCAGTGCGATGGGCGACCTGAAGAAGACAGAATGAGTAGAAAAGAAGCAAGACTAGCTCGAAAAATCCTGGCGCAAACAAGAAATGAAGCTTACCCCATCAAGGCTGGGACCGGGGCTGGCCTCCCGTGCCCGCTGCTGCGTTTCTTCTTGGCCGGCCTCCCGGCCACCGCCAGGTCTGCCGTGCGCTTCGGGGCCCGGGGTCACGGCGCGACACTGTCTTTTCCATGCGGGCGGCTCGGCGCCGCCCCATGCGAGGACCCGGCTCCGCCCGCGTCGCCTCCTCCCCCGCCCAACGCCACTACACCAATAGCCGGCGTCAGCATCGCCCGCACGACATGTTCAACAATTCAAGACAAATGAAGATAGAAAGATGCAAGACTTACCCGCGCGACGCCTAGCGCCGGTGTCGGACTCGGCCACCTCCTCCTCTCCAGGAGCCGCGGGCTGCTCTGGCGCCACTGGTGCCACCTACGACGGAGCCCGGGCGTAAGGATGCCGAATTGCATTCAGAAGAATCTCCCATGTCATGTCAGGATGGATGAGAAGATGCGCGACATCAAAGTAAGAAGAACAGACACTCACCTGCGGTGCCGGGTTAGACTGGCTGTATGGCGCCTTGCCAAACCGCCAGTCCTCTCCAAGGTTGGCCTTGGATATGTCGTTCACACCGGGTGCGACCTGCTCCACGGATAGCCAGGTCGACCCAATACGGTTGGGGTCCTGAAGGTCGATCATTTCGCCCATGAGGCAGGAGCGCCTCTGAAACGGAAGGACCCGGCGAGTGATGAACGCGGCAAGGAGGTCAGTGCCGGTGAGCCCCTCCTGCGTCCTCATCACTGTCACCCACTCGCAGAGGTTGACGATCTCCTGCGACGGGCGTTGGAGCGAGTAGCCACAGTTCGTCTTCGCCCGCGACGGCGCGATGGCGAAGGGCGGAAGGTTGATGTGGTCCGCGCCATGGTTGCGGACGTAGAAGAAGGAGTTCTGCCACTTCTTGGCAGAATCCTCTAGTGGGATCTTGGGGAAATCCGCCCCCAACCGCTTCGAGATGACGGCGACGCCGCAGTTGGCGAACTCCCCGGCCGACGGGCCTTGCTGCTTCAAGGAGAAGAAGCGCGCCCAGAGGTCGATCATGGGCTCGACCCCCAGGTACCCCTCGCAGAGCGTGACGAAGCCGGAGAGCTGGACGATGGCGCCGGTGCCGAGATGGTGCGGCTGGAGCCCGAAGAACTCAAAGAACGCGTGGAAGAAGGCGCTCGCCGGCAGCCCGAATCCGCACTTGAAATGCGTGAGGAAGACCACGCACTCCTGCTCCGCAGGACGAGGCCTCTGCTCGCCGCGCGGCAGGCGAACACCAACGTCGGTCTCCCTTGGCAGGCGCCGCGACGCCCGGATCCGGGTGATGTCCTCGGTGGTGACACTCGAGCCCATCCAAGAGCCCGATGGCAGCGACATGATCAGAAGAAGAAGAAGGAAGATGAACGGCGGAGGAACTCTGCTTGGAGCAGCAGGCGCCGTAGTGCGTCAGTTGTGAAGGGCAGAGTGAGAGCAAAGGGACAGGAGGGCGCGAGCGAGAATAATGTCTGCTGCCCCCTGCCCCCCGATTTATAACCCCCGGTTCAAACGTGGGGGAGTGGGATCGTCTGCACGCGCCCGTTCCACTACCCCGCAATAAGTGCGCATGTACACACGCAGTAACTGCTCGGGGAAGTGCAACCGCCCCCCAAACGCCGCAATAAATCCGCGTGCGTGGGCCAAGGGCGTGCGGCGGTGGGCCCCAGGCCGTCACCCAGTCCCGTCATGCGCGTGGCCTGTCAGGCCCCTCCGGCTTCTGACCGCCACGTGGCGCCCGTGCAAAGCTCGAGGGATTGCCCCAAGATTCGACGGACTCCTCGGTTCCCGCCACGGCCGTCATGCCACGATCTGGTTTCCAAGAAAACCGGCACACAGTGGGTGTTGCCGGACCCGGCGCTCGTAGAATCCGCCTTAATCAAGGGGGAAACTATGAAGGCCCACTCATCCAAAGACGGCGGACCTTCAGAGCTTCGGGGACTACTGTCGGGGGGATGAACCCCGGGCAGGCAACGGAACCCGGATCCTCTTCAAAAATAGTGGGGCCCGCATCACCCCTCAAACCGGCACGCGCCCGGCCGGGTCGATCGACCCGGCAAGGCCCGCAGCCCGGGCAAACTCTCCGACCCGGCAAGGTATGTCGACCCGGACTCAGCAACTTGCGCAAGGCGGCCGAACCCGGTACGACCAAGGCTTCCCCAACAAGCCAAGCCCACCTGTGGCGTGCGCTGCAATCCAGCCATGGGTCAAGTTCCCGTCCTATCCAGGCCGTACAATGGGACGAGACCTCAATCACCGATGACCAAGACAACAGTGTTTCCACCCATGCCTATGGTCAGCCGGAGCGTGGCAACAGTGCCCCTTACCTACCCGCTGACTAGGGCTGGCGTGGCAACAGTGCTTCCGCCCTCACCGCTGAAGACAGCAAGCGGCAACCTGACGGAGAGCACTGTACACGACTCGACTCGGCCATGCCCTGACGATCGACAAGACAGCGCACAATCCCCTAGGCACGCGGGGCCCGCACCTAGGGGAACCCGGCGAACCACAAGCCCTCAGCGGGACCTAGCCCAGTACCCCGGACACCGACAATACGGACCCACCGACTCGGCATATTACCATTGTAACCCTAGGCAGGTTGATCTATAAAAACCCCAGGAACCCACGCCTACAAGGGCATGAGAGATAACATACACAAGGCTGCCTATGAGAAGCAGAAAGTACGAGCAAGCATAGGACAAGCGACCAAGCCGCAACACCGGAGAGAAGGAGCAGCCTAAGCCTTGGCCAGCTTCCTTCCTCCTCATACAGCTCCAGGAGCACCATTGTACTATCGATCATCCAACTACACTTGGCAGGACTAGGGGTATTATCTCTTCGGAGAGCCCCGAACCTGGGTATGTCCGGCACCCCGCTCCCGCTCATGCCAAACCCGCCTCTGGAGCCCACCAGCGCCCCCAAGCCTCCTCCTCTCTTTAGCCATCCCATGGCATCTGCCGTGTGCTCACCACGACACCTATGTTGTCACTTTCATATACTAGTGGGAATTTTACATTATAGAACTTGGCTTGTATATTCCAATGATGGGCTTCCTCAGAATGCCCTAGGTCTTCGTGAGCAAGCAAGTTGGATACACACCCACTTAGTTTCTTTTGTTGAGCTTTCATACACTTATAGATCTAGTGCATCCGTTGCATGGCCATCCCTACTCACTCACATTGATATCTATTAATGGGCATCTCCATAGCCCATTGATATGCCTAGTTGATGTGAGACTATCTTCTCCTTTTTTGTCTTCTCCACAACCACCATTCTATTCCACATATAGTGCTATGTCCATGGCTCACGCTCATGTATTGTGTGAATGTTGAAAAAGTTTGAGAACATAAAAGTATGAAACAATTGCTTGGCTTGTCATCGGGGTTGTGCATGATTAAATACTTTGTGTGATGAAGATAGAGCATAACTAGACTATATGATTTTGTAGGGATAGCTTTCTTTAGCCATGTTATTTTGAGAAGACATGATTGCTTTGTTAGTACGCTTGAAGTATTATTGTTTTTATGTCAATATGAACTTTTGTCTTGAATCATTTGGATCTGAACATTCATGCCACAATAAAGAAAATTACATTGAGAAATATGCTAGGTAGCATTCCAATGTATCTATTATTTTTGATTGTTCCACGCTATTATATTACCCGTTTTGGATGTTTATGAGCTTTACTATACACTTTTATATCATTTTTGGGACTAACCTACTAACCGGAGGCCGAGCCCGAATTGCTGTTTTTTTTTGCCTATTTCAGCGTTTCGAAGAAAAGGGATATCAAACGGAGTCCAAACGGAATGAAACCTTCAGGAGTGATCTTTTTGGAACAAACGCAACCCATGAGACTTGGAGTGGACGTCAAGAAGCAGCCGAGGCATCCACGAGGGTGCAGGGCGTGTCCTAGGGGGTGGGCATGGCCCTCACTCTCGTGGGCCCCTCGTGGCTCCACCTACCTACTTCTTCCTCCTATATATATCTACGTACCCCGAAAACATCCAGGAGCACCACGAAACCCTATTTCCACTACTGCAACCTTCTGTACGCGTGAGATCCCATCTTGGAGCATTTTATGGCGCTCAACCGGAGGGGGAATAGATCACGAAGGGCCTCTACATCATCACCAAGGCCTCTCCTATGAGTTGTGAGTAGGTTACCACAGATCTTCGGGTCCATAGTTATTAGCTAGATGGCTTCTTCTCTCTCTTTGAATCTCAACACAAAGTTCTCCTCGATCTTCTTGGAGATCTATTCAATGTAACTCTTTTTGCAGTGTGTTTGTCGATATCCGATGAATTGTCAGTTTATGATCAAGTTTATCTATGAGAAATATTTGAATCTCCTCTAAATTCTTTTATGTATGATTGGTTATCTTTGCAAGTCTCTTCAAATTATCAGTTTGGTTTGGCCTACTAGATTGATCGTTCTTGCAATGGGAGATGTGCTTAGCTTTGGGTTCAATCTTGCAGTGTCCTTTCCCAATGACAGTAGGGGAAGCAAGGCACGTATTGTATTGTTTCCATCAAGGATATAAAGATGGGGTTTATATCATATTGCTTGAGTTTATCCCTCTACATCATGTCATCTTGCCTAATGCGTTACTCTGTTTTTATGAACTTAATACTCTAGATGCATGCTGGATAGCATTCGATGTGTGGAGTAATAGTAGTAGATGAAGAATCGTTTCGATCTACTTGTCGCGGACGTGATGCCTATATACATGATCATGCCTAGATATTCTGATAACTATGCACTTTTCTATCAATTGCTCGACAGTAATTTGTTCACCCACCGTAATACTTATGCTATCTTGAGAGAAGCAACTAGTGAAACCTATGGCCCCTGGGTCTATCTTCCATCAAATAAGTTTCCAATCTACTTTATTTTTCAATCTTTACTTTCCAATCTATGTCATAAAAATACCAAAAATATTTATCTTATCTTATTATCTCTATCAGATCTCACTTTCGCAAGTGGCCGTGAAGGGATTGACAACCCCTTTATCGCGTTGGTTGCGAGGTTCTTGTTTGTTTGTGTAGGTACGAGGGACTTGCGTGGAGCCTCCTACTGGATTGATACCTTGGTTCTCAAAAACTGAGGGAAATACTTATGATACTTTTCTGCATCACCCTTTCCTCTTAAAGGGAAAACCAACGCAGTGCTCAAGAGGTAGCAGAAGACTGTAAATTGTTTTGTTTCTGTGGTATAATCTTTCCATGAAGGAAAGATGCACACAAATTTCCTGACAACTATGTAAGCTTCGTCTTCTAAACTGGGAAGAAATGCAGCAAGGGTCCTATTTGCTGCAATTGGGGCTCTATCTAGTTCGAAAAGGGATTTGGCAACTGGATTTGGTGTACTCTTTGCTGGAATGGGGGTTGTGCGTCATAGAGCTGGTGCTATGTCAACTGGCATCATCATACTGCTTGCTGCAGTTGGGGTTTGCTGAGTTGGGGCATCAGAAATGACTAGTGTAGTAGGGCTAGAGTCTGCTAGAGTTGGGGGTGTTTTGTGGGTCAGGTGATATTGCAACTACACCTAATGGGCTATTTGATTTATCAGGTGTCACTACCTTTTCCAAATACTTTGCTTGTGCTCCTCCGCAATCAGCAATCACCCTCTTCCTTTTGAACGTCTGATACACAAGAACAACATTTGAATGGATAAATGTGGTATGATGACAGATGGAATATGTACTAAAAATGGATAGGCAGGGCGTATTCACATACACGATGTGTAAACTAAGCTAATGGCATTGCAACAAAGTAAAAGAAATGCAAAGCATCAGTTGCAAGATATGTGAGACCAATATAACGTTGGAAGTTAGAGCAAGCACCTTGATGGGTGAATAAGATAGGGCATCTACCTCTAACTCCTCCACTAGGGAGCTACATTGACTTAGGTCTCCCTCTAGCTCAGAATCATTGTTAGAATCATATTCTAAGCATGAATCTGTAGGTGGAGAGAGTTTGCATTACATTGCATCCAGACTTGATTTGAGTCCCTTAATGCCAAGTTTGACAGCCATGGCATTGTTCTGCCTTATTCTTTTCATGCGCTCAAGCTCATAATCACTATGATGCTGTTCAGAATCTGAGATTCATGAAAACATAAAAAATAGTCATATTATCTATGGAATGCATTGCGGATTCAACTCGAAGAGTGTTTCCCTATAAACCCCTGCATATGCAAAGTTCATCCCCCAACCATGCTGACCAGACCACACACAGAAATACAAACCCCTTATGTCCCTATAACAGGTAGACACACATTTCAAAACTGAAGTAGGAACATTAGAATCATATCAAATTCGTATTTGAACAAATTGGCATAATGTTTAGCTTCAAGAGTGGAGTGTTGGTAGTGCGACACAAAGCAAGTAGGCAGATTGTACTCCATGTAAAAGATCGTAACCTATATAAAAGCTGGAAATGACACTTTCTTTCTATATAATGCAATGTTCGTTGCCCACACATGATGGAAGAGATCACACAGACAAATACTATTCACTCATGTCTATGGTTCTAGTATTTTGAAGCAGGGTGGTCCACCCTAAAAGAATATTGACAAAAAATATGACAAGGCAAGCATAGATGTAGTGAAGCAATCATTTACTTGTGAGCTTACTAGGACAAGTATGCAGAATTGTAACTGCAGTAAGAGACCATCCAAAATCTGAATCAAGAAGTTTGTCTAGCACTTATTGTTTGCAACTAATCGACTAAATAATTGGATATCATATCGAATGAGTAAGAAAGACAAGTAAAATTGTCAACAAACCTGGCCTGCAGTAGTAATCTGGGTCAATGTCACTACAACCAACAATCCAAAATGACTAGTGTCTGTTCCTAGGGCCAGAATTTTGAAACCCTGTGAACTTTACAGGTACTAAAGATTACTGAAATACATCTTAACCATTAAGTGTAGGTAGCACTCAGCATACAATAAACCCTAATGATAGTCCTGCCTAATGAGTAATGAATCAATTAGAAAATGGGTGATGATGAGTGGCTGCTCAGCATTGAGGACGTATCTCAGGATAAATCAGGTTGGCTTAGTGGGTGCTGCACGCCTGAGCCCTAAACGAACTGGGAAGGTAGGCACGGCGGCGCGCCCGGGCAACGGTGACACTGTTGGGTGAGCGGCTCCTGACCTCCTGTTAGTCCCGCGTATCCTCCTAGAGTCATGTCATCCGGGGACGGAAAGTCACCGACGAGGCAGGCGGCTCTGGGCGAGTAGAGATCGGAATCATGCAGTAGAACAGAGGGGAATCAGGGCCTGGGATGACCCAAAATCCCAGGGTGGGTCACAACCCACCGTGGGCACCCTGTAGAGATACACACCCGAGCGGCGAACATGCATTTTCAAAACTAAATTAGGAACATTTAGCTGACCAATTAAACGACTCTATTTTAATAATATCATATTCGTATTTAAACAACTAAGCTTGTTTAGCTTGATGGGTGGAGCAGTGCTATTATGACACGAAGCACGTATTCTGATTGTATAGTGATCATAAAAGGGGGGAATCCTAAGCGTTTTTTTAGCAAAAGAGGGGCCCCCCGATTTCTATTAAAGAAACCACCATAGAACCAACATGATCAATTAAACCCTAAGCATGATCAATTAAACCGTATTATGACTGTGCCATGGCAGATTTAAAGCTGCAAACCAGAGAAATGATATTTAGCATCCATTGTTTGCTTCAAACTAAGAACTAAATTCTAAGAGCTGAAAAGAAAGTAGAGTAACCAAGTTACGATCTATTTTCTAGTTGCAATCAAAAAGTTGAGGAGATATGAAGTACCACCTCTCTTGCGGCGCCGTGTAGGCATCGGGGGTGCGATGGCAATCGGTGGCGTTGAAGCAGATCTGTGACGGTAGACGGGTGCATCGGGGGATAAGTCCCATTGCGGTGGAAGAGAAGGTTGTGTGAGCGGCTCTAGCATAGAGGACGACGGCGCTGATGAAGCGAGAGGAAGTGATGCAAGGCTCTTGGTCCGTCGTTGTGGATGAGAAATGTCCATCTCTAGCAGTGGACGACGCGGTCTGGGTAGGCGTGCTAGCATGGTGGAGGACGGTGGCGATGGATGGGGTGGAGGACAGCAACGATGGATGGGGTGGCGGACAGAGGAGGCTGGTGTGGGGATTGTGTTCTAGCGTGGACTGTGTATGAATGGGAAAATGGAAGGAGAGGTACGGGGAACCATGTTTTTGGGATGGGTCTATCTGAAATATGGGAAAGTTACGAACTTAGCCCCGTTTAAAATTTCGACGTCTCGTCGGTTGGGGATAGGACGGTAATCTCGCATCTCGCCAATATTTCCCAGAGCGATTTCGGGTGAGGAGAGGGTGTTTTCATGCCCATGGTTGGCACCCACCATGTATGAACAAGGCTGACAGGTAGGGCGGTTGTGTCACATCTGAGTGAAGTTACAAACCTGCCCCTATTCAAAATATTTGCCTACATTGATTTCGGCTGAGTCGAGTTTGTTTTGCGGCCCATCGTGTATGAATGGGGAAATGGAGGGAGAAACAGAGGTCTTTCGGACGATCTTGAATCAAATGTGTTTTGTTGCCCATGTTTGGCGCCCACCGTGTCGGAATGGGCTGAGAGGTGGTCATGTCACGTCTTTGAAGTTACTAACCTACCCCTATTAAGAGTAGTGGAAATCGGGCCGATGGATTGTCCGTGTAATGGGTAGACAATAATTTCCATCTCCCAAACACTTGGCTTCGGGTAGCCAACGTGGGAGTGGACATTTTGCCGCTTCTTTCGAATTTTGGGAAAATAAGCATCCACGTTTACACTGGCAACTAAATCCGAATCCATTTTGTATTCCTATACGAATCTTTATAAATCATTCTATGTGTTTTAATATATCTTCAAAAACATGACAAAGATGTATTCGACTGTCATATATGAGTATGATTTACAAATGATGATACTCAAATTCAGAAGCTAGAATCCAGTTTAAGGTGAATTCGAATATTTGGAACACTTTATGTCCAACTCAAATGTCACATGCAGCATAATGTGTACTCCCATTTAGATATGTACACAAGCGATGTATCAAGATTCACATACCAAGTCAATCAACCAAGAATGTGCCATCTGATCACAGATCATACGACCTAGATGCTCGTATCACCGTAGCGACTAATTCAGCTATGGGGAGCACCTAATATGAGCAACGGGGAGCCGTTGGATCCAAGATGCGGCGGCACACATGGGGCCTGAATGTTTTATTTGCAAAAAAACCTTTGGGGAGTTTGGAAATTGCGCATAATTACAAAGACTACTCCCAAGCCATTGGATCTCACTTCCAACGATGTAAAAACTCGTATCACCATAGAATCTAAGCTGCGGGGTGGATGTGTTATTCTATGCCGCTGTCATTTTTGTTCGTAAACTTGCAAAATACGTGTAACTCGTGCCATTACTTGTCTAACCAAGCAAAGTGTTTGTTCAAAAAAACATCCTACACAGAAATATCGGAACAACACACAGGGGTCCCACTTGTCATTAATCAAATTTGAACCTAAAACTAACAAATTTGAAAGACGAGATTTGAACTGGCAACCTGGACTACAAAGCGTAGGTCGATAGCCTGACACAACAACGGTTGTTGGCTTTGTCCCATAACTTGATTTTATACAGTATTACGTTGAGTAGAGTAGAGGGAGTGCCTCGTCAACACATGCATGACCGTTGACTCACTTACTGGTGGGTCCCAGGTCTGCGATCGCTCTCTCCTCTCCATCGTCTAACCTTTAGATGCACGGGCACACACGAAGAGCGGCTCTAGCTTGCCGTGGTGTTGGTGTTATTATAACTAAGAAAAGTTTGGAAAATAGAAGAATCGCCTAGAACAAGAGATGTTGTGGCTGGTTGAGACGGAGCTAACCACACCTATCCTCCATGCCATGTTAGAATGCTGAAGCTGTGTGGCTAGTGGGGTGTTTTCGACCGACTGGCTAGGTCCCGAGGTCGAACCATAGGTACTACGTCTGATACAGTATATTTTTACATGCATATTTCTCCTCGGTGTCGAGACGTGGCACACCCTACCGCACGGTTTCGGGGTCCTCTCGGGTGGTGCACACATATATTCTTCCTTGCCGAGACGTGGGACACCCTACCGCACATTTTCTACGTCCTCCTCGGTCATAGCACCGAAGCAAGTAAATGAGTCGTCAAATCACGAAAGACCACCTTTCCTGCCGAGTACATGAGTGAAGCACGGTGGCTAGCTAGTTGGGCTAGTGCGACCGATTAGCTAGGCCGCTGCCACATTTGTTTTTTCACCCCTTTTTTTCTCTCCTTGCCGGCAGGTAAATTTAAATATCCACCACGGCGTTGCTCTGGTGTTTGGGTGCGACAGGATTTTTAATTTTTTGGTTGACGGGAGCAGGTGCGGCAGGATTTTTAATTTTTTGATTGATGGGAGAATGCGTGGCAGCAATTAGTCATGATGACTCTGCCTGTAAAACCCACTACTCCCTGATGTGACAAGTCATCGACTGGTGTTCACACTCGAGGCGTCGACATCGTTGTTGCAGAAAGCGGGAGATACGATAGGCCATCAGGGGAGCCGGCTGGAGCGCGAGCGGGCTGATCGAGACGAGGTCCAGGATCGCCGCAACCACTTGGTGGACCAAGTTGCCACGCACATGTTGCGGTTGCGCGATGCCTACCGTCGTGCCAGCGCGACCATGCCAGCCGTCGGTCTAAACCCGTTCGACCACGCTGTCAACTTCAACGAGCTACGGCTTCCTGACCTGGTCTCCTTCTTCACCTATATCTTCGAGGAGTTGAGCCATCTCTGCACGATGGTGGGGGCGGAGCTGAACAAGGAGGGGTTGCGGGCTGCCGTCACCGTTGCCGGGCGAATCCTCTCAGGGCTAGGTCACCGGAATCCACTCGTGCCATTGGATGCCGTCTTTGACGAGCTGGCTCCCGTCGACCGGGAGCGGGTTCTCTGGGCGGTTGCACCCTACATAACCAACATCGTGCGCCTCGAGAAGCAGAGGGACTTTGGTGGTGTGTAAGCACCCTTTGCATGGGCATGTCCATGTCTCGGTGCAACATGACCGTTGGATCAAACTCAGACTGTGCAGATCAGTCACTGTAGCACAAAGCGTGTGGGTGTGTTTGGTTGCATTCCCATCTCAATATAGTTGTTCCCTCTTCGTGTATTTGTGTTAACCTACTAGTGTGAACTCATGCACCCTTCATGCACTCTACCAAACACCCAAAATTGGGTCGAGAAGGGAACTTTTGCTCCCATCCCGTGCACCCTTCATACACCCTGCCTAACACTAATTCGTGTTTCATATGGTTCATGTTTCATGGAGTACTGTAGCACCGTACTCTCCGTGCGTTGTAGACCTAGTTCTGTTAACATTGATCTCACCATTCATTCTTGACCGGACAGTCGAAAAAGCAGTACTATGTTACTACATTACTGTTAATATACTTGACATGCTCACAACATCATTTATCGTCATATCTTACTACACTAGAAACAGGAATATGTAGTACTGACGTATGAACCAATGCACATGCCTAGTAGTAGGAGCACTGAGTATGTTCAAGTGGCTGCCTTGTTTCGCACTCCTCCGTCGTGAGAGTGGAAACGCTTGCTGTAATCATTTTTCTACAGAAAAACAGTGGACACGCTCTACCGTGCGGATCCTCCTCCATGATCGTCGGGAACCTTGCTACTCACTTTCGCCGACGTGTGGGACAGCCAGCATCGGGGTCCACCAGCCATGCTGTTGGATTACGGGTTCCGCAAACCCTTGAAAGGTTCGAACTCTGTGGTGCGTGCAGAGATCTCAACCTGCCCAGCCTGCCTACTCGCGATCCTCCTAAGCCTAGCGCGACAAGCTCGAAGAGACAAAGAGACACAATAGTTTATCTTGGTTCGATCCACCTTGCGGTGTAATACCCTACTCCAGCGTTTTGGTGGATTGCCTCGAGGGGCTGAGGATGAACTAGTACAGTGGATGAACTAGCCTTAGGAGGTGAGGTGTTCTTGAGCTCAAGAGAGCTGGTGAGGTGGTCGAATGAGAATGGATCTGATCCCCCTCTATGGTGGTGGCTAAGTCCTATTTATAGTGGCCTTGGTCCTCTTCCCAAATGTTAGCGGGAAGGGATCCCACAATGGCCGAATTTGAAAGGGGACAAGTAGTATAGCTTATCCTGACAAAAGTGGTATTCTCCTGCGAAAAGCCCCTGGTCGTGACGCTACGGTGGGCTCGGTGATGACCTCCTCCTACCGTCCTGGTGGTCTTGGTCAAGTTGCACCAGAATGGAAACCTTTGGCTGCTTCTTCGGGACTCTGCGCCTATGGCTTGCCTCCCTTGTACCAAAGAGGAAACTGGCGCTCTGTGCCCGCTGGCGCCTGCCTGGCGACAGCCTGGCCTTGGTCGTCATGGCTCACATCAGCTGAGCCTCCTGAGGTGCACCTTGCATAGAACTCTCCGCCCCTCGGGAGCCAGCCTAAAGAGGATGATCCCCTCGGGGGTCTTGGCGTCCCCCGCCTCGCGAGGCTTGGACCCTGGCAAGGGTCTTGAGCTATTGATGTCGAAGCTGGACCGTACCAAGCCGTCGATGGAGCCACGCGGTGGGCTGCAGGCAGGAAAGTCTGGATACCCCCATATCCAGAACGCCGACGGTAGCCCTCGGGCCCAAGGCGCACTCGGACTTGGCTTCCAGGCGAATCCAAAGGGCAAGTGCAGAGCACCGCATGCCCTAACCGCCTGCGGTCTTGATGACGCGTGGCGATTGATGGGACGTGGGCGTCTCCACTTCCCCAAGCTGCCTCGGCAACTGTTTCCGTCTGACAAAAGGGTTGCCATCTGCTGGTGGGCTTTCATTGCCTCCCTTTCGTCTTGCTCCAGATCCCCTTCTCCCAACACCAGAAGAACTCACTAGATCTGCAGATTCTCTCCTCCAATCTTCCTCCCAATGGCTGCTGAGAAGTCCAAGGCTTCAACCCCAGCTGCAGCCTCGCTTGGTACGAGCCGGTGCTGACCGCGCCCTCCCTTACCGAGGAGAAGCTCTAGATCGCGCTTCTCCTGACGGCAAGCGAGGTCAACAAGTGGAAGGAGACTGTGCTCCGGGTCACCACTGCTATGCCGGAACCCGCGAACAACACCTTCTACCCCTTCTTCCTACATAGTGCTTATTCAGGGATGGTGCCCCCGTTCTCCCGCTTATTCTATGTCGTTCTTCACCACTACGGCCTCCATGCACTTCATATTCACCCCAATTGCATCCTCCTCCTGTCCATCTTCGCCTTCTACTGTGAGGCGTTCGTGGGGGTGATGCCCTCCGTCTCCATGCTCTGCCACTTCTTCTTCCTTCGCATGGGTGGCGACCGACCCACTGGGTGCGTCGGCTTCATTGCAGCCCGGGGTGGTAACACGATCTCCCGCACCGGGAAGAAGGTGGAGGATGCCTTAAAGAGGTGGGTCCTAATGGACGCCAAGTGCTCGCAGGACCTGCTGGAGCTGTCGACCGAGCTCCCCTCCTCTGAGAAGGGGTGTCTTTCTGAGAAAATCACCAACCCTTCCCTGAAGCCGTTGCTGAAGAAGATGGAGGAGGACCTGAAGAGCGAGAAGCTGACGGGGGCCATGATCGTCAAGGATTTCTTGATGCAACTCCTAGCGCCGCTCCAAGATCGCTCCCGCCCCTTGTGGAAGCTTGGGGGCGCCGACGACAAGATTCGCATGCGCCAGGGCGCCCTTCCTGAGGAGGAGTTGAGCAAAGTGTCTCTTTATTTGACTGGGAAGGATCCGAGTGGCCCTCCGGAGGAATGGCTCCCGCTGTACCGTCGAGTTAATGGGGAGGAGGTTGCTACTGCCATGCCAGTCTTTGACGAGTTCGGGCCCGTGCAGACGGGGCCTCCCACGCCGCCTACCTCCTTGGTGGATCTGTCCTCCGGCGACCATTCCTCCGATGCTACCATAGATGTGGGCGAGGGGGAATCCTCTGCCCCGAGGCAGAGGGAGCTCCTCTGCGACTTCCTTGACGATGATGATGATGATGCGCCTCCGGTGGTGGAGCTGGCTCGCCCCTCCGGGGTCACCACGAGATCCGGGGTGGCCTCCTCAAAGCAGCCCAAGTGGTCGGCCGTGAAGAAAGGAGGCCATGGAAGCCGAGGATCGGTGTCGCACGATGGAGGATGAACCGAAGGCTCTTCAGGATCAACAAGCCGCCCAGGCCGGCCAGCTCCAGGAGCGTGAGGAAAAGCTGAAGGACTAGGAGGCTGCCATTGCCGATCGAGATGCCGAGGTGAAGAAGGTAACCTTGGAGCAGGCTGCAGAGTGTGACCGCCTGACGAAGCTGAAGGGGGAGGCGGAGGCGGCCCAGGCGGCCCTTGCTGAGGCCAAGGAAGCGGCCACCATGGAGCGCAGCACCCTTGCCTCCCTCGAGGCGAGGTTCCACAAGGCTCAGCGGTCACTCTTTGTGGACGATCTGTTGAAGAAGGCGGCCGTGACGTCCCCGACGGAGAGCCCTGCCGCTCTGCTCCGTAAGGTCGTGGCAGTGCTCAAGGACACCATCGACGAATTTGGCTCTTTGGTGGAAGGTGAGGCTCGCTTACTTTCTTCCTTGGCCCTTACGTGCGTCTTCAGCCATCTCTATCTCTGGGACGCTAGCTTCGACTTCTCCACCTTCCTCGATCCCGTGGACTCGGACTCCCACAGCGCTACTGCTACCGCCGTGAAGAGCTCCGTGGACGCCCTGCTAAGCAAGTTCCTTGTCTTTGGTCCTCCGGCTGGGGCCGAGGGGGCGGGCGACGCGCTTGGCGACGGGGCTCTGCTGGCGGGTGATGGCGGTACCCAGGGCTGAAGAGGTGGCTTGGTGACGCTGCTCCTTCCTATTTGTCCTGTATCATGTAGCATGCATCGTGGAGGCGTTTAAAACTGATTGTTTGGAACAATATGTTTTAAAATAATTAGATTCTGGTTCCCCGGCTTCTTCCATTTTCTTTATTGTTCTGCGCCGGCAGAGCCCAGCCCCACGCATACCTCAGCTGCCGTTGGGTCGTCCGGATCGCCAGGACGAGCCCAAGGGGCGAGGGGCTACGTGACTGCTACGTCTTGAGCTTGCGTTAGTTTTCCTTGAAGAGGAAAGGGTGATGCAGCAATAGTAGCATAAGTATTTCCCTCTGTTTTTGAGAACCAAGGTATCAATCCAGTAGGAGGCTCCTCAAAAGTCCCACGCACCTACACAAACAAACAAGAACTCGCACCAACGCAATAAAGGGGTTGTGAATCCCTTCATGACCACTTCCGAAAGTGAGATCTGACAGAGATAATATGATAAGATAAATATATTTTTGGTATTTTATAATATAGATAGGAAAAGTAAAGATGCAAATAAAAGTAGATTGAAAGCTTATATGATAAAAGATAGACTCGGGGGTCATAGGTTTCACTAGTGGCTTCTCTCAAGATAGCATAAGTATTATGAGATTATCTAGGCATGATCATGTATATAGGCATCACGTCTGTGACAAGTAGACCGACTCCTGCCTGCATCTACTACTATTACTCCATACATCGACCGCTATCCAGCATGAATCTAGAGTATTAAGTTCATAAAGAACGGAGTAACGCATTAAGAAAGATGACATGATGTAGAGGGATAAACTCATGCAATATGATATAAACCCCATCTTTTTATCCTCGATGGAAACAATACAATATGTGCCTTGCCGCCCCTGCTGTCATTGGGAAAGGACACCGCAAGATTGAACCCAAAGCTAAGCACTTCTCTATTGCAAGAAAGATCAATCTAGTAGCACAAACCAAACTGATAATTCGAAGAGACTTGCGAAGATAACTTAATCACACATAAAAGAATTCAGAGGAGATTCAAATATTTCTCATAGATAAACTTGATTATAAACCCACAGTTCATCGTATATCGACAAACACACCACAAAAAGAGTTACATCTAATAGATCTACAAGAAGGTCAAGGAGAACATGGTATTGAGATCCAAAAAGAGAGAAGAATCCATCTAGCTAATAACTAGGGACCCGAAGGTCTGTGGTAAACTACTCACAACTCATCGGAGAGGCTATGGTTTTGATGTAGAAGCCCTCCATGGTCGATTCCCCCTCTGGAGGAGCACCGACGAAGGCTCCAAGATGGGATCTCGCGGATACAGAAGTTTATAGTGGTGGAAATAGTTTTTCGTGGTCGCCTTTGATGTTCTCGGGGTGCGTGGGTATATATAGGAGGAAGAAGTAGGTCGGTGGACGCCCGAGGGGCCCACGAGATAGGGGGCACCCAGTAGGGGGGCGCCCTCCACCCTCGTGGCTGCCTTGACTGCTTCTTGACTTGCACTCCAAGTCCTCTGGATCACGTTCGTTCCAAAAATCACGCTCCCGAAGGTTTCATTCCGTTTAGACTCCATTTTATATTCCTTTTCTTCGAAATACTGAAATAGGCAAAAAAACAGCAATACGGGTTGGGCCTCCGGTTAGTAGGTTAGTCCCAAAAATGATATAAATGTGTAAAGTAAAGCCCATAAACATCCAAAACGAGTAATATAATAGCATGGAACAATCAAAAATTATAGATACGTTGGAGACGTATCAAGCATCCCCAAGCTTAATTCTTGCTTGTCCTCGAGTAGGTAAATGATAAGAATAGAATTTTTGATGTGGAATGCTACCTAGCATAATTCTCAATGTAATTTTCCTTATTGTGGCATGAATGTTCAGATCCAAATGATTCAAAATAAAAGTTCATATTGACATAATAAATAGTAATACTTCAAGCATACTAATCAAAGAAATCATGTCTTCTCAAAATAACATGGCTAAAGAAAGTTCATCCCTACAAAATCATATAATTAGGCTATGCTTCATTTTCATCACACAAAAATGCTCCCATCTTATACACCCCCGATGACAAGCCAAGCAATTGTTTCGTACGTAAATAATCTCAAACTTTTTCAACTTTCACGCAATACATTAGCGTGAGCCATGGATATAGCACTATGGGTGGAATAGAATATGATGATGGGGATTGTGTGGAGAAGACAAAAAAGGAGAAAGTCTCACATTGACGAGGATAATGAACGGGCTATGGAGATGCCCATCAATTGATGTCAACATGAGGAGTAGTGATTGCCATGCAACAGATGCACTAGAGCTATAAATGTATGAAAGCTCAACAAAATAAACTAAGTGGGTGTGCATCCAACTTGCTTGCTCACGAAGACCTAGGGCATTTTGAGGAAGCCCATCGAAGGAATATACAAGCCAAGTTCTATAATGAAAAATTCCCACTAGTATATGAAAGTGACAACATATGAGACTTGCTACATGAAGAACATGGTGCTACTTTGAAGCACAAGTGCGGAAAAAGAGATAGTAACATTGCCCCCTTTTTATTTATTTATTTCTTTTTTTTCTTTGGGCTTTTTTTGGCCTTTCATTTTTTTTCTTTTTTTTCTTTGGACTTTTTTGGCATTTCCTTTTTTTATTTGGGGACAATGCTCTAATAATGATGATCATCACACTTTAATTTATTTACAACACATGAATTACAACTCAAAACTAGAACAAGATATGACTCTATATGAATGCCTCCGGCGGTGTACCGGTATGGGAAATGAATCAAGAGTGACATGTATGAAAAATTATGCATGGTGTCTTTGCCACAAATACGATGTCAACTACATGATCATGCAAGGAAAAATGACAATAATGATGCGTGTCATGATGATAAACAGAATGGTGGAAAGTTGCATGGCAATATATCTTGGAATGGCTATGGAAATGCCATAATAGGTAGGTATGGTGGTAGTTTTGAGGAAGATATAAGGAGGTTTATGTGTGATAGAGCGTATCATATCACAGGGTTTGGATGCACCGGCGAAGTTTGCACCAACTCTCAAGGTGAGAAAGGGCGATGCACGGAACCGAAGAGGCTAGCAATGATGGAAGGGTGAGAGTGCATATAATCCATGGACTCAACATTAGTCAAAATACCTCATATACTCATTGCAAAATCTACAAGTCATCAAAAACCAAGCACTATGCGCATGCTCCTAGGGGGATAGATTGGTAGGAGAAGACCATCGCTCGTCCCCGACCGCCACTCATAAGGATGCACAATCTAAGAACACCTCATGTTTCAAATTTGTTACACAACTTTAACCATACGTGCATGCTACGGGACTTGCTAACTTCAACACAAGAATTCTTTAAATTCATAATCACCCAACTAGCATGACTCTAATATCACTACCTCCATATCTCAAAACAATTATCAAGTATCAAATTGATCATAGTATCCAATTCACTTCCTATGATAGTTTTTATTATACCCAACTTGGATGTGCACCATTCTAGGACCAATTTTATAACCATAGCAAATACCATGCTGTTCTAAGATACTCTCCAAATAATACAAGTGAATCATGAGATACTAAAAATTTCTAAAAATTTAGCCACCGTCGTGCTCTAAAAGATATAAGTGAAGCACTAGAGCAAAAACTATCTAGCTCAAAAGATATAAGTGAAGCAGATAGAGTATTCTAATAAATTCCAATCAAGTGGGTTTCTACCAAAATGTGTGTACATAAAGGATGATTAAACTAAAAAGCAAATACTAATATCATACAAGACGCTCCAAGCAAAACACATATCATGTGGCGAATAAAAAAAATCTCCAAGTAAAGTTCCCGATAAACGAAGACGAAAGAGGGGATGCCTTCCGGGGGCATCCCCAAGCTTAGGATTTTGTCTATTCTTGAATATATTGGGGTGCCTTGGGCATCCCCAAGCTTAGGCTTTTGCCACTCATTATTCCATAGTCCATCAAATCTTTACCCAAAACTTGAAAACTTCACAACACAAAACTCAACAGGAAATCTCATAAACTCCGTTAGTGAAAGAAAGAAAAACCACCACATAAGGTACTGTAATGAACTCATTATTTATTTATGTTGGTGTTAAACCTACTATATTTCAAGTTCTCTATTGTTCATACCACTTAATACTAGCCATATATGCACCAAAATAAGCAAACAACACACGAAAAACAGAATATGTCAAAAACAGAACAGTCTGTATCAATCTTTAACTCTAGAATACTTATAGAACTCTAAAAATCCTACAAAAATAGGAAGTCCTGGGAAATTTGTATATTGATCTACAGCAAAAAGAATCAATGCAAATTCACGTTTCTGTGAATTAACAAAATTATTTTCGTGCGCACAAAGTTTCTGTTTTTCAGCAGAATCAAATTAACTATCACCATAGGTTATCCTATAGGTTCTACTTGGCACAAACACTAATTAAAACATGAAAACACATCTAAACATAAGGTAGAAGAAAAACTTATTACTAAACAGAAACAAAAAAAACACAAATAAAATTGGATTGCCTCCCAACTAGCGCTATCGTTTAACGCCCCTAGCTAGGCATAAAAGCGAGGATAGATCTAAGTAGTGCCATCTTTGGCACTCAATTCATAAGTAGCTCGCATGATAGATTCATAAGGTAATTTAACTTTATTTCTTGGAAAGTGCTCCATGCCTTTCCTTAATGGAAATTGGAATATAATATTCCCTTCCTTCATATCAATAATCGCACCAATCGTTCTAAGGAAAGGTCTACCAAGAATAATAGGGCAAGAAAGATTGCAATCTATATCAAGAACGATAAAATCTACGGGCACCAAATTTCTATTTGCAACAATGAGAACATCATTGATCCTTCCCATTGGTTTTTGAATGGTGGAATCCACACGGTGCAAATTTAAAGAGCAATCATCAAGATCATGGAAACCTCGAATATCACATAAAGTTTTCGGAATCGTGGAAATACTAGCACTCAAATCACATAAAGCATAACACTCATGATCTTTAATTTTAATCTTTGTAGTAGGTTCCCACTCATCATTAAGTTTTCTAGGTATATAAACTTCCAAATTAAGTTTTTCATCAAAAGATTGCATCAATGCATCAACAATATGTTTGGTAAAAGCTTTATTTTGACTATAAACATGACGAGAATTCACAACGGATTGCAACAAGGAAATACAACTTTCTAAAGGACAATTATCATAATTAAATTCCTTGAAATCCAAGATAGTGGGTCCAATGCTATTTAAAGTCTTGACCTTTCCAATCCCACTTTTACCAAATTTAGCATCAAGATCTAAAAACTCTGAATCATTGGGACACCTTTTAACTAAAGTTGACTCATCTCCCATCATTATTAAGATTCATATTGCAAAACAAAGATCTAATAGGGGACACATCAATAACTTTAAGATCTTCATCATTATTTTCACCTAACTTTTCTGGTTTGGCAGCCATCTTATTGACTAAGGTAGCTTGCTTATCAGAAATTTGGGCTATAGAATTTTCAAGCCGAGTAATTTGGGAGTTCAAACCATATAATTCCTTAGACATATCATCAAGCTCTTTGTTCATAAACCCCAAAATTGTTTTTTGTTCCTTAAGATCTTTTCTGAAGAAATTATTATGCTCAAATTGTAAAGTCATAAAACTTCTAACGTTTGATTCAATCTCTTCCAACCTTATAAGATGAAGGTCGGTGTTCTTGGGAAAAACCATAGGGGCAAGCAGGCACACAAAAGGCAAGCGAAAGAGAGAGAAGATTGGGAAAGAGAAGGTTAATAAAACGGCAAGGGTGAAGTGGGGGAAAGGAAAACGAGAGGCAAATGGAAAATAATGTAAATGCGAGGGAGATGAGTTTGTGATGGGTACTTGGTATGTCTTGACTTGAGCGAAGACCTCCCCGGCAACGACGCCAGAAATTCTCCTTGCTACGTCTTAAGTTTGCGTTGGTTTTCCTTGAAGAGGAAAGGGTGATGCAGCAATAGTAGCGTAAGTATTTCCCTCAGTTTTTGAGAACCAAGGTATCAATCCAGTAGGAGGCTCCTCAAAAGTCCCATGCACCTACACAAACAAACAAGAACTTGCAACCAACGCAAAAGGGGTTGTCAATCCCTTCACGGCCACTTGCGAAAGTGAGATCTGATAGAGATAATATGATAAGATAAATATATTTTTGGTATTTTATAATATAGATAGGAAAAGTAAAGATGCAAATAAAAGTAGATTGAAAGCTTATATGATAAAAGATAGACCCGGGGGCCATAGGTTTCACAAGTGGCTTCTCTCAAGATAGTATAAGTATTACGGTGGGTGAACAAATTACTGTCGAGCAATTGATAGAAAAGCGAATAATTATGAGATTATCTAGGCATGATCATGTATATAGGCATCACGTCCGTGACAAGCAGACCGACTCCTGCCTGCATCTAGAGTATTAAGTTCATAAAGAACGGAGTAACGCATTAAGAAAGATGACATGATGTAGAGGGATAAACTCATGCAATATGATATAAACCCCATCTTTTTATCCTCAATGGCAACAATAAAATATGTGCCTTGCTGCCCCTGCTGTCACTGGGAAAGGACACCGCAATATTGAACCCAAAGCTAAGCACTTCTCCCATTGCAAGAAAGATCAATCTAGTAGGCCAAACCAAACTGATAATTTGAAGAGACTTGCAAAGATAACTTAATCACACATAAAAGAATTCAGAGGAGATTCAAATATTTATCATAGATAAACTTGATCATAAACCCACAATTCATCAGATCTCGACAAACACAACGCAAAAAGAGTTTCATCGAATAGATCCCCAAGAAGGTCAAGGAGAACATGGTATTGAGATCCAAAAAGAGAGAAGAAGCCATCTAGCTAATAACTATGGACCCAAAGGTCTGTGGTAAACTACTCACAACTCATCGGAGAGGCTATGGTGTTGATGTAGAAGCCCTCCATGGTCGATTCCCCCTTCGGCGGAGTGTCGGCGAAAGCTCCAAGATGGGATCTCGCGGATACAGAATATTACGGTGGTGGAAATAGTTTTTCGTGGTCGCCTTTGATGTTCTCGGGGTATGTGGGTATATATAGGAGGAAGAAGTAGGTCAGTGGACGCCCGAGGGGCGCACGAGATAGGTGGGCGCACCCAGTAGGGGGTGACCTAGACCCTCGTGGCCTCCTCGACTGCTTCTTGACTTGCACTCCAAGTCCTGTGGATCACGTTCGTTCCAAAAATCACGCTCCCGAAGGTTTCATTCCGTTTGGACTCCGTTTGATATTCCTTTTCTTCGAAATACTGAAATAGGCAAAAAAAACAGCAATACCGTTTGGGCCTCCGGTTAGTAGGTTAGTCCCAAAAATGATATAAATGTGTAAAGTAAAGCCCATAAACATCCAAAACGGGTAATATAATAGCATGGAACAATCAAAAATTATAGATACGTTGGAGACATATCAGTGACCAGTTAGGCTCCTGAGACGCGAGCTCAGGAGTCTTCCTTGACATGCGAACAACTTAGAAAAAAGTGTGAAGGCAAGCCTTGTCGTTCTGCGTCAGCAGGGCTCGGCCTCTCGCATGCCTCATCCGCCATTGGGTCATCCAGATCACCAGGACAAGACCAAGGGGTTAGGGGCTACGTGGCCAGTTAGGCTCCTGAGACGCGATGCTCAGGAGTCCCCCTTGACGTACGAACGGCTTGAAAAGAGCAAAAGTCAGGCCTTGGCGTTCTGCGTCGGCAGGGACCGACCCCATGCATGCGTCAGCTGTCGTTGGGTTGTCCGGATCACCAGGACGAGACCAAGGGGTTAGGGGATACGTGGCCAGTTAGGCTCCTGAGATGCGATGCTCAGGAGTCCCCGTTAATGTACGAACCGACCATCCTACCTTTCCTCGTCGGGCTTCTTGCTCGGGAGGGGTGCAGGAAGACCAGGCCTGTGGGACCAGGCAAGGTGGGGTACGCCAGGCGTGACTGAGCGTAGCCCCCGTGCCCAGCCCCCTCGCGCTACCCTCTCGAGGGAGAGCTGCGCGGTGAGGCTGGTCACTGAGCCCGGAAGCTCCCTGAGGTTAATGCAACCGCGAGGCCACCCCCAGTTGTTTATCACCAGCGCGGAGCATAGTGCTTCTGCTCTTGCATGGGCATAGCCACTCCTCGGCAGCATTGACGGCCAGTGCGGAGCATGGTGCTTCCACTGGTGTGTGGGAGGCGGCTCCCTCTGAGGAGAGCCCCCGAGGCCTGTACAGCCCTGCCCTGACACGTGCCTTGCACGACAAGGCCGGAGGAGGTGTATATGGGCACCCATGAGCCAGCGCGGGACTCACGAGGCCCTACCTCAAGGCGGGTTGCTCCTGAGCTTGATTGGGAACACCTGAATTAGTCCTGCAAGATGGTTAGGCAGCCTGCGCCGAACGAGTCTCCTGAGGCTATTGCACGAGAAGGCCAGACACCAACGACCCCAGAAGGTGATGTGAACGGGGCCGGCCCGCCAGACGGAGCTCAGCCGTTGGGTTTATCGACGCTGCAGGGACGGACCCGAGCACAGATGCCGTGCCCAGTCTTCCCATGCAAAGATCCTGAAGAAAAACAACCGGCGCATGGTTCCCGTGGCCATGGGGGCACCAGGTCGCGCGCCCTCACTCATCCACCCGCGATTAGCTCATGTGAGAACAAGGCACCAAGTGCCATGGGAAGTGAAGTACACGAGGACTGGCCCGCGAGCTAGAGCTCAGCCACTTGGGTTTAGCAACGCTGCAGGGATGGACCCGAGCATAGACGTCGTGCCAGTCCTTAATCATGAGGCAATCGCGAGACGACTCACAAGGGTGCGAGACGTTCTTGGCGACGAAGCGCCAGTCAGGCAGTTGATAATATTAAGGTAGCTTGCGAAAGATGGTAAACTAGCTCTGATAGATGCAAAAGGGGATACATGCTGCAGGGACAGACCCATACGGCCTGGGGATGATGCAACCCGAGGGGCGCCCCCAAACTGAACAAACTGGAGAGGTGTCACCTGGTACTGTCGCTGAAGAGGTGTTGGGGTAGCGAAAGACATGCGCTGCTGGAGTCGTTCCTCATGAGCCGCCTTGGCCCCGAGCCTCGGAAGACCCAGAGGGCCCGGGAGCCTCCTGGGGGTGCTCCTCCATCTCCGCCAGGGTCGCTTGATGCCTGGCCTCGCGAGCCGCCAGGGCATCCCTTGTGCAGCGTTGGAACACCACAGCTACGCCTGGTAGGCCGAAAGGCATGCAGACGTAGCTGTGGGGTGGACGCTAGCATCGGCAGACACGAGACGGCTAGAAGAGCTGCTGAGATGTAGCCCTGTTGAGCCCTGGGATGTCGATGCAGATGCGGAACTCCTTACCCTCGCTAGGGCAGTGAGCCGCGCCTCGTGATAGACGGCGATAGCCTTGCAGAAGCCTTGCCTCTTGAATCTCCTCGATTGCCTTGCTGATGAACTCCTGAACGCCTGGCGCCTCCCGCCTGACGCCTTCTCTTGGGAAGCATGCACTGAAGCGCGCCTCCACAATGTGCCCGAGCGCCTCCCTCGTGACCCTGGCTAGGTCTGAGGCCCTACAGAGGAGAGCCCCCGAGCCCAGCCTGGGAGGGGCGTCGGGCGCGCCTTCCTATGCGATGTGTCGTGGTATTCTCACGGGGGGTGTAAGACGACATATGCCACAAGGTGGCTTCGTGTGAGGGCAAGACTGCTGCTGATAGGCCCGGGAGCGGGTATGCGGATAGTACGCGATAGTTTACCCAGGTTCGGGGCTCTCCGAAGAGATAACACCCCTACTCCTGCATGTCTGAGTATATCTGGTATATCTGGTACAGAGTTGCTCCTGGAGCTGTATCTGAGATCAGTGCCAGGTGCATCTGATCTCGTATATGCATATGAGCACAAGTGTGTGCTTGGCCGAATGGATATGTGTGTGCGCTAGCTAGCTTGCTTGCTAGCAAGTATGCATGCGTGGAGTGTGTGAGAGTATCCAGGGAGCCATTGTGGCCCTGAGCATGTGTGCACATGTGAGTGTGTGGATGGATGGATGGCTAGCTATATATGGTGGGAGCTAGCTTAGGATGTAAGCTATGTAGGCATGGTAGCTAGCTAGGTAGTGGCATGGTGGGGTGTCACACTTGTCCCTTGGGTCACTTCATAAATAGTGCCCAGGGACAAGTGTCACTGTACATGATGGCTGGGGTGACGCTGTGCTCAGGTACAACCGTCTCGTCGGTGTCTTGTTGGTGTCGGGTCGGGCTGCAGTCGGCAGCCGCTGGTTGGCGCAGTCGGCAGCCGGCTGGTCGGCGCAGTCAGTGGCCGGCAGCCGGCCGGGCAGAGCAGTCGGACGGGGAGCCAACAGGAGCAACCAGGCAGTCAGACTGAGGGGCTTTGCTAGCCCCGATGTCTTGAATTATTTTCTTGCCGTCTTTGGGGTACCCGTCGCCAATTACTCCGATAGTAGCCCCCAAGCCTCCGGGCAACTTGGCAAAGTTGGGTGGAGGTTTTTTGGTGGGTGTTCATGGAAATGATCAAGCAAAAGACAAAGTTAGTCCACGCAGATATATCAAATGATTGTTTTAGCATTGCAAGTTTTATGCGGAGGGTGCCGACTTGGTTTCGTCCGAACCCCTTTCAATCTTTTTCGTGTTCCCTTCGCTTTTTGGCTTGTGCCCTCGCTCATCGGACAGCCGCTCTGCGGTCTGTGGCTGAGAGTGGGCCGCGAAGTGGAGTGTACAATACTCAGACTCTGGGAGCGGATTTAACCGAGCAGATACTCATAAAAGAAACGGTCGGGTCGCCCGAAGCGTTTCTCTTCCCGGACATTTTTCGCGTGGGGTGACCTCCAACTTTTGCTCTCGCTAGGCGGACAGCCGCTCTGCGGTCAGTGGTTGAGGGGTGGGCCTTTGGTACTGCGCACGCTACTAAGCCTTCTGCGAGAAAAAACATCTCAGGCCAAGCGGCCAGCCCCCGGGCCAACTCTGGCTGGCACCGGGGCGAACAGTGGTGCAACTGTAATAAAATGCGGAGATAGCCCCCAAGCATCGTTCGGGGTTATCTGTACTTGCGTGATGCAAAAAATATGCGGGTGAGGATCTCACATTGATTTTCGTGTAATCGCGGTTGTCGAAGACAGCCGGCGCGACTTGGCGCTCGCGGAGCTTGTCGGCACACCCGCTGGGTGTAACCCTCGAGCCTCCGGGTGCTCGAGGAGGGTCCAGCCGGTCGGGCTTGACCAGCCAGGAGGCGAGGAGTCCGACAGCACCCTCTTCTTCTTTTTTCTTTCAGCCGGTTGTCGGTAGCCGGACAAAACTCTTCTTGTTTTTGCTTCTTGCAATCTTCCGTGGGGGCGCGTCAGCGCACCCACTGGGTGTAGCCCCCGAGATTCGGGCCGACTGCTGAGCAGTTGGGCCGGATCTCCTGGCAACTACTTTGTCTTCTTCCTCGCGGGGGCGCATTAGCACACCCGCTGGGTGTAGCCCCCGAGATTCGGGCCAACTTCTGAGCAGTTAGGCCGGATCTCCCGGTAACTACTTTTTCTTCTTCAACCGGCTGGGCAGGCGGACCCCAGTCGGACTCTTTGCAGCCAGCCAGGCAGCTAACGGTCGGACGCACATCTGGCTGTCGGACGTACAGTTTTTTCTTTTTCTTTGTCGGCTGTGGGCAGCCGGACGGCTTTCCACTCGTGGCCGTGTTGATGGAGCAGTCTGCCCGCATCTCTCTCTTTTTCTTCTCTTTTTTTTCTTGCAGCCGGCATTTTTTTTTTCTTCTTGAAGCCGGGCTTGAGCAGCCGGCTCCTCATTTCAGGCTGTCTTGAAGCGAGCAGCCGGCCTGCACATTTTTTTCTTGCAGCCGGCATTTTTTTTCTTCTTGAAGCCGGGCTTGAGCAGCCGGCACGGGTGCGGAGGAGGCGGATGCCGGGCCACGCGGACGGCGCGGTGCAGTTGGCACGGGCACAGAGCGGAGCAGCCGGCCGACCGCGGGATGGCGAAACGACAGGCGGGTAGAGGCAGAGTCGGACGGGGCACGACGACCTGGCAGGCGGCCAGGCGGAGCCGCGCGGGCAGGAGCCGGGCGGGGCAGCGGTCGGCCGAGGGGCCGCGGCTGCCGCCGGCTCGGACGGCGCAGCAGGCGGCGGGAGAAGCCGGCGGGTGGAGCCGCGACGCGGGCCGGGAGTGCAGACGGCGCGGGAGGCCGGGGCCAGGCTGCAGCTGGCTCGGATGGTGCAGCAGGTGGCGGGAGAAGCCGGCGGGCCAGGAGTGCAGACGGCGCGGGACGCCGGGGCCGGCTGCAGCTGGCTCGGACGGCGCAGCAGGCGGCGGGAGAAGCCGGCGGGCCGGGAGTGCAGACGGCGCAGGACGCCGGGGCCGGCTTGCGGGAGGCAGCCTGGCAGGGCCTGGTGGCGGAGCCGTGTGGAGCCGGCCGGAGCGGGCGAAGCCGGGAAGCGGAGGAGTCACGGCGCGGTCGAAGCAAGCGACGGAGAGGAGGGGCCAGGCCGGGCGGCGCTCGGGCATCGGGCGCACAGGAGCGGGCGGAGGCCCTGGCCACCAGCGCTGCTGAGGAGGCAGGGGGGAGCGGCCTGGGCGTCCGGTCCAGCGCGCGCGTGCGGTTCCGCGAGGGGCAGCGCCGAGCGGCCATGGCTGCTTCGGTGGTTGGTGCCTGAACAACGGGGAAGCAAGCGAGGTTCGAGCACCAGTGCGCGAAGGGCGGCCTGGCGTGGTGCTCCGCGCGGGAGACGAGGCATGGCGTGGGGAAGGAGGGCTTGCCGGCCGCTTGCCGGAGATGAGGCAGTGGGGCGCTGGAGCGTGAGTGCGGCAGCAAGGAGCGGAGCAGCGCCAGCAACCGCGGACGATGGAGCGCTGCTGGGCAGTGCATGGCCATTATCTGCCTAGTATAGGCAGAGAGTATGGGAAGTGTACGACATTTGTGATTTATGAAGTGTGTGGCTATGCTTTGACCATTGTTTGACTCGTATCTAGCTAGCTAGCATAGATGATTTATGGAGTAGCAAACGCCTGTTCCGGCCAGAAGCAAGGCGCATCACGGAGGGAAGCAGATGCGAACGATGCATGGATGGACAAGGCCGACCGAATCGAGGCCCCGCGCGCGGCGCGCGTGCGGGCGGACAGCCGACATCGCTGTGGTGGTGACGAAGAGGCTGACGGCGAGGACACGCCACCCCTCGCGGCCGCTCTGGGGGCGGGTCGATGTCGAGCCCCCGAGCGCTACCGGAGAGACGACACGACGCCCAGACAGCGAAACCAGCAGCAGCGCGGTAGCATAGTACCGCCCCACGATGGGCGCCAAATGTCGTGGTATTCTCACGGGGATGTAAGACGACATATGCCACAAGGTGGCTTCGTGTGAGGGCAAGACTGCTGCTGATAGGCCCGGGAGCGGGTATGCGAATAGCACGCGATAGTTTATCCAGATTCGGGGCTCTCAGGAGAGATAACAACCCTACTCCTGCATGTCTGAGTATATCTGATATATCTGGTACAGAGTTGCTCCTGGAGCTGTATCTGAGATCAGTGTTAGGTGCATATGATCTCGTATATGCATATGAGCACAAGTGTGTGCTTGGCCGAATGGATATGTGTGTGTGCTAGCTAGCTTGCTTGCTAGCAAGTATGCATGCGTGGAGTGTGTGAGAGTATCCAGGGAGCCACTGTGGCCCTGAGCATGTGTGCACACGTGAGTGTGTGGATGGATGGATGGCTAGCTATATATGATGGGAGCTAGCTTAGGATGTAAGCTATGTAGGCATGGTAGCTAGCTAGGTAGTGGCATGGTGGGGTGTCACACTTGTCCCCTGGGTCACTTCATAAATAGTGTCCAGGGATAAGTGTCATTGTACATGATGGCTGGGGTGACGCGTGAACAGTGCTCAGGTACAGCCGTCTCGTCGGTGTCTTGTCGATGTTGGGTCGGGCTGCAGTCGACATGCGGCTGGTTGGCGCAGTCGGCAGCCGGCTGGTCGGCGCAGTCAGCGACCGGCAGCTGGCCGGGAAGAGCAGTCGAACGGGGAGCCGGCAGGAGCAGCTGGGCAAGTCGGATTGAGCGGCTTTGCTAGCCCCGATGTCTTGAATTATTGTCTTGCCATCTTCGGGGTACCCGTCATCAATTACTCCGACACGATGGGTGAAGGCGCCCCGTCCGGGGATGCAAGGCTCAGCACGGTGTCCTCGGGCGAGGCTTCCTCGCGAGATCCCTGACCCAGATGCAACTTCTTTGTCTTGGGGTGACCTTAGGAGGTTGGGCACCAGCCTCATCTTCAGGGCCCTCGACTGCTGCAGCTTGGAAGGCCCGCTCAAGGGAGCACACCGCGTCCTTTTCCTGGCATGCGACCGTGATGACGCCGCCGCTTTCTGGCACCTTGAGGGCGTTGTAGCAGTGGTGCGTCGCTGTCGTGAACTTGGCCAGTGCTGGGTACCCTAGGATGGTGTTGTACGACAGGCGAATGTCGGCGACGTCGAAGTCGATGAGCTCGGTGTGGTAGTTGCTGCGTTTGCCGAAGGTGACAGGGAGGCGGACCTGCCCTATCGGGTGCGTGGAACCGTCGGTCACTCCTGAGAATGGCTTGGTTGGTTGAAGCTGGTAGTACGACACTTGGAGTTTGTCGAACGTTTCAACAGATAGGACATTGAGCCCCGCTCCACCATCGATGAGAGTCTTCGTGACAACCACATTGCTGATGACGAGCAAGCAAAGCATGGGGAGCGCGCCGGTAGTGGACGCACACTTGAGATGGTCTGAGGAGCTGAAGGTGATGGCGCATTTGGACCACCTGAGAGGGTGAGTTGCTTCGGGCTTGGGGAGCGCTGCGTTCACCTCGCGTGCAAACTGCTTGAAGATGCGGGGAGAAGCTAGGGCCTGCGAGCCGCTCAGGATGCAGGCAATGGCTCATGGCTCCTGGAAGTCCCCAGCCCCCTCGTCCTGGTGATGGTCCTCGTTCCTTCTTGGTGGTGGAGGAAGTGGATGAAGACCGGCATTGCCCTAAGGTCGCTCCTCATGAGGCTGCTCCCTCCAAGCACCCTCGCGAGGTTGACCCTGCCAACAGTCCTCCCGAGGATGGTCGCGCCACTCCTGGCGATGGTCGCGTTCGTCCCAGCGTCCTCCACCTCAGCCACCTCCGCGGCTGTAGCCTCGGTCGTTGCGTTCGGGGCGTCGACCGAGGCGCCCGTCATGGAGGGCCCTGAGCTCCTGACAGTCATTGATATTGTGGCTATGGACGTTGTGGAAGACGCAGAATGGTCGGCTGCTTTTGGACTACTCGGGGTGGTCGCAGTGGCGCTTCATCTCTGGCTCGGCCGCGAGCATGGCTGGCCCCTTGTGCTTTACATCCTTGGCCTTGGACTTCTTGTCTTTGGGGTCAGCATCGAGGAGCTCGAGGAGGGAGAGGCGCCCCTCCTCATCCCTTGCGCACTTGTTCGCCATATTGAACATTTCCAAGGCTGTGCAGAGGTCCTCATGGATGGCAAGCTCCTCCTTCATCTTGACATCGCGTATGCCATCAGTGAATGCTGAAATGATGGTCACGTCCGACACCTTGGGGATCTTGAGGCGAACATTGTTGAAGCGCTGGATGTACTTCTGCAGGGTCTCTCCTGGCTGTTGCTTGATGCGACGCAGGTCACCCGCGACTAGCGGACGGTCGCGAGTGCCTTGGAAGTTTGCGATGAAGCGGCCGTGAATCTCCTCCCGAGAAGAGACTGATCCCTCGGGGAGGTTCAGGAGCCAAGAACGTGTGCCATCCTTGAGGGCCATCGGGAACCAGTTCGCCATGATCTTCTCGTCGCCGTTGGCTGCCTCGATGCTCAGCTCGTAGAGCTACAGGAACTTGGCGGAGTCGGCGGTGCCATCGTAGCATGGGGGCAAGTCAGGCTTGAACTTGCTCAGCCAGACAACGTTACGGAGCTCTGAGGTGAACGCGTGACATCCTGTTGTGGCCACTCGGGCCCGTCAAGGAGGTGGAACCTGGTCCTGGTGCACGCGTGCTGCCACCTTCTGTGGTGGCACGCAGGCTTTGCATGGGGGCGCAGGAAGCACGCGTGCCTCCCCTTGAGGCCGCTGCACCACCTGGCAGCTCACCTCCTCCCGAGCAGGTGCTGGGCGTGGCTGGTCACGCCGTGGTGCCACACACCTTGGCTCGATGATGACGCCTTGGGCCGGAGGTGGTGGAGGAGCCCCGTGAGCCACGTCGCCCGCGGCACACGGCTACTGAGGCATTGAGCGGTCCGGTGCGGCGGATCCCCCGGCTGCGCTGACGAGCTCAGTGATCCGCTCAAGCCACTCCTCGTAGAAGTCGTCGACCGGGCGAGAGCGAAGGAGCTCCCGCACCATGAGCAGAGCGGCCTGCGCGTTCGCCAGGCCGTGATGCGCGTGGGAGGATGAAGTGGCTGGGGTCAGTGACGGAGTGGCGGGGTGCCCGTCACTGCGCACCGAAGGGTGCAGCGAAGAAGCTTGCTTCTCGTGGCCGGCAGGGCCCGTGGCGCCGTTGGCCACCAGAGGCGGAGCACGAGGAGCACAACCATCGCCCACCGGAGCCGTCTGAGCAACGCGAGCTGCGACTGCGGCTGGCGCTCGACGCGAGCTCGGGGTGCGTCGGCCATGGAGTTGTCGGAGTGATGGTGGATCGATCGACGGAAGAGGAGACCCGACGCACCTGTACCTGGCGCGCCAAATGTCGGATTACGGGTTCCACAAACCCTTGAAAGGTTCAAACTCTGGGGTGCGTGTGGAGATCTCAACATGTCTAGCCTGCCTACTCGCGATCCTCCTAAGCCTAGCGCGACGAGCTCGAAAAGACAAAGAGACACAACAATTTATCCTGGTTCGGGCCACCTTGCGGTGTAATACCCTACTCCAGCATTTTGGTGGATTGCCTCGAGGGGCTGAGGATGAACTAGTATAGTGGATGAACTGGCCACAGGAGGTGAGGTGTTTTTGAGCTCAAGAGAGCCGGTGAGGTGGTTGGGTGAGAATGGATCTGATCCCCCTCTATAGTAGTGGCTAAGTCCTATTTATAGTGGCCTTGGTCCTCTTCCCAAATGTTGGCGGGAAGGGATCCCACAATGGACAGATTTGAAAGGGGATAAGTAGTACATCTTATCCTGACAAAAGTGGTATTCGCCTGCGAAAAGCCCCTGGTCGTGACGTTGTGGTGGGCTCGGTGATGACCTCAATCCTGCCGTCCTGGTGGTCTTGGTCTTGTTGCACCAGAATGGAAACCTTTGGCTGATTCCTCTGGACTCTGCTCCTGTCGCTTGCCTCCCTTGCACCAAAGAGGAAACTGGCGCTCTGCGCCCGCCTGACGCCCGCCTAGCACTCGCCTGGCCTTGGTCGTCATGGCTCACGTCAGCTGAGGCTCGTGAGGTGCACCTTGCATAGAAATCTCTGCCCCTCGAGAGCCAGCCTGAAGAGGCCGATCCCTCGGGGGTCTTGGCGTCGCCCGCCTCACGAGGGTCTTGAGCTGTTGATGTCGAAGTTGGGTCGTACCAGGACCTGTATGGAGCTAGGCGGTGGCCCGCAGGCAGGCAAGTCTAGATACCCCATATCCAGAATGCCGCGCATGCACTAAATTACTCTGTAGTAGAGTGCCCAACTGCATGGTAGACTACGCCGATGGAAGCACCACAGTAATGCCCAATGAGTCGTTAAATCACAAAACCCCCTCCTTTCCAGCAGTAAGTTGGACGGATGAAGCAACCATCATTTCAGTCTTCTCTCTCAGCTTCTTCTCTTGAAGAAAACCCCCACTCGCTTCTCCCTCATGCCGTTCCTCATTTCTTCAAGAAAACCCCGACCTGCTTCTGCCATTGTTCTTCTCTCCCAAAGAAGGAAAGGTGAGTGCATCAATGGTGTTGATTCTGGCCAAGGCCCGGTCTTGCAACCCCGAGACTAATCCTATAACTCCATCTCTGTTCTTCTTTTGGGTTTGTGATTATAGTTTCTTTTCTTTTATTTTTATTTGACAGTTTCTTGATGGACGCTGGGAGCACCGGCCGAAGTTATGTCTATGGCTCTGGCCAAAACCGTCGAGGCTCATGGTACAAAGAAGCGCAAGCACCCCACCGAGACTACCACAGACAAGCTCAAAGCCATCGCCCTGTCCAAGTCCCCTCTTCGGGATCCCTCATTAAGCAAGTCCAGGTAATACCTCTTCTTGACGATCTTTTTCTCGATCTTGATCGTGTTTTTTCATCTAACACGCAGTACTAGTACTAGTATTACAACTTTCTGCGTGATCTTGCATGTGATTTTTGTGTGCCAAATGACGGTTCTAAATTCCTCTTTTGACCAAAACATGCGAGAGGTTGACACTGATTTCTTAGATTACTTTCAACTACTTTATGAACATCAATGCTACCTTTGAAGAGGGTATATTTGCCTTAGTAACTTGTGTTATGGATATTGCAAGTAATCTCTCTGCTCTCATGCCTTTGAAGACATGTTCTAGTGTCTTTGTTCACTCATTTCTGTGCGTATATGTTGTCATATATGGAGTATAATATCAAAAATCATCTTATATTTCTGAACAGAGGTAGTAATAAAATATTTGGTTTCTGTTTGAATTAGAACCAGGTCTGTGGTGGAGATGAAGTTCTCAAATTCATGTCGTGTGAACTGGAAGACCTGAGGATGAGTTCTGCTGCTAAACTATCCAGCTGTTGTGTCCTTGTCGCCATGTGTCCTGAACTAGTGTTTTCCTGTAGCATTGTTGTCAGGCGTGTTCTCGAGGTTGTACTTGACCACAACAATTTCCTGGTTCTGCCTTCGATTACGAAGGGTGTGGTTCTTGTAAAGCTTCCCGACAAATCTGATGCGGCATGTCTTCATCGTCATGTTTATGAGTGGAAAGACCACTCTGTTAGGTTCTCCAAGGTTGATGAGATGGTGATGGTGCAGGTAGACATCTCTCACGAAGTCCATGGCCTAGTCAGTTATGTGGGGTTCATCCCATAGGCCGGTGGCAAGAAATAGTCTGCAAAGTTTAATTAGTGCAACTTTGCTTGTCTGTAGTAAGTACTATTGTTCGGTACTTGATTTGTGCTTGTGAACCCTGTATTGTTTAGTACTGCCGCATTTGGTGTGCGGTGAGTCCTGAGAATAGTCTATGTTAATGTTTGTCCACTCAATTCAGTCTATATATTTTAAAGTATCTAGATCATCTTTTTTGTGAGGACGGTTTATCAATATAGTTACACTCCAATATCTGTATGAATTGCAGGGTTTATTGCACCCACCAAGATTTCCAGTTCCATGGATGTTTGGTCCATACGATTTGTCACGACCTTTGGACTGTCCTGCTTGTTGGAGTAGGCGGGGGGCCTGCATGCCACGCGTAGTTGGATGATCAATCTTCTCTTTAGTACTTCAACATAGTGATTTCCTAGTAAGGATTCACTCGTCTCACATCAAGTAAATCTTATTGATTTACTATCTTAATCTTATTGATTTAATGTCATGTTTTCTTTCTTTTCCTACAATTTTACGATGCAGGTTTTTCCATGTGACATTCATCACGGAATAAACCGTTTGGTTTGCTCTACGATGGCTATTTTTGCAGGTTTCACTTCTTATGTCGTGTCAGTAACGAAGGCATTGTCCATCACTTATATTATTGCAAAAAATTGGATCAGTCTGTTGTCTGAGTACAAGCTGAATCCCTATGATGAACTGCAGTTTGGTTTAACAAACACGCCACAATTAGTCCTTCTCGCGTTTAAAAGAAATGAAGAAAAAAACTGGATCACGGTCACGGAGCCTAGTCAAGTTAAAAAGCTGATCATAGCAGACCGGACACGATTGCCGTTGTCTCACACATTGGTACCACCTTCAGCAACGAATCGAGCACGGGCAATTACTCTAGCACTGATAGCGGCAGCAGCTCAGTCTGATCCAGCTGAGGATTGGGCACTGACCGCGTCAGTGGATCAGGCTGATCTACCAGAGGATCGGGCATCGACACCGATGATGTCTACTACACAACCTTCTTCTTGTAGACGTTGTTGGGCCTGCAAGTGCACGGGTTTGTAGGACAGTCGCAAATTTCCCACAAGTGGATGACCTAAGGTTTATCAATCCGTGGGAGGCGTAGGATGAAGATGGTCTCTCTCAAACAACCCTCCAACCAAATAACAAAGAGTCTCTTGTGTCCCCAACACACCCAATACAATGGTAAATTGTATAGCTGCACTAGTTCGGCGAAGAGATGGTGATACAAGTGCAATATGGATGGTAGATATAGGTTTTTGTAATCTGAAAATATAAAACAGCCAGGTAACTAGTGATAAAAGTGAGCGTAAATGGTATTGCAATGGTAGGAAACAAGGCCTAGGGTTCATACTTTCACTAGTGCAAATTCTCTCAACAATAATAACATAGATAGATCATATAACAATCCCTCAACATGCAACATAGAGTCACTCCAAAGCCACTAATAGCGGAGAACAAACGAAGAGATTATGGTAGGGTACGAAACCACCTCCAAGTTATTCTTTCAGATCAATCTATTCAAGAGTTCGTACTAGAATAACACCTTAAGACACAAATCAACCAAAACCCTAATGTCACCTAGATACTCCATTGTCTCCTCAAGTATCCGTGTGCATGATTATACGATATGCATCACACAATCTCAGATCCATCTATTCAACCAACACAAAGTACTTCAAATAGTGCCCCAAAGTTTCTACCGGAGAGTCAAGACGAAAATGTGTGCCAACCCTTATGCATAGGTTCATGGGCGGAACCCGCAAGTTGGTCACCCAAACATACATCAAGTGTCACATGATATCCCATTGTCACCACAGATAAGCACGGCAAGACATACATCAAGTGTTCTCAAATCATTAAAGACTCAATCTGACAAGATAACTTCAAAGGGAAAACTCAATTCATCACAAGAGAGTAGAGGGGGGAGAAACATCATAAGATCCAACTATAATAACAAAGCTACCGATACATCAAGATCGTGCCATAGAAAGAACAGAAGAGAGAGAGAGATCAAACACATAGCTACTGGTACATACCCTCAGCCCCGAGGGTGAACTACTCCCTCCTCGTCATGGATAGCACCGGGATGATGAAGATGGCCACCAGTGATGGGTTCCCCCTCTGGCAGGGTGCCGGAACGGGCTCCCGAGAGGTTTTTGGTGGCTATAGAGGCTTGCAGCAGCGGAACTCCCGATCTGTCTTGGTATTCAATGTTTTTAGGGTATGTAGACTTATATAGGTGAAAGAAGTTGGTCGGGGGAGCCTCGAGGGGCCCACAAGAGTGGAGGGCGCACCCAGGGGGGTGGACGCGCCCCCTTATCTTGTGGCTTCCTCGATGCTTCCCTGGCTTGCACTCCAAGTTTCCTGGGTCACGATCATTCCAAAAATCATGTTGCCGAAGGTTTCATTCCGTTTGGACTCCGTCTGATATTCCTTTTCTTCAAAATACTAAAACAGGCAATAAAACAGCAATATTGGCTGGGACTCCGGTTAATAGGTTAGTCCCAAAAGTAATACAAAAGTGTATAATAAAGCCCATAATCATTCAAAACAGATAATAAAATAGCAAGAATGCTTCATAAATTATAGGTACGTTGGAGACATATCAGCATCCCCAAGCTTAATTCCTGCTCGTCCTCGAGTAGGTAAATGATAAAAGAAAGAATTTATGAAGTGTGAATGCTAGAAGGTGCACAAGTTTGATCAATGATAATTTCAATCACCTTTTCTAGCATGATTATATGTCGTAACAGTAGTTCATCTCATAAAATTTCTCAAGATCAAGTAACAAGCTATTCACATGTTAAAGCATAGACCATAAACTTTCTTGAAAACTAGCAAACTTCATTCTTAGTCATCAAACAATTGCAATTCATCTTATTTTCAGGAAGGGTCTATGTGAGAGCTTTGATTTAGCAAACTTCACATACTCAACTATCATATAGTCTTCTACAATTGCTAACACTCATGCAATACTAATGGTTATGGAGTTTCAATCAGACACTGAGAAAGATAGGGCCTTATAGTGTTGCCTCCCAACGTATTCACCTTTGGGTGATGTCAACAATAATAGTTCATGCTAACTTACATCCAATTTGATATATATATCAGGATCACCCCAACACAAAGTGCTTGCCAAAGGATAAAATGAAAAAGGGAAAGATGAAGATCACCTTGACTCTTGCATAAAGTAAAAGACATAAGGTAAAAGATAGGCCCTTCGCAGAGGGAAGCAGAGGTTTTCATGCTCTTTTAGGGTTGGATACACAAAATCTTAATGCGAAAGAACGTCACTTTATATTTCCACTTGTATATGGACCTTTATTATGCAGTCTGTCGCTTTTATTGCTTCCATAACAAGATCGTACAAAGCTTATTTTCTCCGCACTAATAAGTCATGCATATTTAGAGAGCAATTTTTATTGCTTGCACCGATGACAACTTACTTGAAGGATATTACTCAATCCATAGGTAGGTATGGTGGACTCTCATGGCAAAAACTGGGTTTAAGGATATTTGGAAGCACAAGTAGTATCTCTACTTGGTGCAAGTAATTTGGCTAGCATGAGGAGGAAAGGCAAGCTCAACATGTTTGAATGATCCATGACAATATACTTTAACTGAGATGTGAGAAAACATAACCCATTACGTTGTCTTCCTTGTCCAACATCAACTCTTTAGCATGTCATACTTAATGAGTGCCCACAATTATAAAAGATGTCTAGGATAGTATATTTATATGTGGAATCTCTCTTCCTTAAATATTCTTTCATGAATTGTTCAAATGACCAATACAATGCTTGCTAACCTTTAATAAATTTACAACCTCTACTTCTTAGATGTGAAGTCATTACTCCCCATGGGATAAGCAAACGAGACATATATAATTTCAGATTTATGACAATCAACTCATTCAACAATTTACTCATAGGATATAAGTGAAGCACACGAGTGAATGACAAACTACTCCAAAAAGATATAAGTGAAGAACGATGAGTAGCTAAATTATTATGTAGCTATATGAAGACTCTCTCTCATTAAAGAATTTCAGATCTTGGTATTTTATTCAAATAGCAAGCAAAGCAAAATAAAATGACATTGCGAGGATAGCACAACTCATGTGAAGAAGCAAAAACTTAGGCTCAACCGATACTAACCGATAGTTGTTGAAGAAGAAAGGTGGGATGCCTACCGGGGCATCCCCAAGCTTAGATGCTTGAGACTTCTTGAAATATTATCTTGGGGTGCCTTGGGCATCCCCAAGCTTGAGCTTTTATGTCTCCTTAATTCCTCCCATATCATGGTTTCTCTTTTTATCAAAAGTTTCATCCACACCAAACTCAACAAGAACTCGTGAGATAGGTTACATAAACCAATGCAAAACCTTATCATTTTCTACTGTAGAAAATCACAAAAATTATTATTCAACATTGCATACTAAATGACTCTGCATATTTAAAACTCCTATCCTCAAATAGAATCATTAAACAAGCAAGCATATGCAAACAATGCAAACATAACAGCAATCTGCCAAAATAGTATAGTCTGTAAAGAATGCAAGATTAATCATACTTCCCTAACTCCAAAAATTATGAGAAAAATACTACGCTGTAGAAGATTTATCAGGCTCAATATGCAAAAAGTTTCAACATTATACCATTCTCTGACTTTTCTAGGGAATTTTTGCAACAGCGGTAAATTTTCTGTTTTCAAACAGCAACATGTATACTAGCAAAATAAGCATGGTAAAGGCTATCCTTGACATTTTTATTGAAACTAAAGAGGCAAAACATTATTCTGAAAAACATAAAGTAAATACTAGCAAAATAAAATGACGCTCCAAGCAAAACACATATCATGTGGCAAATAAAAATATAGCTCCAAGTAAAGTTACCGATGAGCGAAGACGAAAGAGGGGATGCCTTCCGGGGCATCCCCAAGCTTAGGCTCTTGGATGTGCTTGAATATTACCTTGGGGTTCCTTGGGAATCCCCAAGCTTAGGCTCTTGCCACTCCTTATTCCATAGTCCATCGAATCTTTACCCAAAACTTGAAAACTTCAACCACACAAAACTCAACACAAAACTCATAAGCTCCGTTAGTATAAGAAAATAAAACCACCACTTAGGTACTGTAATGAAATCATTCTAAATTCATATTGGTGTAATATATACTGTATTCTAACTTCTATATGGTTCATACCCTCCGATACTACTCATGGATTCATCAAAATAAGCAAACAACACAACGAAAACAGAACCTATCAAAAACAGAACAGTATGTAGTAAATTGTATCAAACGTATACTTCTGGGACTCAAACAATTCTTAAATAAATTCGTGGACCTGAGGAATTTGTCTATTAATCATCTGCAAAAAGAATCAACCTAAAATCCCTCTTCAGTAAAACATGGAAGCTATTCTCCTGAGCGCTAAAGTTTCTGTTTTTTTACAGCAAGACCATATAGACTTCACCCAAGTCTTCCCAAAGGTTCTACTTGGCACAAACACTAATTAAAACATGAAACCACATCTAACCACAGGCTAGATGAATTATTTATTACTAAACAGGAACAAAAAGAAAGGAAGAAAAATAAGGTTGGGTTGCCTCCCAACAAGAGCTAACGTTTAACGCCCCTAGCTAGGCATGATGATTTCAATGATGCTCACATAAAAGATAAGAATGGAAACATAAAGAGAGCATCATGAAGAATATGACTAGGACATTTAAGTCTAACCCACTTCCTATGCATAGGGATTTTGTGAGCAAACAACTTATGGGAACAATAATCAACTAGCATAGGAAGGTAAAACAAGCAAATCTTCAAGATTTTCAACACATATGGAGGAAACTTAATATTTTTGCAATTCCTACAAGCATATGTTCCTCCCTCGTAATAATTTTCAGTAGCATAATGAATGAATTCAAGAATATAACCAGCACCTAAATCATTCTTTTCATGATCTACAAGCATAGGAAATTTACTACTCTCCACATAAGCAAATTTCTTCTCATTCGGAATAGTGAGAGTATCATAAGAGACTTGAACACTAAAAATTGTTTCCACATTAAAAGAGTAATATTCAGAAAAAGGGTAATCATAATCATGACAAGTTTTATAAATATAATCATCACTACTTTTTATAGCATAAGTTTCATCACAATAATCATCATAAGTAGCAACTTTGCTCTCATCATAATCGATTGAAACCTCTTCCAAGATAGTGGAGTCATCACTAAATAAAGTTGACACTCTTCCAAATCCACTTTCGTATTCATCACAATAAAATTCAACATCCTCCAAAATAGTGGGATCACTACTTCCTAAAGTTGACACTCTTCCAAACCCACTTTCATCAATAGAATCATCATAAGTAAGAGGCATGCTATCATCATAACAACTTTGCATATAAAAACTTAGGAGGCAAAAAATATCATCTTCATTAAACGTAGCATCCGCAAGCTTGGGACAAACATTAATTTCAGAAAATATATTAACAAATATTTCATCCTTATCAAACATAGCTTCCCCAAGCTTGGGCCCTTTCATATCATAAGCATAATCACTCTCATCATTAAAAATATGGATAGCACCAATAGTATAGCAATTATCATCATCACAATGAGTAGTAGGAGCAACATCATTTGGGAGGGATACCTTTTTACCTTTGCTTCTCCGTTTTTTCTTTTTCTTCTTCACATCATGTGTGGGTTCAACCCTCTTCTTTGATCTCCTTATTGATGAGATTGGTTGAATAGAAAGCTCCTCCTTGTTACCTGACTCATCATAAGAAATAATAGGAGGATATTGGGAGGTCTCTTCCCTTTCATTAGTATTCTCTTCATATTTTATTTGCATTCTTTTCTTTATGTAATTGGCAATATAAGGATTTTCAATGCAATTCACCGCACAATACATATAAATCTTCTCTAGATCAAAATCAAGAAATCTATCAAGATTAAATGTTGGAATACCCTCAGTTATACGTTTCATTTCTTCATACCCCAAAAGAAGACTAAGCTCTTTATGATGCCCAAGGGTAATCACGTTATCACAATTTTTGGACATGATTCGATCATGAAACAATTTGCATTGGAGATTTAAATGACCATGTTCATTGCAAAGTTCACAAGGAGCACGAAAAATATTTAATTTTTCAGCACAAACATCAAGACTTTCTTGCAACCTTTTAGTTTCTAAATACTTATGCCTCTTGTAGTATCTATCTTCTCTATTTGGTGTATCTATGCAAACCCAATGCTCTCCACAAAAATCAACATGCTTATAGGAGACACTTTCATCATAACTAGTGCAATCATCATTAGTACTATGGATATTCAAGGAGTTCATACTAAAAACATTGCAATCATGCTCATCATTCAAAGATTTAGTGTCAAACATTCTATAGATTTCTTCTTCTAGCACTTGAGCAAAATTTTCCTTTTCATCATACTCACGAAAGATATTAAAAAGACAAAGCGTATGAGACAAAATCAATTCCATTTTTTTGTAGTTTTCTTTTATAAACTAAACTAGTGATAAAACAAGAAACAAAAAGATTCGATTGCAAGATCTAAAGATATACTTTCAAGCACTCACCTCCCCGGCAACAGCGCCAGAAAAGAGCTTGATGTCTACTACACAACATTCTTCTTGTAGACGTTGTTGGGCCTGCAAGTGCACATGTTTGTAGGAAAGTAGCAAATTTCCCTCAAGTGGATGACCTAAGGTTTATCAATCCGTGGGAGGTGTAGGATGAAGATGGTCTCTCTCAAACAACCTTGCAACCAAATAACAAAGAGTCTCTTGTGTCCCCAACACACCCAATACAATGGTAAATTGTATAGGTGCACTAGTTCGGTGAAGAGATGATGATACAAGTGCAATATGGACGGTAGATATAGGTTTTTGTAATCTGAAAATATAAAAACAGCAAGGTAACTAATGATAAAAGTGAGCATAAACAGTATTGCAATGGTAGGAAACAAGGCCTAGGGTTCATACTTTCACTAGTGCAAGTTCTCTCAACAATAATAACATAGATAGATCATATAACAATCCCTCAACATGCAACAAAGAGTCACTCCAAAGCCACTAATAGCGGAGAACAAACGAAGAGATTATGGTAGGGTACGAAACCACCTCAAAGTTATTCTTTCGGATCAATCTATTCAAGAGTTCGTACTAGAATAACACCATAAGACACAAATGAACCAAAACCCTAATGTCACCTAGATACTCCATTGTCACCTCAAGTATCCGTGGGCATGATTATACGATATGCATCACACAATCTCAGATTCATCTATTCGCCCAACACAAAGTACTTCAAAGAGTGCCCCAAAGTTTCTACCAGAGAGTCAAGACGAAAACGTGTGCCAACCCCTATGCATAGGTTCATGGGCGGAACCCGCAAGTTGATCACCCAAACATACATCAAGTGGCACATGATATCCCATTGTCACCACAGATAAGCACGGCAAGACATACATCAAGTGTTCTCAAATCCTTAAAGACGCAATCCGATAAGATAACTTCAAAGGGAAAACTCAATTCATCACAACAGAGTAGAGGGGGGAGAAACATCATAAGATCCAACTATAATAGCAAAGCTCGCGATACATCAAGATCGTGCCATAGAGAGCACACGAGAGAGAGAGAGAGAGAGAGAGAGAGAGAGAGAGATCAAATACACAGCTACTGGTACATATCCTCAGCCCCGAGGGTGAACTAGTACCTCCTCGTCATGGATAGTGCCGGGATGATGAAGATGGCCACCGGTGATGGGTTCCCCCTCCGACAGGGTGCCGGAACGGGCTCCCGAGAGGTTTTTTGTGGCTACAGAGGCTTGCGGTAGCGGAACTCCCGATCTATCTTGATATTCGATGTTTTTAGGGTATGTAGACTTCTATAGGTGAAAGAAGTCGGTCGGGGGAGCCTCGAGGGGCCCACAAGAGTGGAGGGCGCGCCCAGGGGGTGGGCATGCCCCCCTATCTTCTGGCTTCCTCGATGCTTCCCCGGCTTGCACTCCAAGTTTCCTAGGTCACGTTCATTCCAAAAATCACGCTGCCGAAGGTTTCATTCCGTTTGGACTCCGTTTGATATTCCTTTTTTCGAAATACTGAAATGGGCAATAAAACAACAATATTGGTTGGGCCTCCGGTTAATAGGTTAGTCCCAAAAGTAATATAAAAGTGTATAATAAAGACCATAATCATTCAAAATAGATAATAAAATAGCATGAATGCTTCATAAATTATAGGTACGTTGGAGACGTATCAACCGGCACCAGCTCTACAAGGAGCACCATCTCCGACAACAGCAGCGGCACTACCAGTCGCACCGGCACGGGCACCAGCGACGACTTCGGCACCTGCACCAACACATGCACTTGCATCTGCTACGGCCCGTGCAGCGGCAACCGAATGAGCAGTTGCACCGGCAATAGGCTGGGATGCAGTTCACACTTTATATACCAAAGTCCTTACAAAAACCGACATGTCCACCTTCTTGGTAAGCATTGGCCGCCCAAGTGCTTCGTTCTTTTTTCTTTCCATGTTCTTTCACATGATTCACTATGTTGATCTAACTATTTGTGTATGTCTTCTTGTTTGCAAACAGAGAATTCCTAGAGCAACGAGGGAGTAGTTCAACATTCTGGGCGCCCGTGGCCAAGTTTCTCTTACCATGCGCAGCCTTGGTGTGAGTGAACCTGCTCAATATACCATAAGTACAAAGGATGGTCGCATGATGATTGATGCTAAAGGATGGTCAAGGTTCAAATCTAAATCATATCTTGCGGTAAGGGATGATCTCAAAATCGAACTTTTTTGGGGAGGAGAGCTGGTCCAAATCAACTTTGAAATTCTTCAGTAGCAGCACGCAACTGCCGAACTAATCTATCCTCCAAGAGATTTTGATGTAATAATCTGGCATGGTGAAACAAGTGTCCTGTGTGTATAAGTAGTACGACAATATTATTTATCACATGGTATATCGTTGATAGAATTGCAACTCTGATTGCTGGTTAGGAACTGTCGTTCGGTTTCATTCCAACATCTTTCGTGCTTTATTCAATTTTGTGTATTCGCCTTGCGACAGCATCTAAAACCAGCGTCGTACTGATCGCTTGCAATATGAAAAGCGTTGAGGCAGAACACATGGGCCCCCAAACATGCAGGCCCATCAGACTGTGGCCCAAAGTCTAGAACCGTGAGCCTGTCTGAGTATTATATTCTCAGCTGAACCCCATAATGCCCGTGCATTGCACGTAACATCAAGATGCATTTGTATGAGTATTTTATATTGTGAGAGAAAAGGAGGACCGAGGGAAGGCCTTATTTGCAAATGTGGAGAGGTGGGTGGGTACCTTTTTGCAAAATTGTCATAGTTTCCTTCCTATCCGTCAGATAAAAATCGGATGGCCTATATTGCAGTATGGTAGGCACACCATCATCACCAACTCGTCTATATTGTGTTAAAAAAACTTTGTCTTTTATAATTATATATGTTCCCCTTGATTTTTCTTATGTATAAAGTTGTGATATAAAAGATTTTTATATTTCTTTACAGAGGGAGTATCCCTCTGTCAAAAATATATTTATGTGTAACTAGTTACTCATGTCTTTCTACTTCCTTTCACTAATATGTGGGGCATCCGGCAACGGGGTCCACGTGCCATATGCACCAAATTAGAGTGCACAACTGGACGGTAGACACACCCCGGTCGTAGCGCCGCAGTAATGCCCAATGAGTCGTCAAATCACAAACCCCCACCTTTCCAGCATTATCAGTAAGCTGGACGGACGAAGCGACAATATTTCACTGGGCCTTAATCCCCTTCTCCCTCGTCTGCTTGTTCAGAGAAAACCCCCTCTCGGTGATTGCATAGGGTTTTCTCATGGAGAACCAGGTACGAATTCTTCATCCATCCACGATAAATCCAAGTCCCTTGGTCGCGGGTAATCCTAGGATGGCAGCCGCCGCCATCGATGCATTTTCTTCCTACTGAATCTAGTATGTTTCATTTGCAGTGCCCAAAGTGTGAGAACCCTATAGGTTTCTGCGCCCTCGGCGAGATGCCACACTTGTTCCTTCTCATCCTCACACAGGATTTTAAAATGCACATAGTATGTTCCTAGAATCCTCTTTTCTATCCGGGAGGGTGGGGTTTTTTGAACATGCTGTCGACTAATTTGGAAATTTGGATTGCTATATTTGGATAAAAGGTACTAGTACGATGGTTAACACTGACGTGACAGAGGAAATTATTTCTAGATTTGGATAGGGAATACATTGTGTTCCCATATTATTTTTCCTGTAGTGCATTACATGCTCTGCCAGAACACTTGTACTCAAGATGCTCGGCCTTGCCATAACTGAATACACCAGTTTAATGGTCACAGTGAAGACAAACCATGGATATAAGTTCCGAGTTGAGTTCATGAACCAAGAAGATCGCTGCTTTTTTATGGCCGAACTTGGATAAACTTTCTCAAGTGTTACGGACTGAAAGTTGGCGCATGAATGTTGACGGAAATAGCAGAACATGGTCTCATCTTCACTGCAATCTTCCACCCCAATGTCATTCCAATTGTTCATCCATGTTAGTTTTGTATCTGGTTCTTGCTTGTTGCCTCGATTACTTCTTAATCCACCTATTCTGTCTAAGTAATCTCAATTTAACTTTAGAAGTAGCAACGAATCTCTCGCTAAGATGCTACTTCTAACTAATGTTTTCTTATAATTGGTGGCACGTGTAGGTTTTTTCAGAGTTAAGCAGTCTTCTTGTTTGTTATTCTATAAGAACTCGACTGTTACTGATGGCACTGAAGTTGACTGGGACGACATCCACAAGTTCCTACACTTTATTGATCATCTTGAGGTCCTTGTGGGGTGTTTAATGGTGGATGGCCACGTGGGATATGTGTGCCACTACTGCACTCGTTAAACAGGTCCAAATGTGTCGAGAAACTTATGGTACAAGCTGTTTTCTGTTATATATGTTGTTCATAAACTATTGCTTATACACAGTTTTAGAGCTGTGATCTTCTTGAAACAGAAACTGCCCAGTTCTATTGTTCCTATACAGATGCCTGACCATGGTCGGGTCAGACTTGTGCTTGGTGACAACATGATGTTTATGTCGACCTACTCCATTCCCCTCGGAGTTGAAAAGATACTTATTCATGTGTGGTCTCAAATAATGAAGGCCCGTCCATCTTGGAGAATAGGATTATGTTCCTGCTTTTCCATGGCTCTAAAGCAAATATCATGTTTATTGACCACATTGTAAGATGAAGCCGCTTTTAGATGGTTGGGGATGCGCGGGGTGGCGCCTGGGCCTTGTCCTGGGGCTTGGCGGCCTCACCCTTGGTTAACTGTAGGCAAAGTAGCATTGTTTGAGGTGTGCTTTGTACGGTTGAACCTGTATAAGTACCCATACTGCTTTTAGCTATGGTTGTTAAGTGCCCCTGCTGGTTTCAGTTAAGGTTGTTAAGTACTCCTGCTGCTTTTATAGTCTGTCGTGTTTCTTCAGTCCTATCTTCCTCCAGCCGGCAAAACCAAACTAGCGCCGGCGGGACCGCCTGCTTCCGCCTCCCAAGGCTAGCTGCACCTCAGCGCACGCATCGCCGCCCCACCGTTTCCTAAATCTTTAACACCGACGTCTGAGGCCTCGTCGTCGTCCTCCCCACGCTTTGGTGCGCTCGGCGCGGTGCCACCCTCTTGCGTTGTCAACATGATCAAAAAACAATAGGAATCGGTAGAAGTACGCGGAGAGGATGATAGTAGGGGCCCACCATGTCAGCGTATGGAAAAAGAAAATGCTTCCTCCTAGTGGTTTCCTGACATCTGGAACCCACGACATTGTGAGCGTATATAGTCAATAGACAAGAGAACAACACAAGATCGGCAGACACCTGGGACGTAGCTGCTTGAGCAGTATTTTTTGTTATTGTTGAGACAGAGCAGGGTTTCAACTGGGTTGTGGCCCGTCTAGCCCAGTCTTATATTTTATGTTCGCCATATGACCAGCCCAGCTATTTTTTCTTTGTGAAAATGAGCCCAGTTAATTTTTTCTAAAGAATACCTAATCCAGGCCTACTTATTTTTCTACGCCCTAATGGGCTGCAACTCTTTCAAGATGCCTGCAAATCCTGAATGTAATATGAAATGGGTTGTAAATATAAAAATAGATGACAAATTGGCAATAACTTTATAATTTCTGAATTTTTTCACATTTTTAGATTCCTATTTCACTAGGCTTTAACCTAATCTAAATATATCTTCAAAGTACTTTAAATCTGGCTCGACATTTCGATATTAAAAATAGTTTGGAAGCCATAGAAATATACAAAATTTCGTTTAAATTGTTAACCCTGGCCCTGGCCAACAAAAAACGGACTCCAATAAATTGCATAAGAAGTTGCAATGAGATATATAGAAATTACTAAAAAATAGGGAATGTTCTGACTTGTGGGCCTATTAAGTTGACGCATATGGAAGATTTTTTTACTTATTATATACGTCAACAAATGATTCTAGCAGACATAACCGTTGGATGTCAATCCAACGGCCGTCGTGTTTCTTCAATCTCTGATCTTTTTGCTCCAGCCGCCAAATGCAGCATCGGCGGGACCGCCTACTCCTGCCTCCCGTGGCCGGGTGTGCTGCCGCGCAGGCCTCACTGCCCCCTACTACTCCCACCACTGGCCAGGGCATCCCTCTACTCACCCACACCCCATGTTATTCTGCGGCGACGACAGCCTCACACCGCAGTCGAACCAGTGAACCCTCATACTCCTTTTCGGGCGGGCTTCCACTGCTGCGTCTTCCCCGGCTCCGTGTCGTCCCCTTCCAAGGCCACGCCGTCGTCCACCGCCCTGGTGCTCTTGGCGCAGCGTGGTTAACGTGGTCAAGGAACGACTTCCATCGGAAGAGTACTGTACGTGGAGAGGCTGACAGCTCGGTCCACGACCGCAGCAAGGAAGTGCCTCCTTATTATGCGCAAAATAATGATTTGTCCACCTGACAGCAGGGGCCCATCGATGGGCCACCATATTTCGCGAAAAAAAACGTTTCCCCCCTCACTGCTGGGACCCACCAGCTACATCTTCGCACGCAAGGAAGTGCGTCCATATTACGAGAAAAAAACGATTCACTCCTGACTGCTGGGACCCACCAGCTACATCTTCACACGCAAGGAAGTGCCTGACAGTCAGGACCCAGCTGGTTGAAGCTTATGTAGCATTGTCATTCTGGTCGCAAATGTGTACGTACATACTAGTCGATCAGTCGCTTTGCAACAATGAACCGTGGCCGAGAAAGTAGCGGCACATGTCATAGTAGAGCCCTCACGTAGCAGTTCAGGCTGTCCCGTCTTAATTGTGTACACATACATACAACCATAGGCCAAAAAATACAACCACATACATACATACGGGCGGGGTCTCGAACGCCTACTCGCGCATACGTACGGCCATGGCTCGTGTACATGGCTGGGTTGGAACGGAGAAAATGCATCATCGTCGTGTTCATGGGGAGGCAACGGAATGCGTCGTGTTGATCGGGAGGCAACGAAACGTGTGCTGTTAATCGGGAGCCAACCGGCTTGGATAGAACAGCCGATGGAAACGAGGCCCGGCGTACCGCGGAATGGAGGAAACGGCCTTGTGTTCGACCGGCCACGGTCGAAACGAGATCTTGTTCATCAGGAGGGGTCTGATGTACCGCAAAATGGAGGAAATGGACTTCTGTTCAACCTCCTACGATCGAAACGGGGTCTTGTTGACCAGGAGGGGTGTGGCGTACCGCAAAACGGAGGAAACGGACTTGTGTTGGAGCACTACGGTCAAAACGGGGGTCCTGTTCATCGGGGGGGGGGGTGTGGCGTACCGCAAAACGAGACTCGATGGGATACTGTTCATCTCCACCGTCGACCTCCTCCAACCTCCATGAGTTACTGTTCATCCACCGTCGACCTCCCCCAGCCTCCACCTGCGACTGTTCATCCACAAGCTCCTGTTCATCCAGCCTCCACCGCTCCTCCACCGGCTACTATTCAACCAGCCCTCTCCACGGGGTCTTGTTCAACCACCCCTCCATGGGCTACTGTTCATCCAACCCTCCACCGGCTACTGTTCAACCAGCCTCCACTGGCTACTGTTCAACCTTCCCTCCACGGGGTCTTGTTCATCCAGCCCTCCACGGGGTCATGTTCATCCACGTCCAACCGACTCGATCGATCGGGGTCATGTTCATCCGACGGCAACACCACGGGTTCCTGTTCATCCAACCCCCCACCGAGAACTGTTCATCCAACTCCCCTCCCCCAACAAAGCTCACTGTTCATCTAGAGGCAGCATCGATTGACTTTAGTTAGCAGAAGTAGCGAAGGAATCGCTCGATCGGGTTCAGTTAACAGCCATCGATTGATTGCTCGGGTTCAGTAACGCGTAGCCTGTAGTGCAATCTCTCAGGTTCAATAGGAGAATGCCTCACTCGGCTTCAGTTAGAGCCCAACGCCTCACACCCACGCGCGTACATGTATGACAGAAAACGTGCATCGCTCGGCCCCCGACCACCCACCGTAACCGGGAACTCCCTAATATTTTCCTCGCCCTTGCTTCTACCACAGTTTTTTCTGTCATGGACAACCCAAAGAATGTCATGTAGCTGCCTCTCTGGCCCGCCCATGACAAAAAGCCCATTTTCTATCATGATTTTTTTGTCATAGAAGTAGGAGCCCACCACATCTATGATGATACCGGGTTTTTTTCACAATTATCATCCTAGAAGTGTCATAAGTATGACAGGAAAAAAATTCGTTCGGCCCGCCCAGGACAATAAGTGTCACAATTCTTTTCTTAGTGCCCTTCTCTCTTTTTCTCTCATTTTTTTGTGTTGTTTATTATCTCTCTTGGGGGGCACTCTCTTTTTTTGGCCTCTTTTTTTAATTTTTAATTTTTTGTCCGGAGTCTCATCCCGACTTGTGGGGGAATCATAGTATCCATCATCCTTTCCTCACTGGGGAAATGCTCTAATAATGATGATCATCACACTTTTATTTACTTACAACTTGATACTGGAACAAAATATGACTCTATATGAATGCCTCTGGCAGTGTACCAGGATGTGCAATGATCTAGAATACCAAGGATATCAAAAAACAGACAAGCCATGAAAATATCATGCTAGCTATCTTATGATCATGCAAAGCAATATGACAATGAATGCTCAAGTCTTGTATATGATGATTATGGAAGTTGCATGGCAATAGATCTCGGAATGGCCATGGAAATGCCATGATAGGTAGGTATGGTGGTTGTTTTGAGGAAGATATAAGGAGGCTTATGTCTCATAGAGCGTATCATATCACGGGGTTTGGATGCACCGGCGAAGTTTTCACAACCTCTCGAGGTGAGAAATGGCAATGCACGGTACCGAAGAGGCTAGCAATGATGGAAGGGTGAGAGTGCATATAAACCATGACTCAACATTAGTCATAAAGAACTCACATACTTATTGCAAAAGTCTATTATCTATCGAAACAAAGTACTACGCACATGCTCCTAGGGGGATATATTGGTAGGAAAAGACCATCGCTCGTCCCCAACCTCCACTCATAAGGAATACAATAAAAAATAAATCATGCTTCGACTTTGTTACATAACGGTTCACCATACGTGCATCCTACGGGAATCACAAACTTTAACACAAGTATTCTTACCAATCCACAATTACTCACTAGCATGACTCTAATATCACCATCTTTATATCGCAAAACTATTGCAAGGAATCAAACATATCATATTCAGTGATCTACAAGTTTTATGTAGGATTTTATGACTAACCACGTGAATGACCAATTCCTGATGACTCTCTAAATAGATATAAGCGAAGCATGAGAGTTTAATTCTTTCTACAAAAGCTGTGCCCATGCTCTAACAAATATAAGTGACGCAAAAGAGCATTCTACAAATGGCGCTTTTCTATGTGTAGGGAAACAGGCAATCCAAACTTCAAATGATATAAGTGAAGCACATGAAGCGTTCTATAAAGCCATACTCAAAAGATGTAAGTGAAGTGCATGAAGCATTCTATAAATAAACCAAGGACTATCTCATACCTGCATGGTGCATTTATTAAAAGAAAAATAAAAGGCACACGATGCTCCAAGATTTACGCATATCATGTGACGAATAAAAATATAGCTCCAAGTAAAATTACCGATGATCGTTAGAAGAAAGAGGGGATGCCTTCCGGGGCATCCCCAAGCTTAGTTACTTGGGAGTCCTTGAATATTAACTTGGTGTGCCTCGGTCTTCCCAAAGCTTAGGCTCTTGCCACTCCTTATTCCTTCATCCATCGCGATCTAACCCAAACTTGAAAACTTCAATGACACAAAACTTAACAAAACCCTCGTGAGATCCGTTAGTATAATAAAACAAATCACCACTTTAGGTACTGTTGCAAACCCATTCATATTTTGTTTTTGCATTGTAGCTACGGTATTATAACTTCTCCATGGCTTATACCACCGATAAAATCGATAGTTTCATCAAAACTAGCAAAACAATGCATCAAAAACAGAGTCTATCTTAAACATGACAGTATGTAGCAACCTAACATCTACCATACTTATGTAACTCCAAAAATTCTGAACAATTAGGAAAAAATAAACAATTTGTATATAAGTACTGTGCAAAAAGTTTCAGAAGCGTTTGGTTGTCCATTAAAAAAATGTAAAATCACGCACTACAGTGAAAGTTTCTGTTTTTGCACCAGACATACCAAATAAGCAATCTAATCATCCTAAAGGCAAATCTTGGCACATTATTTTTATAATACAATGGATTTATACAAGGAGGCAATTATTTTTGTTGCAAAGTTTCTAAAATTCAAGATTTGCAAAGTTTCCATAATTCAAGATTTGCAAAGTTTCCATGGGCATGAACAAAGTTTAAGGAGCTCCACCACTTCAACGATGCTCGTCCTTCTTACTTTCACTTTTCTTTTGGAAAAGTTTAAGGTTCCCCACTTTATTTTTTTTGTTTTTAAACTTTATAAAAGAACTCAACAGAAATAAATGACTCTCTAAAACTTTCGGGTTGTCTCCCTGGCAGCGCATTCTTTAAAGCCATTATGCTAGGCATATAGTGCTCAAGTAATGGATCCACCCGGATCCCAAGGTATATCAAAGCCAATTTTAATTAACAATGGTTTGTAATTTGGTAGTGAGCACAAAGTAATATATTTCATGCAAAAACAAAGTCTAACTCTCTTCCTATGCATCGGCATGTCATAAAAGAACAATTCATGCACATCAAGTAAAGGCCAATGGATAGCATAAATAGTTTCTTGCAATTTTATCGTGTTGGAAACATAGAGAGGAGGAGATGTAGTTCATCTCTCATAATAATTGCAAGTAGGAGCAGCAAGCACATGCACATTATATCTATCAAAATCATCATGTGCAATAGTAGAACGCAATCCATCAATATAATCCTTAATAAGCGCAAACTTCTATGATATAGTGTAGTTGGGAGAATTCAAAAACATAATAGGACTATTATGTGTGGGTGCAATAGCAACAATTTCTTTCATAAAATAAGGAACTATAGCAAGTTCATCTCCATAAGCATCATTCATATTAGCATCATGGCCACATGCATAGCAAGTATCAAGTTCATCAAAAAGGGGTATTTCAAACGAGTCAAAAGTATCATAGCATCCATCCTTCGGTAAGCACAAAGGGAAATTAAACAATGTATGATTTGAAGAGTTACTCCCATTAGAAGGTGGGCACGGGTGAACAATCCGCTCTTCCTCCTTTTGTTCTTTGCTCTCCTCGTCATCTTTTTCATCTAATGAGCTCACAGTATCCTCAATTTCTTCTTCCATAGATTCCTGCAAAATATTAGTCTCTTCTTGGACAGCGGAGACTTTCTCAATAAATGCATCAATATTAGAATTATATTCATAATTCTCATAGCAATATTTAAGTATAGCAAAATTTTCAGGCTTATAAACATCATCGTCAAAAGCTTCATACTTTTCAAACAAAGATTCAATTTCATAAGCACTCTTAAAAGCAACGAATTCTTCTGTTCGTTCCACATCATAGTAATAATAAATACCATTAGCATAAGAAGCCAAGTTTTGATTATCATTAAATTTACATGAAAAGGGAAGGTGTGGAGCCTTCATCCTAGAGCAACAAGTATAATAATATCTCAAGCATAGTTCTCGAGCATACCAATGCAACATATGAATTTGATCCCATAATAGTTTCCCTTTTTGAGTCAAGCGATGATCCCCAAAGTATTCACGTCGATCCAACGTGTCTCCCGTTATATAGTTGAATGGGGTTTTCTCAGGATTATTAAAGTAGTGCATAATATCTTTCACATAATGAGCATCAAGGGTTATAGGAGGTTCCCCATCTCCATGAGTAGCAAGTACACCTTTTTTTTGGTATTTCGTGTTCCATATCCATAACTAAAGATAGAGAAAAACTTAGAACGGCAAATAAAACCTACTTAGTGATAAAGCAAACAAGCACACACGAGAATATTCACCCCACACTATTGCTCCCCGGCAACGGCGCCAGAAAATGGTGTTGATAACCCACAAGGATAGGGGATCAGTTGTAGCCTTTCTCGATAAATAAGAGTGTCGAACCCAATGAGGAGCTAAAGGTAGGATTTGTATTCCCTTCAAGTTCTATCGACCACCGATACAACTCTACGCGCACTTAACATTCGCTTTACCTAGAACAAGTATGAAACTAGAAGTACTTTGTAGGTGTGATAGGATAGGTTTGCAAGATAATAAAGAGCATGTAAATAAAATGTAGTGGCTGTTTAGATAAAGAAGCAACTAAGTTAGTTTTAGTCAAGTGCTTTTTGTCACAAGAATGTTATTTGTCCCTAGGCAATCGATAACTAGACCGGTAATCCTTATTGCAATTTTATATGAGGGAGAGGCATAAGATAACATACTTTATCTTCTTGGATCATATGCACTTATGATTGGAACTCTAGCAAACATCCGTAACTACTAAAGATCATTAAGGTAAAACCAAACCATAGCATTAAAGTGGTAGGTCCTCTTTATTCCCATACGCAAACAACCTACTTACTCGGGTCTGTGCTTCTGTCACTCCTGCACCCACCATAAGCAAATCATGAAAATATTGCAAACCCTACAGCGGGGATCGCTCACGCTTGCGCGACACGGAGTGCACCATAGGACAGCACCAATAATAAAGCATGCAACTCAAACCAATCACGATCATCAATCAACCCATAGGACAAAACAGATCTACTCAAACATCAGAGGATAGCCAAACATCATTGGAAAGTAATATATAGCATTGAGCACCATGTTCAAGTAGAGATTACAGTGGGGAGAAGAGGTGTTACACCACTGCATAGAGGGGGAGAAAGTTGGTGATGACGGCAGCGACGTTCTTGGTGTAGAGCGCCGTCACGATGATGGCCCCGGCGGCGTTCCGGTGCCACTGGGAGAGAGGGGGAGATAGCCCCCATCCTTCTTATTCTTCCTTGACCTTCCCCCCAGATGGGAGAAGGGTTTCCCCTCTGGTCCATGGCCTCCATGGCGGCGGACGGGCGAGAGCCCCTCCGAGATTGGATCTCTCTCTCTGTTTCCTTCTGTTCCTACGCTCTCAGATTCTGGCCTTCCACCGTTTCTTAAATTCTCGGAGACCCGTAACTCCGATTGGGCTGAAATTTTAACATGATTTTTACCCGGATATTAGCTTTCTTGCGGTGAAAGAAGGGCACCAACCGCCTTATGGGGTACCACAAGGGCCAAGGGCACGCCCTACCCCCTGGGGTGCGCCCCCTGCCTTGTGGCCCCCTCGGGCATCGTCTCGCATTGATTCCAATTCCCAAAATTCACATATATTCCAAAAGAATCACCATAAGTTTTTATCATGTTTGTACTCGGTTTGATATGGATTTTCGACAAAACAAAAAACATGCAACAAACAAGAACATGCACTAGGCACTAGATCAATATGTTAGTCCCAAAAATAGGATAAAGATTTGCCAAAAGTATATGAAAGTTGTAGAATAATGGCAGGAAACAATCAAAAATTATAGATACGACGGAGACGTATCAGGCGGCTGGCGGACTCGAGCACAAGGAGGGTCGCGTTACCACCTGAGAGAATTGCTTGAAGTGGTGGTTGGACGGGGGCGTGGGACCTGCCGAGGATGCAGGCCATCCTGGGGGCTCCTAGTAGCCCCCAGCATCCTCCGCGGGAGGGGATCGAGTCGTTGATGCATGGAGGGGCGGCTTTGGCTTGAGTGTTAGCCTTTCGCGGCTAGTTCTGCCAGCCTTGACGATTGTTGTCGCCGGATGTTGTTATCGGTCGAACGACCACCTCTGTTGCCGCCACCACGGCCCTTGCCTTGCTCCTTGCGGCTGCCGCGATGCTCACTATGGCCCTCGCAAAGCATCTTGAGCCCATGGCAGTCTTCAGTGTCGTGGAATTTCACATTGTGGTAGGCGCAGAAAGGACGGTCATCCTTCTTGGCCTCGCCGCAATCGCGGCCATGCTTGTAGTCCGGCTCTGCCACGAGCACAACAGGGCCCTTGCGCTTGATGTCCTTGTTCTTGGCCTTCATCGTGCCAGGCTCAGCGTCGGGGTCATTGTAGAGGAAAAGACATCCCTCCTCGGCCTTGGTGCAATGGTCAGCGAGGATTTACAACTCTATTGCAGAGTCGAGCATGTCCCTAACAAAGAGCTTCTCACACATCTTCACATCCGTGAAACTGTTAGTGAAGGCGGAGATGATCGCGGCATCAAAAGCCTTTGGGATCTTGTTGCGCACCTTGCTGAAGCACTAGATGAACTTGCGGATGGATGCGCCAGGGTGCTGGCGCACAGCCCGCGGGTCGTTGAGCGTGAGGGGGAGATCGCTCGTACCCGTGAAGTTGGCGACGAACTACTTGCATAGGTCCTCCCATGAAAAGATGGATGCCTCAGGGAGGTTCATGAGCCATGTGCACGTTGCGTCCTTGAGGGCCATGGGGAACCAGTTTGCCATGAAGCAGTCATCCCCCTTCGTGGCCTGGATGTTAATGGTGTAATGCAGGAGGAACTCCGTAGGGTTGGCGCTGTCGTCGTAGTGGGGAGGGAGCAACGGCTTGAACTTGTGAGGCCACATCACACGACGCAGACCAGGGGCAAGGTCCATGTAGCCCCCAATGGAGACGATGCCTACATCAAGGGTTGTGCTGTTCTGGCGCCCATCTGCGACAACATCATGGAGGGCGTGGCCCAGACGGTTGCACGCCTTCTTGAGGATCACACGCACGTCCGGGGGCGCGCGACGGACAATCAGGCAGCTGTCGCGGTTGATACGTCTCCAACATCTGTATAATTTATGAAGTATGCATGCCATGTTTACAATAATTTTATATGGTTTTGGTATGATTTGCATGGAACTAACCCGGATTGGCGCTATTTTCAGCAGAACTACCGTGGTGTTGTTTTTTTGTGCAGAAATGAAAGTTCTCCAAACACCACGGAAATTTTTGTGGATTCTTTATGGACCATAAGACTACCAATGGCCAGAGCATCACCTGGGGGGTGCCCCGAGGGGGCACAACCCACCAGGTGTGCTTGGGCCCCCAGGCGTGCCCCGGTGGGCTGTGCCAACCTCGGTGGCCTACCGTACACCTTCTTCGCCATATAAATTCCCAAATATTCTGAAAACCCTCGGGGAGACCCTAGATCAGAAGTTCCACTGCTGCAAGCCCTTGTAGCCACCTAAAAACAATCAAGACCCCGTTCTGGTACCCTGCTGGAGGGGGGAATCATCTCTGGTGGCCATCTTCATCATCCCGGCAGCGACCACGATGAGGAGGGAGTAGTCCATCCTCGGGGCTGAGGGTTTGTACCAGTAGCTATGTGTTTAATCTCTCTCTCTCGCACGCGATCTTGAGATGTCACGATCTTCTTGTATCATGGGCTTTGTTCACATCGATGGATCATATGGTGTTTCTCCCCTCTCTACTCTTGTTGTGATGAATTGAGTCTTTACCCTTTGAAGTTTTGTCTTGTCGGATTGAATGTTCAGATATGAGAACATATGATATATGTCTTGCATATGAATACCCGTGGTGACAATGGGGTATTATTTTGATTCACTTGATATATGTTATGGAACTCAACTTGCGGATTCCCGAGGTGACTTTGGGGTAATCAATGCATAGTGGTTGATACACGTTTTTATTATCTTTTCTCCGATAGAAAATTTGGGGTCTCCTTGTAGTTCTTTGTGTGGATTGAGTATTATGAATCTGAAATTGTTTGATACATACTGTATAATTAACTCACGGGTACTCGCGGTGACATTGGGGTATCTAGGTGACATTAGAGTTGGTTGATATGCATCATATGGTGTTATTTTAGTACAAACTCTTGATTAGATCGATCGAAAAGAATAGCTTGCTATTATTTTGGTACGAACTCTAGGATAGATTGATCGGAAAGAATTTCTTTGAGGTGGTTTCGTACCCTACAAAAAATTTCTATCTTTTGTTCTCCGCTAATAGGAACTCGGGAGTGATTCTTTATTGCACTTTGAGGGATAGTCATATGATCCAACTATGCTAGCATTGTTTAGAGATTGCACTAGTGAAAGTATGCACCCTAGGCCTCATTTTCCATTATTATTGCAATACCATTTGTGCTCCGTTTTACTATTTACTACCTTGCTGTTTTTTAATGTTCGCACTACAAAAACTCATAGCTACTATCCATATTTCACTTTTATCACCATCTCTTCGCCAAATTAGTGCACCTCTACAATTTGCCATTGTATTGGGTGTGTTGGGGACACAAGAGATTTCTTGTATTTGATTGCAGGATTGCTTGAGAGAGACTATCTTCATCCTACACCTCCCATGGATTGATAAACCTTAGGTCATCCACTTGAGGGAAAATTGCTATTGTCCTACAAAACTCTAGGCTTGGAGGCCCAACACGTGTCTACAAGAATAAAGTTGCGTAGTAGACATCAAGCTCTTTTTTGGCGCCATTGTAAAAGAGGTGAGTGCTTGAAGGTATATCTCTTTAGATCTAGCAATTAAATCTTTTAGTTTCTTTGATCTATCACTTGTTTGGTTTATAAAAAGAAAATTAAAAAATGGAATTGAGGTTGCATAATATTATTCATCTTTATAATATCTTTCGTGAAAATGATAGAAAGGAAAATTGTGCTCAATTGTTAGAACAAGAATGCTATAAAATGTTTGGCATGGAATCCCTGAATGATGAGCATGATTGCAATGTTGCTAGTATGAATTCTTTGAATATCCATGATGCTAGTGATATTCAAAACCATAAGCTTGGGGATGCTATGTTTGATGAAGATGATATTTTTAGTCCCCCAAGTTTTGATGAGAAAATTTATTATGATGATAGCATGCCTCCTATTTATGATGATTATATTGATAAAAGTGGATTTGGAGAGGTCATGACTTTATTTCGGAAGAGGTTTCAATTGATTATGATGAGAACAAAAGTTGCTATCTATGATGATTATGGTGATGACATGTATGCTATAAAGAGTAATGATAATCATGAAACTTATCATGATTTTAATTTTCAATCCCATGATAGTTATTTTGTTGAGTTTGCTGGCACAACTATTCATGATAATAAATTTGCTTATGTGGAGAGTAGTAAAAGTTCTATGCTTATGTATCATGAAAAGAATACTTTATGTGATAGCTATATTGTTGAATTCATTCATGATGCTACTGAAAATTATTATGAGAGAGGAACATATGCTTCTACATATCTCAGTAATATCAAGTTTCCTCTCTTTATGTTGAAAGTTTTTAAGTTGCACTTGTTTTACTTTCCTATGCTAGTTGATTCTTGTTCCCATAAGTTGTTTTCCCACAAAATCCCTATGCATTTGAAGTGGGTTAGACTTAAATTTTCTTGCCATGTGATTCATGATGCTCTTGTTATGTTTCAATTCTTATCTTTTATGTGAGCATCATTGAACTCCTCATGACTAGCTAAAAAGGCATTAAAGAAAAATGATTGTTGGGAGACAATCCAACACTTTTATATACTGTTTTTGTGTGTTCATATGATTATGCTACTGTAGTAATCATGTTTTATTGTTTGTGTTTCAATAAAGTGCCAAGTAAAGCCTTTGGGATCATGTTGGGTGATAGTTGATTTGATCTTGCTGAAAAACAGAAACTTTTGCACTCACGCAAATAACTCTCATTTTTAACAGAAGAGTGCTTTTGAGTTGATTCTTTTTGAAGAATATTAATATAAAAATTTCTCACGTGTTACTAATTTTTTTCATAATTTTTGGAGTAGCAAAAGTATGGTTTGAGTACAAATTACTACAGATTGTTCTGTTTTTGACAGATTCTGTTTTCAATGCATAGTTTGCTTGTTTCCTTGTTTCTATGGCTTATATTGCTCAATATAAATTGTGGAAATGATATGCTACAGTAGGAATTGTGTGGAAACAATTATTAATCTTGTCTTTGAAAGTACCAAAGTGAAATGGTTTGCTCTTTATCATACTAACATATTTCACGAAGTTCCGTTAAGTTTTGTGTGATTGAAGTTTTCAAGTTTTGGATGAGATGTCAATATGAGGAGAATAATGAGTGACAAGATCCTAAGCTTGGGGATTCCCAAGGCACCCCAAGGTAATATTCAAGGAAGATCCAAGCAACTAAGCTTGGGGATGCCCCGGAAGGCATCCCCTCTTTCGTCTCCAACATTATCAGTAACCTCACTTGCAGCTATGTTTTCATTCGTCACATGGTATGTGTTTTGCTTGGAGCGTCAATTTATTTTGTTAGGATTTGCTTGCTTTTATTTATAATAATGTTTTGCAACTTTTATTTCAATAAAAATGTCAAGTATAGCCTTTGCCCTGCTTATTTTAAAAGACTACTTGTTGCTGTTTGAAAACAGAAAGTTTACCGTTGTTGCAAAAATTCCCTAGAAAAGTCAGAATGTGACAAAATTCTGAAACTTTTTGCACAATAAGATCTGATAAATTCTCTACAGTTTGGAAGATCTTCATAATCTTTGGAGTTAAAGAAGTATTGATACTCTTGCATTCTTTACAGACTATATTGTTTTGGTAGATTGCTGTTATGTTTGCATTGTTTGCATATGTTTGCTTGTTTAATGATTCTATTTGAGGATAAGAGTATTAAATATGAAGAGGCATTTAGTATGAAATGTTGAACAATAATTTTGTGATTTTCTACAGTAGATATTGATAAGGTTTTTGCATTGGTTTATACTAACTTATCTCACGAGTTCTTGTTGAGTTTTGTGTGGATGAAGTTTTTAAGATTTAGGCAAACCGTGATACAAAAGGAATTAAGGAGACACAAAAGCTCAAGCTTGGGGATGCCCAAGGCACCCCAAGATAATATTTCAATAAGTCTCAATCATCTAATCTTGGGGATGCCCCGGTAGGCATCCCACCTTTCTTCTTCAACATTTATCGGTTAGTATCGGTTGAGCCTAAGTTTTTGCTTCTTCACATGATGTGTGCTATTCTTGGAATGTCATTTTATTTTGTTATTGCTTGATGTTTTAATAAATTACTTAGATCTGAAAGTTTTTAAATAAGAGTGAGTCCTTAAATAGCTACCCATTTACATAACTACTCACTTGATCTTCACTTATATCTTTTTGGAGTAGCTAGTCATTTACTCATGTGCTTCACTTATATCCTATGAGTAAATTGTTGAATGAATTTAATATCATGGAGTTGAAATTACATGTTCATATCATGCCTAGTAGTGGCATCACATTGGGTTTAGAAAGTGAAAGCTTTTGAAGCTTGACAATCACAACTTTGGTCATACAAGCAATTCCTGAATGATTACTATAAGGAAGAGAACTTTCACATGCAAATACACTATCTTGGAAATTTTTTGTGATTGTGAGCCCCCATCAAAATATTATATGCCAAAATGTTGGCGTTGGACAAAGCAGACAATGTAATGATTTATGTTTGTTCATATCCACATAGAAGTTATATTGTCATAGATCTTCCAACATGTGGTGCTTGCCCCCTATCTTTGCTAGCCAAAAATTCCGCACCAAGTAGAGATACTACTTGTGCATCCAAAAACCCTTAAACCCAAATCTTCTTTTAAGAGTCCACCATACCTACCTATGGATTGAGTAAGATCCTTCAAGTAAGTTGTCATCGGTGCAAAAAGGGCAATAAAAATTGCTTCTAAAAGTGTGAGATCATTTAGTGTAAGGGAAAATTGAGCGTTGTACGAACTTGTGATGGTGAAGAATAAAAGTGACAGACTGCATAATAAAGGTTGCCATCACAAGGGGCAAGATAACGTGACGTTCTCTTGCAGTAAGGGGTTGAGCATACAAACAAAAAGTGCATGGCAACCTCTGCTTCCCTCTGCGAAGGGCCTATCTTTTATTTTCACATATTTACTTTCATGCAAGAGTCAAAGTTTTCTCCCTATTCCTTTTATTTTTGTCCTTTGGCAAGCATCATGTGGTGAGGAAAGATCTAGGCACATATATCCAGTCGAATATGGGTAGCATAAGTTATTACTATTGACATCACCCTTGAGGTGAGTGCGTTGGGAGGCAAAACTGTAAGCCCCTATCTATCTATGTGTCCGGTTGAAATGTTTTGCTCATGTGTATGTGGTGAGTGTTAGCAATCATAGAAGACTATATGATGGTTGAGTATGTGGAGCTCTTACTTAGACTCTGTTGAATAAGTTGAATTGCAATTGTTGGTGACTAAGTATATAGGTTGTTGAGTTTCAAGAGAATTCATTGTTTGAACCTTAACATGTGAATTGGTTGCTACTTTTTCATGATGATTTTTGTAAGAAAGTATTGCTGTTATGATGCCAGGAAAAGTGGTTGAAATTGTTATTGATCAAACTTGTGCACTTTGCTAGCATTCACACTTAATAAATTATTTCTTTTATCATTTACCTACTCGAGGACGAGTAGGAATTAAGCATGGGGATGCTGATACGTCTCCAACGTATCTATAATTTATCAAGTATTCATGCCATGTTTATAATAATTTATATGTTTTTGGTATGATTTGCATGTAACTAATCCGGATTGACGCTGTTTTCAGTAGAACAACTATGGTGTTGTATTTTTGTGCAGAAATTAAAGTTCTCCAAACACCGGGAAACTTTTTGTGGATTTTTTATGGACCAAAAGACTACCAATTGCCAAAGCAGCACCTGGAGGTGCCCCGAGGGGGGCACAACCCACCAGGGCGCGCCTGGAGGCCAAGCGCACCCTGGTGGGTTGTGCCCACCTCGGTGGCCTCCCGTACCCCTTCTTCACCATATAAATTCCCAAATGTTCCAAAAACCCTTGGGGAGACCCTAGATCAGAAGTTTCGCCACTGCAAGCCCTTGTAGCCACCGAAAAACAATCGGTACCCTGTTCCGGCACCCTGCCAGAGGGGGGAATCATCTCCGATGGCCATCTTCATCATCCCGGCGGTCACCACGATGAGGAGGGAGTAGTCCATCCTCGGGGCTGAGTGTTTGTACCAGTAGCTATGTGTTTAATCTCTCTCTCACGCGATATTGAGATGTCACGATCTTGATTTATCATGGGCTTTGTTAACATAGATGGATCATATGGTGTTTCTCCCCCCTCTACTCTTGTTGTGATGAATTGAGTCTTTACCCTTTGAAGTTTTGTCTTGTCAGATTGAATGTTCAGATCTAAGAACACATGATATATGTCTTGCATATGAATGCCCATGGTGACAATGGGGTATTATTTTGATTCACTTGATATATGTTATGGCACTCAACTTGCAGATTCCCGAGGTGACTTTGGGGTAATCTATGCGTAGGGGTTGATGCACATTTTTATTATCTTTTCTCCGATAGAAACTTTGGGCTCTCCTTGTAGTTCCTTGTGTGGACTAAGTATTATGAATCTGAAATTGTTTGATACATATCGTATAATTAACTCACGGGTACTCGCGGTGACATTGGGGTATCTACGTTACATTAGAGTTGCTTCATATGCATCATATGGTGTTATTTTAGTACGAACTCTTGATTAGATCGATCGGAAAGAATAGCTTGTTGTTTATTTTAGTACGAACTCTAGGATAGATTGATCGGAAATAATAGCTTTGAGGTGGTTTCGTATACTACAAACAATTTCTATCTTTTGTTCTCCGCTAATAGGAACTCGGGAGTGATTCGTTATTGCACTTTGAGGGATAATCATATGATCCAACTATGTTAGCATTGTTGAGAGATTGCACTAGTGAAAGTATGCACCCTAGGCCTCATTTTCCATTATTGCAATACCGTTTGTGATCCATTTACTATTTACTACCGTGCTGTTTTTTATTGTTCGCACTACGAAAACTCATATCTACTATCCATACTGCACTTTTATCACCATCTCTTCACCGAACTAGTGCACCTATACAATTTGCCATTGTATTGGGTGTGTTGGGTACACAAGAGATTTCTTGTATTTGATTGCAGGGTTGCTTGAGAGAGGCTATCTTCATCCTACGCCTCCCACGGATTGATAAACCTTAGGTCATCCACTTGAGGGAAAATTACAACTGTCCTACAAAACTCAGCCCTTGGAGGCCCAACACGTGTCTACAAGAATAAAGTTGCATAGTAGACATCACTGACACCGGCCGGGACGGACGACCCATGGGACGGCTCCAGAGCATGCGTTGCAGGCTATAGGAGGAGGCGTGTCACGCTCAGCCCGGTCGTTGCGGGACGGCAGAGCAGGCAGGGAGCGGGAACGCGCCTGTCTACCGCGCACGGCATTGACATGCTCAGTGATGCGCCCGAGCCAGGCGTCGTAGACGTCCTCGGTGGGGTGGTAGCGCAGCAGCTCCTAAGCCATGAGAAGCGTGGCGTGCGGAATGGTGGGTGGCGACGCGCGGGCGAGGAGGCGGTGGCGAAGTGACAACGCGTCTGCTCGTTCATCGATAGGTGGACGGAGGAGGCAACCCGCTCCCCAATGGGCTCAGTGGCCGCACGAGGGCGTCGCCCAGGGGCACCTTGGGTGGCGGGTGCCGCATGGACCGTGGTGGCATCTCGGCGCACGGCGGCTTCATCCATGTTGGCATGACGTCAAGGTGGAAGGTGCGAAGACCACAAGTCCCCCTACCTGGCGTGCCAAATGTCAGAGTCTAGGATCTGCGTCCAAGAAAATTCTCCAAGAACCAAGGTTTGAACTCTGGGGGATTTGCTTGGCAACCTACAACACGATGACGACTACCTTGGAACTGCAACGGGCCCGCTGGCTCTCACCGGATACGAAGGTGATATACCCAGGATCGGGCCACCATGGTGGTGTAAAACCATACTCCTGCTTGCGTTGGATTGCTTGTTGGAAACAGTGCCCTTGGAGCTACAAGACGAGGTGGGAGAAGAGAAGGTCCCCCTCTACAATGGCTATCCTCCTTTCTTATAATGCCTTGGGCCTCTTCCCAGAAAATATGAGTGGGAAAGGGCTTCCACAGGGTGGCAAGTCTGAAGGGGGACAAGGGCGCAGGCTTAACCTGGCCAAAGGTTGTCTTCGCCTGCTAAAGGTGTTATCCTGATGTAAGCGTGGGCTCGGCAACGACGCATGTCATGGGCGCCAAACTGTCTTGGTCTTCATTCACCAAAGTGGAAAGCTTTGGGACTTGCTTTGGAGGAAGGCACACGTCGCTGCTTCCTTAGCACCAAAGTGGAAACTGGTCTCTATCGTACTCTGCCATCCTTATCCTAACAGCAGGGCATCACCCATGTGACAGGCGTGGGCTCCACGGCTCGAACCCTGAGGCTGGCCTCATGAGGTGGGCTTTACGAGGCGGCCCCGTGAGCTGGCTTCGCGAGGCTGGCGAGGACTTGGAGAAATATGCTCTGCCCTGCCTGGAGCCATGGGAGCCTCGCAAGGCTGGCGCCTCATGAGGTGGCTTGCTTCCTAGGGGGGGCAGGCTTGGGCCAATCATCTTGGGTCATGTGGGCCGCCTACTGGCCGTAGCCAGACGGGACGTGGTACCCCGGTATCCACTAGAACGACACCAGTCGTTGCACTTTGACTTCCCAAGTGGCGGAAATCCCCGATTGCTGAACGAAGCCGTGGCGGCGCTTGAGGGGGATATGCTTGTGGTGTTCGCCTCCGGCTGGGTGGTGATGTACAATATGAAGCAGAAGAAGACAGTGAGTAAGGTTGATCAGGGCTATAATTGCATCTACTTTTCCGATGTTAGTAGGTTATACCACACGGAGGCAAACCAATCCGGCTAGCAAAGTTGAGGCAAATACACTAATCTCTCTTTCCGATGGATGTCTTAGTATTATAATGAAAATTATGATAATAGATTTCAATGTTTAAACCAATGCATAATTTTTAATTTGAGAAACGGGTAGGACATCTCATTTGCAGCAAATGAGACCAAGTGAATTTGGATGAGCATGTCAGATAATCGAATCATACACAAAAGTACAATCGACAACTTGTTTTTAATTCTTTGATGATTCTATTACTGAACCCAACTTGCAAGTTAGATTTTCTATACCCTGGAAGTTTCTATGAATATGGATGCCTAATATACAGCAGAAACCACTATTAAAATATTTGTTAGTGTGTATACGATCTAGAAATCTCAACCATGATATAGAATAATATTAAAAGATATATGAACACACAATTATATATGCACATGCATGTGCATACACTATATAGTTTATGTAATATTAGAAAATAAATTCCAAAGATTTTTTTAACAATAAAGAATTTTTTAATACATTATACAATTTTTATAATCAATTTTTTGATATAACAAATTTATACCAACAAATAACATAACTATTAGTGAGAAATATTGTTATCTTACTAGGTAATAAATAATATTAATTATAATAGTACATGTCACACTTATTAATTTAAAATAAGTATAAAATTTTATTATGAATAAGTTATTTTATATCTCCTCGGGCCTGAAAATGAAGTACATAACTGAAGGAATGTACTATATTAATACATTTAATAGTCATTGTGAGTGCATGAGACTCCGTCTCATCTGCGGAGTTCAATACAATTAATGAAAACTTGCTGCTAGTTGCATGCGATGATGCTTCAAGCTCTCTCATGGTAGCTAATTGTGCAAACTATATATTTGAAACTCACATACAAGTAACCGTGAAGCTAATTATCTCACCTTTTACTATGTACTATACTTGTAGTACTTTTTTTATTACACATTATGTTCCTAACGGTCTACACATGCAACATCATCACTCATTCAACCTGCTTCTTAACAATATATTTATTCGAAAAGGTGTCAACGCCATGTCGTGGAGTCAATGGGATGACCTAGTCGTTACCACGAACAACAATAAGGTGCTTGTTTAGAATATGTATGGTGATGAAGTCATGTACCTAGGGTAGGGTCATGGACCTATCTAGGATACCCTACCCAAGGACATCCTTAGAAGAAGCTACCTTCCAGTCGACCAAGAGGGACTTCACTCGACGAACTCAAGGACACTCGACGATGAAGATAGCCATTCGACCATGAAGCTAACCACTCGACGGCCAGGAGACCTAAAGTCACTCAGCACGCAACGGTCTGTCATTAAGCACGCAACGGTCTGTCATTAAGTATTCATGGCACTTTATGAGGGCGTTACCAGTAACCCCCTGTCTTAATGTACTTTAAACCCTACATAACTGAGGGCCGGAGGGGTCTGGCGAACTCTATATAAGCCACCCCCCTCCTCAGTGTAAAGGGTTCGCACCCCTGTAACTCATATACACAGAAACCAGTCGACCGCCTCCGGGCTCTGAGACGTAGGGCTATTACTTCCTCCGAGAAGGGCCTGAACTCGTAAAACACTCGTGTGTACAACTACTCCATAGCTAGGATCTTGCCTCTGCATACCTACCCCCCATTCTACTGTCAGACTTAGAACCACGACAGTTGGCACCCACCGTGGGGCAGGTGTCTTAGCGACTTTTTGGAGAAGTTGCAATTTGTCCGATTGCCTTCATCATGGTTTCTGGCGGAGCTCTGGTCGAGGGCAGCGAGATCCGTCTCGGTGCGCTCGCTTTCATCACCGAGGACTCCGCTTGGCTCCAGGAGGCACCACTCGACATCGACGCGCTCCCCGTCCGCGGGGCGACGCACTTTCGGGCGTGTGTCCGCGGCGTCCTACTGCGGCAGCCGTCGACCCCATACCGCTCGACTCCTGTGTCGTCCTCCCTCCCTGTCTCCCGCCAGTGCAAGCGCTCCGGTCGGTCGAGGCTTCAGCGATGGGTGAGACATGCAGTGGCTCGCCAATCGGCCACCACCCAAGTTGCGGCAATTGAGCCCGACGAATCTCTCTACGGCCTATTCGATCTGTCGACTGGCTCCGTAGAGACTGCATCCGAGTGCGACAGCAGTGATCCAGCGGCGGAGGTCCTGATGGTCAACGGGCCTCGTAGCCCTCCCGGTTTCCCCCGCATCGACGGGATGGACGATGGAGGCGACCCCACTCAGGCCCACGAAGAATATCATCCCGAGCCGCTCACTTCTCAGCAAAGAGAAGATCTTCGCCGCCGGAACATGGATGCCCTGCATACTCCCATCGCAGGAGAAACTCCTGAGGCTCGTGCTTTGGAAGAGGCGCGTTTGGCCAACTTGGCTGAACGCACTCGACTAGAGAACCTCCAGCAAGCACTTGACGAGCGTGCGCGTCAACGAGTACCTGACTCCAGCCGACGTCAGCTCTTTTCGCAACCGACTCGGGTATATCGAACCCTGATTCAGAATTTGGCAGCTGCAGCCCGTATATCGGAGTCAATTCAGCCCTCCCAGTCGGAGGCTGGAAGAGGCTTGATGCATATCAGGGATTTGCTCCGGGCGGCAGGAGATCAGAATTCAGTTGTGTCACAGTCGCGCAACAGGATTCACAGTCAATCCGTCGCTGCGAATACTGTTCAGTCGGCTCACAGCCCAAGGTCACCTCCGAGGCGCGTGGGACGTGAAGGCCGGCGGGACCACTATGATGACCGATTTGATCGTGATAATAGGCGTCGAGTGCCCACTCCTCCCCCGAGAAGTGGGTCTAACGCCCATCGGCAGCAAGATGACAGGCGCCAGCTCAGTGTTGGGCGGAGAGCTCCGGTCGACGCCAGAGAACCAGGCTTTGACGCGAGATCCATCATCATGCAGGGTCTGGTCGATCGGAACAGAGCTCATAGAGGTGGCCATGACATAGATGTGCCCACTAGCAGCCGAGTCCATGTTTCAGGTCCAGAATGCTTTAGCAGAGCCATCAGAGCCGCAGTGATACCGCCCAACTTCAGGTTGGCGACTGGGGTAAGTAAGTTCACCGGAGAGTCCAAGCCTGAAACTTGGCTTGAAGACTACCGAGTGGCGGTACAGATTGGTGGTGGTAATGATGAGGTGGCCATGAAGCATTTGCCACTCATGCTAGAGGGTTCGGCTAGGGCGTGGTTGAATCAGTTAGCTCCTAGCAGCATTTACACCTGGGAAGATCTTTCCCGAGTGTTCGTCAAGACGTTCGAGGGAACTTGCAAGCGACCGGCCGGATTGACGGAGCTGCAAGTCTGCGTACAAAAGTCGAGTGAAACATTGAGAGATTACATATAGAGATGGATCACTTTGCATCATACCGTGGAGAATGTGTCGGACCATCAAGCGGTCTGCACCTTCAAGGATGGTGTCAAGAACAGAGAGTTGAGCCTGAAGTTTGGTCGAACCGGAGATATGACCCTGAGTCGAATGATGGAGATTGCCACCAAATATGCTAACGGTGAAGAAGAGGACATGCTCCGGAGTGGCAAGTATAAGCCGAGTCAATCGGAAAAAGGAAACTCCAGTCGGAAGCAAAAGTGGAAGGCCGAGCCAGCTGCTCCTGGAGAGGCTCTGACCGTGACTCAGGGCAAATTCAAAGGGAATCCCAAAGGATCTTGGAACCCCAAGAAGGTAAAGGATAAATAAGGAAATGACGTGATGGATCTACCGTGTCACATCCACACGAAGAAAGATGAAGAGGGTAACTTCATCTACCCGAAACACACCACTCGCCAGTGCCGGCTCTTAATCCAGCAGTTTCAAGGAAAACAGCCTAAGGACAAAGAGAAGGAGTCGGACAAGGCCGAGGACAAGGAGGACAGTGATGGAGGGTACCCTCATGTCAATTCCACCCTGATGATTTTTGCTGATGTAGAGAGCAAAAGTCGACAGAAAGTGATCAACCGAGAGGTAAATATGGTCGCCCTGGCGACACCAAGCTATCTGAAATGGTCGCAAACTCCCATTACGTTTGACCAATCCGATCACCCCACTCACATTGCCACCCCTGGGAGGCAAGCGCTGGTGGTCGACCTAGTCGTCGAAGGCACTCGACTGACGAAGGTATTGATGGATGGCGGCAGTGGGTTGAATATACTGTATGCAGAGACGCTCAAGGGAATGGGCATTCCGATGTCCAGGCTCAGCTCCAGCAACATGAGTTTTCACGGAGTCATTCCTGGAACGAAGGCTGAGTCACTCGGTCAAATAGCTCTGGATGTAGTGTTCGGCGACTCGAAGCATTTCCGCAAAGAGAAGCTGACATTTGAAGTTGTGGATTTCCAGAGCGCTTACCACGCTATTTCGGGAAGACCAGCCTATGCCCGCTTCATGGCTCGACCATGTTATGTGTACCTCAAATTAAAGATGCCTGGCCCCAAAGGCGTGATCACTATCACTGGTAGCCGGAAGAAGGCAGAAGAGTGTTTCCAGAAAGGCTCAAAGATTGCGGATGCCCAGATAACAGTGGTAGAGCTGGAAGAATACAAGAAAAATGCAGATCCAAGTGATTTGCTGCGGGCCAAGAAGCCCACCACAGAGTCAGCATTCCAGTCGTCAGGAGAGACGAAGCTAGTTCATATCCACCCGACTGACCCCAACGCAGCTCCGACCCATATTTCCACAACACTCGACTCTAAATAGGAAGAAGCGCTCATCCAGTTCCTCCGTGAGAACTGGGGCATCTTTGCATGGAAGCCTGCTGACATGCCGGGTGTTCCCAGGGGGCTGCTGAGCATCGCCTTAGAGTCGACTCAAAAGCGAAGCCTGTTAAAGAACATCTTCGACGGTCCGCTGTTCAGAAGAAAAAAGCCATTGGCGAGGAGGTGGCTCGACTCCTTGCAGAAGAGTTTATCCGAGAGATATACCACTCTGAGTGGCTCGCCAATGTCGTCATGGTCCCCAAGAAGGACAACTCACTTCGCATGTGCATTAATTTCAAACATATCAATCGGGCCTGCCCAAAAGATCATTTTCCTCTCCCTCGCATCGACCAAATTGTCGACTCGACTGCGGGATGCGAGAGATTGTCTTTTTTAGACGCCTATTCCGGGTATCATCAGATCCGTCTGTATGGACCTGACGAAATCAAAACAGCTTTCATCACTCCATTCGGGTGCTTCTGCTATATCACCATGCCATTCGGTCTCAAGAATGCCGGAGCCACGTTCATGAGAATGATTCAAAAGTGTTTACTCACTCAAATCAGTCGGAATGTGGAAGCGTACATGCATGATATCGTGGTCAAGTCACGAAAGGGTTCCGACCTGTTGACTGACCTAGCTGAAACATTTGCCAATCTCAGGAGGTATGATATCAAGCTCAATCCATTAAAGTGCACATTCGGAGTACCTGGCGGAAAGTTACTCGGTTTCCTTGTTTCAGAATGAGGAATCGATGCTAACCCAGAAAAAGTTGGCACCATACTCCGAATGAAATGCCCTGTGCGTGTGCACGACGTCCAGAAGCTTACTGGATGCTTGGCCGCATTAAGTCGATTCATCTCTCGCCTCGGTGAAAAGGCATTACCTCTTTACCGACTGATGAAGAAGGCAGACAAGTTCGAGTGGACTCCAGAAGCTGATGCAGCGTTTGCCGAGCTAAAAGCTCTACTCTCCACCCAGCTAGTGCTTGCTGCTCCAATCAGCAAAGAGCCTCTGTTGCTTTACATTGCAGCCACAGGACAGGTCGTCAGTTCAGTACTTACGGTCCAGCGGGAAGAGGAAGGTAAAACCTTCAAAGTTCAGCGCCCAGTGTATTATCTCTCTGAAGTTTTGACTCCATCGAAGCAAAGATATCCTCATTATTAGAAGCTCGTATATGGGATCTACATGACCATGAAGAAGGTTGCTCATTATTTCTCTGATCATGACATTACAGTCGTCAGCAACGCACCATTGTCAGAGATTCTGCACAACAGAGACGCAACTAGTCGAGTAGCTAAATGGGTGATTGAACTCCTTCCCCTTGATATCAAATTTGAGGCAAAGAAAGCCATTAAGTCCCAGGCTATAGCAGATTTCCTTGCCGAGTGGATTGAACAACAGCAGCCGACTCAAGTTCACTCGGAGCATTGGACCATGTTCTTTGATGGCTCTAAGATGTTAAATGGTTCTGGTGCTGGGGTAGTTTTGGTTTCCCCCCGAGGAGATAAGCTCATATATGTGCTCTAGATCCGCTTTGATTCCTCCAACAATGAAGCAGAATATGAAGCACTTTTGTATGGATTGCGCATGGCCATTTCACTCAGCGTCCGTCGCCTTATGGTTTATGGCGACTCAGATTTGGTGGTCAATCAGGTGATGAAGGAGTGGGACGTTAGAATCCCAGCCATGACTGGATACTGCAATGCAGTGAGGAAGCTCGAAAAGAAATTCGAAGGGTTAGAGCTCCACCATATACCCCGACTGAAAAATCAAGCGGCTGATGATTTGGCGAAGATAGGATCCAAGAGAGAAGCCATCCCCAGTGATGTGTTCTTGGAGCATATCCATACTCCATCAGTCATAGAAGATCCTTTTACCGACGAAGCCCCGCAACCTAAGAGTGTTACGGATCCGAGTGAGGTTGAAGTTCCAGCAGTGGTCGACCTGATCATGGAAGCTTTGGTGATCACTCCCGATTGGACAGTACCGTATATCGCGTATATCTTGAGGAAAGAGCTCCCGGAGGACGAAGAAGAGGCTCGACAGATCGTCCGCCGATCTAAAGCCTTTACTGTGATAAGGGGGCAGCTATACAAAGAAAGCGCGACTGGAGTTGGTCAGAAATGCATAACGCCAGACGAAGGTCGAATAATCCTTGATGACATCCACTCAGGGACCTGTGGCCATCATGCGTCTTCCCGGACCATTGTGGCCAAAGCATACCGAGCCGGATTTTATTGGCCAAGAGCGATTGAAATGGCAAAGGAGATAGTCGACAAGTGTGAGGGATGTCAATTTTACTCCAATATGTCACACAAGCCCGCCTCAGCTTTAAAGACCATACCACTCGTTTGGCCCTTTGCAGTATGGGGGTTGGACATGGTCGGCCCTTTGAGAACAGGCAGAAGCGGTTTCGCCCATGTGCTGGTAGCAGTTGACAAGTTCACCAAGTGGATTGAGGGCAAACCCATCAAGAACCTCGATGCCGGTACTGCTGTCAGCTTTATCAGAGAATTAATATTCAGATATGGAGTCCCGCACAGCATCATCATTGACAACGGGTCAAACTTCGATTCCGAAGAATTCAGAGCTTTCTGCATGTCTCAAGGCACACGAGTCGACTATGCTTCAGTCGCCCATCCGCAGTCGAATGGACAGGCAGAACGAGCCAACGGCCTGATTCTCAAAGGGTTGAAACCCCGTTTGATGCGTGATCTCAAGCATGCGGCTGGTGCATGGGTCGGCGAACTTCCCTCGGTACTTTTGTGGTTAAGGACCACGCCCAACCGGTCGACTGGAAGAACTCCGTTCTTCTTGGTCTACGGAGCTGAAGCGGTCTTGCCGAGTGACCTTCTCCACAATGCTCCTCGGGTCGAGCTCTACACCGAGGCTGAAGCAGAACAAGCACAGCAGGATGCAGTCGACCTTTTAGAGGAAGAAAGGGAGATGGCCCTGATCCGATCGACCATTTATCAACAAGACTTGCGTCGCTTCCACGCCAAAAACGTGAAGAGTCGAGCCTTCCAGGAAGGAGATTTGGTTCTCCGAGTGGATCAGCAGAAACCACACAAGCTTGCTCCTTCTTGGGAAGGTCCCTTCATCGTCACCAAGGTTCTCCACAATGGAGCATACCGTCTCTACAATGTCGAGCATCAGATCGACGAGCCCCGAGCTTGGAACACAGAGCTTCTCCGCCCCTTTTACACTTAAGTATTCACTCAGATGAGTTGTAATAAAAGTACTTCTGTAGTTTATTTATCAAAGACAAGAGCTTTATAATTTTCCCAGTAATTGTTATTACTTTTGTCCACATAAAGCAATCCCCCAGTGGGTGGCTTGGTTGTGAATCTGATTCGCCTAAGTCTGTAAAAAAATCCTAACTGAGTGATGAGCCAGCCTCTCACTCGAAGGCTTAGCTGCGAAATCCGTTTCGCCTAAGTTAAACAAAATCCTACCGAGTGGTAAGCTAGCCTTCCACTCGAAGGCTTAGCTGCAGTCCAAGTACTCGCCTAAGTTAAACAAAATCCTACCGAGTGGTAAGCCAGCATTCCACTCGGAGGCTTAGCTGCAGTCCAAGTACTCGCCTAAGTTAAACAAAATCCTACCGAGTGGTAAGCTAGCCTTCCACTCGGAGGCTTAGCTGCAGTCCAAGTACTCGCCTAAGTTAAACAAAATCCTACCAAGTGGTAAGCCAGCCTTCCACTCGGAGGCTTAGCTACAGTCCAAGTACTCGCCTAAGTTAAACAAAATCCTACTGAGTGGTAAGCCAGCCTTCCACTCGGAGGCTTAGCTGCAGTCCAAGTACTCGCCTAAGTTAAACAAAATCCTACCGAGTGGTAAGCCAGCCTTCCATTCGGAGGCTTAGCTGCAGCATCACGCTCGCCTAAGTTCAAATACAACGTGCGCTCTGCAAGGAAGACGAGGTGCAGGTCGACTGCTACCCTCTCCTTCTGAGCTACGCCACAAATACAACATGCGCTCTGCAAGGAGGACGAGGTGCAGGTCGACTGCTACTCTCTCCTTCCGAGCTACGCCACAAATACAACATGCACTCTGCAAGGAAGACGAGGTGCAGGTCGACTGCTACCTCCTTCTCCAGAGGTATGCCTTGAAAATCCTATCGAGTGAAGAGCAAACCTCCCACTCGGGGGCTTAGCTGCAGCCCAGTGCTCGCCTAAGTTTTTGAAAATCCTACCGAGTGGAGAGCAAACCTCCCACTCGGGGGCTTAGCTGCAGCCCAGTGCTCGCCTAAGTTTTTGAAAATCCTACCGAGTGGAGAGCAAACCTCCCACTCAGAGGCTTAGCTGCAGCCCAGTGCTCGCCTAAGTTTTTGAAAATCCCACCGAGTGGAGAGCAAATCTCCCACTCAGGGGCTTAGCTGCAGCCCAGTGCTCGCCTAAGTTTTTGAAAATCCTACCGAGTGGAGAGCAAACCTCCCACTCGGGGGCTTGGCTGCAGCCCAGTGCTCGCCTAAGTTTTTGAAAAACCTACCGAGTGGAGAGCAAACCTCCCACTCGGGGGCTTAGCTGCAGCCCAGTGCTTGCCTAAGTATATCGGGGAACAAGTCGATTGCAATGAGCGCTCCGCTTTAGCCTGCAAAAGACACCTCAAACCAAATGCAAACATATTCAACGTCGAATCCAAGTTCAGATAACACCTAACGGAATCGAAAGTGCTCAGGCGCTAAGCCTGTTAAGGTTTGTCGGTTACAAAACTCACTCGGCATACCGAGGCAAATTTAAATTATCAAGCTCAGAAGTTTTTTACCCCTCCTGTGGAGGGCTGGAAGGTGCAACAAACTCATCCAGGTCGATTCCATCTGCAATCCGAGTGGCAGCGGCGATGAAGGTCTCCATGAAAGATCGGAAATCATGCTTCTTGGTGTTAGCCACCCTAAGGGCCACCAGCTTGTCCTCTCGTGCATCCTTGCAGTGAACGCGGACCAGAGACAGAGCAACATCCGCGCCACACCTGGCAGAAGACTTCTTCCACTCCTGCACTCGACTTGGGACCTCATTCAGTCGAGTCATTAGAGACTCGAGGTCGTTCTGGAGCGTCTCTCTTGGCCAGAGTGTTGCGTCGATGCGAGAAGTTGCGACCTTCAGCCTTGCGAGATAGTCGACGACAGCAGCAACGCGAGATTCAAGCCGGAGCACATTCATGGCGACTTCATCTTTCACGGGAGAGTTGATGGGATCTAGGCTTATTTCCAGTCGACCAGTCTCCTCTTCAAAGTTCTGGCAAAATTCTGCAAGCACAACCACCGAGTCAAGACAACAGTCGGAGATCACAGTTAAAATGTCTGTTTGATACAAAAGATTACCTTCAAGCATGAGGAATAGCTTCTTGGCGAGTCCACCCAGATAAGCCTCCAGATCGTTCTTCTTTCCCACCAACTCACTGGCCTTGTCGTTCAGGGCAATCTTGTCACTTTTTAGTCGACTGACCTCCTTGTTGGCAGCATCAAGAGCAGCTTTCAGATTGGTGTTTTCTTCTTCAAGCTTGGTGACTGAAGCCAGCTTCTCATCTGCGAGCTTGGTCTTCTCTAAAGCCGCTTTCTGCATCTCAGCCAAGTCAAGGTCTTTCTTCTTCAGGGCATCCCTCACTTTGTCTGCAAAGTTACAGTGAGATCAGACTCTGAAACAAACGAGAGGCAAAGGCAATCGTCGGAGGCCTCACCAAACATACCTTTAGCTTCCTCCTTCGCCTTCGTTAGGTTCTCTTAGGTCAGTTTCAGATCAAGCTCGAGCTGGATGTGTTTGTTCTCCAACTCAGTATAACGAGCCGCAAGGTCGCAGGATTTCTACGAAGAACCAATTGGCAGATGTCAAAGACAATTCACTTTCGAGTGACTAAAGAAAAATCATAGCGTTTCTAAGACTATGGCCGAATACAAACATTCGACCACAGTCTCGGGGACTACACCCACTGGGTGCACTCAGCGTGCCCCCACTAGTTTCATCAGTTAGAGTCGACCAGTCGACCAACAAAAAAAATGGGAGGTGTTCTTCAGACTATAGTCGACTGCCAGCAGTCGACCACATTGTCGGGGACTACACCTAGTGGGTGCACTCAGCGTGCCCCCACCGGTCTATGAACCTATTCGACCTAGTTTGATCCCCGAGGAAAAAACTTAAGACATAAAGACTATGGTCGACTGCCAACAGTCCACCATAGCCTTGGGGGCTACACCCAGTGGGTGCACTCAGTGTGCCCCCACTAACCCGGAATTTCAATCGACACAGCCAGTGGGTGTAGGACAAACTCTAGGAATTTCAAAAAGAAGAGTTTTCAGATATCATATCCTAACAGAACAGGCAGTGACCGACTGACCTGAACATTACTCTGAAGAGCTGAACTGGCGTCATAGGCTTCCTGGCTGGCTTCTCGAATTGCCTTCACTTGCTCCATCATGACTCCCGCTTGGTGTATTGCTTCTTTAGCAGCACTAGCTTGGTCTTCTGGGACGTGGTAGGTTGAGAAAAGCGAGGGTTGAGTAGCACTCGACGATGAAGGATGAGCACTCATCAACGGCACCACAATGGTTATGGTGGGCCAAGTGACATTGTCTCCCTCCACGACCAATGTCTCAGGTGTTGGCACGTCCTGAGTCACCTTGCCAGCTGACGCTTTCTTATTCCTTCTCTGCCTCAGTGGTTTCTCGTCGTCGTCGTCGGGAAGGTCGATAATGACCTTAGATGAAGCTGCAGAAAAAGAATCAAAATTAGAGACAAGAAACCAACCGACTGAAGACGGTACTACAAGAGTCATACCAGGTTTCGAAGTAACATCATCCTCCATCTCCTGATCTTCAGCTCTGCCCGAGGTATCAGAAGTAGCAGCACTGCAGTTCTAGAAGTCAGTCGATTAGCTCATGAGTCGACCAAGAATAAGTTCATGTGGAACAGACAAACTCAAGCTACACCATTACCCTGAGATAGTGGGGATCACCATCTTCATCTTCGGCAAGACCTTCGCCGACTTCGACGGCGCCACTCGAGATTGCTTCGGAGCTTTCTCAGTCGGCACCGGAGAAGTAGTCCGAGGGCGCTTGGACGACTGCGTGACGGTTGCGACCCCCTTACCACGCTCGACCGCGGGATCATGGACAAGCTTCGAGCATCTTTCCGAGCGAGGAGGTACAACTTCCTCCTCCTCCTCCTCTTCCTCCTCACCAGAGTCATCACCCTCATCATCGTCGTCAGCATCCGAATCCCACTCCTCCGGGCTTTCGCCCCCACTTCCTTCCTCCTCCTCAGTCGGTGTTTGCGCTCCATTGGGCATCGAGTATAACTCAGTGATGGCCTGTCAGACAACAAAACAAAACAAAGATCAATCGACCAATTCGCAGCGAAGCAGAATGAATAAAGCAAGATTATAGTTGGAGATAAGTGGTCATACCGTGTCCGGTGTATAGGTACAGTCGAGTGGTGGGATCCTCCTAGCCCCTCGAGGGTTGTCCTTATTCCCTGTGATTGCGGCCACCCACCTCTCCAGTGTGGCGTCGTTGACCACTTCTGGATGGACCCGAATGGTGTCTTCGGTACCACAGTACAGCCACATCGGGTGGCCTCGGTACTGAAGCGGTTGGATGCGCCGTCTAAGGAAGACCTCCAGAAGATCCATACCCGTCACTCCGTCCCTAACGAGTTGGACTACGCGCTCCATCAACATTTTTACCTGAGCTTTCTCCTCAGGAAGCACCTTCAGAGAAGAGGGTTTGTCCACTCGGTCCATGGAGAACGGAGGGAGACCAGTCGACTGCCCCAGCGTCGACTCGTCTTGGCAGTAGAACCAAGTCGACTGCCACCCTCTGACCGACTCAGGAAGGGTCATGGCCGGGAAAGTACTCTTATTCCTCATCTGAATCCCAAGACCCCCGCACATCTGGATAACCTTAGTCCTCTCATCATCCGGACTCGCCTTTTTCACCGTCTGTGGGCGACAGGTGATATGTGCTTAAAGAGACCCCAGTGTGGTCGACAGCCCAGGAAGTTCTCGCACATGGACATGAAAGCAGCAAGATAGGCAATGGAATTGGGAGTGAAATGGTGGAGTTGCGCCCCAAAGAAGTTCAGAAACCCTCGAAAGAAAACACTCCGCGGCAGAGAGAATCCACAGTCTACATGAGTGGCTAGGAGAACGCACTCACCCTCCTGCGGTTGCGGTTGACACTCGGTCCCCGGAAGCCTTGCTGACCCATGGGGGATCAGACCCTCGTTGGCCAGGTCATTGAGATCCGTCTCGGTGATGGTCGAACGGATCCAATCCCCTTGGACCCAACCTTTTGGCAGGCGGGACCTTGACGAAGATCCGCCCCGACTGGACGCTCTCCCCTTCGCTTTCCCCGTCGCCGTCGCCTTCTTCGCGCGCTCCAAGGCTGTCGTCTTCTCCTTCACCATTGTCGCCGGCGAAGCACGCGAGGAGTGGATAGGCGGAGGCGAGAGCAGGCACAGCGGGCGGGGGCAAAGAGGGCAGAGAGGAGAATGAGAAGGCACTGTTCAAAAACCCTCGCCCGACGCTTTATATAAGGACGCTTCCGAGTGGCTGACAAGTAGGCCCGGGCGGTCCTATCACATCCCGAAATGGTCGCGCACGCATGGTACGTGGTGAAAAAGGCGGTGCGGAAATCGAGGCGTCCACACCTTATCACATCCGAGTACCGCGGTCCGCCCCGCTTCGCGCGCTTCCCAAAATTCGGATCCCACAAAATCCGCTAACGGCAGATCAATCTGTCAGACGATAGATTTCCTGCGATCCGTCGCTCGGAAGTTCACTAAGTTCAAAAGTTCACTCGACAGAAGAAAAGAATGGATCAAGGCGACTGAAAGAAAAGTTAATGCCAACGCCATAAAAGAAAAATCGCTGATCCAGGATACGACATAATCAGAGCACGGGAAATGGGTCGGAGAAAATTATCAACCCCTTCCTCACTCGAACCTCGATCCATTCGGGGGCTAATGATGAAGTCGTGTACCTATGGTAGGGTCATGGACCTATCTAGGATACCCTACCCAAGGACATCCTTAGAAGAAGCTACCTTCCAGTCGACCAAGAGGGACTTCACTCGACGAACTCAAGGACGCTCGACAATGAAGATAGCCATTCGACCATGAAGCTAACCACCCGACGGCCAGGAGACCTAAAGTCACTCAGCACGCAACGGTCTGTCATTAAGTAGCTTTAATAGTATTCATGGCACTTTATGAGGGCGTTACCAGTAACCCCCTGTCTTAATGTACTTTAAACCCTACATAACTGAGGGCCAGAGGGGTCTGGCGAACTCTATATAAGCCACCCCCCTCCTCAGTGTAAAGGGTTCGCACCCCTGTAACTCATATACACAGAAACCAGTCGACCGCCTCCGGGCTCCGAGACGTAGGGCTATTACTTCCTCCAAGAAGGGTCTGAACTCGTAAAACACTCATGTGTATAACTACTCCATAGCTAGGATCTTGCCTCTCCATACCTACCCCCATTCTACTGTCAGACTTAGAACCACGACATATGGTACGTCCATATGACTAGCGTCTCTGTATACTTCTGTATGTGAAAGCAACTTTTTCCTCTCGCAATTCTTTATTGGCTCAAATCAATAGGCCAGGTTAGACTAGTGCACGTGATGATTTCGTTTTCTTACAAAGGAACAACGGTCTCTTCTGATCTAGAGTAGGTGATTGCTGAGGAAAAAAATCCCAGAGTCGATGCTTTGATGTGCAGTGAAACAAAACTTCATAAGACTCTTTCTTCTCCAAGGAGACCTTGGCAAGGACTTTTGTAGCTGCATCAGATGGACATTTACACATGTACCAGGTTGACGACATCCCTCTTATTACCTAAGAACTTTGTATTAGCAAGTCACGTGAAACACCGTTTACCACAATAGGACTTATGACATGATCGATGTAGAGTAACTCTCGTTGAGAAGGTGAGAAGGCAATTTTTTTTTGAATAATATGAACTTGATTGATGTCATCCATCAAACGATATTGATACATATCTCAGTTTTCTGTGTTAGTAAATTTGAGCTGGCTTTGTACATCAATCTATTACGCTATTTTCCCCTTACCGTGCTACCCGTGCTCTCGGCATAATAATATACTTTCTGAAACTATAACTCCTGAACGTGCCATGTTTTCGGATTTCAGCCCCAACGCCGCCCTAGCGTTAGATCCAATCTCGAATCTTAGAGCGAGCTAACCAGCCACATCATCTAATCTTTCCGTTAATCTATCAAATTACATGTGAACTTTGCATCAGCAGGTCATGCGAAACACAGTTTACCTTTGTAGGAGTTATGACATGATCAATGTGGATGAACTCTCGCTGAGAAGGTGATCTATTACGGTGAACTTGATCGATGTTATCCATCAAATCATAATTGATAGTTTGATACATATCTCGGTTTCCTGTGTTGGTAAATTTAAGCTGGCATTGTACAGTAATCTATTATGCAGTTTTTACTCTTGTCGCACTTCCCTTGCTCTCGGCATGATAATATACTTTTAGCGCCTCTCTACATGATCTTAGTTGTTCGATTATGAGGACGTTGCAGACTAGAAATCCTATTGTTTTATTTTATATAAGTATAAAAATCGAGAGTGATAGGGATATAATTACATTCAGTATTATTTTATTAGAGATGAATACATTGTTGGTTACACAACTCTCACGAGATGTGCACGTTGGTCACTCATCTAACGCAATGTGAAGAACTGGTCACTACACTCCGTTTAATGAGCAAAGTGGGCACTTTGGTGTTCTCTGCCATAACGGATGCACATGCGGCATGCTGACTAGGATCCAGGACCACGGCCGATCAGTTTTGGCGTGAAAATAGGTCACGTGAGTGAGGCATGAGGGTGGTATTTTTGCAATGTGCCCCTTGCAGTATTTTTAGGTGTTTTTACACGAAAGGGCCCGACTGGTCAAAAGCACCTGATAGACTAAACCTAAATCCAAAATCGATCCAGCCCCAAGTCCGAAATCCCTAGCTCTCTTTTGTCTTCGTCGCCCCCCACCCTGCAAATCTCTAGCTCGATCCGGCGCAGAAGGGATGGATAGGCTAAAGGAACAACACGTCTTTCTCCCGGAGGAGATGTAGAGGCGCGGCGAGCCGGAGCACCGTCCAGAGCAGGGGCGGTGCGAGATGAAGTGCACGCATGACATGTACGGTGTGGAGGGGAAGCTACAAGGCCATGCCTTGTTTGGGACCGTGCAAGGTGCTCAGCCGACAGTGTCTCCTACAATGTTGTTGGCGACGCTGGAAGCACAGTTTCATGTTTGTTCTCTGGACGTCATGGTCGAGGTAACCTCGCTGCCGGCGGATTTCCTTGTCCGATTCCAGCATAGTCAAGACTCCACTCGCGTTCTTGTCGATCACTCACGTGTGCTTGATATCGGTGGTGAGACGATCCATTTCAGGCATTGGCAACACAGGTCGTTTTCCAAGGAGTCCTCGCTCCCATTTTTTATGAAGTTGAACTTCGATGGCTTCCCCAAGAGGCATGGGAGATATATTTTTTGAAGAAGCTTGTGAACCATCTAGGCGGCGAGCTCATCAAGTATTTGAAGCTCGATAATCGCCGGTGCATTAGTGTGGAAGCATGGATGAAGGATCCTAACAAAGTGCCGAAGTGCTACAAAGTCGAACTGCCAGAGCCGGATGAGCCAATGTTATGTTTCTCTCTGAACTCTGATGACGAAATATCACCACCAACACCAAGAGAGCGTACCGAGAAGCGGACTATAGTGCATCCAATCATCATCCATGTCGATTGGGTGGTTGATCATAGTCCAATCATACCAGAGTTTCCGGGATTGCACGACTATGACGACGAGGACACTACTCGGCTTCACACATATACCACCTGGAATGGTACAATTGATGGCACTACTCCTCTTGATCAAGTTGGTGGTTGTGGGTGTAGCGACCATACCTCAAAAAGTCTAGTATCTGTGCATCAGTGTCATCCCTGGATCGGTAATGCTGACACGCACAGTACTTGAGGATTTATAGCAGAGTTTCAACCACACACTTATTACATTGAATGTCTCAAAAGAGAACTTACAATAATATAGCTTAAGGCCATCTAAAATCGATAACAGCGGAAGGCTTGAAAGATAAAGTGAGTCCATCAACTCCAACGGCATCACTAAGTGAAAGACAACGACCTATGGCACCTTACTCATCATCTGAAAAGTCTGCAACATGAACGTTGCAGCCTGAAACGGGTCAGCACATTGAATATGCTGGCAATGTAACACATGGAGTAATGAACAGAATAAATATTAACTACATGCATATATGGCTAGTGGAAAGCTCTATGGTTACAGTTTTGCATAAAGCCAAAATTTTCCTACAACAAAGGAATACATTTTATTTAACTATCATGGTGGTTGTAAAACATTGAGAAGGTTCCTCCAACTCAATCCCAATTAAACATCATCATTAAACCCAATCAAATTAATTTAGAGTGATGAGATCAACATGATAATCCAAGAACCAGATACTCAAGATGTCCATAACCGGGGACACGCCTAATCATGATCAGTTTGTACACTCTACAGAGGTTTACGCACTTTCCCCACAAGACTCGAATACATCCATGGTCGGAGAATTGAGACACAGTCTTTCTGAAGCATTAACTCTCTACTCTGGATAGACAGTACCACCTACAACCCACTACATCTGCTAGTCTACCTCTTCAAGAGCTTCACGCAACTTACTCAACTATGCCAGAGCCCATATTGGCTTGTGTCTGCACACGAAAGTTTCTAGCATGAATAATCTTATGATCCCTTTGAGCCTGGGTGGCGGACCGTAGGATGATCACACGGGTACTCCGGGATATCCTAGGACAACACTGGATTCTCCAGGTGCCCTGACAACCACTGGGTACTCCAGGGTGCCTCAAGCAATCCACCCAGATGTGTATTTAAGTAGCCACCTTAAGTAAACCATTAATTAACAATACTCACATTAGTCATGGATACACTCACCCAAACCACGTCTACGAGCATAGCATAGCAATAAAGCATAACGTAAAAGTAACTCCAAATGGTTTGATAATAAACAGGGCAATAGGTTCTACCTCATCATCTACTTCCCAAAACCCACATTTTAAATCAGATCCTAACCATGCAATTGTTTGAGGGTTGAACTAATGCAATAAAACTGGGTAGTAAAGAGGTATGATCAAAGTGTTACTTGCCTTGCTGATGATCCGTGAAACCTATACATTCGTAGTAGCACGCTTTGCAACAAACAAGCATACAATAAGCACTCAACTAGAAGCACAGGTAAAACTCAAATAAGAGATATAACCAGAAAGTTCACCTTAAGAACTCCGGTTTGCAAAAAGAATCAAATCAAACGAAGCAACGAAACAAAAATTGCGAAAGAAATAAGATCCGTTTACTAATATGGACTTAAGTCAAATTTTACAGTACCAAAATCTTATTCAAGTTGATTAAATAGAAAGAGGGCTTCGAGACGAAGATCTAGGCGCATGAATCGCCTGATTCCGATAAACGAACGAAAAGATAAACTAAAACGAAAATGAGGGCAGAAATCACAATCGAAAATAATCGCGGAAAAACCCTGGAAAAAAAAGAAAACTGACGAACAGGCTAAGGAACGAATGTTCGCTATCTGCGGCTAACGGGTGAACTTCGTTCGCAAAAACGAATGTACGAACGGGCGTTCGTTAAATAACTAAACCAGAAAAAAAACAATCTAAAATAAAATAACCGAGGGTTTCTAAAAAACCGAATGGTTTTTCGGCGAAAACTGGCGGCTACCTCAGGACGGCGGCGGCGGCGGGCAACTACGGCGACGGCGGGGTCGGCGGCGGCGGCGGTCGGCGGCGGCATGCGATGGTGCGGGAGGTGGGGCGGGTGGCGGCGGCTGGCACGCGTGGCAGCGAGGGCGGCTGTGATGTCCGGCGGCGGTGGCGGCGGGTTAGGATTAGGGTTTCAACGGGGTGGGCTGGAGGCTTCGGTGGCTTGGGCCTCGCGGGTTATAAAGGCCGGCCGGGTCGAGTCCTAGTCGGGCACGGCCCGGCTAGGTCGGTCTAATTTTTTTAATATATTCCCATGCATAGAAAATCGAAGAAAATAAATACTAAACCGACTCCAAAAATCCTGAAATAAATTTTTCCCATCCTCTAAAAATAGTGGACAAAGTGAACATTTATTTGGGCCTCTAATGCAATTTTGAAAAACGCATTTTTTCCTAATTCAAATAAAATAGCGATAAAACTCCGAATAAAATACTTACTTGATTTTAATATTTAACCTCCAATATTTCTTTATTTTGGGGAAGTCATTTTATCCCCTCTCCTTTATTTTTCATATAAGAAATATCCGAAGAGAAAAATAATTAAAATTAAACGATCCTCTTTTCAAAATTTGAGAAAACTCAAATGTGAAAATAACGAAATCCCCAACTCTCTCCGTGGGTCCTTGAGTTGCATAGAATTGCTAGGATCAACCCAAAATTCAATAAAATATGATATGCAATGATGATCTAATGTATAACATTCCAAATTGAAAATTTGAGATGTTACAAACCTACCCCACTTAAGATGAATCTCGCCCTCGAGATTCGGGTTGGCTAGAAAATAGGTGCAGATGATCTTCTGTAGGTCTTCCTCTCGTTCCCAGGTGGCTTCATCCTCTGTATGGTGGATCCTGAAATTGCTAGTTATCGACTAGAGGGGGGGTGAATAGGCAATTTTTATCAAAGACTTCAAAACGTGGAAGTTTCAAAGACAAACAATAGAAATGACCTAATTGATATGCAGCGGAAGATAAACTACAACAAGCAAACCATACTCAAGTATGCAATAATGTGAAAGTACAAAGACTAATAGCAGCTTGGTAGTAAGGATCAGGATGGAAGATAGTATGAAGCCAACCAACAATAGTAGTCAAGTAATGAAGTCAAACAGGTACGACAAATAGACAATGACTTCACGAAGACAAACTCAAAGTAAAGGGAGGGAGAGGATAGAACCAGTCACTTGTTGAAGACACATGATTTGTTGGACCAGTTCCAGTTGCTGTGACAACTATACATCTGGTTAGGGAGGCTGAGATTCAACTCAGAAGACCGCGTCTTCACCTTATTCCCCTTGAGCTAAGGACACACAGTCCTCGCCCAATCACTCTGGTAAGTCTTCAAGGTAGACTTCCGAACCTTCACAGACTTCGTTCACCGGCAATCCACAATGACTCTTGGATGCTCAGAACGCGATGCCTAACCGACTGGAGGATACACAGTCCTCAAGTGTAATAAGTCTTCAGGTCACTCAGACAGAAAGACTTCAGTGATGCCTAACACTCTTTGGCTCTGGGTGTTTGGGCTTTGTCCTCGCAAGGATTTCTCTCTCTCAAAGGCTTTGAGGTGGGTTGCTCTCAAACGACAAAAGCTGTGAACTAACTCTAAGCAGCCACCAATTTATGGTGTAGGGGGTGGGCTATTTATAGCCACAAGGCAACCCGACCTGATATGTCCGAAATGACCCTGGGTCACTAAGGAACTGACACGTGTTCCAACGGTCAGATTTCAAACACACACGGCAAATTTACTTGGGCTACAAGCAAAGCTGACTCATCTAGCTCTGGATAAGATTTGCTCTCATTGTCTTCGCTCAAAGACATAGGATTTGGGTTGAGCATCACTTCAGTCATTCTGACTTTGTTCACTTGGACCCCACTTAACAGTACGGTGGTTCCTATGACTCAACAAAGAAGAAAAGGAAACAATGAAACAACACAGTCTTCGCGCTCCATAGCCTTCACTCAATGTCTTCTCATGTCATAGTCTTCAATATGAATATCTTCACATACCACCATTGTCGTCAATGTCTTCATACATTTTTAGGGGTCATCTCCGGTAGGTAAACCGAATCAACGAGGGACACTACCTGCGTTATCCTGCAATTCTCACAAACGCATTAGTCCCTCAACCAACTTTGTCGTCAATACTCCAAAACCAACTAGGGGTGGCACTAGATGCACTTACAATCTCCCCCTTTTTGGTGATTGATGACAAACTGGTTGAAGTTTTCAACGGGTATAATAGTATGTGAAAGTTGAGTATTGAAGTGATGCTTTGGCTTCAATATTGAAGTTCAGTATGTGAAAGGTCAGTATGTGAAAGTTCAGTATTGAAGTTCAGTATTAACAGTGTAGTGGTTCCTGTGACTTAATAAAGAAGAAAAGGAAACTACAAAACAACTATGTCTTCGCACTCCATAGTCTTGAAGTGAATAGCTTCACATGTCATAATCTTCGTCGTGAATGTCTTCACGAACCACCATTGTCTTCAATGTCTTCACACATTTTTAGGGGTCATCTCTGGTAGGTAAACCGAATCAATGAGGGACACTACATGTGTTATCCTGCAATTCTCAAAAACACATTAGTCCCTCAACCATGTTTGTTGTCAATAATCCAAAACCAACTAGGGGTGGCACTAGATGCACTTACAATCTCCCCCTTTTTGGTGATTGATGACAAACTGGTTGAAGTTTTCAACGGGGATAAAGTATGTGAAATTGTAAAGGATAGGGTATTGTCTTCATAAGTGGCAAGGGCTCCCCCTGAAGATGTGCATATAAGTAATTTGCTTTTGGAATGCAAATGCACATGGCAGGTTGTACTTGTGGAGATCCTCTTCAACTTATGAAGATAATTCATCATGCATGAAATGATATAACTAAGAGAGTGACATGCATAATGAAAAATGGACGTCTGCAGAATGATCTAAGTGCGGAAGTTATCATCGCACATGGAAAAGCAAATAAGTAGCAGACGACCATCGATTTTAAGTGTTACAACTCAAAGAACGAAGTGTATCAAAAGCAAGAGTTGTAATCACTAGGCAAAATATAAAGCAACCGCCCATATGAACCCGCTTGAAGACTATCAAACTCATATGCTTCTCCCCCTTTTGTTAGTAATGACCAAAAAGGTTTGAAGACATCGAGCATCTACTCGTCCTCATGAGGAGTAGGTGAAGCAGCTGGGTTGTCGTTGTTGTTTGGCGGTGCAGACGAACTTGGTGCAGTGTCGATACATGCAGAAGTAGGGGGCGGTGAAGTAGCATCGTCTTCATCATCGATCACTTTGGTATTCACAGTTGCCGCGGAGCAAGAATAGTCAGAGTCTTCAAGGGATGGAGTTCGACGTAGGACAACATTCCGTGGAGGAGTGGAGTCAAACTTGAATCTTTCAGTGAAGCCATCGTCTTGAAGATCTGCTTCAGCACTGAGCAGTGTCAAACTCTTCCATGATCACCGACAGGTCTCGCGAGTGACAAAGGCATTCTTGGTGGCAAGATTTCGAATGCGATTGACGTCCACCAAGAGGCTTTGCATCTGTCGCTTGAGCCAGAAGTGATGCTTGTCTTGTTTCTGATGCAGTGCCACGAGAAGTTCTCGGTCATTTAGGACTCGAGAGCGCTTCTTAGGCCTTTGGGCAATTGTGCTCTCAGTAGCTTCAGTTTGCGCACGATGAGGCAGACGAGTGTTCCCAACCATTGGATAGGCACGAGTTACTACTTGGACTCCTTCCATGGGCTGAGTGAAGCTTTGGTGTTCAGCATTTTGAAGACACAGAGGCTTCTTGGCAGGCTCAGGGTATATGGCTTCAACTGACATATCAACCTCTGGTAGAAAGATCAGATGATTGCGAGCAGAGGGCTGATAGTTGATAGCAGAGTGTAGCTTGATGAGGCGCATAACCCATGGAGCATAGAATTTCAGGCCAAAAAGGTCAAATCCAGATGCAGCCAGTTGCCGGAGGAAGAATTCTTGTGTATCGCAGCTGATGCCATTGAGGATGTAAAAGACCAATGTCTTCATGGCTCCTTCAAGTTTTGCAGCTGATGAATGCCCTTTGATAGGCCATAGAGTCCGCCTAATGATGTGATATATATTGTGCGAGGCAGATACTCAAGGTCATCAACAAAGAACTCCTTTGGGTATTCAGGGTCATGTGGCAGAGGCTTCATCATGATCAACAGCTGGCTCATGTTGGGCTCTAGCTTATGGAAGATGCTCTCCAGTGCATTGCGGTGGAGTTGACAATCAGGTTCGAACAGCTCTCCGGGAGTGGGTAGGCCTGTAAGCTCAATGATGTCAAGAGGTTTGGCTTCATGATGAACATTTCCTGTCATCCACTCAAGAACCCATGTCTTTGTATCCCTGTTGTAGCCGCGAATGTGGAGGGTAGCATAGAATTAAAGCAAAAGTTCCTCATTCCAATGTTCTTTGTCTGTCACAAAGCTGAGCAGACCTGCATCGCGAAAGCAGTCAAGTGCTTCTTCTAAGCATGGTAGTCCAGCAATGGCTTCAGTGTCGAGGCGCATATGAGGGAAAATGCGCCCTTGATCATACAGTACGCAGGAGTAATAGCTTCACTGCTGATAGCTCCAGAAATGATCAGATGATATTCTTGGCCTTGAGTAGGGGTTCTTTGCACTGTCAAAGAAGGTGTTGTGGCTTTTGAAGCCATTTGCATTGAAGGACCCTGTAGAGGTGGCAGTACCTGGGAACCTTGGCAGTCTTGGCTTTGGTTTCTGGACCTGAGGCCTATGCTCAATATGATAATCAAACTGAGGACCAGAGGCATTAGGCGGAGGGACCAGAACGGGCCATTTGACAGTGATTAGCTGGCCATGGTTGTATGCTTACTCAATTGTATGGGGCCTTGGTGGCGGAACAGGAGCAGTGGCAACAACAGAGGCTTCAGGCTGCACAACAGAAGCTTCAGGAGCAGTTGCAGCATTGGCTTCTGGCATATTGGTTGGTGCAGGCTCCACACTTGCTTCAGCCATGACTACGTCATTGGCTTCATTTGTGTTGGTGGTGGCAGCCTCAAGATTTTCAACCTCCACTTGATGAGCTGGAGGGTCTGGTACTGGCACGTTTACTTCAGGAACAACTTCTTCGGTAATGGGGGGAGTAGGGACACGTTCTTCTTCTTGTTCGTCATCGGCTGATGCAGCCGGATTGTCTTCAGCAGCTTTGGCTTCAGACACGGAGACATTCGCAGTCGAAGTGGCTTCTGGAAACACTTGACGTGCAACAGATTGGTGGTGCACTTCTCCTTCTGGAACGCTCGAAAGAGGGACTTGAGGCCTTGGTCCTTTGCGAAGCCTGTGTAATACGGGCGACGCCTTTGGAGATGAAGTTGGCTGGGCGTCATCCTCTTTTTCTTGCACAGGTGGTGTGACTTGTTGTTGTTGGGGAGTACTCGGGGAGTCTTGTTGTTGTGGGTGATGAGCTCATGATGCATCCTGAGCAATTGGCGTCAGAGGAGGACCAATGCTGATGAGTTCGCTGTTCGTGAGAACAGGCGATGATACCAAGTTGTGTTCGATCTAAGGAAGAACTACATCATCTTCAACATTGTCATGGTGACCAATGTCTTCAACAGCGCTGGGATCAACTGTTGGAATGTCTTCAGCTTCATAAGCCTCTGTGGAAGCAGGCTCATGAACAATCATCCATCGTTCTTGGTGTTCAGATGCAGGGCGAACCATTGAGATAGGTTCAACAACTAAGGGCTCTGTGGGAGCAGCCCAATTCTTCTTGGTTTTGCGCTTCTTCTTGGAGGGAGCAACATCAGAGGCTTCTGTGTTTTTCCTTTTTCTGGCTTCAGCCTCGGCAGCCCTCGTCTTCTTCAGTTCTGAAGTGGTTGACATGACCTTTGGCTTCGAGCCAGTCATGCTGCTTGGGAAGACTATGCGAGGTTCATCCTGCCTTGAAGGTGCAGATTGGTCAGTTGATAGCTTCTTCTTCTTTGTAGCCATTTTGGGGTCAATGCCAGGACGACCAAGAGCCTTGCGCTTCTCAGCCTGATTGTAGGCTAGCACACACTTGTCAGCCAGACTCTTCATGCGCTCACGAGAGCCTCTAGCTTCTTCGCGCTTCTTGTGAAAGGCTTCTTTGAGCTCGTGCAGCATGATCTTGAAGTTTTGACATCTTGCACGCTGAGCTTGGCCACATGCTTCTTGAACTGAGCTTTCTCATAGTCGATCTTGTGCTTCAGTTCAACGATGCGCTGAGCAAGAGCTAGCTCAGAAGCAATGGTGCCATTGAAGGTGACGCTGAGGCTGATGGGAAGTCGCAGATCATCAAAGCTGAGATTTGGGGTGTCAAACCACTCATCAATGAAGTTATGGGATGATTGCCACATCAAAGAGAGGCAAATCATTGAAGATCTCTGCTTCTTCCTTGCTCTTGATCAGTTGCTAAAGAGCATCATCTGCAAGATCTTCATCGCTGGACAGATCAATGTGCTCTTCTCACAGAATGGCAGCAGGAGTCAATGTCTGATCAGTATTCTTGATGATTTTCTTTTTCTTCTCCGTCTTCTTGGAGATGCGTGATAGATCTTCAGACTACACACTGTCTTCAGGAGGTGCAGTGACTAGTGGCTTCACACGTGAAGCATTTGGAGGAGCAGCTGATCGTGAAGCCTTAGTCTTCTTTAGCTTCTGCGGCTTTGGAGGAGGAGCTGGGGCTTCATCAGTGTCAGCATCATTATCAGAATGATCCACTTTGGCACCTTGGACTAAGATGTAAGTGATGAGGCCATCAAGGTTTGAAAAGGGGCCGATGACATTGGGTTCTGCATCACGTGAGCCGTCAGCACGGGGAGCAGAGGGACCAGGGTTGAAGTCTAATCCCAATGACTTCTTGTTTTCCTTGGCCGATGCCTTTGCATGCTGGAAGTTGCGCTTGAAAAGATTATCATCATGACACCAGAGCAATGATGATGGGTCGGCATTTTCAGGCTGAGGTCCATGGACCATACAAGGATAGAAACCCTGTGCAATAGCTTCAGCTCTGTTCTTGGGTGGAAGGCCTCGATAGAGAATATCACCCCAAGGACTTTTGATGGCATTCTTCTCAGCGTATTCCTGGGTCACGAACTTGTATTTGAACCATTGTTTGGCCCAATATCATCAAATCCATTGGATTCATGTCTTGCGCTGATTATAATCCTCTTCAGGATCTGTCTTGTAAAGCTCTGCGAGGTCATCAGGCAAATCTTTTGATGTTCCCCCTCGACACTGTCTGCCACCCTTCCTTATAGATTTCTCTGCAGCCATGAACTTCAAACTGAATGGCTTCAATACGTTCAAAGGCTTCAAAGGCTTTCGCTTGCTGGACAAACAGGAACTGGCTTCGGGAGAGTTAATGTGTTGCTGTAAGAATTCTGCAAACGAATGCAGACTATGAGAACCAAGGGATTCTCCCACGGACATGTACCTGTGACAGCATTAGAGATGCGAGGGAAGGGGAAGAGGTCATATGCATTCTCAGAAGATTTTGAAGATAAATCAGTTTGAAGACATTGACCTCATGATGCAAAGACATTCACTTATATGTTGAGAGTTGGTTCCAGATTTGTACGAATCCGTGAATAAGTACAAGTGAGGAATCTAACTAGATATGAAGCTTAAGTGAATATACTAGGCAGTATGAGATGTAGACAGAATAGATCTAACATTGTATAGGCAGAAACCAATTTTGGTAAATAGGATCAATCATTGAGGATCAAAAAGATGGTAAAAATAGAGTTGTATTTACCACACGAAGAACTGCCAGATGGGATGAATAGGAGACCGAGAAGTTCAATCCACCGTGCCCTAACTTGGCGACGGAGGACACCTATGGCGGTGGCAGAGAGGACGATGTCCGCGGCCGGCGTGAGGACAGCGTCGGAGAAGTCGCAGCAGCTAAGCGCTTTGTCGCCGGCATCTTCGAGAGCTAGCGGTGGCGCTAGGGTTTTGACGAGGTGGAGAGGTGGAAGAAGGTTTTCTTTACCGCAGGGGACATGTATTTATAAGGAAGTGTGCGGCATAGCGCAATTACGCAGGTGCCCCTGGCGGTTCACATCTGAGGGGCACGTGGCAAGCATGCAACATACTCAGAGTTGTCCCATGTTCCCACGCCCGCCAGGCTTGTCGGATGGTTGTTCCGACTTCTCCAGATTTCAAACAATAAGGATGAATCATTTAAAATAGACTTAATGTTTGTCTCTGTGTCTTCTGCTGACAAGGATGCAGAGAAGACATTCGACAGTTTCAATAGAATGCATATGATTTGGACAGATAGAGTTTGAGATAGAAAGCATAGAGAGATTAGGGTCCGATCACATTCACTTAGTTCAAAGATTCAACAAGGAAGACATAGCTATAAGTGAATGTTGTAGAGGACAGAACACTAGTATATATATCAGAAAGCAATCAAATCAACATAGTGAAGTAAATCATGAAGATAAGTTGAAATTTGAAGACAAACCAAATGCGAAGACATTGCAAAAATAACGCCATGAGTGAAACACTTCAAACCGAGAAATTTGGTGGTGGCGTTACCCACCGTATAGGAAGTATTAGACCCAGACACGGCGCACAATTATCGTGGCGCTCCGAAGTCAAATTCCATGTTAATGTATTCACACTCAGAATGTAAGTCTTCATTGATTGAAGATATACTTTACTTCGTGTGTTGCACATCTAAGTCATCAACATGCATAAGTGTTAGGATGTGTGCCTGATCACAGGACATTTGAGGATTCCAAGATATTTAGCTCACACCGTAACTTGCAAAACCTTTTCTCATCCAAGGGCTTTGTGAAGATATCTGCCAGTTGCTCTTCAGTGTTGACGTGAATGATGTCAATATCTTTCTTCATGACATGATCTCTGAGAAAGTGATGACGAATTTCAATGTGCTTTGTCTTCGAGTGCTGGACTGGATTGTTGGCAATCTTGATGGCGCTTTCGTTGTCGCAGAAGAGAGGTACTTGTTTCAGATTGATGCCATAGTCCTTGAGAGTTTGCTTCATCCATAGAAGCTGAGCGCAGCAAGATCCAGCAGCAATGTATTCAGATTCAGCAGTTGAGAGTGATACACAGTTTTGCTTCTTTGAAGACCAACAGACAAGTGATCGTCCCAGAAAGTGACATGTGCCTGATGTAGACTTGCGATCCACCTTGTCACCAGCATAATCAGCATCCGAGAATCCAACCAGATCAAATTTTGAGCCCTTTGGATACCATAATCCGAGTGTTGGGGTGTAAGCCAAATATCGAAGAATTCGCTTCACAGCTAAGTGATGCGATTCCTTTGGTGCCGCTTGGAATCGAGCACACATGCAAACACTAAGCATAATATCTGGCCTAGATGCACATAGGTAAAGTAAAGAACCAATCATGGAGCGGTATACCTTTTGATCGAACTCTTTACCATTGTCGTCGAGACCCAGATGGTGTTTGGCTGGCATTGGCGTTGTGTAACATTTGGAATCTTGCATTCCAAACTTCTTCAGACAGTCTTTGAGATATTTTTCTTGAGATATGAAGATGCCATTCCTTTGTTGACGAATTTGAAGACCAAGGAAGAACTTCAGCTCACCCATCATGGACATCTGATATTGCTCTTGCATCATGTATCCAAACTCATCACTATACTTCTGGTTGGTGCAGCCAAAGATAATGTCATCCACATATATTTGGCACACAAACAGTTCACCATCATATGTCTTCGTGAAGAGTGTGGGATCGAGGGATCCAGGTTTGAAGCCTTTGCTCTTCAGGAAGTCTTTGATCGTATCATACCAAGCGCGAGGAGCTTGTTTGAGGCCATACAGTGCTTTGTTTAGCTTGTACACCATATCAGGATGTTTTGGATCTTCAAAGCCAGGTGGTTGAGCAACATACACTTTTTCTTCAATCTTGCCATTGAGGAATGCACTCTTCATTGATATAGTAAGATGTTGTGGTGGTTAGCATAGGCTAGCAGTATGCGAATAGCTTCAAGCCTAACCACAAGAGCAAATGTTTCATCGAAGTCAATTCCTTCAACTTGAGTATATCCTTGAGACACAAGACATGCTTTGTTTCTGACGACTTGTCCATGCTCATCTTGCTTGTTTCGATATATCCATTTTGTGCCAATAATGTTATGCTTGCGAGGGTCAGGACGCTTGACTAGTTCCCAGACATTGTTCAGCTTGAACTGTTGAAGTTCTTCTTGCATAGCTTGAATCCATTCAGGTTCCATAAAGGCTTCAGCAACTTTCTTGGGTTCTGATATTGACACAAACGAAAAGTGCCCACAGAAATTTGCTAACTGTGTTGCTCTTGAGCGAGTAAGTGGACCAGGTGCATTGATGCTATCAATTATCTTCTCAATTTGTACTTCATTTGCAACACGAGGATGAACTAGACGAAGACCTTGCTCTTGCTGATCATTGTCATCATTGGGAGGATTGTCTTCGGTCTGAGCAATGTCTTCAGGTTGGTTTGGTGCAGAAATGATATTTTCCGAATAGCACAATCATGTTCAAGTCACAAAGCATTGAGACAGCCATTAAGTTGAACCCAAGGGATTCAACAAGCATAACTTTATCCATGTGTTGATCCTTTGAGATTGCAACTCTTCCTAGACCCAATACCTTGCTTTTATCAGTGTCAGCAAATGTGATGTGACTCTTGTCTGATGGACGTAAGGTTGAGTCCATGAGAAGACTTTGATCACCAGTCATATGATTGGTGCATCCGCTATCCATAATCCATTCTGAAGCATGAGGTGTCATACCCTTGGCACCACGTGCCATGAAGCAGTAGGTGGGAGCAGGATCGTCCTTGTCATCAGCTTCAGCGTTCGTGTGGAAATCATTGTCTTTAGTGTTGAAGATGGACTTGGCAACATAGGCTGTGGCTAGAGCCAAACTTGCAACGCCAGGGTCGGACTCCTCTTCAGATTCCACCTCCGCCTCCTCAGAAGCAGACTCCTCCTCTGAATCCATTTCCTTGCCAACAAAAGCACAAGCCTTGCCAGGTGAGCTCTTCTTATGAGATGCAGACCTTGATGAGGACTTGGAAGAAGACTTTGAAGATTTCTTCTTCTTCTTGTCATCAGAATCATATTCCTTGCTCTTCTTCTTCTTCTTCTCATTGTCCCACTGTGTACACTCAGAGATATAGTGTCCAGGTTTCTTGCACTTGTGACATGTTCTCTTCTTGTTGTCATGAGTGGAAGCTTCATCATTTCTTGAGCTAGATCGTGAAGACTTTCTGAAGCCCTTCTTCTTGGTGAACTTCTGGAACTTCTTCACAAGCATAGCAAGTTCCTTTCCAATGTCTTCAGTATCATCAGAACTGCAGTCGGATTCTTCTTCAGATGAGGAAACAACTTTTTCCTTCAAAGCATGAGTTCGTCCATAGTTGGGACCATAGATATCTCTTTTCTCAGAAAGCTGGAACTCATGTGTGTTGAGCCTCTCAAGTATATCAGACAGATCGAGTGTCTTGAAGTCAGGGCGTTCTTGTATCATGAGGGCAAGGGTGTCAAAGGAGCTGTCAAGTGATCTCAGTAGTGTCTTGACGATTTCATCCTTGGTAATCTCAGTGGCGCCGAGAGCCTGAAGCTCATTTGTGATGTCGGTGAGGCGATCAAACATGAGCTGGACATTTTCATTGTCGTTTCTCTTGAAGCGGTTGAAGAGGTTGCGAAGAACACTAATCCTTTGATCTCTCTAAGTTGAGACGCCTTTGTTGACCTTGGATAGCCAGTCCCAAACTAGCTTTGACATTTCCAGAGCACTCACACGGCCATACTGTCCTTTGGTCAGATGACCACAGATGATGTTCTTTGCAGTAGAGTCCAGTTGAATGAACTTCTTGACATCAGTAGGGGTGACACCTTCACCAGTTTTGGGAACGCCGTTCTTGACGGCATACCAGAGGTCGACATCAATGGCTTCAAGATGCATGCGCATCTTATTCTTCCAGTAGGTATATTCAGTTCCATTGAACACGGCGCAAGCAGCGGAGACTTTGATTATCCCTGCAGTCGACATAGCTAAACTCCAGGTGGTTAAACCGAGTCACACAGAACAAGGGAGTACCTTGCTCTGATACCAATTGAAAGTGCTAGTTATCGACTAGAGGGGGTGAATAGGCGATTTTTATCAAAGACTTCAAAACGTGGAAGTTTCGAAGACAAACAATAGAAAGACCTAATTGATATGCAGCGGAAGATAAACTACAACAAGCAAACCATAGTCAAGTATGCAATAATGTGAAAGTACAAAGAATAATAGCAGCTTGGTAGTAAGGATCAGGATGGAAGATAGTATGAAGCCAACCAAAGATAGTAGTCAAGTAATGAAGTCAAACAGGTACGACAAGTAGGCAATGACTTCACGAAGACAAACTCAAAGTAAAGGGAGGGAGAGGATAGAACCAGTCACTTGTTGAAGACACAGGATTTGTTAGACCAGTTCCAATTGCTGTGACAACTGTACATCTGGTTAGGGAGGCTGAGATTCAACTCAGAAAACCGCGTCTTCACCTTATTCCCCTTGATCTAAGGACATACAGTCCTCGCCCAATCACTCTGGTAAGTCTTCAAGGTAGACTTCCGAACCTTCACAGACGTCGTTCACCGGCGATCCACAATGACTCTTGGATGCTCAGAACGCGATGCCTAACCGGCTGGAGGATACACAGTCCTCAAGTGTAATAAGTCTTCAGGTCACTCAGACAGAAAGACTTCAGTGATGCCTAACACTCTTTGGCTCTGGGTGTTTGGGCTTTGTCCTCGCAAGTATTTCTCTCTCTCAAAGGCTTTGAGGTGGGTTGCTCTCAAACGACAAAAGCCGTGAACTAACTCTGAGCAGCCACCAATTTATGGTGTAGGGGGTGGGCTATTTATAGCCACAAGGCAACCCGACCTGATATGTCCGAAATGACCCTGGGTCACTAAGGAACTGACACGTGTTCCAACGGTCAGATTTCAAACACACACGGCAACTTTACTTGGGCTACAAGCAAAGCTGACTCATCCAGCTCTGGATAAGATTTGCTCTCATTGTCTTCGCTCAAAGACATAGGATTTGGGTTGAGCATCACTTCAGTCATTCTGACTTTGTTCACTTGGACCCCACTTAACAGTACGGTGGTTCCTAAGACTCAACAAAGAAGAAAAGGAAACAATGAAACAACATAGTCATCGCGCTCCATAGCCTTCACTCAATGTCTTTTCATGTCATAGTCTTCAATATGAATATCTTCACATACCACCATTGTCGTCAATGTCTTCATACATTTTTAGGGGTCATCTCCGGTAGGTAAACCGAATCAATGAGGGACACTACCTGCGTTATCCTGCAATTCTCACAAATGCACTAGTCCCTCAACCAACTTTGTCGTCAATACTCCAAAACCAACTAGGGGTGGCACTAGATGCACTTACAGCTCCACTGAACTTTGCAGAACTTGATAACCTTGTTGTGTGTGACTCGGCTAGCAAACTCGAGAATCTTTAGGTCAAATCGCTATCCAACTGAATCTCTACCAATGGCACTATATCTCTCAGAGGGATATTGGCCATCTCTGCGTGGCACTTCTTCAACTGGGAAACGTGGAACACATCGTGAACTCCTGACAATCCTTCGGGCAATTCCAACTTGTAAGCAATTTCTCCCATACGTTCCAAAACTTTGTATGGTCTCACAAAACGTGGTGCTAACTTTCCCTTAACTCCAAAATATTTAACTCCTCGAAGTGGGGACACCCGAAGATAAACTTTGTCTCCGACTTCGTAAACTGTCTCCTTGCATTTAGAATCCGCATAGCTCTTTTGCCTGGACTGGGCTACCTTGAGTCTATTGCAAATCAATTTGACCTTCTCTTCAGACTCTTCAATCAAATCGGGTCTAAACAACTGACGGTCTCCAACTTCATCCCATAACAACAGTGTCCTGCACCTCCTTCCGTACAAATCTTCGAAAGGGGCCATCTTCAAACTGGCTTGATAATTGTTATTGTATGAGAACTCTGCATATGGCAAATTGTCGTCCCAACTAGATCCATAATCTAGCGCACAAGCTCTCAACATGTCCTCCAGAATCTGATTGACTCTCTCGGTCTGTCCATCGGTCTGTGGATGAAAGGTTGTACTGAACTCTAGCTTGGTACCCAAAGTCTCATGCAACTGATTCCAGAACTTTGAGGTAAACAGGGTTCCTCTATCTGATACAATGATCCTCGAAACTCCATGCAGACATACGATCCTGGTCATGTATATCTTTGCCAATTTAGCACTGGTGTAAGTGGTCTTCACTGGGATGAAAGATCTACCTTCGTCAACCGATCGACTACAACCCATATCGAGTCATAGCCTGAACGAGTCCTGGGCAATCCCGTGATAAAATCCATGCCTAGCTTATCCCACTTCCATTCGGGTATCGGCAATGGCTATAGCAAACCTCCTAGCTTCTAATGATCTGCCTTCACTCTCTGACATACATCACAAACTGCTACATACTAAGCAATATCCTTCTTCACTCCGGTCCACCAGAAATTGTCCTTCAAATCCAGATACATCTTGTTATTTCCTGTGTGAATCGAATACGATGAATCATGGGCCTCCTGGAAAATCAACTTCTTGATCTCCGGGTCATTAGGCACATATATGCGGTTCTCAAACCATAAGGTATCGTTCTCATCCTCACGAAATCCGTTGGCCTTTCCTTTGCTCATCCTTTCCTTTATCTCGGCAATCTCCTTGTCCGTCTTCTGAGCTTCTCTGATCTTATCCATCAAAGTAGACTGAATTTCCAATGCTGCTACATAGCCTCTCGGAACTATTTCCAAACATACCTCGCGAAGATCCTCTGCTAACTCCTTGGGTAACTCTCCGGTCATGAGTGTATTGACATTTGCGACTCAACGCATCACCTACTACATTAGCCTTTCCGGGGTGATAATGCAATCTCATATCATAATCCTTAATGAGCTCCAACCATCTCTTCTGCCTGAGATTCAATTCCTTCTGTGTGAAGATATACTTTAAATTCTTGTGATCCGTGTACACCTCACAATGGTTTCCGATGAGAAAATGTCTCCATGTCTTCAATGCATGCACTACGGCTGCTAACTCCAAATCGTGTGTATCATAATTCAACTCATGGGGTTTAAGCTGTCGTGAGGCATATGAAACAACTCTTCCCTCCTGCATAAGCACTGCTCCAAGTCCTCGACGAGAAGCGTTGCAATACACTTGATAATCCTTGTGTTGATCTGGAAGAATCAACACTGGGGCTGTAACCAAACATTTCTTTAACTCCTGAAAACTGGCCTCACTGACAGTACCGGTTTTCCAATAAAAATATTTATTGAGAAACCAATCTTTTGAGTCCAGTATGAGAGAAATACTCCTCACTGGTAGACAAATTCTTGATACAATAAGCCAGTAGCATAGGATATATTATAGGGTTGAGCCATGGCTGCTCAACAAATTATTACAAGCGCACCAATAATTATACATAATGGCAGATATAACACAATGGTGTGGTGGCATACTACTGACTCGAGGATAAAGTGATGGTGGAATAACACAGTGGGGAGTGTGATAACACGACTCTCAAACTGGCATCTCATCGAGCGTCGAGGTGAGGCTCAATAAATTTATTTGAGTTGCGGAAGCGGATATAATACAGTGACCAAATCCAGGGTCGCACGAGACTGACTGGGATTCCTCTAGGCGTCGGACTCGCTATCGAACTCTTCATCCATGAGATCGCCTTCGTCAGCATCTGGCCAAATCAACAAGCCAGTGAGTACTTTGAAAGTACTCGCAAGACAGTTCGGACATAAGATATAACAAATGCATGCATGAATGCGTCATGATTAATTCACCAATGTACATTTAAAGTAATAGCAGGCAAGGTAAGGAAAGAGGGAATCGGCGGTAGTCCACCTGAAATCCCGACAGAAATATAAATGGAAACCGATCAGGTGTCTGAAGCGACGCCTCGAAAGGTGAACAAATAAATAAAGGAGAAAATCATGCCACAGTCGGGCGTCTTAGCGACACCACATAAAGGGCTTTAGAAGAAATGCCACAGTCGGACGTCGGGGCGACATCACAGAAAGGGCTTTAAAAGAAATGCCACAGTCGGACGTCGGGGCGACATCACAGAGAGGGCTTTAAAAGAAATGCCACAGTCAGACGTCGGGGCGACATCACAGAAAGGGCTTTAAAAGAAATGCCACAGTCGGACGTCGGGGCGACATCACAGAAAGGGCTTTAAAAGAAATGCCACAGTCAGACGTCGGGGCGACATCACAGAAAGGGCTTTATTCACAAGTAAATAATACTCATAATAAATATTCAATTCATGATAATAAACAGGTTAGTCCACCCACAGGAATAACATTTAACCGGACTTAGCACTCATGGGATTCACCGGAGTCTCTGTCATCAAACTGATACTGTTAGGACAAGATAATACGAGTTTGGACATGGAATAGATGATTCAAGGAATGTATGACTCTGCAGAGTTTGTACAAAAATTTTCCCACAGCCAACGGATTTCCGTAGTCACGAAGGACTAGTTCCGTTTACGGTTTTTCGGAAGAAAACACAGCTATCCAGTACACACCCATCCTACCTCTCGATGCCAGGACTCACCCTAGACATCGTCCAAGAAAAACTTTTGAGACGGGGAGATCACAATCTCGAATAGCATGGGATCAAATTTATATACGCGCGCTCTAAGGGGTGCCCCCCTCTCGGTCCCAACCGGAAACACCCATGCCCCCTGACCAGATGACTGGCTTTAATCCAGGGCCATGGAACCATCATCCCGGCCTCTCCTTTTGGTGTGTACCAGGAAAGCGGTTTGCAACTTACTAAACCATATTCCTTGCGGAAAACATGTGGTAGTACAGGGAAGGAAATGAGAGGAACTGGACCGATACGGTTTGACACTAAAGTCATATAGTCTGGCATAAGACTGGCATGCTACGACACTGCCATCTTACCCATCCTCATGCCAACACATGGCCATTCATACTCACATCCATCCACTTATGGATCATCGAACTCACTTACCTCAACATTGCATAAAATAACGTTCATCGGTATGCTCATCAACATGCCATGAAACTAACTAAATGCAAAACATGCCAAGACACTCATCATATCAAAAGTTCAAACATGCTTGCCTAGTTCAGAGTAGTCGGAGCCTAGCTCGGTGAAGTTCGCGGCTCCATCACCTCCTTCGGTATCTACGGTATAAAGAAAATATATGCGCTATCGTAAATACCAAGAGGTGCACGAAAATTATTCCAAATATTTTTCAAATAAATCTGATAAAAAACTAGACAAAATTTTAAAGAGAACAGAAAAAGAATCAATCAAAAATACCTTTCTGTTTAAAAGTCATAAGGGTTTTAATCCAGGGACTCATCTGTAATGAAACAGAAAGTTTCCAGGGGCTAGTTTATAAAAACAGAAAACGCTTCGGCAGAAACTACGCCAGCCCAAAGGGAAAGCGCATTTGGCAGAAGGCGTTTTCAGAAAACGCTTCGTTTAGAAAGGACAGAGAGGCTGACAGCGGGTCCCACTTGTCATGTTTAAACTTTCAAATGGGAGGGACGAGGCTCGTCGGCGCCCGAGGGCTGCGGTGGTCGCCGGCGGCGATCCACGACGAGGTAAGGGGATCAGAGGTTACCAACGTGCTCACCGTGTCCTTCCGCAACGGTGGGTGGTGGTGTTGGTCGCCGGGGAGCACCACGTCGACGGCTGTCTCAACTCCGGCGGACGGTGGTTCGGGCGTGGATGGAGCTCGTCGGAGAGGACTGCAAAGGCCAAATAGATGAGGGGGTTAGAGTACTGGGTGTGAGAGAGGGCTACGGATGAGGTTTGGGCGCCGGAGATGGCCTCACCGGAGTGAATCAAGCTGGAGGCCGAGGCGGAGCAAGGCGGCCGGAGTTGGGGAAGGAGACCTCCTCGAGGTCCTCCTAGTGGCTTGGCAGGGTCCTAGGGAGGTGCAGTGAAGGTGCATGCTCGAGGGCGAGCTCAGGTTCCTTTTTATAGGCGATTCGAGGCGGTGGCCGAGAACGGGGTTCTCCGGCGAAGCTTACGGCGGCGCAAGGCATTGGTCGGGGAGGATTAGGGGTCGAGCGCCGTCGTGGGGGTTCAATGGGTCCGTTTAGGTGCTAAACTAGCCGGGGTTTGGGTGTTTGGGTCGAGCTCGACGGAACGGGGGTGGCGCGGCCCGTCGGCGGCAGGGAGCACGTTCCGTGCTTGCCGGGCCACGGTGATGGTGCCACGGGCGTGCGCTGGCATGCATGAGGCCACGCGGAGAGCCAGGGGGCTTTGGGCGGCGCTGAACGGCGTTCTGCCGTGGTGTGCCTTCTGTCGGCCGCCACGGGAGGTCCCGACGCCGCAGAAGACGCCGGCGAGGGCGGGCCAGCGTGCCACCGACACCAGGAAGGCTCCACGCACGCGTGTGAAGCTCCGGACAAGAGGGAGGGTCTGCGAGCATCGAGCCAAGCGCACTGTGAGCTTGTGACTGAACTCTGAAGAAAACGACACTGTAAAACTGAATTTTACTGAACTTTACTGAAAATGCAAAGAACAGTGCAGCTCAGGTGTTCGACAGAATGCTTTTGGCATCTAGGGATTTTTCCTTGAGCTGAAACTTGGTGGAGTGGCTACTCATTGCTCCAGTAGGCTGCCTGAATTTTGGTGGAATTTTTGGAGAAGTGTGGATATGAATTTCATCAAATTTGGCAAATCTGGTCCAAACTTGCAGTGAGTGAAATTTGAAATATTTGAAAAGAAGAAGAGTGGATCAAGATGGTTCTAGGTTGTGGGTACTAAGGACAATCCAGGGAAGTTGGTTTGGGATAAAAACTCAAAGGCAAATTGGTACTTGCTTTGAAAATCACTTAGGCTCAAAATAATTGGCAGAAATGTTTTGGGAGATAAAAATAATTGAAATAAAATCCAAAACTTGTTTGGACTTGTTGAGACAGAGGATTTAAATTGCTCAAAGGTGGAGGGAGGGGTTTTGAGAAGATTTACTATAGGAGACATGGTAAAACCATGGGTGGTTTCAAAAAGAAAGAAGTCCCAAAACTCCTAGGGTTTCTTTTTTTAAAAGAAAATAAATAAGTTTGAGAGGGTAACAACCAGAAGGAAAAGCTTCCAAAAATTCAACACCAAATTTGAAAGGGAAAATAAAATCCTTGCCAAAGGAAAGGAAGTTTTTAAGAGGAAGGATTTCTGGAAAAGAAATTTTAAGTGCCCTCTTTTAAAATCCAACAAAGTTTTTGATGAAAACCAAATTAAAATTTTGGAGTGTCACAACACCTACCCCCTTAGGAAAAATCTCGTCCCCGAGATTTCAGCTGATCCTTAAATAAGTGTGGATGCTCTGTCCGAAGAAAATCCTCTCTTTCCCAAGTTGCTTCACTGTCGGTGTGATTGCTCCACTGGACTTTGAAAAACTTGATGGTCTTCTGTCGGGTCCTCCTTTCAGACTCCTCTAATATTCTTACGGGACGTTCCCGATAAGTGAAGTCTGGCTGCACGTCAATGTTTTCATGGGATACTTGTTTCTCTGGGTTGCTTACGCACTTCCTCAATTGCGAGACATGGAACACGTCGTGGACATCGGATAATTCCTCGGGTAAGTCTAGCTGGTAGGCTACCGTGCCTCTTCGTGCCCTTATACAGAAAGGTCCGATGAATCTTGGTGCTAGCTTCCCTTTAATCTTGAATCGTTGCAATCCTCTCATAGGGGATACTCTCAGGTATACGAACTCACCGGGTTCGAAGCTGACCCTACGATGTTTCTGATCATAATAACTCTTCTGTCGACTTTGAGCGGTCTTAAGTCGGTCTCTGATTAGCTTGACCTTTTCCTCGGCTTCTCTGAGCATGTCTGGTCCGAAGATGTGGCTGTCTCCGGTCTCTGACCAATTTAACGGGGTACGACATATTTGTCCGTATAAAGCCTCAAATGGTGCCATTTGTAGGCTGGCCTGGTAGCTATTGTTGTACGCGAACTCGGCGTATGGCAGGCTTTCGTCCCAACTGGTTCCATATGTGAGGACACATGCTCTCAGCATGTCTTCTAAAACCTGGTTTACGCGTTCTGTTTGTCCATCAGTCTGTGGGTGGTATGCGGTACTGAAGGCTAGTTGGGTTCCCAGAGCCTGTTGTAAATGCTCCCAAAATCTTGAGACGAACTAAGTGCCTCTGTCGGATATTATAGTCTTTGGGACACCGTGCAGACAAACTATGCGGGAAAGATAAATCCTGGCAAGCCTCTGAGTGGTGTGGGTCGTCTTTATTGGAATAAAGTGTGCCATTTTGGTTAACCTGTCAGTGATGACCCATATGGCATCATTCCCGTGTCGTGACCGAGGTAGTCCGACAATGAAATCCATCCCTATTTCATCCCATTTCCACTCAGGTATTTTGTTCGGTTGCAGTAGTCCGGCTGGTCTCTGATGCTCAGCTTTTATGCGTTGACATGAGTCGCAACATGCAATGAAGGTGGCTATGTCCCTCTTCATACCGTGCCACCAAAATCTTTCTTGAATATCTTTATACATTTTGGTTCCTCCAGGGTGGATCGAGTACGGGGCGGTGTGGGCTTCAGCTAAAATTTGCTGTTTAAGGTCTTCTATGTTTGGCACGCAGAGCCTTTCTCCGTACCATAATATTCCTTCATTGTCTATGACGAATTCCGAGGCCTTGCCCATACTCAACTTTCTTTTGATGCCTTCGATGATGGTGTGACCGGGCTGAGCTCCTTTAATTTTCCCCACAAGGTCGCGTTGTATTTCCAAGTTTGATATGGTGCCTTCTGCTACCATTATCAAGTTGAGCTTGGCAAATTCTTGTTGGAATTCGGGCCTCAAGCTATGCAGATTGTTTTCGTCGGAGCTGGGGTTCCGACTAAGAGCATCGGCCACTACATTTGCTTTTCCTGGATGGTAATGGATACCAACATCATAATCCTTTACCAATTCCAACCAGCGTCGTTGCCATAAATTTAGTTCTGGCTGCGTGAAAATATATTTGAGACTTTTGTGATCCGTATATATATTTCACATCGATTCCCAAGTAAGAAATGCCTCCATTCCTTGAGTGCATGAATAACTGCAGCCATTTCTAAGTCATGAGTGGGATAATTTTCCTCATGCTTGCGGAGTTGCCTTGAAGCGTAGGCGACAACCTTGCCTTCCTGCATCAACACGCATCCGAAACCCTTTCTGGACGCGTCACAATATACTTCAAAATTCTTGTGTATGTCGGGTACAATTAATACCGGTGTTGTCGTTAATTTCCGCTTTAGTTCTTGGAAACTTTTCTCGTAGGCTTCTGTCCATTCAAACTTCTTATCTTTCTTGAGTAACTGCGTCATAGGCTTGGCTATGGTGGAGAATCCTTCAATAAATTTGCGGTAATATCCTGCCATTCCCAAGAAACTCCGTATGTCCGTTACGCTAGCTGGTGACTTCCAGCCAAGTACGGCCTTGACTTTCTCTGGGTCCACTGCGATACCGTCTTGGGTCAGTACATGGCCTAGAAAGCCTACTTGTCTTAGACAAAATTCGCACTTGCTGAACCTGGGATACAATTGATGTTTCCTGAGTTCTCCTAGCACAATCCTGAGATGTTCTGCGTGCTCTTCTGGTGTTTTGGAGTATATCAGAATATCATCGATGAATACCACGACGAACTTGTCCATAAACTTCATAAATACTTTGTTCATGAGGTGAACAAAATATGCGGGGGCGTTAGTTAATCCAAATGGCATCACTGTGAACTCATACAGTCCATATCTGGAGGTGAAGGCTGTTTTGGGGATATCTTCCGTTCGTACCTTCAATTGATCGTATCCTGACCTTAGGTCAATTTTTGAGAATACCTTGGCCTGAGCGAGTTGACCAAACAAATCGTTTATCCTTGGCATCGGGTATTTGTTTTTGACTGTGACCATGTTAAGTGCTCGATAGTCAATACATAATCTCAGCGTTCCATCCTTCTTTTTGGCAAATAAAATTGGTGATCCCCAAGGTGAGGAGCTGGCTCGAATGTATCCTTTGTCTAGCAATTCCTTTATTTGTTTCTTCAACTCAAGTAATTCGGATGGTGCCATTCGATACGGTTTCTTGTATATGGGGGTGGTTCCTGGTGCGAGCTCAATGCTGAATTCTATCTCTCGGTCTGGTGGCATGCCTGGTAGCTCTTCAGGGAATACGTCTGGAAATTCACACACTACTGGAACCTTGTTTAGCTCAGAAACGTCCACCTTATTCAATCTCGGTTGCCGGGGTATCTTTCCCTCCTTGGCTGACACTCTTATTGTCTTCCCTTGGTGGTGTGTGAGAATTACGGTCCTGTTGAAACGGTCGATAAACCCCTTGTTGGTGGTTAGCCAATCCATCCCTAGGATGACATCCAGTCCTTTATTTTCCAATACAATAAGATTGGCAAAAAAATTCAATCCTTCGAACTCAATGACCACATTCTGACAGTAACTCTGAGTAACTTGCTGAATCCCAAGGGACTTGATGATCATGGATTTTTCCAAGGGAAACATCGAAAAATTATTTTGCAAAGCAAAACTTTTCGAAATGAATGAGTGAGAAGCTCCAGAATCAAACAAAACCGTTGCAGGTATTGTGTTGACAGGAAACGTACCGAGTACGATATCCGGAGCATTTTGTGCTTCTTCTTTGGTCACGTGGTTCAGATGACCCTTCCTGTGGTTATTGTTGGGATTGAAATTGTTTCGCTTGGGCGCTGAATTATTGCCGCCATTGTTCGGCTTTGGGGTTGAGTTCCTAGGCTTGGGACACTGCTTGGCATAGTGTCCTTCCTCTCCACAGGCGTAACAAGTAACGCCGGGGCGATATGTGAACTCCTTGTCCCTTGCATGAAAATTCTTGATTGGGCGTGAGACATTGGATGAGGATTTGTGCGTCCCACCCTTTTGAAAATCTGTCTTGCTTCGGTGATTGCGAGCATGGTTAGTCTGGTCCCTTTTTCGCTTGCGGATATCTTCCAGACTGTGTCTCTAACTTTCCAGAGTAATGGCTTTGTCCACCAGTGTTTTAAAATCAGGAAAAGTGTGCACGACCAGTTGGCATTTAAGCGCGGGCGCCAGACCGTCAAGGAATTTCTCCATCTTCTTGATTTCAGTCATACGCTCTTCATTGGCGTAGAGGGACAATAGAGTAAATTGGCTGTTATAATCTGACACTGTCATGTTCCTTTGTTTGAGGTCATCGAACTCTCTCTTCTTGATTTTCATAATACTCTTAGGAATGTGTGCACCACGGAAGCCTTCCTTGAAATCATCCCAGGTTATGTCATTTTCATTGGGATGCATGTGCAGAAAATTCTCCCACCACGATGCGGCTGCTCCTGTGAGATAGTGCGGAGCATACAATACCTTTTCGGGGTCTGAACATTTTGCAATAATTAATTTCCTCTCCATATCTCGAAGCCAATCCTCGGCCTCAAGAGGCTTGTCAGTATGAGAAAATGTTTGGGGACGGGTCTTCTGTAGCTCAGATAACTTGGAATGTTGTTGATACTGTCCATGGTGATTTCCCATGTTGATGACTTGGTTCATCATTTCTCGATGTTGTTGCTGACTCTGCTCATAAAGGCGGCACATTTGTGAAAGTACCGATTCACTGCCATGTTGGCTTGACTGTCCCTGAGTGAACTCGTTGCTGGGTTGTGTATCATAATTTTCCTCTGGTGGAGTTGGCATGGAGCGAGTCCAAGGACGAGACATTTTTCACTCTGGGGATATATTTGTAAAACCCATAAGAAAAGCGGAAAGAGTCGCAAAAACAAATCCATAAGTGCATAAAGCTGGCAAATAAAATTAAATAACCAAGCTTACTTAAGAAAAACAAATCGACTTGCGCACGGAGAAGGACTGCGCATTACATATCTTACACGCGGGCGGTAATTATACAATACATCACTCAGGATATGCGTACATAATCCTGACATGTTATTTAGGCTAGTGCACTTCTCCAGTTCCTACATGATGCGCAAACAGGCTACTCCTCACAACCTATGTACATATCTTACAAAGCGGTACATCGCATGACGGGCAAGCGCACTCAGCCGGAAATGTTGACGATCTCCTTGGCCCTGCCAAGGGTGAGGCGCAGTGAGGCTGGGGACTCGACCTCCTCCTCACTAATAGGCTCCAGACGTGAAGAGCTGTGTCGGGTAGATGGAGAGGGTGCCAGGGGCGGAGCAACATGAATAGGAGTAGGCACAACGGGTGGTGCAGTGCGCGCTGGAGTGGGCGCAATGGCCTGGTTGAACTCTTCGGTGGTAGGCAGGCGACGAGTAGGTGCATAAGATGCTGATGACGAGACAAAAGTCAGTGGCGGTGCGGCGGGCAGGAGCTCCCTCCTGTTGGCGGCACAGCCATGGACTGAGTCCATGCGGGCAGCTACGAAGTCGTCCACCAGGTTGTCGAAGGCTGCCTCCAGAGCCCGGAGATACTCAATAAGCATCTCAAAAGCCTCATCTCGTTCTCCTCTAGGGCAGGAGAATGCGTAGTGACAGGTGTAAGGCACATGGCATGGAAGATAGCGGCACCGACGAGTCTTCATCGCGGCAAGGACATCCCTGAGGCGAGCTATCGCCTCACGGGCTGCCATCTGCATAGCATGCCTCTCCGTAGGCATGGCTCTTCCCACGAACCGGAAGCGGCGTAACTCACCACGCCCTCCCCTGAACTACACCGTGACCTGGTGCATGGTCAGACTGTCGTTGACCTTGTGCTGGAAGAGTGTGAAGACTGGGCGCACAGACGGCCCCATCGCGACCTGAACGATGAAGGAGAGAAGCTTGACGAACCCATCGGGCACGTTGGCGAAGGTCTGAGACTCGCAGCTGTTGTCGGCCATCTACAAACGTAAGCAAAAATTCTGAATGGTCAGATCATAAATTTATGCTGACAGTCATAAAATGACTACAATTGCAAAAATATAAATTAGCTCTATCATGCTAATAACTAATTAGCGATCGCACCTAGTGGCTTCCTACAGTCAGCCTGGCTCTGGTACCAAGCTTGTCACGACCGGTTTTCCAATAAAAATATTTATTGAGAAACCAATCTTTTGAGTCCAGTATGAGAGAAATCCTCCTCACTGGTAGACAAATTCTTGATACAATAAGCCAGTAGCATAGGATATATTACAGGGTTGAGCTAGGGCTGCTCAACAAATTATTACAAGCGCGCCAATAATTATACATAATGGCGGATATAACACAATGGTGTGGTGGCATACTACTGGCTCGAGGATAAAGTGATGGTGGAATAACACAGTGGGGAGTGTGATAACACGACTCTCAAACTGGCATCTCATCGAGCGTCGAGGTGAGGCTCGATAAATTTATTCGGGTTGCGGAAGCGGATATAACACAGTGACCAAATCCAGGGTCGCACAAGACTGACTGGGATTCCTCTAGGCGTCGGACTCGCTATCGAACTCTTCATCCATGAGATCGCCTTCGTCAGCATCTGGCCAAATCAACAAGCCAGTGAGTACTTTGAAAGTACTCGCAAGACAGTTCGTACATAAGATATAACAAATGCATGCATGAATGCGTCATGATTAATTCACCAATGTACATTTAAAGTAATAGCAGGCAAGGTAAGCAAAGAGGGAATCGGCGGTAGTCCACCTGAAATCCCGACAGAAATATAAATGGAAACCGATCGGGTGTCTGAAGCGACGCCTCGAAAGGTGAACAAATAAATAAAGGAGAAAATCATGCCACAGTCGGGCGTCTTAGCGACACCACATAAAGGGCTTTAAAAGAAATGCCACAGTCGGACGTCGGGGCGACATCACAGAAAGGGCTTTAAAAGAAATGCCACAGTCGGACGTCGGGGCGACATCACAGAGAGGGCTTTAAAAGAAATGCCACAGTCGGACGTCGGGGCGACATCACAGAAAGGGCTTTAAAAGAAATGCCACAGTCGGACGTCGGGGCGACATCACAAGAAGGGCTTTAAAAGAAATGCCACAGTCGGACGTCGGGGCGACATCACAGAAAGGGCTTTATTCACAAGTAAATAATACTCATAATAAATATTCAATTCATGATAATAAACAGGTTAGTCCACCCACAGGAATAACATTTAACCGGACTTAGCACTCATGGGATTCACCGGAGTCTCTGTCATCAAACTGATACTGTTAGGACAAGATAATATGAATTTGGACATGGAATAGATGATTCAAGAAATGTATGACTCTGCAGAGTTTGTACAAAAAATTTCCCACAGCCAACGGATTTCCGTAGTCACGAAGGACTAGTTCCGTTTACGGTTTTTCGGAAGAAAACACAGCTATCCAGTACACACCCATCCTACCTCTCCATGCCAGGACTCACCCTAGACATCGTCCAAGAAAAACTTTTGAGACGAGGAGATCACAATCTCGAATAGCATGGGATTAAATTTATATACGCGCGCTCTAAGGGGTGCCCCCCTCTCGGTCCCAACCGGAAACACCCATGCCCCCTGACCGGATGACTGGCTTTAATCCAGGGCCATGGAACCATCATCCCGGCCTCTCCTTTTGGTGTGTACCAGGAAAGCGGTTTGCAACTTACTAAACCATATTCCTTGCGGAAAACATGTGGTAGTACAGGGAAGGAAATGAGAGGAACTGGACCGATACGGTTTGACACTGAAGTCATATAGTCTGGCATAAGACTGGCATGCTACGACACTGCCATCTTACCCATCCTCATGCCAACACATGGCCATTCATACTCACATCCATCCACTTATGGATCATCGAACTCACTTACCTCAACATTGCATAAAATAACGTTCATCGGTATGCTCATCAACATGCCATGAAACTAACTAAATGCAAAACTTGCCAAGACACTCATCATATCAAAAGTTCAAACATGCTTGCCTGGTTCGGAGTAGTCGGAGCCTAGCTCGGTGAAGTTCGCGGCTCCGTCACCTCCTTCGGTATCTACGGTATAAAGAAAATATATGCGCTATCGTAAATACCAAGAGGTGCACAAAAAGTATTCCAAATATTTTTCAAATAAATCTAATAAAAAACTAGACAAAATTTTAAACAGAACATAAAAAGAATCAATTAAAAATACCTTTCTGTTTAAAAGGTATAAGGGTTTTAATCCAGGGACTCATCTGTAATGAAACAGAAAGTTTCCAGGGGCTAGTTTATAAAAACAGAAAACGCTTCGGCAGAAACTACGCCAGCCCAAAGGGAAAGCGCATTTGGCAGAAGGCGTTTTCAGAAAATGCTTCGTTTAGAAAGGACAGAGAGGCTGACAGCGGGTCCCACTTGTCATGTTTAAACTTTCAAATGGGAGGGACGAGGCTCGTCGGCGCCCGAGGGCTGCGGTGGTCGCCGGCGGCGATCCACAGCGAGGTAAGGGGATCGGAGGTTACCAACGTGCTCACCGTGTCCTTCCGCAACGGTGGGTGGTGGTGTTGGTCGCCGGGGAGCACCACGTCGACGGCTGTCTCAACTCCGGCGGACGGTGGTTCGGGCGTGGATGGAGCTCGTCGGAGAGGACTGCAAAGGCCAAATAGATGAGGGGGTTAGAGTACTGGGTGTGAGAGAGGGCTACGGACGAGGTTTGGGCGCCGGAGATGGCCTCACCGGAGTGAATCAAGCTGGAGGCCGAGGCGGAGCAAGGCGGCCGGAGTTGGGGAAGGAGACCTCCTCGAGGTCCTCCTAGTGGCTTGGCAGGGTCCTGGGGAGGTGCAGTGAAGGTGCATGCTTGAGGGTGATCTCCGGTTCCTTTTTATAGGCGATTCGAGGTGGTGGCCGAGAACGGGGTTCTCCGGCGAAGCTTACGGCGGCGCAGGGCATTGGTCGGGGAGGATTAGGGGTCGAGCGCCGTCGTGGGGGTTCAATGGGTCCGTTTAGGTGCTAAACTGGCCCGGGTTTGGGTGTTTGGGTTGAGCTCGACGGAACGGGGGTGGCGCGGCCCGTCGGCGGAAGGGAGCACGTTCCGTGCTTGCCGGGCCACGGTGATGGTGCCACGGGCGTGCGCTGGCATGCATGAGGCCACGCGGAGAGCCAGGGGGCTTTGGGCGGCGCTGAACGGCGTTCTGCCGTGGTGTGCCTTCTGTCGGCCGCCACGGGAGGTCCCGACGCCGCAGAAGACGCCGGCGAGGGTGGGCCAGCGTGCCACCGACGCCAGGAAGGCTCCACGCACGCGTTTGAAGCTCCGGACAAGAGGGAGGGGCTGCGAGCATCGAGCCAAGCGCACTGTGAGCTTGTGACTGAACTCTGAAGAAAACGACACTGTAAAACTGAATTTTACTGAACTTTACTGAAAATGCAAAGAACAGTGCAGCTCAGGTGTTCGACAGAATGCTTTTGGCATCTAGGGATTTTTCCTTGAGCTGAAACTTGGTGGAGTGGCTACTCATTGCTCCAGTAGGCTGCCTGAATTTTGGTGGAATTTTTGGAGAAGTGTGGATATGAATTTCATCAAATTTGGCAAATCTGGTCCAAACTTGCAGTGAGTGAAATTTGAAATATTTGAAAAGAAGAAGAGTGGATCAAGATGGTTCTAGGTTGTGGGTACTAAGGACAATCCAGGGAAGTTGGTTTGGGATAAAAACTCAAAGGCAAAGTGGTACTTGCTTTGAAAATCACTTAGGCTCAAAATAATTGGCAAAAATGTTTTGGGAGATAAAAATAATTGAAATAAAATCCAAAACTTGTTTGGACTTGTTGAGACAGAGGATTTAAATTGCTCAAAGGTGGAGGGAGGGGTTTTGAGAAGATTTACTATAGGAGACATGGTAAAACCATGGGTGGTTTCAAAAAGAAAGAAGTCCCAAAACTCCTGGGGTTTCTTTTTCTTTAAAGAAAATAAATAAGTTTGAGAGGGTAACAACCAGAAGGAAAAGCTTCCAAAAATTCAACACCAAATTTGAAAGGGAAAAGAAAATCCTTGCCAAAGTAAAGGAAGTTTTTAAGAGGAAGGATTTCTGGAAAAGAAATTTTAAGTGCCCTCTTTTAAAATCCAACAAAGTTTTTGATGAAAACCAAATTAAAATTTTGGAGTGTCACACTCACATTCCTCAGTCCATTTTAACTTGGTGTCCTTCTTCAACAACTCCGTCATGGGCTTTGTAATCTTGGAGAAATTCTCAATGAACCTTCGGTAGTATCCTGCGAGTCCAAGAAAACTCCGTATCTCTCCAACTGATGTTCGTGCTTCCCAATTTGTCACAATAACAACCTTGGTGGGGTCTACTGCTATTCCTTCTCCGGATATAATATGTCCGAGGAATCCAACTTCCTTCAACCAAAACTCACATTTGCTGAACTTGGCATATAACTGATGTTCTCTGAGCTTCCCAAGTACCAAACGCACATGCTCCTTATGCTCCTCTTCATTCTTCGAGTAGACCAATATGTCATCAATGAACACCACGACGAACTTATCCAAAAATTCCATAAACACCTTGTTCATTATGTTCATGAAATAGGCAGGTGCGTTAGTCAGAATGAATGGCATAACGGTATACTCATATAGCCTGTACCTGGTGGTAAAAGCTGTCTTAGGTATATCCTGCTCTCGAATCTTCAGCTAGTGGTATCCTAATTGCAGATCGATCTTGGAAAATACTTTAGCTCCTTGCAACTAGTCAAACAAATCATTGATCATTGGCAGTGGGTACTTGTTCTTGATCGTCACCTCATTCAATCCACGGTAATCAACAACCATCCTTAATGATCCATCTTTCTTCTCCACTAGAAGCACTGGTGATCCCCAAGGTGACGAACTTGGGCGAATATAGCCTTTATCCAGTAACTCCTTAATCTGCTTCTTAATTTCCTCCAAATCCTTTGCAGGCATCCTGTATGGTCGCTTAGATATTGGCCCTGTGCCTGGTAAAAGCTCAATCAAAAACTCTGTCTCTATCCGGTGGCATGCCTGGCAACTCTTCTGGAAATACATCAGGGAAATCCTTCACCACCGGTACTTCCTCCCGTACAACTCCTGATAAGGAATTCACTTGAGTCCTCTTCGGTATATGCCGGGATACATACTTGATCCTTCTTCCTTTTGGGGTGGTGAGCAAAATCGACTTACTATAACCAATCCATGCCTAATATCACATCCAGTCCTTGTGAATCCAATACTATTAGGTATGAGGGGAACACATAGTTACCAATCCTTAATGGTAACCGATCACACCATCAGATAGCCATATACTCTGCTCCTGGCGAGGTTACTAACATGAGTGACCTAAGGGCTTGGGTTGGCAGTTTAAACTTATCCATAAATCCCCTTGATATCTATGAATGCGAAGCACCAGTATAAAAAAGAACGATTGCAGTAAATGACTTAACCAAATACTTACCTATTACTGCATCTGGCTGTGCTTCAACCTCCTCCATGCTAACGTGGTTCACTTGTCCCCTGTTGAAAGGGTTGGGCTTCTTCCCAGAGATTCCATTGCCATTTCCATTCTTTGCTTCAGAACACTCCGTGGCGTAATGTCCATTCTTCCCGCACTTGAAACAAGTAATGTGACTTAGATCCTTCTTGGCAGGCGTTGCTGGGTTGGAACGGTTCTGGCGTTGCTTCCTGCATTACCATTCCCATTCTTGGGGCCACTATGGTTGTGAGAACCATCCATTGGAATTATGGCCTCCATGGTTACGGTGAAGGTGTCCTCCCGAGTTTGGGGTAAAATGGGGTCTCTGCTGAGCTCCAGAATTGTACTTCCCTTGTCCATACTTCCTCTTGCGGTTGTCAACCTGCTGCTGCTTCCCTTCAATCATTAGAGCTCTGTCTACCAACTCCAGGTAGTTGTTGAAGGTTGCCACCATCAACTACATGCTCAGCTCATCATTCAGTCCTTCCAGAAACTTCTCCTACTTAGCTGCATCCGTAGCAACGTCATCTGGGGCATAACATGCTAACTTACTAAAATCATCCACATACTGTCCCACTATGCATCCTCCTTGGCGCAAGTTGCGAAACTCGCGCTTCTTCATGGCCATAGTTCCTGTTGAAACATGGGCAGTGCGAAAAGCTTGCTGAAACTGGTCCCATGTGACAGTGTCGATGGGGTAAGTGGCTGTGAAATTCTCCCACCAAGATGTTGCGGGTCCATCAAGCTGATGTCGGCAAAACACACTCTCTCCGCATCTGTGCATCCTGCAGTGGTCAACTCCCTTCCAATCTTTCGGAGCCAATCATCTGCAACTATCGGCTCGGTACTACTGGAGAACATCGGCGGATTCAGCCTTAGAAAATGGGCTAGGTGATCAATAGGTCGGGGTGGTGGTGGGTTGTTGTTGTTGTTGTTGTTGTTGTTGTTGTTGTTGTTGTTCCCCTGATTCTGATTCTGGACTAGTATCTGCACCAATGCATTCTGTTGTTGGATCAACTGAGTGAGCTCCGTTGGGAAAGCAAATCCATTGTCGCGTCTCGGAGGCATCTTATGGGTTTAAAAAAGGTGAGAAAACAGAATAGAATGAGGTCTAGAGGGAAAACACTACCCATATGTACATGAGACAAACACAAACATATCACTTCAATCATTTCAAACAAGGGCATACAATCGGTCTAACTATCATTACAAAAGTGCTCGGACTATACTATATACATGGGGGAATACTACTACTGATATGGTGGTCGACTAGAAAACTTGCTCGGTGGAAGACTCCATGATATCTGCTCCAGCTTCATCAACATAGTCATCATCGCTATCATCAGGGTTTGAGTCGGTGTCGTCGATGATGATGTAGTTCTCTGGACAGGTGGAATCGTCGTCTTCTCCTGCTGGCGCGGGGTCTCCCATGAATACTCCTAGCTTCCTCGTCAAATCGTCATTCTTCTCCACGAGTATCGTCATTTCCTCCTCATATCCATCACATGTAGACTTGAGTTCTTCCTCCAGCTCCGTGATCCTGGTCATTTCCTTCTTCATATCTATCATGCCTGCGCACATCTGGTTCTCCTGGCGACGAATGTGCTGGTTTAACACCTGGATGAATGCTGCAATGGATCTATCCTTTCTGGTGCTGATCATCCCCCATTGCTCATCTCAGCGCCCACAAATCTGGTAGATAGTATCCTTGAGATCCTTGTGGTAAACTTCTCCAATGCGTCCCATGGTGATGTGGGCTGCTGATGTCTACTACACAACCTTCTTCTTGTAGACGTTGTTGGGCCTCCAAGTGCAGAGGTTTGTAGGACAGTAGCAAATTTCCCTCAAGTGGATGACCTAAGGTTTATCAATCCGTGGGAGGCGTAGGATGAAGATGGTATCTCTCAAACAACCCTGCAACCAAATAACAAAGAGTCTCTTGTGTCCCCAACACACCCAATACAATGGTAAATTGTATAGGTGCACTAGTTCGACGAAGGGATGGTGATACAAGTGCAATATGGATGGTAGATAAAGGTTTTTGTAATCTGAAATTATCAAAACAGCAAGGTAACTAATGATAAAAGTGAGCACAAACGGTATTGCAATGCTAGGAAACAAGGCCTAAGGTTCATAATTTCACTAGTGCAAGTTCTCTCAACAATAATAACATAATTGGATCATATAACTATCCCTCAACATGCAACAAAGAGTCACTCCAAAGTTACTAATAGCAGAGAACAAACGAAGAGATTATGGTAGGGTACGAAACCACCTCAAAGTTATCCTTTCTGATCGATCTATTCAAGAGTCCGTAGTAAAATAACACGAAGCTATTCCTTCCGTTCAATCTATCATAGAGTTCGTACTAGAATAACACCTTAAGACACAAATCAACCAAAACCCTAATGTCACCTAGATACTCCATTGTCACCTCAAGTATCCGTGGGTATGATTATACGATATGCATCACACAATCTCAGATTCATCTATTCAACCAACACAAAGTACTTCAAAGAGTGCCCCAAAGTTTCTACCGGAGAGTCAAGATGAAAACGTGTGCCAACCCCTATGCATAAGTTCATTGAACCGGCAAGTTGATCACCAAAACATATATCAAGTAGATCACGTGAATATCCCATTGTCACCACATGTAAGCACGACAAGACATACATCAAGTGTTCTCAAATCCTTAAAGACTCAATTTGATAAGATAACTTCAAAGGGAAAACTCAATCCATTACAAGAGAGTAGAGGGGGAGAAACATCATAAGATCCAACTATAATAGCAAAGCTCGCGATACATCAAGATCATATCACCTCAAAACACGACAGAGAGATCAAACACATAGCTACTGGTACATACCCTTAGCCTCGAGGGTGAACTACTCCCTCCTCGTCATGGAAAGCGCCAGGATGATGAAGATGGCCACCGGTGAGGGATCCCCCCTCCAGCAGGGTGCCGGAATAGGGTCCCGATTGGTTTTTGGTGGCTATAGAGGCTTGCGGCAGCGGAACTCCCAATCTATTCTGATCGTCGATGTTTTTAGAGTATATGGAGATGTATATGTGAAAGAAGTCGGTCAGGGGAGCCACGAGGAGCCCACGAGGGTGGGGGCGCGCCCAGGGGAGGTGGGCACGCCTCCCTGCCTCGTGGCCACCTCGAAGCTTCCCTTACGTGCACTCCAAGTCCCCTGGATTGCTTCCGTTCCAAAAATAACTTTCCCGAAGGTTTCATTCCGTTTGGACTCCGTTTGATATTCGTTTTCTTCGAAACACTGAAATAGGCAAGAAAACAACAATATGGGCTGGGCCTCCGGTTAATATGTTAGTCCCAAAAATAATATAAAAGTATATAATAAAGCCCATAAACATCTAGAACATATAATATAATAGCATGAATTCTTCATAAATTATAGATACGTTGGAGACGTATCAGCTGCCATGCTCTTTCCTAGACTCCAGGTTGGTGCATCAAAGGAAAACTCTATGGGCTCAGTGACTGGCATGAACGTCCTTCCTGGAACTTGAACTCGAATCATCCAACACTCCTCTTCTGGTAAAGTGGCGATGTAGGTCCTGGTGAAGCTTGGTATTCCGATGTTCAGGTATCTAGTGATTTCCTTCGAGTGTCGTCCGAAAGGTGTATCTTCATCTGGTTGGGTGAACTTGTTCCTTGCATCCACCATCCTATAGAGTAGAAAAGGGAGAGGAGTCAGAAAGAAGAGAGTAGTGATCCAGGGCTTTGGCTTAGTGTTCGTGCCCTACAGTCAGCGTGTGCTCTAATACCATCTTGTAGCGACCAGACCTCAAACAGTCTAGTCTCTATGCACCAGTGTCATCCCTGGATCGGTAATGCTGACACGCACAATACTTGAGGATTTATAACAAAGTTTCAATCACACACTTATTACATCCAATGTCTCAAAAGAGAACTTACAATAATATGGCTTAAGACCATCTAAAATCGATAACAGCAGAAGGCTTGGAAGATAAAGTGAGTCCATCAACTCCAACAGCATCACTAAGTGAAAGACAACGACCTATGGCACCTTACTCGTCGTCTGGAAAGTCTGCAACATGAACGTTGTAGCCCGAAACGGGTTAGCACATGGAATATGCTGGCAATGTAACACATGGAGTAATGAACAGAATAAATGCTATCACTACATGCATATATGGCTGGTGGAAAGCTCTATGGTTACAGTTTTGCATAAAGCCAATTTTTTCCTACAACAAAGGAATAAATTTTATTTAACTATCATGGTGGTTGTAAAACATTGAGAAGGTTCCTCCAACTCAATCCCAATTAAACATCATCATTAAAGCCAATCAAATTAATTTAGAGTGATGAGATCAACATGATAATCCAAGAACTAGATACTCAAGATGTCCATAACCGGGGACACGGCTAATCATGATCAGTTTGTACACTATGCAGAGGTTTGCGCACTTTCCCCACAAGACTCGAATACATCCATGGTCGGAGAATCGAGACACAGTCTTTTTGAAGCATTAACTCTCTACTCTAGATAAACAGTACCACCTACAACCCACTACATCTGCTAGTCTACCTCTTCAAGAGCTTCATGCAACTTACTCAACTATGCCAGAGCCCATATTGGCTTGTGGCTGCACACGGAAGTTTCTAGCATGAATAATCTTATGGTCCCTTTGAGCCTGGGTGGAGGACCGTAGGATGATCACACGGGTACTCCGGGATATCCTAGGACAACACTGGATTCTCCAGGTGCCCTGACAACCACTGGGTACTCCAGGGTGCCCCAAGCAATCCACCCAGATGTGTATTTAAGTAGCCACCTTAAGTAAACCATTAATTAACAATACTCACATCTATCATGGATACACTCACCCAAACCACGTCTACGAGCATAACATAGCAATAAAGCATAACGTAAAAGTAACTCCAAATGGTTTGATAATAAATAGGGCAATAGGTTCTACCTCATCATTTACTTCCCAAAACCCACATGTTAAATCAGATCCTAACCATGCAATTGTTTGAGGGTTGAACTAATGCAATAAAACTGGGTAGTAAAGAGGTATGATCAAAGTGTTACTTGCCTTGCTGATGATCCGTGAAACCTAGAGACTCGTAGTAGCACGCTTTGCACTCCGGGTACTCTATCGCAACAAACAAGCATAAAATAAGCACTCAACTAGAAGCACGGGTGAAACTCAAATAAGAGATCTAACCAGAAAGTTCTACTTAAGAACTCCGGTTTGCAAAAAGAATCAAATCAAACGAAGCAACGAAACTCAAACTGCGAAAAAACAAGATCTGTTTACTAATCTGGACTTAAGTCAAATTTTACAGTACCAAAACCTTGTTCAAGTTGATTAAACAGAAAGAGGGCTTTGAGAAGAAGATATAGGCGCTTGAATCGCCTGATTCCAATAAACGAGCGAAAAGATAAACTAAAACGAAAATAATCGCGGAAAAACCCTGAAAAAAAGAAAACTGACGAACAGGCTAACGAACGAACTATCGTTGTCTGCGGCTAACGGGTGAACTTAGTTCATAAAAACGAACGTACGAACGGGCGTTTTCTAAATAACTAAACCGGGGAAAAAATAAAACCGATCTAAAATAAAATAACTGAGGGTTTCTAAAAAAACCGAACGGTTTTCCAGCGAAAACCGGCGGCTACCTCGGGACGGCGGCGGCGGCGGGCAACTCTGGCGACGGCGGGGGCGGCGGCGGTGGCGGTCGGCGGTGGCAGGCGGTGGTGCGGGCGGCGGGGCGGGTGGTGGCGGCTGGCGCGCGTGGCGGCGAGGGCGGCGGTGATGTCCAGCGGCGGCGGCGTCCTGCAGCGCTAGTGGCGGCGGCGCCAGTGGCGGGTTAGGGTTAGGGTTTCGGTGGGGTGGGCTGGCGGCTTCGGCGGCTCGGGCCTCGCGGGGTATAAAGGTCGGCCGGGTCGAGTCATAGTCGGGCACAGCCGGGCTAGGTCGGTGGGATTTTAAAAAAAATTATTTCAATGCATAGAAAATCGAAGAAAAGAAATATTAAACAGACTCCAAAAATCCTGATATAAATTTTCCCCGTCCTCTAAAAATATAGCGGACAAAGTGAACATTTATTTGGGTCTCTAATGCAATTTTGAAAAACGTATTTTTTTCCTAATTCAAATAAAATAGTGATAAAACTCCGAATAAAATACTTATTTGATTTTAATATTTAACCTCCTATATTTCTTTATTTTGGGGAAGTCATTTTATCCCCTCTCCTTTATTTTTCGTATAAGAAATATTTGAAGAGAAAAATAATTAAAATCAAACGATCCTCTTTTCAAAATTTGAGAAAACTCAAATATGAAAATAACGAAATCCCCAACTCTCTCTATGGGTCCTTGAGTTGCGTAGAATTTCTAGGATCAACCCAAAATGCCATAAAATATGATATGCAATGATGATCTAATGTATAACATTCCAAATCGAAAATTTGGGATGTTACAGTGGGTTTGCTGGGCCAAGCTCGCAAGCATGTGTAGGTAGATTGTTCAATAGAATTGGCTATGTTCTTGTAGTTTGAATTTCATTCTAATTCAATGATGTTCATGTACATAATTATGTAACCATGATGTAACTCATTTTGATGATGTACTAGCTACTTTCGTACCACTGTCAACTGATGTATTGAATTATGTTTATGTACTGGCTAATTTTGTACCACTGTCAACAGATGTTTTGAATTGAAATCCTTTGAACATCAAATATATGTCAAAGATCTTTTTTCAACATGAGACTTTCGACATCACAACTACTGTGTTTCCATTCATGTATCACACCCATAAGTAGTTGTTCGTCATGTAACATAACTTAAGAACTACAGAATACTAGCTGTTCTTTAGTATCACATCCATGACAAAATATGTGTGAGTAAACTGAGAATTTCATGTATCACACAAACTAAGGGCACAAATGATCAGATTTTCACAGCACCTAACATGATCTACTCCTGTGACATGTCAAATGGTGCACTCCGAGTGATTTTCATTTCAGTAAGAGTAGTGCTATGCCTTTGTCCATCACCATATAGTAGGTGTTCCCAACCTCTTGCAGTAACTCCTCTCCCTCTTGTAGCAGCTCTTCTTCCTCTTGCACTAGCCCCTCTGCCTCTCTCACCATCCCCTGTGTCTCTAGTTGTGCTACTGCTAGCACCAGCGGCAGTAGTAGCAACACATCTCCTTCCTATAGTTGTGCTACTTCTAGCACCACCACCACCAGCAACAACAACTCTCCTTCTCCCAGATCTGTTTTTCCCCTACCTCTTAATGTTGCTAATACTTATCTTGCTGCAGTTGTGACCCTAGCTACTGGTATGGAAGATCTATTAGCAGCATCAAATACAGACTCTATTGGGAAATGAGTGTCTTCTTCAATCTAAATATTTGGTTTCTGCAGTTAAGTTGCAACATGTATGAGAACCAACACAACACATATGAAAGAGCTTGAAAATAAAGAGCAAATAAATGTCTTGATTATTTATACCTATTTCCCAAGCTATGAAACCATACTTGATATGCCATTCAGTGGATCTAGCCTAGGATCCAGGTAAACCTCTTCAATGTGCTAAATGAAAACACTTATGTGAGATCTTGATCTGTACAAAAATAAGAGAAAGAAGGACTTGGAAAAATTGTACCTGAAGTATCTCAGGTATGTGTGCATCTCCATTTTCATCTAATGTTGTGGGCCCTCTATTAATATTAATAGTTAACATGCCCACTTGCTCATGCATTGTCCTCCTTCTTTTCCTCCTTGGTCTTATTGTTGGCTCTGTTTAATCCCGTTGAGCTTGTTCTTGTGCATGCCCTTGAGCTTGTTCCTGTTAAAGCCCTTGAGCTTGTTATTGTGCATGCCTCTGAGCTGGTACTTTAGCCTGTGCAATGGCCTTCAGTCTAGGACACCCAGCCTTGTTATGGTTAGGGCCTCTACAGTACCCACAATGTATTGTCACTCCATGTTTGCTTAATTTTGTCCCACCTGCTTTTTCCTCATGAGCTTTTCTTCTACTTTTTGGTGGCCTGCTTACTTTCTTTTCATAGGATGGAGGCAAAATTGTTGGCCCATTTACATGATGCCACTCTGTCTGGTCTCTCAGGGGCATAATATTTGCACCATATGCTTGCATATAGGAATGTACTGAATAATAGTTGTTAACCATCTGCTCAGGTTTAATCCTCTCCGATCTCAAGCATGCTATGGAGTGGCTACATGGAATGTCGGTTAGCTACCATCTATGAATGAGAAAGCTAGGAGGTTCTGATCCACTATGTATGTCATGCCAATGCTTTTAACAGAAAATGTTGCTCTACCATATTCTTCTGCACGACAGTTAGCAGCATATTCAGTGTTTTTCTCTATTTTTCTGCCTAATTTTAGGACATGTCTGTCCAGCCCACTGTTTCGTGGCCTCTCTTTGCTTCTTGTAATATACATTCCCAATTTGGCATGCTATGTGCTCTAACATGGGTAGAACAAGCAATATATATATATATATATATATATATAGAGAGAGAGAGAGAGTAGTACTTGTTAAATACTGAGAGCAGAACAAATGCAGTAGTATACATAAAGAGGAGAGAGGATTACTTGTTAAATACCTCACAACTATTATTTGTCAGAATATCATTCACAAAATTACTGAAAAATGCTCTACACCATTCATTGCGGGGCTTTTCTTCTAACCATGCATAAGCATCTACACAATCAACCTTGAATCCATCCATGTTGTCCCTCCATTTTGTTTCATTGCTTGACCTTGCATATTTCCACAAGTGATTTTTCACCACTTCTCCATTGTGTAGCTGGTTCATATTCTAGTACAAATGTCTGACACAATATCTGTGCCCAGAATCTAAAAATGCTTCATTAACTGCTTTGATCAGCCCCTACATCCAACATATGTCATACATAATTATTATGCACTTCACCACATACAGAAATTTCCAGCATAACAAATCACAAGTTTATTTCATAGATAACACACCTTTTGTTTGCCACTCATAATGCAAAAAGGGAATGTATTAATGATGTTCAAATCATTTTTCAATGTTGTTAAGAACCACAACCAGCTGCTATAGCACTCCACCTCCACAATTGCAATAGCAATAGGATAGATACAATCATTTGGATATATTCCTATTGTTGTTAGAATTTGGCCACCATATTCAGTTTGAATGTGGCTTCCATCAAGGTAGATAATGGGCCTACATCCACTCAACCAGCCTTTTTTGCAAGTAGCCCAACAAAAGTTAAAGGAACTGAATGTTTCACCCATACTTAAAAATAATGTTTTTCCTGGGTTTTCTCTCCTCAACTCCTGACCATAGTCCCATAATTTTCCATTAATTCTTTTCAGAAAATCTAATCACGCCCTTGCCAATTTGAACCTGTTCACTTTCATGTTGTACCTGGTCTCAACCTTGTTGGAAAAAGCCATTAAACTCATGTGGGCATTATTTCCGAAATCCTCAAGATATTTTCCTGCTAGCAAAGTAGCTGCATTTCTTTCACTTCCCGAACCTTCTGACAAGTGTTCACATCCACTAGTGTTTTATTGAGAAAGCAACCAGTTCTTGAGTCTCTAACATCAATCATTTTCCAAGGGCAGTCCCCAACACATATGGCTTCTAGCCTTTTTGCATTGCTCCTTGTTTTCCTAACTAACACTATGTTCTTCACAATGTAGTTTTCCAATGCCTTTCTCAATTCTTCTGGGTTTGAAAATGTCATCCCAAGTTTAAAAGTGGGGTTCTCCATGTCAGGTAAACGAACACCTATGGGATCACGGGGATCCCTTCTATGGTTGGCAGGGAGAGAGTCGTGCAAAGAGCAGGTCTAGTGATCAACGCGAGGTTTTTTTACCCAAATTCGGGCCGCAAAGGTGCATAACACCCTAGTTCTGGTTTGGTGTATATTCTGTTTTCTTGAGCTCTTGAACTAGCTACGATGCATGCCTAGTCCAAAAAGTCTGAATCCTCTCTCGATACGCCTCGGGCCTCCTTTTATATGTCAAAGGAGTTGCCACAGTGGCACACAGGAGGTGGAAAGCAAGCTATAGTGTACAAGTTTATCTCTGACATCATAGAACAAACACATTTAATGAGCTGCCTACATGCCCCTTCACTTTATCGGGGACGGCAATAGAAGTCGTCTCGTCCGTCGCCGCCCCTCCTTGCCTTGACACGCATCCAGGATGATGAGGCATGCAGTGCCACACTAGCTAGCTAGCTGATGTGTTGGCGCGGTGGTAGAGCCTCCACGAAGATTTGCATGCCGCCACATAGGCGTCTGCCTAGTTGGCAAGCTGGTCGTCGCGCTGGAGTGGTGGTGAGGTGGCAAAACCTTGTCGGGCGCAGGCCTGGCTGCGGCCCCGCAATCGTCCCCGGGCAAGCCCTCGTGGTCGTCCCCGACAAGGGTCTTGCCGGGGGTCTTCACCTTCTGGTCCCACGTGGATCCGCAGGTTATCAATCTTCACAAAGATATGTATTCTACTTTGCATGCGCGCCCTGAGCCTTGGCCTTGACACTGTTGATGGTGTCAAAGCTCTCAGCCTCAAGGGTGATGGCCTTGCTGGTGCTTCGCAGGTCGCCCCAGCAAGGCTCTTGTCGGGGGCCACATAGGCTGCCCCGGCAGGGATGTTGCCGGGGGGGCTAGTCTGCCTTCTGCTCTTAGTTCTTTGGATTGATTGTTGTCTTGGTAGCCTTCTACTTTGTCCCCTCCCGCCCTGCCAAGCCCTGCCGCAGGCGTGGCTACAACTGCCCGTACACAAGTAAAGGGTACAGAAGATCCCATACTTTTGTACACTAACGGGAGCCCCGGGCCTGGGCCACACATAAGCGCAAAGCGTAGTTGGGCTAGGCCCAAAGCAGTGCGCGGGCACGCGTGGCAGGGTTTTAACCACTGTAAAATCTTCGTCAGTTGCGCTTCCCCACGATCTACATTGAGTGCGTGACGTGGGGGTTGTGCATGGGATGGCCGCAGCACGCCTGCATCACTCCACAGTAAATTGTAAAGAGGCGGCCCGCGCCTTCCCCATAAAAAGAGGAATCCGCAGAGGCGTTGCTCATTTACCCTCTATGCCCTTCCCAATCTAGGAACCGTTATTCCCCTCTTCTTCCTCGAGCACAAACCAGAGCCTCTCGCTTCTGCTTGTCGCTGTCACGCTTCCATTGCTTCTTGATCCCTCGCCTATTCTCAGCCGCCATGGCGCCCAAAGCAAGAAAGGGCAAGGGCGCGACCAAGGCCGCCGAGGGGAAGGAAGTGCCAGAGAGAGAGTTGGTGAAGCTGTGGAAGAAGCACGCCCTCTTCATCTCGACAGTTGACGCGCTCACCCTCAGGGCATCCTGCCACGAAGATCATCCCCGGCCCCTTCGCCAAGCCATGTCCTCACAAATACCCTTTCTTCGTTGATTACTTCTCCTGCTGGCTCTGCCCCCCTTTCTCCGACTTCTTCAATGACATCATGCACACCTACGGCTTCCATCTTTTGGATTTTACGCCAAATGTCGTGGCATGCATGGCCTTCTTCGCCCACCTCTGCGAGGGCTTTGCCGGGGTGCATCCCAACACCGCACTCTTTCGCCACTACTTCGTCCCCCGCATCCAGGCAGGCGGCGCCATCTTTGGGTGCGTCACTTGGATCCCGAGGGCTCTTAGCAAGGGCACGTACCCGGAGGGCTCCACAAAGGACAAGTGGGACGAATGGCGGGGCCGGTGGTGCTGGATTGAGGAGAAGGATCCGCAAGAGTTCTGCGAGGTCCGTCGGAAGCCGCCGGTCCGCGGCAACGACTGGGGCGAGCTTGATGCTGATGACGGGAAGCTCACGATCACCACCACCAGGATCCACCACCTCACCTCAGCCGGGCTCACGCTCGAGATGATCGGGGCCGATTTCATCCGCCGCCGCATTGCTCCTCTAGACAACAAGGAGAGACCGGCCTGGGACTACAAGAATGCGGCCGGCATCATGAGGCTCCGCCCTGGCCTGAATTACAACTTCACGGTGATACAGCACGCGCATCTCTGTCAGAGGCTCTTTCAACTCAAGGCAAGTAAGCACTCGGCCTCCCCATCCAAAAATTAGTAGATGGTGAATGAGAAAGTTGACCAAGCTAGCTTATTGTATACTGATAGATGTCCAAGCAGGGTGGTAGAAGAACGTATGCTTAGAGACATCCTCTTCGCATTTACGAGAAGCAAATTTATGCCTCTCCCGAAAGAGAAAAATATGTTTTTTTTTGCTTTTCCGGGAGCCACAACTATGCCTCCATGAGAAGCAAATATGTGCCTCTCGTGAAAGAAAAAAAGCCCTCGATTTATGCCTCTCGCGAATCCAAAATTGTGTCTCCACAAGATGCAAATATGTGCCTCTCGCAGAAGAAAAAAACATGTTTTTTTCCTTTTCCGAGAGGCACAGCTCGAGTAAGAAAAAAAATCGAAATGGAGGCAAAAGATTTGCCTCATTCATTAAATAAGAGAGAAGTGTTTTAGAGTGTTACAAATGACCCATATGCCCGGCATGGCAACTACTCGCGCACAAGAATACACCCCAGTTTTTTAGCTCCCGCGAGAACCCAAAGCTTGACATTGTTGATGATAGCACGAAGAAGGATCGGAGGCGGTGCGCTCTTGTGTCGGAAGACCCGAGCATTACGCTCGTTCCAAATCGTCCAAGAGACTAGCATTGTAAGTGAGGCCAAGGCTCGTCGGTTTGGGTTTTGCAAGCAGGTTCGCTTTTCCCACCATTCCAAAACAGATCCATCCAAATGCCAAGAGGAGGTGTCCATGTGCGCTAGACCAAATTCAAGGATGACCGAGTTCCATAGCCTTATGGTGTAGCGGCATTTGTAGAAGAGGTGTGCACCCGTCTCGCCAACACGCTTGCAAAGCGGGCAAAGTCCACAGTTTTGCCAACCGCGCCGCTCCAATCTGTCGGCTGTCCAAATCCGGTCTTGGATAGCCAACCAAGCAAAAATCTTGATCTTAGGAGGGGCCCAAGCCTTCCAGATCATAAAGTCCATGGGCGAAAGTGCCAGTCCAAGAAACTGATCCTTGTAGGAGGTGGCCGCGGAGTAGGACCCGTCGTTGGCGTGTTTCCAAATAATGTCATCGTCAGTTTGTTGATCCAAGGGTAGGTCATGCACAAGCATCCATAACATGAAGAATTGGAGGATGTGGTCACCGGACACGATGGTGTTGCGACCGATCTTAAGAATCCAAGCATCTCCATGGAGGGCCTCACGCACCTTCCAGTTCTTGCGTGTGGAGGCCTCATAAATCAAAGGGTCAATGTCCTTCGGTTTCCGCCCAAGAAGCCATGGGGAATCCCAAAAAGGTGTTTTGGCACCGTTGCCCAAAATGATGGTCGTTGAGGCATAGAAGAAGTCCATGTCCTCCTCTGTGCAAGTGTTCCCAAGCCCCATCCACGAGAAGCAAATATGTGCCTCTCACAAAAAAAACATGTCTTTTTCTCTTTTCGAGAGACAAATTCGTGCCTCTTACGAAAAAACACATTTTTTTCATTTTCTGAGAGACACACTGGTGGAAGCGAATACTATGTACCAATTCATCCAAAATTTAGGGAAAACCAGGCGAAACCGAAAGGCTGAAAAAACCAAAAAAAATTATTTAAAACCTAAAAATGCATAAAAATAAATATAAAATAAAATTCGGAGGAAGCGACCAACACATGACACGTGACCCTTGAGGGGCTCCCGCAAGGGATACCCCTCAATTAATTGCTCTGAATATAACAACCATGAATGATTAAGACTTTGTTATTCCTCAGCTGTGTGAGAATTAACAAAACTTATTATTTTATTATGCTTTTACAAATTACCAGAATCGGGAGGTTCCCTTTAACTGAAAATTTAACAAGCGGCCGCCCACCTTGGTCAATACCTTTTGAAACCACTAGACTCTAAAGTACTCCCTCCGTCCCGAAATACTTGTCATTGAAATGAATGTATCTAGATGTACGGAGGGAGTACATCATTAAATACATCATACTTCAGGATGAAGACAATGCTCTAAAACTGGGCACCATGTAGTTGTATACTATTAGATGGTGAAGGAGAAAATTGTCCAAGCTAATAAGCTTATTTGTATACTGAATTACTGATAGGTGACCAAGGAGGGTGGAATGAGGACATATGCTCAGACGCGCATCCTCTTGGCATCGCCTTCAGGCGCGTGCTTGTCGGTTCCATTGCCTGGTTTACTAACCTGGAAACAGAAAATGTGAAGTGGCGTATCAGTGACGGTGCTCCGTAGTAGACGATCCACATGACAATATTCTTTTAAAGCAGCTTGCTCACATTCTCCTCGGGGACGATGGCGAATCGCTTCGAAGGAGGGACCCAGACTTTAGCTGAAAATATGAAGACATGTCGTAAACTGAACATGAGGAAATGCATGTGCACAGACTTTCCAGCAGACCTTCATGTAAATGCAAACCTATCATTGGAACAGCGTTTGATGACTCCAGCTGCTTGCAAGCAGACCCGTCCAGGCTCAGGGCATCGATCATCTTGGGTGTGTTCCTTAACGAGGTGCAACCGTTTTGTCGATTCATTTATCGTACGTTATATATAAGAAAAAGATTGATTGGCGCGGTCTGAGTGGCAACTGACAAGTACCTCGTCAAAAAGAAAGAGCAACAACATGTACTTGATAAATGTTTACCTGTCGATTATTTCACCATGACCAAGCTGTCCACTGGCAACCCTACCCCATGAGAAAACATTCTTGTTTTCTGTCAGGGCAAGAGTATGCCTCCATCCACAGGCAACCTGTGCAATTTTCTGCAATCCACATACCCATATGTAAATGAGACTAAAGAACGAAACTACTTCCTCCGTCTGGAAATACTTGTCATCAAAATAAATAAAAAAGGATGTATCTAGATGTATTTTAGTTCTAGATACATCTCTTTTTATCCATTTTGATGACAAGTATTTTCGGACGGAAGGAGTATATCATAGCATCAAATGTCGAATGCATCTTCACATGATTTAATGGAACATGTCATAAATGTTGTAGCCCCAAGCCACAACCACATCATTTAAGTAATTTATATAAGCAAAAGATTGTGCAAATAAACTTCACGTACCTGTTCGTCGGGGAAATTCACCTCCACGGGGGAACAGTGATCTATGTTATCGCCGACACCAACTTGGCCAAACTACATATTAAAAATATGGGTCAGGACAAGAAGAGAGGTGATAACAAGATGTAACCAGACTAGTTTTTGTGATCGGGACGAAACTATCAAGCACCTCTTCTTTGATTGCCCGTTGGCGGGAGTTTTGTGGCACGCGGTGCAAATTGCCTTTAACATTACTCTTCCGAATTCGGTCAGTACGTTATTTGGAACGTGGCTTGTTGGGATAGAGTCCGAAACAGCTAGACACATTCGTGTAGGAGTATGTGCGTTGTTATGGGCAATTTGGAACTGCAGAAATGATTTGGCTTTTAACAGAACAATAACTATTCATTTTTTGCAGGTTTTATTCCGAGCTACTGCGCTGATTCGTATGTGGCCCTTACTCACTCCGACGGAGGCCAGGGAGCGTTTGGTTACTGGATCTATCCGGTGGGAGATGGTAGCGCGGGATATCTTCAACCGGTTTGGATGGCGGTCATGTAATAGGATAGGCGATTAGTTTACCTATCTTTGTTATGCCAGCCGGTTGTGGCTTTTGGGCCTTCTGTTTTTGACGTTGTGGCTCTTTGTGAGCTTGCCGTTTTTTATTGTTTTCAGACTATAAGACCTTGTTGAACCTCTTTTTATCTATAAATGTGGACGTATGCATCGTTCAGATGCAGAGGCCGGGGAGTCCCCCTTTTCGAAAAAAAAGACTAGTTTTCCTTCACTTTACAACTTTAGTTTTTCAAGCTAAATCGCTAACCAAAACAAGACCAGCAGCAGATAATGAATTGGATACAGGTTGCTAGCATTGACATATAGCATAACGCTCACGCTTTCGGTGGGTTTTCCTTATCGAACATGCTTCTGTGTGTTGGCAGTTGTGTTTGGTAGCAAGCTGAAACGGTGGGTTGGTTATGGACTTATGGCAAGGCAAAAGAATAACAGATGGATTTCCAAAGAGGTGAGAACTTCTAAAGATGCATAATAAGGAGATCAAGTCCTCACCTGTCATTTCTCTATGTTCTATGAATCACATTATACAATAGCAAAGATGCGTACTCACAGAATAGAATGGTGAACATCATATTTAACGACCAAATGAATTGATGTTCATATATAAGAACTTATTAATGAAATTTAGATTAATGCAGATAAGGGGGATCATATAATATGAAGAAAAATTTGAGTATATGACTAATCACCTTGTTCCACCCCCATCCGTAGAGTTTCCCATCTGAAGCGACTGCCATTGTATGCCTCCACCCACCTGCAATCTACACCACCAGATCATGTCTTCCTGAACCATTCCTTTGATTCACAAGGAAAATCGAGAAAAAGTACATAAATAGGAAATATTCATATGGTAATATTATTCATGCATTTGATTCAAAGAAATGGACCATAGGAAAAACGGAGGAATTTATCCTTTGGGTAGAGTTCCAATGGAAAAACAAAAGAATTGCAACCCACTCGAGCCTCCTTTTTACATTCATGCCCACAAAGAATAAGATAAATGTCATAAGTAGCACAATATTAACTCCATCTTACCTTCCAGTATGTTTTACCCTTAATTTAACCATAACTTTTAGGATTCCTGTGTTTTTCGTATTCCTGCAAATCAAACACTCGCTTCTACAAATTTTCGTGTTCTCATAATCCTCTACTTTCCACATGCAATCCTATCCTATTCATGAGTTTTTCCTACTCCTGTTTTTTAAATCCTATGAATCAAACAGGCACTGAAGCTTTTCAAAAAACATAACCCTTAAAGGACAATTTCCCCAAGTTCTAGCAAGTGGCTAGCCCGGTGCATGTAGCTCCCGCTTGCGCAGGGTCCGGGAATGGATCCGACCACTTTGAGTCTGTTGTACGCAGCCTTTCCCTACGTTTCTGTAAGAGGCTGTTTCCAGGACTTGCACCCGTGACCTCATGGTCACAAGGCAACGGTTTTACCACTGCGCCAAGGCTCCCATTCCAAGTTCTAGCAAGTGGACCCTAGTAAAAACCATTATGGAAGCTTGGTATGCTGTATTATGGTAACTCTAATCGATCCTCAAAAATTAACTCACAAAACCCCGTTTCGAAAACCTAACCCTAAAATATTCCATGTTTTTGGCTACATTCTAATCGAACCCCAAAACTTAAATCCCTAAAACTTCTATTTCACTAGTTCTCACTTCCTTTTGCTAACTTCAAGTCCATTTCACCCACTTTTTGGTAACTTATTAATTCAAACTTTCATGTAAATCATTCAAATATTTCAACGATATTCCAAACTTATTGTCCAAAAAAAAACTTTGAATTCCAACATAACAAATTATCCGAGAATGAATCGTGTACTAAGAAAAATCAACAAATGGTCTGAATGATGATAGATGAAATTGTTATTCTTCCCTGGCAAATTGCCACATGTGCTTTATGAGTTCGTTTTGTAGTTCCAGTAGCATCCCTTCTTTGAGTAAACCAAGGATCATGCATTTTATAGGATTTTAAAATATATTGGGGATCAATTAGAGAAACTCTAACAGCTCATGTATCCTTTAAAAATCTAGGGAAGTTGAGGCACAAATAGCCCTCCAATAGCTCAAAGTAAACCCAGAATTTTTATGGGATCGTATGATTGCCCCCAACTCCCCTCACATTTACGGGAAGATGGTCTTTCCATAAAATGTTGACGGGCTGCAACCATGCCATGTCGCCGCCGCCATGCCATGTCGCCTCCACACCGCACCGCCACTCGCCTCTGTGCTGCCGCTGCCACGCGCCGCCTCCGAGCGCTGCCCCGCCACCCACATGTTTTTTGGATCAATTAGAGTTGCCCATTAAGATTAGAGTTGCCCTTAGTACCTGAGAAATGGAAACGTCTTTGAGGGCCTCGAGCTTGCGTGGAACCAGATGGTCCTCGAAATCACCATGGCCTAGCTGGCCATACTTGCTCCACCCGTAGGTGTACAGACCACCAGACGACGACACAGTGACCGAGTGGCGCCACCCACATGCAACAAGCGCCATCTTTTCTCCCTGGAAGATTAAGAGTTTACAAGGGAATGACACAAGCACTTGTTCAGAACGCAGGAACTTTACAGTAGACAGTTGAATTAGCACAGTATCGGGAGAAGATTCCGCAAAAGATTACCCACCTCAACGGAAGAAACCTTTTCCGGGACTGATCGGTCGTCGCGGTCGCTGAGACCTAGGTTGCCATATCGACCCCAGCCCCATCCGTAGAGATGGCCATCTTCTGTTATGGCCGTAGTATGCTCGGCGCCAGCAGCGATCATTTTTACGCAGACACCCTGCACACATTCTTCTGTCACTCTCGGTGGCGGTGCAGGGTTTGGCATACAAGCTAGGAGCATGATTTTCCTTTCATATTTGTTACTCACTCAGTCCCATAATAATAGGGTTTTTGACACTACACTACATCAGTATCAAAACGCTCTTATATTATACTAGGACGGAGGGGGTAGTATGTAAAGCAAATTTCCACAGCGGTAATCCATAAATGAGCCGACGCCCATTTGTTCCAAACAAACAGTAAAATTAAAAAAATAGTAAGAAAAAAAACTGAAATTATTTGGCATCCCGGATGCCCGAGTGCGCTAGGAGCATGCAAATTGTCATGGTGAAATGATAATCAAGGAGCTCTACAAAGTAAATACAAAATCAGGCCTTCAAAGTGTCTTTTTTCTAAGTTTTATTGAGAGCCTTTTTTTTACTACAGCTCCTTAAACGTTGTTTCACTATGAAAATTCGCACGCTCCTAGCGCACAAGCAACTTGGATGTCAAAAGATAACAATTTTTTAAAAATAATTTTGCTATCTTTTCTATTTTTACTATTTATGGAGGGGTGTAGATGAGCCCGGGCTCCAAAACGACGGTCCTCACTACCACATCGTATACTGGTTAGCTATAAGATATACTTCCACTCAAGTAGAATCTAGAAATACCGACTGATGCAAATATGATATTCAAAAATAAATAAATAACACTTCTGCTTGGTCCCATTTACTCTTTTTCTTTTCTGTTAAATCTCAAAAAAAAAAGTGCGGGCACATGATTCCAACTCCTGACCTCCCGGTTAAGTGCAACATTATTAAACAAGTCAGGCAACTGACCCGATGTGCCCAGTTTACTTCTTTTTCCTTCTTCAAATCAATGCTAAAGCACAACTTTCTTTTGTATTCTTTATTTTTGATTCGAGCGGTTTTTTCTTCTGTTTTTCTTTTCTTTTCTCTTCCTTTTTTCATTTATTTTTTCCATTTTCAAAATTCAAAAAAAAAATTTAACGTCGTGATTTTTCTTAAATTCATGAATCTTTCAAACTCATGAACATTTTCTAAATTTTTGAACTTTTTCTAAATCCATGAATTTTTTCCGAATGTGTGAACTTTTTTTCAAATACATGAATGTTTTCCAAATCCACTAACTCTTATCAGCTTTTGTGAACTTTTTTTTATCAAAACCTATGAACTTTTTTCAAATTCCTGAACTTACTTTGAAACCCGACTAAAACAACAAATTCGGGAACTTTAGTTTCAAAATCACTGAACTTTTTTTAGTGATTTTCTTTAAAATCTGCGAAAATTTTCAAATCTGTGAACATTTTTTTTCAAAATTTTGTGAACTTTTTCAAACCCCGAATGCTTGGATCGGCCCATCAGGCACCCGACAGGAGCGATACCGTCACCTAGCTAGGCCAAGCCTTAAGCATTTTTTATTTTTCATTTTTGAGTTTTCTTTTGTTAATTTGTTAATTCATTTTCTCCTTTTTGAAATTTATTTTTTTTCGAAAACTTTTCAAAATTTAAAATATTGTCTGGAATATCCAAAAAATTCTTGTTTTTACATATTGTCTAAAATTTTAATAATTATTCGGGAACCTAAAAAAATGTTCGCATTTTTTGAATTGTTTGTTCACAAATTTATGAATACGTTTCAACCAAAGTAGATAATTTTCTTGAAAGTATATGTTTTGCAATTTTTATTCGGAATTTTCATCTATTGTTAGGATTTGTTCAACAATGTTGGAAAAAGTGTTCGAGTTTGTAAAACTTTTATACATAATTTTGAATTCAAAAATTGTTGAAATTTTTTAGGAAATGGTTAGGACATAAGAAAATGTTCATATTGATTTATAATGACGGTAATTGCAAATAACATAATTATTCAAATTAGGTTAAATTACATGCTCACCAACGGACCCTTCTAGCCTACCCGAACACTCTCTGTTGAACATGGTCTACTTTTGGACATGCATGAAATAAATCCAACTTTTTCAAGCAAGTGGGCATTCCTATGGAGGCATCCATGCTAGATTTGAACGATTTTCGACAACATATGCAAGTTGTGTTATGTCCGACCATTCATCGGGCTTTTTTGAACGAGAAAAACTCTAGAAAATGCAAACTTATCAAAAACCCAAACAACTTAGCATGGTGCCTTGAATTGGTGATACATGGCTATAAAAAGAATCTGGGGGTCAATTAAAGGATCTCAGGAAACAACATGCTCTCAAACAGAGCCTTTTGGCCTACCCAGACACCCTGTGTTGAACATGGTCTAGTTTTGGACTTTTTTTAATGACCCCAACTTTTGTCAGCGGGTGGGCATGCCCATGGTTGTCGTCCATGATAGGTTTAAATAAATTCTGATGCCGTATGCAAGTTGCATCATGTCCAGCCATTTATCGGCCACTTTTCACCTATAAAACTCCAAAAATGCAAGATTTGTCGAAAACTAAATCAACTTGGCATGGTGACTTCAATTGGTTATACAAGCTCATGGAAAAAATGGGGTCATTTGATGGATGCTGAAAGAAACATGTTCTCAAACGGGCCCTTCTGGCATATCCGAACACCCTCCGTTGAACATGTCTAGTTTTGGACGTGCATGAAATAACCCTAAACTTTTCTCTAAGGTGGGCATGCCCATGGTAGGCATCCATACTAGGTTGGAATGAATTCCCACACCGTATGCAAGTTGCATCACATCCGATGATTTTATCGGGCTTTTTCAACTACGAAAACTCTAGAAAATGTAAAACTTGTCGAAAAAACAAACAACTTGGCATGGTGCCTTGAATTTGTGATATAAGGCTATAAAAAATTGGGGTCAATTCAAGGATGTTGATAAACAATGTGCTCTCCAACAGAGCCTTCCGGACTACCCGAACATCCTCCATTGAACATGGTCTAGTTTCAAACATTCTTAAAATGGCCCCAACTTTTACTACCAGGTGGGCATGTCCATGGTACGCATTCATGCCAGCTTTGAACGATTTCCGACACCCTATGCAAGTTGCGACACGTTCGTCCATTTATCGGCCTTTTTTGACTGAGAAAACTCTACAAAATGCAAAATTTACCAAAAACCAAAACAACTTGGCATGATGCCATGAATTGGTCATACAAGCTAAGGGGAAACAATTGGGGTTCATTTGACAAATGTCAAGAAACAACATGGTCTCAAACAGAGCCTTCTGCCCTACCCGGACACACTACGTTGAGCATCGTGTTTTTTGGAACATTTTTGTAATGACCACAACTTTTACCAATGGGTGGGCATGCCCATAGTAGGCATACATGCCAAGTTTGAAGGAAAAAATTATTTAAAATTACAATTTAAACATGTACTAATAACTGTTATTTTAAGGTTTTAACATAACTAATGAATACAAAAGCATAATTGAAAAAAGTAAACGATTTTCCTAGTAATCATTTAATAAATGTTAGACGAAAATAACAGTTTTAAATAATAATTTAAAACATTTCCTTAAAATTGTTATTTTGGTGTTCCAAACAATATAACTGGTTTCAAAAAAGATGAATAACGTTTAAAAGGAGAAACTGAATTAATGAAATAATAGAAGAATAACAAAAAGGTAAGAAAATAAAAAAACACTTAGGCCTTGGCCCAATTAGGCAACGGTATCACTCCCGTCTGACGCATATTGGGAATTTCTAAAACTATTTGCATTTTCAAAATATTGTTCATGATTTCGGAAAGTGTTTGAAAATTAAAAAATTGTTCATGTTATAATTTTTTTGTTGAAGTTTCAAAAACATGTTCATATTTGCAAATTTTGTTTGTAATTTTAAAAAATGTTTGGGAATATAACAAATGTTCGTGCTTTTCAAAAATAGTTAGAAGTTATAAAATCATTATTGTTTTCAATTTTTGTACACAATTTTTGTACAAAAATACGGATTTAAAAAAAATCTGCATAAAAAAAAACTTCACGTATCCAAAAAAGTTTTGCTTTTTCCAATTTTTATTTGAGTTTCTAAAAATGTTCTCATGCTTTAAAATGCTCATATTTTCTAAATCATGTTTTCATTCTTTTTTCTGAAGATGTTTGGAATTTTCAAATTTTGTTTGCATTTTTATTAATTGTTCAGGATTTTTTTTATTTTCCAAAAACAATTGCTTGGAAACCCAAAAGTTCTTTTTCAAAAAGTTTTTGGAATTTCAGAAATTGTTCAATAAAAATTGGACTTTCATAAATTATGTTCTTTTTCCAAAACAATATTCGACATTTCCAAATTATTCACATTTTTGCAAGAATTTTTTTGATTTGTTTCAACATATGAACACTGTTGTGTGTTCTTATAAAATCCGTGCTATATGAAATCACAAGCAGTTGTTGGGTCGAGTGGCAAGTAGTTTGCGCCAACAGTTTGAGGTCCCGATTTTGAGTCCTCGTCATCTACCTTTTTGCATTTTTTTACATAAAACGGACCTCCCTTTTCACCGTACTTTTTTCTTTTTGCAGTATTTTTTGTACATAAAATGGACCTCCGTTTTCTCAGTATTTTTTCTATATATAAAACAGGCGGATGTGACTTAATGGGCCGGCCCATACGCACAAGAACTGACGCAGAGAGCCTCGTACAAGGTGTTTTCGTATGGCGTATATGTTATTGTTTTTTATATGTTTATTAGTGAGGGGGTTGTACCGAAGTGAGACTCGATAAATAAACCCTCCACAGGCTTCACAGACGTGTTCTTTCCTACCTGCTTAGTACCCAACAGCAGTGATGTCAAAGGAAAACCAACAGCCAGCATAACTCTTTTATTTGTATCTGAACTAAAACCACGACAAAAATTATACTTACCTCAAAAGCCTTGATCTTTTGCGGGAGCAGCGAGTCTTCATTGTTTCCGAGACCAAGTTGCCCGTTCTGATTGCGCCCCCAGCTGAAACAAATTAAACAGCAGCATAAGGCAGTAGCTGAAACACATTAATACTCCTACATGGCAAAATACGTACTACTTGTTTATTAAGGTTTTGAGGGTACCTACACCTACCTATGCACTTGTCCGGTGACGGTGACGGCGAGGCAGTGGCTGTCACCGCATGCGATCTGCTTGATCTTCATCCCCTGCAGGGCCACTACCGGCTGCGGGTTGAACACATCGCTCGAGTTGCCATGTCCCAGCCTCCCGAAGTCTCCCCTGCACAGCACACCCAACACAGCCTCGTCACGTAGTACGAAACTACTGTAGAAGATATCCAGGAACAGGAGGCGGCGTGCGGCGTGCGGCGTACTCACCCTGTGCATTTCAAAACCGAACCGAAAAAGCATACCGAAAATAAACCGAACCGAACCGATTTTATGGTTTTTATGGTTTCTGGTTTCGGTATGGTATGAACTTTTCATACCGATTTAAACTTTGGTTTTTATGATACATACCGAAAAACCGAACGGTTAACCGAATAAACCGAAGTAAAAATAAATTTATATTTCTTGAGATGAACAACCATACAAGTTGTCATTTTTCTTGTACATGAGTCAAATTCACTAATAAGCATGTAAAATTTTCTTGTAACATAGTCACTTTTCTCTTTTTAAAATGCTAAGCATGTCGATAACCATCAACAGATGAATTAATGCATGCATATATACTTATATATATAGTCATATACTATTTGTGTAAAATAATATGTGTTTTGAGTCATAACTTTGCAAATTATTATTACATCATTTTCAAATTCGCGTCAACTTTGGTTTTTATGGTATATATCGAAACCATACCGAAATAATTTGGTATATACCGAAACCGAACCGTATTTTAATTTCATACCGTATTTACCGAAGTATTAATACCGTACAAACCGAAAAACCGTATAAACTGAACCATGTAAACCGAATAAACCGAACGCACAGGGTGACGGCGTACCATCCCCAACTGTAGAGCTGCATCTCGTCGTCGGAGTAGGCGGCGGTGTGGTCGGCGCCGCAGACGACGGACGTAATGCGTGGCACGTCGAAGGAGGTCAGCACCGTCGGCACGGCCGGTCCTCGGAGTCTCCGTGGCCGAGCTGCCCGTCCTCGCCCCGGCCCCAGGAGCACACCATCTGGCCCGCTGAAACACCACATCGCGCTTCATCATCAGACCGATCGACGAGAAGCCTAAGGCAAGGCGGCGGTTTGACGGCGCAGAGCAAGAGGAGTGGCGGCTTACAGAGCAGTGCGACGGAGTGGTTGGCGCCGGCGGAGATGAGGACGATGGACTGCTCCGGCGCCTCCGGGACCGCGTCGTCGCCGGCCGCCTCTACCTTTGCGTCCATGTGTGAAAGAATCCACGGGTGGGTCTCAGCTACTCGCTCTTGAGTCTCGACTCTCGACCAGGTGGACTGGAACTATGGAATGGAAGCAGTGCAGTGGAGTGGTACAAGTAGAGGGGGAGCAGTCACCCTGTGCGTTCGGTTTATTCGGTTTACATGGTTCAGTTTATACGGTTTTTCGGTTTGTACGATATTAATACTTCGGTAAATACGGTATGAAATTAAAATACGGTTCGGTTTCGGTATATACCAAATTATTTCGGTATGGTTTCGGTATATACCATAAAAACCAAAGTTGACGCGAATTTGAAAATGATGTAATAATAATTTGCAAATTTATGACTCAAAACACATATTATTTTACACAAATAGTATATGACTATATATATAAGTATATATGCATGCATTAATTCATCTGTTGATGGTTATCGACATGCTTAGCATTTTAAAAAGAGAAAAGTGACTATGTTACAAGAAAATTTTACATGCTTATTAGTGATTTTGACTCATGATGCTTATTAGTGATTTTGACTCATGTACAAGAAAAATGACAACTTGTATGGTTGTTCATCTCAAGAAATATAAATTTATTTTTACTTCGGTTTATTCGGTTAACCGTTCGGTTTTTCAGTATATACCATAAAAACCAAAATTTAAATCGGTATGAAAAGTTCATACCATACCGAAATCAGAAACCATAAAAATCATAAAATCGGTTCGGTTCGGTTTATTTTCGGTATGGTTTTTCGGTTCGGTTTTGAAATGCACAGGGTGAGGGAGCAGGACGGGATGGGACGGTTAACCAACCAGACGTATTAATGTCACCAGGTAGCTTTTATCAAAGCAAGGTACCTCCGCTGTTTCACTCCACTATATACGCACGACGCACCTTGCTCCTCGGTCGACTTTGTCCGAGCGCATCAATGGCGTCGGGCCGTAGCGCCGCCGCATCCGCTGTACCCGCGTCACCCTGAGGCTGCATCTGCATGGCGCTCTCTCCGGGTCTTACTGCCTGCGTCACTGCAGATGGAAGATATCTCTTGATCTCTTCTCGGGTCGACATCCACGTGCCTTGCCCACGGAAGGAGCTTGAGCAGGGCCAGTCCTGGGGCTGGCCTGGCCTGTAATTATGATTCTGTGGGTTTCTTGTTCGGAAAATCTATAAAACGCACGCACGCGCTTGTTGTCCTGTTCCACGCGCTACGGGATCAACTTTTTTTTTAAGTTGCGGCACATTTTATTCAAATCAGATGATAGTTACATCCCCGAACTAGTTCACCTAATAGAAATTCGGAGGATTACTATCCCAAAATTCAGATAAGAGGGCCCATGTTAAAACTGCTCTTTATTGCCTTCTCTAGATTTGGTCCCATGCCTAAGAGCATCTCCAACAGCCACTCAACGCGCGGCGCGCTAAAAATGCGTTTACAACGCGCCGATCGCCTGTTTTGGCGCGGCAGCCAGCGCGGGCTCCAGCGACCGTTGTAAAATGCAGCGCACACACGTAGCTTCAGCAGGCATGCTAAAATGCAGCGCGCGCGAGCAGCCGGCACTTGTCATATGTTGCATTTTGGACATCATATGAATTTCAAACATGAAAACAAAGACATGACATAATTTAAATCACACAAACAAGTTCATGATGACATAAAAAGTTCATGCCTACAACATCATCCAACTAAATTCAAAATCCGAACCAAGTTCATGACACAAAAGTTCACACCAAAGAATGGCCTATCAATAATCAAGCCTCGTCCTTGTCTTCCTCTTCCTCTTCCTTCGATTCATAATCCGAAGACGATTCTTCCTCCTCCTCTTCATTGTCGCGCGCGGTGTTGGCAAGATCTTCAACAACATCATGTGAAGGTGTTGGCACACTGGAAGACATTTCACCCATGCCGCCCGGAGGTGCTCCCATGCCTCCCATGAGAGACGCAAAACTCATGCCTCCCATGCCGCCAATGCCGCCCGGAGGTGCTCCTAGGCCACCCATGCCACCCATGATCTCCATGGTAGCTCCAAAGCCACCCATGGCACCGATGCCTCCCATGCCGCCAATGCCACCGCCACCCATGCCGCCAATGCCACCGCCACCCATGGCGTGAATCATGGCTCTTTTTTGGATCAAGACTTCTTCACGGGCAAGATTGACATACTTCTTTTACGCCTCATTGAGGATAGATGTGTCCAAGAAGAACAAGTACTTCTCCCAATCCAACAGCCTAGATCGCTCCTTCATGCCCACCTTCCTCTCCTCCAATGCCACCTTCCAATCCTCGACCGCCACCCTCCTCTCCTCGGTGCCAACCTCCTCTCCTCGGCCGCGACATCGTGGTTCCTTGCCATCTTCCTCACCTCGTTCGCTTCTTTTCTTGCCTTCACAATAGCTTCCATAGCATTTTTGAGCTCATCATTCCCTTTCCTCTTCTTCTTTTCTTTTGCGTCTTTCTTGCACCCATCCGGTCGTTTTGGCTTTGAGTATGAAACCGAGTTTGGTGTAGGGCTTCTCTTGCCATCATCACTTGATGCCTCGTCCTCATCATCATCCAACTCAATGGTTCGCTTGCGTTTGTTGCTCTCATCAACATCATCGATACCATCACGCTTTTTCCATTTCTCATCATCCTTCAATTCCTCATAGCAATGAGGCAAGGTAAATGGTCTCCCTTTCTTGATCTTCCCTTTCTTGCTCTTCGTCTCCTCTCCTTTGAACAAGTTTTGTGCAATATTGAACTGCAAAAAAAAACAAAACAAGTTAGCACTACAAACACCAAGAACAAGCATGATGAACATGGATGAAATGGCACTTACCCTATCTATATCATTAGTGCCACTTGGGTTCAACTTGTCAACCGCCTTTTGTGCGGCCGCCCACTTTTGACAATCTCGGTTGATTGTCGACCACCGGGAGCGAAGAGATCGTGCCGAGTGGTCAATTCCACTCTTGTTGTGTAGATCAAAGTGCTCCTTCATTCGGCTCCAATATGCATCTCTACTTTGATCACCTCCAACGGATGGATCCCTTGACACTTGCAACCAAGTATTGCATAGCAAGACGTCTTCATCATTAGTGTAGTTGCCTCCTCTTCCTTTCGGTGCATCGATAATGCCCTCACCATCCTCGTCCACCTCGAACTCATGGTCATCGAAATGCATGTCATTGGTTTGAGACCAATGACAATTATTGGAGCTAACACCCATAGTTGACATATATGCCTCATCATTGAAACTACAAAGGATGTACAACGAAGCAAATGAGCTATCTATATGTATGCATTCAAAAAATAACAACAACAAAAAGTTGGTGAAATTTTTATACCTTTGGGGCATTTCCTCGAACACCTTGTGTGCGTCGGCCGCCGGCTCAACAAGTGAGCTCGCCGGTGCTTCGGTAGCCACCGCATCCGTCGCATGCCCTGCAAGCTTCTTCCTCGACGGCTTGGAGGAGCCGGAGCCGTTCGCCGCCTTGTTCTTCTTCACGGAAACCTTTCCCTTCTTCGGCCGCGCCGCATTTGGGAGCTTTAAGAGGGGGCACGTGGCTTCACAGCGGGTGCCGGCGTGACTCCACCCACCGCCGAGGTCATCCATGGTGGCATGAAAAGGCCGCACGTGATGCCGGTGCTTGGAGGAGCGGAGGCGGAGGCAAAGCCAAAGCTCCCCGCGCTAGGGTTTGCGGCGGCGGTCGCAGAGGGGTCGCGGGTGTATGAATGGGTGAGGGGGGTGCCGACGCGGGCGTCCATCGGGCCAATTCACCGACGGCGGCGCGGGGCCGGGCGAAGGTGGTGCGGCGGAGAGAGTGCGGTGCGAGCGCTCGACTGTGCGGCGCGCGGAAGCGGGCACACCAAATACACAGTGCGCGATGGCAATTCGGACCGCGCGCTGTACTCTATATGCCATGCGCGTGTTTATCGCGCATTTGCTGGAGCCCATTTATCGATTGCGCGCGTGCTAAAAAGGTCATTTTTTTAGTGCAGCTGTTGAAGATGCTCTAAGATAAGATTGTTTTATCAACCACTACACATGCATACAGATACACCTTTTCCAAAGTCCTACACCAAGCACAAAAATACGAGTATTACTTCCTGCTAGATCGTTTCTTATCCCTTTGACATATGCCCGGTTCTACATCTTCCCATGCGAGGAGGTCGAAGAACCAAGCAAGCTCTAGACTGGCCACAAAGGGAGAGGAGCGGTCGCTCCAGGGCTACACTTGTGGATGCCACATAGTGTGACATGGTAGTCATTGCCACGGTGGGAAGCCGCTCCACCCCTACTCATGATGGTGTCACCACCACGTCGAGATGTTGTTCCACCCCCGCCATCAAGATTAGGCGCCATGTGAAAGTGCTAGTTATCGACTAGAGGGGGAGGGTGAATAGGCGATTTTTATGGAAGTCTTCAAAACACGGAGGCTTTGAAGCAAACCAGGTAAACTGAGCCTATATAGTAAGCCGCGGAATGAAAACTACACTAGGCAAGCATTAGTCAAACATACAATACAATGAAAGCACGAAGACTAACTGCAACTAGGTAGACATGATCAGAAAGGAAGATAGTACGAAGCTAAAAAGATATTAGTCTTCAAGGAGTGAAGTCAAACAGATCAGACTGGCAAGCAATGACTTCACAAAGACAACTATAAAGTAAGGAGAGTAGAGGATAGAACCAGTAGCTTGACGAAGACAAGGATTTGGTAGACCAGTTCCAGTTGTTGCGACAACTGTACGTATGGTTAGGGAGGCTGAGATTTAACTCAGAAGACCATGTCTTCACCTTATTCCCCTTGAGCTAAGGACGCCCAGTCCTCGCCCAATCACTCTGGTAAGTCTTCTAGGTAGACTTCCAAACCTTCACAGACTTCGTTCACCGGCAATCCACAATGACTCTTGGATGCTCAGAACGCGACGCCTAACCGGCTGGAGGATTCACAGTCCTCAAGTGTAACAAGTCTTCAGATCACTCGGACAGAAAGACTTCAGTGATGCCTAACACTCTTTGGCTCTGGGTGTTTTGGGCTTTGTCCTTGCAAGTATTTCTCTACGCTTTATCATAAATAGGATGAATGCTGAAAGTCCTAGAGTCTCACTCATGGCATTTGCTCGAGTTATAGAGGCTCTATCTATATTCTTTTTATCGTGCTTGGATAGTAATCCTTTCTTTCAATCGACTAAGACTGTTAGAAAGCACATTCATATAAGCCTTGCCTTTCAGTAACTATCCTTAGCGCTGTTCTTCTGCCTATCTCCTATTGGTCAGACAGATCCGGGCTTATCAAGTGGTACTGAAATAGGGTCAAATTTTGTTTAGTAAAAAGGAAGGAAGACGGCATGGGTCTCGTCAGACTTGATGACGATGCTGAAGTATAAGGGAGGCATGGGATTTAGAGACATTGAAATTGAGAATCTGGCTACTTCAGAGGTGGGTTGCTCTCAAATGACAAAAGCCGTGCACTAACTCTGAGCATCCACCAATTTATGGTGTAGGGGGTGGACTATTTATAGCCAGGAGGTAACCCGACCCGATACGTCTGAAATGACCCTGAGTCACTAAGGAACTGGCACGTGTCCAACAGTCAGATTTCAAACACACGCGGCAGCTTGGCTTGGGCTACAAGCAAAGCTGACTCATCCAGCTCTGGATAAGATTTGCTCTCATTGTCTTCGCTCGAAGACATAGGATTTGTTTGAGCATCACATCACTCACTCTGACTTTGTTCACTTGGACCCCACTTAACAGTGCAGTGGTTCCTATGACTTAATAAAGAAGAAAAGGAAACTACAAAACAACTATGTCCTCGCACTCCATAGTCTTGAAGTGAATAGCTTCACATGTCATAATCTTCGTCGTGAATGTCTTCACGAACCACCATTGTCTTCAATGTCTTCACACATTTTTAGGGGTCATCTCTGGTAGGTAAACCGAATCAATGAGGGACACTACATGTGTTATCCTGCAATTCTCACAAACACATTAGTCCCTCAACCACGTTTGTTGTCAATAATCCAAAACCAACTAAGGGTGGCACTAGATGCACTTACAATCTCCCCCTTTTTGGTGATTTATGACAAACTGGTTGAAGTTTTCAATGGGTATAATAGTATGTGAAAGTTCAGTATTGTGAGTATTGTCTTCATACATATGACGAGGCTCCCCCTGAAGATGTGCATATAAATAGTTTGGTTTTGAATGCAAATGCACATGGTAGGTTTTGCTTTGCGGAGGCCATCTTCAAAGTGTGAAGACAATTATTCATGCATATAAAAAGATAATGAAGACAATGATATGCATAATGGAAAGCGGACGTCTGCAGAATGACTTCATGCGGAATTTATCATTGCATCACAAAGTGGCAGCAAAACTAGCAGACGACAGTCAAGTTTAAGTGTTACAACTCAAAAGCCAAAAGTTTCAGAATGAGAGTTGTAAGAACTTAGCAAAAATTAAGCAACCACCCATATGGACCCGCTTGAAGACTATCAACTCATATGCTTCTCCCCCTTCTGTCAGTAATGACCAAAAAGGTTTGAAGACATAGAGTATCTACCCGTTCCCAAGTGGAGACGAAGTTGGAGCAGTAAGGTCGACGTTGGAGTTTGGTGGTGCAGACGGTCCTTGGGCATCATCATCATGCAATGCAGTTAGAACCAGTGAAGTAACGTCATCTTCTTCATCGATGACTCTCGCAACAATAGTTGCAGCCGAAGATGAGCACACAGAATCTTCAATGGAGGGTGTGCGACGCCAACTTGCATTTTGAGGAGGCCTCGAGTCAAACTTGAAATTTTCAGTGAAGCCATCCGCACGAAGATCATCTTCAGCGCAGAGCAAGGTGAGACTCTTCCAAGAACGACGACATGCTTCATGGGCTACAAACGAGTTATTGGTGGCCAAGTTGCGAATGTGATTGACATCCACCAAGATACTTTGCATCTGACGCTTCAGCCAGTCATGATGTTTGTCTTGCTTTTGATGTAAAGCCACCAGAAGCTCACAATCATTAAGTACACGAGAACGCTTCTGAGGCCTTTGAGCAATGGTGCTTGCAGTGGCTTTAGGATTTGCACGGTGCGGTTGGCGCAGGTTGCTAGCCAAAGGATAAGCAGAAGTTGCAACATTTGGCACATGAACACCATCAATGGGCTGTGTGAAGCTCTGGAACTCAAGATTCTGAAGGTGGAGGGGATTCTTGGCAGGCTCAGGTTAGATGGCTTCAACAGACATATCAACATCAGGAAAAAAGATAATGTGATTGCGAGCTGATGGCCGATAGTCAACAGTTGAATGATGCTTAATCAAGCGCATCACCCATGGAGCATAAAACTTCAGACCAAATAGATCAATCCCGGAGGCAGCAAGTTGTCTAATGAAGAAATCCTGGGTGTTGAATGTGATGCCATTGATGATATAGAATACCAAAGTCTTCATGGCGCCTTCAAGTTTGGCTTCAGAAGAATAACCTTTGATGGGCCAGAGAGTATGCCTCAGAATGTGATATACTATGCGAGGCAGATACTCAAGGTCCTTAACAAAGAATTCCTTTGGATATTCAATGTCTTGGGGCAAAGGCTTTGATACGTCTCCAACGTATCTATAATTTTTGATTGTTCCATGCTATTATATTACTCGTTTTGGATGTTTATGGGCTTTACTTTACACTTTTATATCATTTTTGGGACTAACCTACTAACTAGAGGCCCAACCCGAATTGCTGTTTTTTTTGCCTATTTCAGTGTTTCGAAGAAAATGAATATCAAACGGAGTCCAAACGGAATGAAACCTTCAGGAGCAATCTTTTTGGAACAAACGCAATCCAGGAGACTTGGAGTGGATGTCAAGAAGCAGCTGAGGTGGCCACGAGGCCGGAGGGCGTGCCCTAGGAGGGTGGGCATGCCCCCCACCCTCGTGGGCCCCTCGTGGCTCCCCTGACCTACCTTCTTCGCCTATATATATCCACGTACCCTGAAAACATCCAGGAGCACCACAAAAAACTATTTCCACTGCCGCAACCTTCTGTATCCGCGAGATCCCATCTTGGAGCCTTCGTCGGCACTCCATCGGAGGGGGAATCGACCACGGAGGGCCTCTACATCATATCCAAGGCCTCTCTGATGAGTTGTGAGTAGTTTATCGCAGACCTTCGGGTCCATAGTTATTAGATAGACAACTTCTTCTCTCTCTTTAAATCTCAATACAAAGTTCTCCTCGATCTTCTCGGAGATCTATTCGATGTAACTCTTTTTGCGGTGTGTTTGTCGAGATACGATGAATTGTGGGTTTATGATCAAGTTTATCTATGAGAAATATTTGAATCTCCTCTGAATTCTTTTATGTGTGATTAGTTATCTTTGCAAGTCTCTTCAAATTATCAGTTTGGTTTGGCCTACTAGATTGATCTTTCTTGCAATGGGAGAAGTGCTTAGCTTTGGGTTCAATCTTGCGGTGTCCTTTCCCAATGACAGCAGGGGCAGCAAGGCACATATTGTATTGTTGCCATCGAGGATAAAAAGATGGGGTTTATATCATATTGCATGAGCTTATCCCTCTTACATTATGTCATCTTTCTTAATGCGTTACTCTGTTCTTATGAACTTAATACTCTAGATGCAGGCAGGAGTCGGTCGATGTGTGGAGTAATAGTAGTAGATGCAGAATCGTTTTGATCTACTTGTTGCGGACGTGATGCCTATATACATGATCATGCCTAGATACTCTCATAACTATGCACTTTTCTATCAATTGCTCAACAGTAATTTGTTCACCCACCGTAATACTTATGCTATCTTGAGAGAAGCCACTAGTGAAACCTATGGCCCCCGGGTCTATCTTTTAAGTTTCCGATCTACTTTTATTTGCATCTTTACTTTCCAATATATATCATAAAAATACCAAAAATATTTATCTTATCTTATGATCTCTATCAGATCTCACTTTCGCAGTTACCGTGAAGGGATTGACAACCCCTTTATCGCGTTGGTTGCGTGGTTCTTGTTTGTTTGTGTAGGTACGAGGGACTTTTGAGGAGCGTCCTACTGGATAGATACCTTGGTTCTCAAAAACCGAGGGAAATAATTATGCTACTTTGCTGCATCACCCTTTCCTGTTTAAGGGAAAACCAACGCAGTGCTCACACTACAAAAAAAAGACACATCCGTGACATTTTGGGCCGAACGAATTTTTTTCTGTCATACATATGACACTTCTATGACGATAATTGTGACAAAACCCGGTATCATCATAGATGTGGTGGGCTCCTACTTCTATGACAAAAAATCATGACAGAAAATGGGCTTTCGTCCTGGGCGGGCCGGAGACGTAGCTGCATGACATTCTTTGGGCCATCCATGACGGAAAAAACCATGGTAGAAGCGAGGGCGAGGAAAATTTCGGGGAGTTCCCGGTTATGGTGGGTGGTCGGGGGCCGAGCGATGCGCGTTTCTCTCGTACACGTACGCGCGTGTGTGCGAGGCGTTGGCTCTAACTGAACCCGAGCAAGGCATTGGGCTCTAACTGAACCCGAGCGATTGCACTGTAGGCTACGCGTTACTGAACCTGAGCGATCGATTCCTTCGCTACTGCTGCTAACTGAAGCCGATCGATGCTACCTCTCTGTATGAACAGTGAGCGTTGTGGGGGGGGGGGGTTTGGATGAACAGTGAGCGGTGGGAGTGGATGAATAGGACCCGTGGCGTTGCCTCTGGATGAACAAGACCCCGATCGATGGAGCCGGTTGGGGCTGGATGAACAGGACCCCGTGGAGGGCTGGATAAACAGGACGACCCCGTGGAGGGCTGGATGAACAGTAGATGGTGGAGGGGTGGAAGAACAGTAGCCCGTGGAGGGGTGGTTGAACAGGAGCCCGTGGAGAGGGGTGGTTGAACAGTAGCCGCTGGAGTAGCGCGCGGTGGAGGCTGGATGAACAGGAGCCCGTGGATGAACAGTCGCAGGTGGAGGCTGGAGGAGGTCGACGGTGGATGAATACGACCATGCATTCCGTTCCAACCCAGCCGGTTGGCTCCCCATGAACACGACGACGACGCTATTTCTCTGTTCCGACCCAGCCATGTACACGAGCCCTGGCCGTACGTATGCGCGCGTAGGCGTTCGAGACCCCGCCCGTATGTAAACATACGTGGCCGTATTTTCTTTCTTGCACATTGGCCGCTGTACGTACGTGTACATGCTACATGCACGCCTCTACTACGACACGTGCGCGCCTCTACTACGACACGTGTGCGCCTCTACATCGACCAGTATATATGTACGTACACGTTTGCGACCAGAATGACAATGCTACGTACGCTTCGACCAGGTGGGTCCCGATTGTCAGGCACTTCCTTGTGTGCGAAGATGTAGCTGGTGGGTCCCAGCAATCAGGGGGGCGAATCGTTTTTTTTTCGGACACACTTCCTTGCGTGCGAAGATGTAGCTGGTGGGTCCCAGCAGTCAGGGGAGCGAATCGTTTATATTTTTGCCTGGACGCACTTCCTTGCGTGCGAAGATGTAGCTGGTGGGTCCCAGCAGTCAGGGAGGAAACAGTTTTTTCACGAAATACGGTGGCCCATCCGGTGGGTCCCTGCTGTCAGGTGGAGGAATAATTATTTTCTGCGTAATATGGAGGCACTTCCTTGCTGCGGCCGTGGACCCAGCTGTCAGCCTCTCCACGTACAGTCCACGTCCGATGGAAGTCGTTCCTTGACCACGTTGACCACGCCGCGCCGAGAGCACCAGGGCGGTGGACGACGGCGAGGCCTAGGAAGGGGACGACGCGGAGCCGGGGAAGACGCGGCAGTGGAAGCCCGCGCGGAGAGGAGTACGAGGGTTCACCGGTTCGGCTGCGGTGTGAGGCTGCCGTCGCCGCAGAATAACAGGGGGTGTGGGTGAGTAGAGGGATGCCCTGGCCAGCGGTGGGAGTAGTAGGGGGCGCTGAGGCCTGCGCGGCAGCACAGCCGGCCACGGGAGGCGGGAGCAGGCGGTCCCGCCGGCGCTGCTTTGGCGGCTGGAGCAAGAAGATCAGAGATTGAAGAAACACGACGGCCGTTGGATTGACATCCAACGGTTACGTCTGCTAGAATCGTTTGTTGGCGTATATAATAACTAAAAAATCTTGCATACGCGTCAACTAAACAGGCCCACAAGTCAGACCACTCCTTCTTTTTTAATAATTTATATATAGCTCATGGCAACTTCTTATGCAATTTATTGTAGTCGTTTTTTTGGTTGGGCAGGGCCAATTTCGCATATTTCTGTGGGTTCCAAACTATTTTTAATACCGAAATGTCGAGCCAGATTTAAAGTACTTTGAAGATATATTTAAATTAGGTTAATGCCCAGTGAAATAGGAATCTGAAAATGTGAAAAAAATATAAAGTAATTGCCAATTTGTCATCTGTTTTTATATTTACAACCCATTTCATATTACTTTCAAGATTTGCACGCGTCTTGAAAGAGTTGCAGCCCATCAGGGCGTAGAAAAATAAGTAGGCCTGGATTGGGTATTCTTCAGAAAAAATAAACTGGGCTCATTTTTACAAAGAAAAAATAGCTGGGCTGGTCACATGGTGAACATAAAATATAAGCCTGGGCTAGACGGGCCACAGCCCAGTTCAAACCCTGCTCCGTCTCAACAATAACCAAAAAAATACTGCTCGAGCAGCTACGTCCCAGGTGTCAGCCGATCTTGTGCTGTTCTCTTGTCTATTGACTATATACGCTCACAATGTCGTGGGTCCCAGATGTCAGGAAAACACTAGGAGGAAGCATTTTATTTTTCCATACGCTGACGTGGTGGGCCCCTACTGTCATCCTATCCACGTACTTCTGCCGATTCCTGTTGTTTGTTGACCATGTTGACAATGCGAGAGGGCGGCGCCGCGGCGAGCGCACCAAACCGCGCGGAGGACGTCGGCGTTAACGATTTAGGAGACGGTGGGGCGGCGATGCGTGCGCTGAGGCGCAGCCAGCCGTGGGAGGCGGAAGCAGGCGGCCCCGCCGGCGCTGGTTTAGTTTTGGCGGCTGGAGGAAGACAGGACTGAAGAAACACGACAGACTGTAAAAGCAGCAGGAGTACTTAACAACCTTAACTGAAACCAGCAGGGGCACTTAACAACCAAAGCTGAAAGCAGTATGAGTACTTATACAGGTTCAACCGTACAAAGCACGCCTCGAACAGTGCTACTTTGCCTACAGTTAACCAAGTGTGAGGCCGCCAAGCCCCAGGACCGCCACCCCGCGCATCCACAACCTTCTGAAAGCGGCTTCATCTCGCAATGTGGTCAATAAACAGGATATTCGCTTTAGAGCCATGGAAAAGCATGAACATAATCTTCTGTCCTATTCTCCAAGATGGACGGGCCTTCATTATTTGAGACCACCCATGAATAAGTATCTTTTCACCTCCAAGGGGAATTGAGTAGGTCGACATAAACATCATGTTGTGACCAAGCGCAAGTCTGACCCGACCATGGTCAGGCATCTGTATAGGAACAATAGAACTGGGCAGTTCCTGTTTCAAGAAGATCACAGCTGTAAAACTGTGTATAAGCAATAGTTTATGAACAACATATATAACAGAAAACAGCTCGTACCATAAGTTTCTCGACACAGTTGGACCTGTTCAACGAGTGCAGCAGTGGCACACATATCCCACGTGGCCTTCCACCATTGAAACGCCCCACAAGGACCTCAAGACGATCAATAAAGTGTAGGAACTTGTGGATGTCGATCCAGTCAACTTCAGTGCCATCAGTAACAGCCGAGTTATTACAGAGTAACAAACGAGCAGACTGCTTAACTCTGAAAAAACCTACACGTGCCACCAATTATAAGAAAATATTAGTTAGAAGTAGCATCTTCGTGAGAGATTCGTTGCTACTTCTAAAGTTAAATTGTGATTAGTTAGACAGAATAGGTGGATTAAGAAGTAATCGAGGCAACAAGCAAGAACCAGATACAAAACTAACATGGATGAACAATTGGAACGACGTCGGGGTGGAAGATCGCAGTGAAGATGAGACCAGGTTCTGCTATTTCCATCAACATTCGTGCGCCAACTTTCAGTCCGTAACACTTGAGAAAGTTTATCCAAGTTCGGCCATAAAAAAGCAGCGATCTTCTTGGTTCATGAACCCAACTCGGAACTTATATCCATGGCTTGTCTTCACTGTGACCATTAAACTAGTGTATTCAGTTATGGCAAGGCCGAGCATCTTGAGTACATGTGTTCTGGCAGAGCAAATAATACACTGCAGGAAAAATAATATGAGAACACAACATGTTCAAAAAAACCCACCCTCCCGGATAGAAAAGAGGATTCTAGGAACATACTGTGCGCGTTTCAAAATGCTGTGTTAGGATGAGAAGGAACAAGTGTGGCGTCTCGCCGAGGGCGCAGAAACCTGTAGGGTCCTCGCACTTTGGGCACTGCAAATGAAACACACTAGATTCAGTAGGAAGAAAAATGCATCAACGGCGGCGGCTGCCATCCTAGGATTACCTGCGACCAAGGGACTTGGATTTATCGGGGATGGATGAAGAATTCGTACCTGGTTCTCCATGAGAAAACCCTATGCAATCGCCGAGAGGGGGTTTTCTCTGAACAAGCAGACGAGGGAGAAGGGGATTCAGGCCCAGTGAAATATTGCCGCTTCGTCCGTCCAGCTTACTGCTAAAGCCGGAAAGGGGGGGGTTGTGATTTGACGGCTCATTGGGCATTACTGCGGCGCTACGACCGGGGTGTGTCTACCGTGCAGTTGTGCACTCTAATTTGTGCATATGGCACGTGGACCCCGTTGCCGGTTGCCCCACATATCAGCGAAAGGAAGTAGAAAGACAGGAGTAACTAGTTACACATAAATATATTTTTTGACAGAGAGATACTCCCTCTGTAAAGAAATATACAAATCTTTTATATCACAACTTTATACATAAGAAAAATCAAGGGGAATATATATAACATATATCTCTACTCTTATAAAAAACAAAGTTGGTGATGATGGTGTGCCTGCCATCCTGCAATATAAGCCGTCCGATTTATATCTGACGGATAGGAAGGAAAAATGGAAATTTTGCAAAAAGATACCCACACCGACTCAACATTTGCAAATAAGGCCTTCCCTCGTTCATCCTTTTCTCCCACAAGATAAACTACTCATACAAATGCATCTTGATGTTCCGTGCAACGCATGGGCATCTTGCTAGTAATTATAAAAAACAGAGTTGTTTTTAACACAGTATAGACGAGTTGGTGATGATGGTGTGCCTGCCATCCTGCAATATAGGCCGTCCGATTTATATCTGACGGATAGGAAGGATACTATGGCAATTTTGCAAAAAGGTACCCACACACCTCTCCACATTTGCAAATAAGGCCTTCCCTCGTTCATCCTTTTCTCTCACAAGATAAAATACTCATACAAATGCATCTTGATGTTACGTGCAACGCACGGGAATTATGGGAGTTCAGCTTTTTCTATGGGGGTTCAGCTGAGAATATAATACTCAGACAGGCTCACGGTTCTGGACTTTGGGCCGCAGGCCCACCCTGCATGTTTGGGGGCCCATGTGTTCTACCTCAGCGCTTTTCATATTGCAAGCGATCGGTACGGCGCTGGTTTTAGATGTTGTCGCAAGGCGAATACACAAAATTGAATAACGCACGGCAGCTGTTGGAATGAAATCGAACGACAGTTTCTAACCAGCAATCAGAGTTGCAATTCTATCAACGATATACCATGTGATAAATAATATTGTCGTACTACTTATGCACACAGGACACTTGTTTCACCATGCCAGATTATTACATCAAAATCTCTCGGAGGATAGATCAGTTCGGCAGTTGCGTGCTGCTACTGAAGAATTTCAAAGTTGATTTGACCAGCTCTCCTTCCCGAGAAAGTTCGATTTTGACATCATCCCCTACCGCAAGATATGATTTAGATTTGAACCTTGACCATCCTTTAGCATCAACCATCATGCGACCATCCTTTGTACTTACGGTATATTGAGCAGGTTCATTCACACCAAGGCTGCCCATGGTAAGAGAAACTTGGCCGCGGTCGCCCGGATTGTTGAACGACTCCCTCGTTGCTCTAGGAATTCTCTGTTTGCAAACAAGAAGACATACCCAAACAGTTAGATCAACACAGTGAATCATGTGAAACAACATGAAAAGAAAAAAGAACGAAGCACTTGGGCGGCCAATGCTTACCAAGAAGGTGGACATGTCGGTTTTTGTAAGGACTTTGGTATATGAAGTGCGAACTGCAGCCCAGTCTGTTGCCGGTGCAACTGCACGGGCCGGAGCAGATGCAAGTGCAAGTGTTGGTGCAGGTGCCGAAGCCGCTGCTGCTGCCGGAGATGGTGCTCCTTGTAGAGTTGGTGCCGGTGTCGGAGTAGGTGCCGGTATCGACGCCCGATCCTCCGGTAGATCAGACTGATCCGCTGATGCGGTCGGTGCCCAATCCTCAGCTGGATCAGACTGAGCTGCTGCCGATGTCAGTGCTAGAGCAACTGCCGGTGCTCGATCCATTGCTGAAGGTGGTACCAATGTGCGAGACAGCGGCGATCGTGTCTGGTCTGCTATGATCAGCTTTCTAACTTGACTAGGATCCGTGACCTTGATCCAGTCTTTTTCTTCATTTCTTCTAAACGCGAGAAGGACTAATTGTGGCGTTTTTGTTAAACCAAACTGCAGTTCATCATAGGGATTCAGCTTGTACTCAGACAACAGACTGATCCAATTTTTTCCAGTAATATAAGTGATGGACAGTGCCTTCGTTACTGACACGACATAAGAAGTCAAACCTGCAAAAATAGCCATCGTAGAGCAAACCAAACGGTTTATTCTGTGATGAATGTCACATGGCAAAACCTGCATCATAAAATTGCAGGAAAAGAAAGAAAACATGACATTAAATCAATAAGATTTAGACAGTAAATCAATAAGATTTACTTGATGTGACACGAGTGAATCCTTACCAGGAAATCACTATGTTGAAGTACTAAACAGAAGATTGATCGTCCAACTACGGCTGGCATGCAGGGGCCCCTCCTACTCCCACAAGCAGGACAGTCCAAAGGTCGTGACAAATCGTATGGACCGAACATCCATGGGACTGGAAATCCTGGTGGGTGCGATAAACCCTGCAATGCATACAGATATTGGAGTGTAACCATAATTGATAAACCGTCCTCACAAAAAAGATGATCTGGATACTTCAAAATATACAGACTGAATTGAGTGGACAGACATTAACATAGACCGTTCTCAGGACTGACCACACACCAAAAGCGGCAGTACTAATAAACAATACAGGGTTCACAAACACAAATCAAGTACTGAACAATAGTACTTACTACAGACAAGCAAAGTTGCACTAATTAAACTCTGCAGACTATTTCTTGCCACCGACCTACGGGATGAACCCCGCATAACTGACTAGGCCATGGACTTCGTGAGAGATGTCTACATGCACCATCACCATCTTGTCAACCTTGGAGAACCTAACAGAGTGGTCTTTCCACTCATAAACATGATGATGAAGACAGGCCGCATCAGATTTGTTGGGAAGCTTTACAAGAACCACACCCTTCGTAATCGAAGGCACAGCCAGGAAATTGTTGTGGTCAAGTACAGCCTCGAGAACACGCCTGACAACAATGCTACAGGAAAACACTAGTTCAGGACACGTGGCGACAAGGACACAACAGCTGGATAGTTTAGCAGTAGAACTCATCCCCAGGTCTTCCAGTTCACACGGCATGACTTTGAGAACTTCATCTCCACCGCGGACCTGGTTCTAATTCAAACAGAAACCATATTTTATTACTACCTCCGTTCAGAAATATAAGATGATTTTCGATATTATACTCCATATATGACTACATATACGCACAGAAATGAGTGAACAAAGACACTAGAACATGTCTTCAAAGGCATGAGAGCAGAGGGATTACTTGCAATATCCATAACACAAGTTACTGAGGCAAATATACCCTCTTCAAAGGTAGCATTGATGTTCATAAAGTACTCCCTCCGTCCCAAAATTCTTGTCTTAGATTTGTCTAGATACGGATGTATCAAGTCACATTTTAGTATTAGATACATCCGTATCTAGACAAATCTAAGACAAGAAATTTGGAACAGAGGGAGTAGTTGAAAGTAATCTATAAGAAATCAGTGTCAACCTCTCGCATGTTTTGGTCAAAAGAGGAATTTAGAACCGTCATTTGGCACACTAAAATCACATGCAAGATCACCCAGAAAGTTGTACTACCAGTACTAGTACTGCATGTTAGATGAAAAAACACGATCAAGATCGAGAAAAAGATCGTCAACAAGAGACATTACCTGGACTTGCTTAATGAGGGATCCCGGAGAGGGGGGCTTGGACAGGGCGATGGCTTTGAGCTTGTCTGCGGTAGTCTCGGCGGGGTGCTTGCGCTTCTTCGTACCATGAGCCTCGACGGTTTTGGCCAGAGCCATAGACATCACGTCGGCCGGTGCTCCAGCGTCCATCCAAGAGAGGAAGCTGAGAGAGAAGAGTGAAAGGAGGAACGAGATGAGGGAGAAGCGAAGCGAGTGGGGGTTTTCTTCAAGAGAGGAAGCTGAGAGAGAAGAGTGAAATGATGGTTGCTTCGTCCGTCCAACTTACTGCTGGAAAGGAGGGGGTTTTGTGATTTGACGGCTCATTGGGCATTACTGCGGCGCTTCGATCGGGGTAGTCTACCGTCACTCTACTACGGAGTAATTTAGTGCATGGCTGGTGGACCCAGGTGCTGGCTGTCCCACACGTCGGCGAAAGTGAGTAATTTAGCGCATGGCTGGAGGAGGATCCGCACGGTAGATCGTGTCCACTGTTTTTCTGAAGAAAAAAATGATTACAGCAAGCGTTTCCACTCTTACGACGGAGGAGTGCGAAACACGGCAGCCACTTGAACATACACAGTGCTCCTACTACTAGGCATGTGCAGTGGTTCATACGTCAGTACTAGACAATCTTGTTGCTAGTGTAGTAAGATATGACGATAACAAATGATGTTGTGCGCATGTCAACTACTCCTATATGTAACATAGTACCGCTTTTTCGACTGTCCGGTCGAGAATGAACGGTGAGATCAATGTTAACAGAAGTAGGTCTACAGCGCACGGAGAGTACGGTGCTACAGTACTCCACGAAACATGAACCATATGAAGCACGAATAGTGTTAGGCAGGGTGTATGAAGGGGAATTCCGTATGAAGGGTGCACGGGATGGGAGCAAAAGTTCCCTTCTCGGCCCACTTTTGGGTGTTTGGAAGGGTGCATGAAGGGTGCATGAGTCCACACTAGTAGGTTAACAAAAATACACGAAGAGGAAACAACTATATTGAGATGAGAATGCAACCAAACACACCCACACGCTTTGTGCTACAGTGACTGATCTGCACCGTCTGAGTTTGATCCAACGGTCATGTTGCGCCGAGACATGGACATGCCCATGCAGAGGGCGCCTAAACACCACCGAAGTCCCTCTTCTTCTCGAGGCGCACGATGTTGGTGATGCAGGGTGCAACCGCCCGCAGAGCCCGCTCCCGGTCCACGGGAGCCAGCTCGTCAAAGACGGCGTCCAATGGCACGAATGGATTCCGGTGACGGAGCCCTGAAAGGATTCGCCCGGCAACGGCGACGGCAGCCCGCAACCCCTCCTTGTCCAGCTCAGCCCCCACCATCGCGCGGAGACGGCTCAGCTCCTCGGAGATATAGGTGAAGAAGGAGACCAGGTCAGGAAGCCGCAGCTCGTTGAAGTCGACCGGGTGGTCGAACGGGTTTAGCCCGACGGCCGGCATCGTCGCGCTGGCACGACGGTAGGCATCGCGCAGCCGCAACACGTGCTTGGCAACTTGGTTCACCAAGTGGCTGAGGCGATCCTGGACCTCGTCACGATCGGCCCGCTCGCGCTCCAGCCGGCTCCCCTGACGGCCTATCGTATCTCCCGCTTTCTGCAGCAACGCCGCCGACGCCTCGAGCATCTTTGTGGTGGACGCCTGCCGCTTTTGAAGCTCCGTGAACTCCCGCACATAACGGAGGAGCATGGCACTCCTCTCCTCCTTGAGCTCACGGAGCTCCACGTCCTTGGCCCTGAGCTCCGCATCCTTGGCATGGAGCTCCTGAGTCAGGCGCCTCACCTCGGACTCCGTGATCTACTGCGCCGCCATGGCACCAGGTAGAAGCAATGGGGAGAGGAAGCAAAGGGGGCAAAACGGCTGAAAGGCAATGCAATCTACGGGAAGGCGGAGGGAGCCAGCCGAGGAGCGGGGAATCTTTTGGTTTTCACCACGGTAAAACACCAGTCGACGACTTCTCACATCAGGGAGCAGTGGGTTTTACAGGCGGAGTCATCGTGACTAATTGCTGCCGCGCCTGCTCCCGTCAATCAAAAAATTAAAAATCCTGTCGCGCCTGCTCCCGTCAATCAAAAAATTAAAAATCCTGCCGCACCCAAACACCAGAGCAACGCCGCGGTGGATATTTAAATTTACCTGCCGGCAAGTAGATAAAAAAAGGGGTGAAAAAACAAATGTGGCGGCGGCCTAGCTAATCGGTCGAACTAGCCCAACTAGCTAGCCACCGTGCTTCACTGATGTACTCGGCGGGAAAGGTGGTCTTTCGTGATTTGACGACTCATTTACTTGCTTCGGCGCTACGACCGAGGAGGACCCAGAAAACGCGCGGTAGGGCGTCCCACGTCAGGAAGAATATATGCGTGCACCACCCGGGAGGACCCCGAAACCGCGCGGTAGGGTGTGCCACGTCTCGGCACGGAGGAAAAATGTGCGTGTAAAAATATACTCCCTCCGTCTAGGTGTGTAAGTCAGCTTACAAAAATCAAATAATCCCAAAACACTTAGGCGCGGTGCATTAACTTCTATCTCGTTTCTTGTTTCTTGACATATCAACCAATAAGAGATGAGGGGTGTGCATGCTTTTAATGATTTGAGACTACCAAACACGACATGCAGTGGTTAGTTCATTGCATGCAATGTTATTAATTAGCAAATAAACATTAAGGTCTCTCGTTTTCCCCTCCTCCTTGGTCACGGTGACTTACTCACCTAGACGGAGGGAGTACTGTATCAGACGTCGGCAGTAACTCTAGTACCTATGGTTCGACCTCGGGACCCAGCCAGTCGGTCGAAAACACCCCACTAGCCACACAGCTTCATCATGCAAACGTGGCACAGAGGATAGATGTGGTTAGCTCCGTATCGACCAGCCACAACGTCTCTTGTTCTAGGCGATTCTTCTATTTTCCAAGCTTTTTTTGTTGTTGTAATAACACCACGGCAAGCTAGCGCCGCTCTTCGTGTGTGCCCGTGCAAAGGTTAGACGATGGAGAGAAGAGAGATTGAGATCGCAGACCTGGGACCCACCAGTAAGTGAGACAACGGTCATGCACGTGTTGACGAGGCACTCCCTCTACTCTACTCAACGTAATACTGTATAAAATCAAGTTATGGGACAAAGCCAACAACCGTTGTTGTTTCAGGCTATCGACTTATGCTTTTTAGTCCAGGTTGCCAGTTCGAATCTCCTCTTTCAGATTTGTTAGTTTTAGGTCCAAATTTGATTAATGACAAGTGGGACCCCCGTGTGTTGTTCCGATATTTCAGTGTAGGATGGTTTTTTTGAACAAACACTTTGCGCGGTTAGACAAGTAACGGCACGAGTTACACGTATTTTGCAAGTTTACGAACAAAAATGACAGCGGCATAGAATATCACATCCACCCCGCAGCTTAGATACTATGGTGATACGAGTTTTTACACCGTTGGAAGTGAGATCCAATGGCTTGGGAGTAGTCTTTGTAATTATGCGCAATTTCCAAACTCTCCAAAGGTTTTTTTGCAAATAAAACATTCAGGCCTCGTGTGTGCCGCTGCATCTTCGATCCAACGGCTCCCCGTTGCTCATATTAGGTGCTCCCCGTAGCTTAATTACCCGCTACGGTGATATGAGCATCTAGGTCGTCTGATCAGTGATTAGATGGCACATGCGTAGTACTTGTACTTTCTGCGCATTTCCCAAACTCTATCAGCCGTATATTGCAAAAACATTCAAACCTCCTACTGTGGGCCGTTAGATCTCAGTGAACTCGTATCACCATAGAATCTACGGTGCGGGAGCACCTCATATACTCCCGTGCGAGAAAACATAAGGTGCTATCGCAGCTTGGATGCTACGGTGATACGAGCTTCGAGGTCGTTTGATCTGAGATCCAATGGCATCTGAGCAGTCTTTGTGCTTGTAAGCAGTGGCCGAACTCTTTTGGGGCTTTTCTGCAAAAAACCATTCGAACCACCGAGGAGGTGTTGGGTCACAAATCCAACGGCTCCGAAGAGCTTGTATCACCAAAGCATCTAAGGTGTGGTAGCACATGATATTCTTACATACAGGAGAATATGATGTCCTCCTTCATCTTAGATGCTACGGTGATACGAGCTTCGAGGTCGTTGGATATGGGATCCAAGGGCATCTGAGTAGTTTTTGTACAAATTGTGTGCAATTCTCAAACTAATCAAGGTTTCCTGTTAAAATATTAAGACACATCATGTGAGCTGCTATATCTCAGATCTACAAGCTCCAAGCAACTCGTATCGGCATATAGCATCTAAGGTATGGGGGCACATGATATTCTCCCGGGGAGGAGGGGTGGGGGTGCACAACCAATCGGTGGTTGGGAGGGTGGGGACAAATATAATCTAAACAACCCTAAACAGAGTTCCACAATTTTATCTAAGGTCGAGGGGTTGACCCCCGACAATCATAGCTCCGCCTAAACACAACATTTGCATGTACTGTAGTACTAGACTTAATATTCATGTTTCAGTCTCATGTTCATTTTAAATATTGAACTGAGGACCATGCATGTCTTACATTTTACTCCATTCGTTCCTATAAATATTAGTTTTTTTAGAGATTTCAAATGGACTGGCACATACGGATGTATATAGACATATTTTAGAGTCTAGATTCACTCATTTTGCTCCGTATGTAGTCACTTGTTGAACTCTCTAAAAGACTAATATCTAGGAATAGAAGGAGTATTTTTGAATTCGTGTCATACATGCATGGTTTGGAAAAATAGATGCACTATACTTATTGGATTGTTGTTGTGTTCGTGCGTGTGTGTCTGTGTGTGTGTGTGTGGTCATATGCTTGATACATACAAAGTTTTCTCACCTCCATATTGTTCATCTTTTAAATTTGAATTTGCATTGGAAAACTTACTAGGGATACCATGAAATGTGAAATCCACGTTGAGATCACTATATCACAAACTCACTCTAATTCAACAACTCGTCATAAATCAATTACCACGTTAAGATTAGTATTTGCAAGGAAAATACGGGTATTGTAATACACATAGATTCGTTCGGCAATTTAAAAGGTTCCTTTCGTATTCTCGAATGGTAGGACCCAACGACGTACCAGCCAGACCTTGGCTCCTGTTGATCCTAAAAAATAAAAAAATAAAAAAACCGGGCTCGTGTCCTTCGGTGGCGTGCGTGGTACGCACATTAGGCAACCCCAACCAGTCGAGCCTCAGCGTTTCAAGTCGAAATATCTGGCGGCCAGAATTCCAGCCCTAGGAAATTCCCCTCATGTCCCCGGTCCATAATGACTACCGATGAACAACGGAGGGATGCTTTAGTAACTAGACAACGTTACCTACCGTGCCGAGCACGGTTCAATTCCCTCGGTCGCCGCTCGTCAAGGTCACCCGTCAACTGCATTGCCTAGTACTACTACTACTACACCAGGATGAGCACATAATTGAGCCCGTTTGTTCCTGCCTAGTACTTGAGTTAATATATCAGGCAATGCACTGGTACAGAAGGATTATCCTTTTACTCTGCATATATAACTTGTCTGAAGTATAACTAAGCAAAATGTTTGACCAAATCCTTTCTTAAGAAATACAACAGGACAGATGTACGGCTTGAAAATTTATTGCATGATGCAGGTTATGATATTGTTTCGAATCCTGGATCTTAAATTTCATAAAATCCAAAAGTGAGCATGAATTCTTGAAACTGAGCATGGTCACGTGATATGGCACAAATATTACTTCGTAAGATTTTCTTCAATTTGAGACAAGCTGCATATGACAAGTTGCACAAATGAAGAGCCAAGGTATTTTGGAACAAAGAACTATCACGTTAAGGCGAACATTTTCACTATTCAAACCATGGGCGTTTCGTGCCGCCACGAGTCCCCGCTTCTCATCGGCAGGTGCCGTCTGAGCAAGCGTGTGATGAGTAGACGGGAGGCGTGCGAGCAGACCGCTGCGCCGGCTGACAGGGAGGCGTGCGAGAAGACCGCTGTGCAGGCTCACCGGGAGGCGAGCCCTTCCCAACTGCTCCCACTTTTAATGTTGTCGGCGCCGCAGTTTAAAATCAACCCCGCACTACCCGGTATCGCTACAATCTTCTCTCTTCCTCTCCGATTATCCTGTCGTCTACCTCCAACTAGCCTGACCTAAACGTACGGCATGCCGCATCATGATGGTCCGCCCTTAGTGTTCCAGTTTCCTGAGGAAGACACCCAGCCGGAGTCTCAAGAACATAAGGCGCTTTGGGACGAGCTTGAACTGGCCTTGCGGGAAGACGTCGCGCCTGTCCCCGCTCCCGTTCCGGCTCCCGTCGCCCCGATTGCGCCAGCGCCCACCCTCGTGGCATTGATGGGATGCGAGCCGCACATTGTTGCCGAGCTTGATCCCACGGGGTTCCACGAGGTCCCCGCCGACTTTCACGCGCCCGTGCACCTGCCAGCGCATGCGCCTACGTGTGCACTGAAGCGCACGCCAGTGCCGGTGCCCATGCACCTGCGAGCGCCTGCGCCTGCGCGTGCACTAACGTGCGCGCCCGTGCGGTGCCCGTGCACACGAATGTCTCCGCCGCGCCATTGACAGCGCATGTCCCTGCGTGTGTGCCAGTGCCCCCCTCAGCGGCATCGATGGCCGCCGTCGACCGCTTCCTTGCACCAACGCCAGTCGCCTCCTCCCGCCAGTTGACTCGCTCCGAAGTCCAGAACATTTTGGCCTTCCTGGAAGCTAGGCCAACGTCTAGGAGTACACCAACAACGACGCAAGACGCCGCCGTCGCTGTCGGTCAGTGGCCCACCGACACATAGAGCACGACAGAGGAGCCGCTTCCCACTGCAAGACACCCCCGCCGCCGCCGCGTAATCTAAATTTGCCATGAAAAACGTTCGGATTGCCATGCTTAAAATCTGAATGTTTATCATTTCCGTTTATTTTATATCGATCGTCGTATAATTTAAAGTCGGAGTCAGACTGAACGAAATCTATGGTTTGATCGATTGAATGTTCTGCTAGAGCCGTATCAAATTAAATATAAAATGTCACCAAGCCACATGTATTCCTTGTCATCCAACGACCTAGACTGCTTCAATGTCGAGCGCTCAACACGTTTAGCGTGCAGTTAATTTCATGCCAAAAATAGTGCTAATCACATAATAACACGCAAATAATATCCTACTTAATATCTCCATGCACTTAATATAATTCCAAATTAACATGCATTGCACGTACACACTGACTAGTGCTGCTAGTACGTGAAATTGGTGCCCTGACTTGTGAACGCGTCCAGATATGGTCAACGGCAACATCGCCCGCGAGTTCTTCGTGTTTGCCCGTGCGTCTAAACGCAGAAGGGGAGGAGAGAGAGAGAGAGAGAGAGAGAGCACACATGGAACCCACCAGTAAGTGAAGGCGAATAGTACTAAAAATAATATTACATGTTATCCATTAAATAGGCTGTGGTAATATAAAAACATTATGTGAACAAAGGGGGGTACAACAAACATTGCTGTTCTACGTATGTTGCCTATTGATGTGCGGCTTGAAGGCCCGGTTGCATGTTCGATCCTCGTCCTTTATTTTTTAATTTGTATATGGGTCCAAATTTGTTTCATGACATGTGGGCCCCTCGGTGTGTAGTTTGTAGCACTTTAATTTGTGGGTTGAATTTTGTTCCATTCCAAGTGGACTATTGGTGTGTAGTTTTGTAGCTTATTTATAATAATTAAAGAGAACAACATAGTTTTTTGCAATAATACCATAGGGAAACGTTGAAGGCGAGAAAGGATGTGCGAGAGAGCGATGATCGAGCTAGAGGGAAATCAACTAGGGGAGTTGCGGGGGTTGCAATGGTGTTTGGTGTAGTTGTGGGCCGAATGCTACGAAAATATAATCTAAACCGATCGGAAGAAATGCCTACAAAAATTAATCCAAGGTTGGAGTGCCACTCGCAATGTAAATAGCTCTGGCTTTGCGAGGGATGGAGAGGTAGTAGCTTCAATGCGTGGAAGATACAGTGTGAGAAAGCGAGGTCAATCGAGAGACATATAGATAGAGAGACAAAGTGAGTGTGGTCCGACATTCATTGAACAAATATATATGCTCTGGAGAGATATTGTCCGATTGAGCTTTTGGCAAGGGTGAGGGCTGTAAGATAGAGCTTGAGAGATGATCCAGTCACACACGTGTAGATATATTTTGTGCGTGGGAGGAAGCAAGGTCAATCGATCACATAGGGTCGCCGTGCAAAATCCACGTTAGAATTGGAGATCGCTACGTGACACACACTCTAATTCAAATAACTAATTATGTGACACACACTCTAATCCACGTTAGCGTGGATACTGTTTCGATTTTTTTCAAATAACTCCTCATTAATTAATTTATAGTACTCCCTCTGTTCATTTTTATACGACCTTGAAGACATTTTAGACAATGTGCAAAACAGTTCATTTTAAGTTGTCTGAAATGACTTACAAAAGTGAACAGAGGGAGTATCTCGTTTCGAATGACTAATTATTGCAAGGAAAACACGGGCATGGTAATACATATAGATTCCTTTGCAAATGAAAGAAGATTCGTTTGCATTGTCAAATGTAGGCGCACCAGGCAGACCAGGGTCGTGTCGGGGTGGACGCTGCTTCGGTGCCTTAAGGCACCGAAGCATAGTCGTGTTGGGGTGGTCCCGTGTGTCGGACGGACGCGTAGCACCCAGCCACCCACCCCCTCCCTCGTCCCTCCCTCCCCCACTCCCTCCCTCGTCCCTCCCCCCAAAGAAAAGGACGACGACAAAATAAGTTTGCTCTTCCACGTTTCGGATTGAAATATCTGGCGGCCCCAATTCCAGCCCTGCAAAATCTTTGTTCTCCACCGTCCCCTTCCGCGCCCAGATTGCTCAAATCCCTAATTCGCCGCCAACCCAAGCAAAGTTCGAATCACCCCTCGTCTCATCTCTTTCCCCACCTCTGTGCCGGACGACGATGACGAAGACGACGGTCTCGCTTCACCACGGCACCGGAGCTACCTCATCTACGCCCTCGTCCACCGCACCGGGTGGTCCACCGACAATGTCGGCCTCCACAACCGACGTGCCTCACAGACACCGAGTTCCACCGCATCAGGTGCGCTTCACCGACGCCGTCTCCCAGCTCACCGGGGCTACTTCACCGAGCACAACATCGCACCTCCACCCCTCGAGGCCGTTGGGGCTTCACCAACGGTCTCGTCCACCGCATCATAGCGCTCCGCTACCACTCAAGATCTGCATCCGTGCGCGGCCAGCCAACACCAGCGCATCCCCACTCCCTCCCTCGTCCCTCCCCCCCCAAAGAAAAGGACAACGACAAAATAAGTTTGCTCTTACACGTTTCGGATTGAAATATCTGGCGGCCCCAATTCCAGCCCTGCAAAATCTCTCTTCTGCACCATCCCCTTCCGTGCCCAGATTGCTCAAATCCCTAATTCGCCGCCAACCCAAGCAAAGTTCGAATCACCCCTCGTCTCATCTCTTTCCCCACCTCTGTGCCGGACGACGATGACGAAGACGACGGTCTCGCTTCACCACGGCACCGGAGCTACCTCATCTACGCCCTCGTCCATCGCACCGGGTGGTCCACCGACAATGTCGGCCTCCACAACCGATGTGCCTCACAGACACCGAGTTCCACCGCATCAGGTGCGCTTCACCGACGCCGTCTCCCAGCTCACCGGGGCTACTTCACCGAGCACATCGTCGCACCTCCACCCCTCGAGGCCGTTGGGGCTTCACCAATGGTCTCGTCCACCGCATCATAGCGCTCCGCTACCACTCAAGATCTGCATCCGTGCGCGGCCAGCCAACACCAGCGCATCACCCTCAACGGCTCTGAAGTGACCCGCACTTTAGCTAGGCGAGCATGCCCAAACGTCGGCCTGAACTAGGTATCCACACATCACTCCCTTGTGCACTGTTCCAACGATGTTTGGATATCCTTTCACTACTCTCTTAGCTTACACGCCTATGTAACTCTGACTTTAACCCTTATTTCTTCTGGAGATATCATCTGAAACAAGCAAATCCATTTTTAGCGAAGCATGACGGCGCTACGGGATCTGGTACACATCCTGCACACCCATATAACCTTGTAAGTATCTTTCCTCCGGTACAACATCAAGGTCGATTCCTTTATTTGATCAACCATTCGCCATGTCAAAAATGCAGAGGGGGATGCAAGGAGCACAAGGCCTGCACATCCAAGCAAGTGGTAACATGGACTTGTACATGGAACATCCCAAGCGCAAGCAGAGCTGCAGTGAGCCTGTACAACGAGCTAGCGTAAGTCCCTGCATTTCATTTAATTCGTACTGGCATTCGTGTATGATTTGCGTGCAGTGGCGGATCCACGAATTCAAGTTACCAGGGGCGAACATTTAACTTAAAAAATACGAAGGCACTTGCATTCCGGAAATCAACATAACTTGAGAAATGTGAAGCTACATGCACTTTGAAAACCAGCTAATGATCCAAAGTAGTTCAGATTATAAACACTAAATGATGCAAGCATCAAAAAACACAAAATGCAACATGGTGTACAAGGACTACAAACATGGTCTGTACCTGCTTGAATTTTTCGTCTCTCGCTGAAAATATCGAAGTGTAATTGCACCTATAACCAGTGCGCAAACTGCAAGTCAATATATCTATCCTGCACAAGTATGCCAATAGTTTCAAACAACAGATTAGAAAAGTATTTATGCTATGTTGTCATGATACGGGGACTTTCTGGTAGATGGCCTCGACGTTTCCTCAAGCTATGAAAATGCACTATAATTTGCTTGTCATCAATGCCTGCAAATCTCTATCTCTCTCAACATAGCAGATCCCTCATTAGACACTATATGTTCATCACCAGGAGCATGTAAAATGTTTGCATCAAATCCTTCATTAGCAGTCTGTTCATTAGACACTTCAGGCTCAAGAACAACATGAGCTTGTATGTTTGCATCAGAAACTTGATTAGATACATCAGATTCAGTCAATTCAGTATTGATTGGGGGAGTTACAAAATAAGTAGAAATTGGTTTCATTTTCTCATAGATTCCCTACATACAAGCAGTTTTACAACACCGTCAGGTTTAACTATTGGCCAAAAATTCAAGAGTTGAATTAGATATAATCAGGGATGTGATGTACCTGCTCATTGCGCATGCTACTCTTGCAAGCTGCGACTGTCCGTTTGCGCAAGCTCGATGCCATGCCCGTGCTGCCGCCGCTGCCTCCCACGCAGGCTACACCCAGGGTTGGATCTTCATCTTCTTGTCCTTCCGTTGGCTTGAAGCCCGACGACCGCCCTCCAAGAGGGCACGAGGAAGTGCTGTGTCGGTCTATCCAGCGGCGGCTAGGTTAGGAGCAAACCAGACTGGAGGCTGGAGCAAATCAATTAGGATTTTTCCTGCTGTCGATCGATATGGGAGGCGCTCATTTGGGCCGCGAGCCTGCTATATGGCCTGCCTTGCACTTATGTTATTGGCCCATCCAAATTGAAATATTTTTCTTCATTTTTTACATTGCCTGCTCGTGCGTTGGGACAAACAAAACTAGCCTGGGCCAACCTGGACGACTCAAACTAGGTGCACACTTTCCAGCCACCTGAGGCGGCGTCCCATACCAGCCCCTATGGTGGTGTCGCCCCTTTTTGCGTGTATGATTGGGTAGTGAAAAATATTCTAGTGGCGCTTTTGATTTACCCACAGAATGGTTGAATTGCTTGTTTCTATGAACTGAGTTCGCCAATAATGTGAAGGATGCCAGTCTTTTCATCCTATTGTAGATTGCTTAGATCTCGATATGCGAAAAGTAATAGCATGAAATATACAGTAAAAGCCAGTGTGATGTGTGTGGCTACAACTAGTCTGACTACACGTCCTCATATAACATATCAAGGACGCACCATCTTACCAGATTAACCATTCGACTTACCAATGCAGTGTGGGAAGAAAGAAGTATTGGGACTGCGTATCCAAGCAATTGATGCCATGGACTCCTTTGTACAACCTTGTAAGCAAAAAATAAGTTGCAGTGTGCCTGTACAAAGAACTAGCGTAAGTTCAGTTACCTGCTTCTCGGAATTTTAGTTGGCCACTTATTGCAAAATTGTTCAATTACGTTGCTTGGCTTAATTTAGTTTGCTACTGATTACATAATGCCACAGCCTGTTAATCATATTTTAGACTGCGCCTATATATGTTTTTGATACTTACTATTAAGAATTATCTGTTTTCCTTAACTTAACTATCTACTTGTTTATTTAACTGCTTTGCTGCTGCAACAGCGGGTTACAATGATGTTAATAACTACTTTTCAGCATCCAATTGAAACTCTTTAATTCCTTGTTTGTTTAACTGGTTTGCTGTTATAACTCCCAGTTGAGATGTTTTGCTAACTTCCAACTTTTCTGAATCCAATCGGAACTTTAATGGCAAAACATGTTAGCCCAAGATCAAAGAGCGAGGTCACCATGGACGTTGCATCATCCCACAGCAGTGGCACCGACCCAATCGTGCATTATGAATTGCCAACTGCTGATGCTCTAGAGGCTAAACTAGTGGTAGAAAGAGATTATGCTTCTGCACTTAGAGATGAAGTTGACATGTTGAGGAAGCAAACAACACAATCACAAGCAATACTCAAGACAACCATTAAATATTTGGTGGATTTCAAAACGAAGCAAGCTGAGACTGACCAGATTGTTAAGGTCCTGAAGGAAAAAAGGAAATTAAATTCCTACTTGGTAAATCATAGGTGAAATGTTCTTTCCATCGTTGAATAACCTTTGTGTTGTCTGTTCATGTAATCAATCAAACCATTAGTTTTAGAGATCTTGTAATAATTGTTTTTTTGGTTTTTGGTTTGTAATTTTATTTGAGCACAAGTATGTATTAATCGATAAGACTCGGAGACATTTCATTTGGATTGCTGTGCCAGACCTACAAATATGCCAATCGGGCTGAATGTGCATTCAACAATAGTAGTAGTATAGATGGACCATAAGTGGCACGCATCGGAAAGGGCCAAGATGCTGGCTAAAAAAAGGATGATGTTGTAGCAAAAAAAAGTACAACGGCCTGGCTTATGTATGTTAGTTGATATTATTGATCCATATACTCTATAAGTGTTTATATGTCTGTTAGTTCTGTACATTCTTGGTTGATTGACTCGGTATTTGAATTTTGATACATTGCTTGTGTACATATCTAAATGGGAGTATACAATATGCTGCGTGTGACATTTGAGTTGGACATGAAGTGTTCGAAATATTCGAATTCACCTTAAACTGGATTCTAGCTTTTGAATTTGAGTATCGACATTTGTAAACCATATTCATATATGACAGTGGAATACATCTTTGTTGTCCTTTTGAAGATATATAAAAACACGTAGAGTGATTTATAAAGATTGATATAGGAATACAAAATGGATTCGAATTTAGTTGCCAGGGTAAACGTGGATGCTTATTGTCCCAAAATTCGAAAGAAGCGGCAAAATGTCCACTCCCATATCGGCTTCCCGAAGCCAAGTGTTTGGGAGATGGAAATTACTGTCTACACATTACACGGACAATCCATCAGCCTGATTTCCACTGCCCTAAATAGGGGTAGGTTAGTAACTTCAATAAGACGTGACACGACCGCCTCTGAGCCCATTCCGACACGATGGGCGTCAAACATGGGCGGCAAAACACATTTGATTCAAGATCGTCCGAAAGACCTATGTTTCTCCCTCCATTCCCCATTCATACACGGTGGGCGGCAAAACAAACTCGACTCGGCCGAAATTGATGTAGGCAAATATTTTCAATAGGGGCAGGTTTGTAACTTCACTCAGACATGATACAACCGCCCTACCTGTCAGCCCCGTTCATACACCATGGGCGCCAACCATGGGCGCCAACCACCCTCTCCTCGCCCGATATCGCTCTGGGCAAATATTGGCGAGATGCGAGATTACCGTCCTATCCCCAACCGACGAGACATCCAAATTTTAAATGGGGGCTAAGTTCATAACTTTCCCATATTTCAGACAGACGCGTCCAAAAAACATGGTTCCCCGTACCCCTCCCTCCATTTTCTGATTCATACACCGTTCGCGCTAGAACACCCCATCCCCACACCAGCCTCCATCCGCCACCCCATCCATCGCCGCCGTCCTCCACCACATCCATCGCCACCATACTCCACCATGCCGGAGCGCCTACCAAGACTGCGTCGTCCACTTCTATAGATGGACGTTTCTCATCCACGGCGACAGACCAATAGCCTTGCATCGCGTCCTCTCGCTTCATCGGTGCCGTCGACCTCTTTGCCGGGGCCGCTCACACGACCTTCTCTTCCACTGCAACGGGACTTATCCCCCGATGCACCCGTCTACCGTCACAGATCTGCTTCAACGCCACCGACAGCCATCGCACCCGGATGCCTACACGGCGCCGCAAGAGAGGTGGTACTTCATATCTCCTCAACTTTTTGATCTCAACCAGAAAATAGATCTTAACTTGGTTGCTCTACTTTCTTTTCAGCTCTTAGAATTTAGTTCTTAGTTCGAAGCAAACAATGGATGCTAAATATCATTTCTTCGGTTTGCAGCTTCAAATCTGCCATGGCACAGCCATAATATGGTTTAATTGATCATGCTTTGGGTTTAATTGATCATGTTGGTTCCGTGGTGGTTTCTTTAATAGAAATCGGAGGGGAAACCCTCTTTTGCTAAAAAAATATGCTTAGAGTTTCCCCCTTTTGTGATCACTATATGATCAGAATACGTGCTTCGTGTCATAATAACACTGCTCCACCCATCAAGCTAAACAAGCTTAGTTGTTCAAATACGAATCTGATATTATTAAAACAGAGTTGTTTAATTGGTCAGTTAAATGTTCCTAAATTAGTTTCGAAAATGCATGTTCGCCGCTCGGGTGTGTATCTCTACATGGTGCCCACGGTGGGCCGGCCCACCCTGGGATTTTGGGTCGTCCCAGGCCCCGATTCCCCTCTGTTCTGCTGTGCGCTTCTGATCTCTACTCGCCCCCAGCCGCCTGCCTCGCCGGCGACTTGCCGTCCCCGGACGGCATGACTCCAGGTGGAGACACCGGACTAACAGGAGGCCAGGAGCCGCTCGCCCAATAGCGTCACCGCTGCCCGGGCGCGCCGTCGTGCCTACCTTCCCAGTCCGTTCAGGGCTCAGGCATGCAGCACCCACCAAGCCAACCCGATTTATCCTGAGATACTTCCTCAACACTCAGCAGCCACTCCCCATCACCCATTTTCTAATTGATTCATTACTCATTAGGCAGGACTGTCATTAGGGTTTGTTGTGTGCTCAGTGCTTCCTACACTTACTGGTTCAGATGTATTTCGGTAATCTTTAGTACCTCTAAAGTTCACAGGGTTTTCAAAATTCCGGCCCTCGGAATAGACACTAGTCATTTCGGATTGTTGGTCGTAGTGACATTGACCTAGATTACTACTGCAAGCCAGGTTTGTTGAAAATTTTACTTGTCTTTCTTACTCATTTGATATAATATCCAATTATTCACATCGATTAGTTGCAAACAATAAGTGCTAGACAAACTTCTTCATTCAGATTTTGGACACAATTCTGCATACTTGTCCTAGTAAGCTCACAAGTAAATGATTGATTCACTACATCTATGCTTGCCTTGTCATATTTGTTGTCAATATTCTTTTAGGGTGGACCACCCTGTTTGTAAATACTGGAACCGTAGACATGAGTGAATAGTATTTCTCTATCTGATCTCTTCCATCATGTGTGGGCAACGAACACTACATTGTATAGAAAGAAAGTGTCATTTCCCGCTTTTACATAGGTTTTGATCTTTTACATGGAATACAATCTGCCTACTTGCTTTGTGTCGCACTACCAACACTCCACCCTTGAAGCTAAACATTATGCCACTCATACTTGCTTACTTATTTTTTCAAATACGAATTTCATATGATTCTAATGTTCCTACTTCAGTTTTGAAATGTATGCCTGCCTGTTATAGAGACATAATGGGTTTATATTTCTGTGTGTGGTCTGGTCAGCATGGTTGTGGGGGTGAACTTTGCATATGCACGGGTTTATAGGGAGACACTCTTCAAGTTGAATCTGAATGCATTCCATAGATAATCTGACTACTTTTTATGTTTTCATGAATCTCAGATTCTGAACAGCATCATAATGATTATGAGCTTGCGCGCATGAAAAGAATAAAGCAGAACAATGCCATGGCTATCAAACTTGGCATTAAGGGACTGAAATCAAGTCTGGATGCAATGCAATGCAAATGCTCTCCACCTATAGATTCGTGCTCAGAATATGATCCTAACAGTGATTCTGAGCTAGAGGGAGACCTAAGTCAATGTAGCTCCCTAGTGGAGGAGTCAAAGGAAGATACCCTATCTTATTCACCCATCAAGGTACTTGCTCTAACTTTCCAAGGTTACATTGCTCGCACATATCTTGCAACTGATACTTTGCATTGCTTCTACTTTGTTGAACTGCCATTAGCTTAGTTTACACATCGTGTATGTGAATACGCCCTGCCTATCCATTTTCAGTACATATTCCATCTGTCATCATACCAAATTTATCCATTCAAATGTTGTTCTTGTGTATCAGACGTTCAAAAGGAAGAGGGCGATTGCTGATCGTGGAGGGGCACAAGCAAAGTATTTGGAAAAGGTAGTGGCACCTGATAAATCAAATAGCCCATTAGGTGTAGTTGCAATATCACCTGACCGACAAAACACCCCAACTCTAGCAGACTCTAGCCCTACTACACTGGTCATTTCTGATGCCCCAACTCAGCAGACCCCAACTGCAGCAAACAGTATGATTATGCCAGTTGACATAGCACCAGCTCTAGGACGCAAAACCCCCATTCCAGCAAAGAGTACACCAAATCCAGTTGCCAAATCCCTTTTCGAACCAGAGAGAGCCCCAATTGCAGCAAATAGGACCACTGTTCCATTTCTTCCCAGTTTAGGAGATGAATCTTATGTTGTTGTCAGGAACTTTGTGCGCATCTTTCCTTCATGGAAAGATTATACCGCAGACACAAAACAATTTCCAGTCTTCCTCCGCAATTTACAGGTAAGTAATGTACTAATGTTATTCATGGTCATTACTGCATATGTTTATGCTGACACAAGACACAAGACTTCATTCTTTTAAATAGGCGAGGAGCAAACTAGATTGTGAAGACGAGCAAGGGTTGGTTGCGCTTTTCAAGCACTCGTTGATGAAGTATCGTTCCTACCTGAGGCAAGGGCACTTCAATGGTAAGACTCTGAACGAAATTTCTGTAAAGTCTCCGGTGCTACATTTATCCGACGGTGACTGGAATAATCTTGTTACACATTGGTCTCGGTTGCAGCGTAAGGTACTTTCTATGCTATCACATCACAATTTGAACTACATTTCTGCATTTGCCTTAATGTCTCACTTGTACGAAAACTGTTAGTAGAAGAACATTTGTTCTCAAGGGACCACAGAATCTCGCAACTATACTGCACATTGCATTGCTCTTGTGAGTACCTCTTGCCATGTATGACCATACTTAGTTTCATAGCTGTTTGATTATGTAGCATCACTGCACATGTTAGCCTTGTAATCGTCCATTTGGTGGACATTATAAGATTCGTATGGACTCTTACATAAATTTAGAATTAACCCAATGCTTTTAAAAAGGTTTACCTCTACAGTCCTCTTGTAAGGACTAAACGTGGTCTATCACTATACTTACATTAATAGCTACTCCCTCCGTCCCATAATATAAGAACATTTTGTACAGTACACCAGTGTTCAAAACACTCTTGTATTATGGGAAGAGGGATTGGTTCATTGTGTAGCATTCTGCATCTTATCTCCCCCGCCCACCATTTACTAAAAAAGAAGAGATCTATATTTAATCTTACCAACAAGTAGAATACAGACAATGTCAGTGCAGAAGTGTAGCCCATTGCTCTTGTCAGTACATTTTGTCCTGTAACGCTTGTACTTCCAGGGATTGGTAGTTGATTATGTAGCATCAATATGCATCTTATCTTCATTATGCTCTATCCCTTCCAGTTTTATCATATCTATAATTACTCTCTACAAAATGTAGAGTACATGCAATGCTTATGAAGAAGATTTTGTGCTGAAATTCTTGAGTTATCCTTCCCTTGACATGGAGAAGGGCATTATAAAGCCGGTGTTAACTGTTAATGTAAGTCAGTCCTTCTAAAGCATTTATCCTCAACTGCTGTTTAATTTTCTCATACTCCCTATCGTTTTCTGCTGTTTACTTTGATGTTTCTACCAAAATGCATGTTCGCAAGAACCGTAAGTTCTAAGTTTTACTTGTAAAACCAAATTCCTTATTCATACCATGCACATTACTTAATACTCCCTATATTTATGTTTTTTGTATGGATCTATAATCCAGTGTGTGGTCAAGCAGCCCACATTTGCACCTTGTCATCTCCTATTTTATCTTACTGATGTGGCTGATGATATGAACAACATGCCATGCACATTATACAAAATAGATACAATGATTTCCTTTGCCCTTGATCTATGCTTGTTATGTTGACATGGTAATCCAGTAGTGTGGTGAAGCTCCCCGCATTATGAACAATGCCAAATTATGCTATTGATATTTTGAACTTACTCTTTATTTTCTAATTTGAAATTGGATGGAATTGACAGCACAATTATCATCTTTGTTTATACACGTGCAAAACCTGTCATCTCTCTGCTTTGTTTCAGGGTGATATGCCTGATGGCATGCACAAGTCTGCTGAAGGCTGTGAGACAAACCCAACATATATTGCAGCAAAGAAGGCAAAACATCTTGAAGATAGCGAGACAACCCCAAAGTCTTGTCTTGATGCAGTGTTCAAGTTACTTGAGACTAGTAGTCAGACAAGCTCATAGAATTTGTTGTGTGAATCAGTTCGACTTCTTCAGTCCCAAGTTCTAGCAGAAAGGCATTCTGCAACTCAACTTTGACTTGAAGTCCCATCTCTAAGAAAGATTGCGGAGAACACCAATGAGAACCTCATCGCTAAACAGCTACACCTGGAAGCTATGACCGACATGCTAGGCCGGTCTCATAGCCTTGCTCAGCAGCTTGCGCAGTAGTTCCCCGGCAAGGCTAACCTTTCTTGAACCGTCTTGGAAGTGGTCTCGGTTCAGTATTATTTTGTTACGCTGCAATGGTGCCCAGTTTTTGTAATCTGCTTCTTCGTTGCGCTTTATGATCACTGGTGGCGAACATCGATGCCCAGTGGATGTAATATACCTTAAATCCTTTATTGTATAGTGTAGGTTTATTCTTAGTTACTATGCCGTAATTTCTTTATTGTATAGAGTAGGTTTGTTCTTAATGCCTACTAGTTACTACCATCATTCGCTATGTGAAAAAAAATCAGATGTAGTTGACCGGGGCGAAACATTTGACTCTAACGGGCCTAGTTTTTAGGAGGCCACAATTAGGCCGGCCTACGTCTTTCTTGGGCCCGAATGATTGGGGCCTTCACACATTGCGCCAAGCCCAAACTTACACCGGCCTATATTTTAGTTGGGCCTTTTATCGACCCAGCACTTAGTTTGGCCTAGGTAGCGTTGGGCCATTAACAGGCTGAATATTATACTGGCCTGTTACGACCGAGATGAAACCACGGGCCTTTAGCAGGCCAAAATGCATGTTGGGCCACAATTTTCACTAGTCGTCGACGGGCCTTCAGTAGGCTGAAATGTAGACCGGGCCTGGGCCCAGTTAGCTCATGGGCCATTACCAGGCCGAAACATATCTCGGGCCTTAGTTGGCCCACTGATATCATGGGCCTTTAAGAGGCCGAAAGCTTAGTACAGGCATCAACGGGCCGAATTACGTGACATGCCTTTAACAGGCCCAAAGTCACGATGGGCTTAACTGTTGCCACCTTTAGCACGGGCCGTTAGTGGGCCCGATGTCCCGTCAGATCATATATGGCCCATGGGCAGCACGAGCCATTCCCAGGCCGAAAGTCTCATCGGGCTAAAATGGGCCCATGTCTACATCAGGCCTCTAACAGGCCGAAAGTCACACCGGGCTAAAATGGGCCCATGTCTACATCAGGCCTCTAACAGGACGAAAGTCAATGGGCCGTAGTTGGGCCCAAATATTTGGCGAACAATTAACGGGCCAGATCTGCCTTCGGGCCGCAAATGGGCCCAATTATTGGGCGAACAATTAACGGGCCAGATCTGGCTTCGGGTCGTAAATGGGCCCAAATTTTGGCCGAACAATTAATGGGCCAGATCTGGCTTCGGGCCGTAAATGGGCCTTTATTAAGCAGGCCGTTATTGGGCTGGCCCACTAGTACCTGATTAAGTACTACGGGCCTTTGACTGGGCTGGCCTTTTTAACCTATATGGGCCTCTGTTGGGCCCTGCCATGTGTCGACGTATCACAGGCATGTGTCCTCCAATGGACGGGCGACATCTGGCCCACTAACGAGCTGCCAGGTGTTCCCTTCGGCCAATCAGAAATTTACACGTGGAAAATCCCCATTGGTCGGGGCTGTTAACGGGTTATCGGATCCAAAACCCGACCCGATAGCTTAACGGTGTTCCGTTACGGTGGATGCCACGTGTCGGTCACCCTTGACGAAAGCACTTCTGTCACGCGTGATTTATCGTCATGGAAGTGGACACTTCCGTGATGATAATTTTGGTAATGTCATGGAACACTTCTACGACAGCACAGGTATGACTATCTTGATTCTGTCATAAATTTGTCATGGATGTACATGCATGACAAAAAACGCGACCTACTGTGACAAATACGTACCATCACGGAAGTGTATTTTTTTGTAGTGTCAAGAGGTAGCAAGAAGGATTTCTGCTGCCGTTGCCAGGGAGGTCTTCGCACAAGTCAAGACATACCAAGTACCCATCACAAGATCACCTCCCTCGCATTACATTATTTGCCATTTGCGTCTCGTTTTCCTCTCCCCCACTTCACCCTTGCCGTTTTATTCGCCCTCCTTCCGTTCGATCTTGTGTTACCATGTGCCTTATTTTTGCTTGCATCTTCACTTGCTAAAAGTTTATGGATCCTCATCCACTTGCTAATCTCTTTAAGGGATCCAATTATGATGAACCAATTGCTAGTGAGTTGAGTGCACTAGATCATCTTTATGAGGTTTTGCTTGAAATTCGTGAATCTGAAAATTGTGATGACGTACTTTATGAAGCGATTCAAGATAGATATTTGAATAAAAAGCATGATTGCAATGATTTTATTATAAATTCTATTGATGTCTATTGTGCTAATAATATGCAAAACCCTAAGCTTGGGGATGCTAATTTTGCTATGTCTACTACTTGTTGCAATGATCATGATTGGGGTGATTCTTCTTATGATCTTGAAAATTTATTTAAGCCTCATGATGAATATGAGATTGATAATAGTGTTTGCAATATTATTGAAAGTGGGTTTGGAAGAGTGTCAACTTTAGATCCCACATATTTGGAGAATGTTCAATCTTATGAATTTTTTGATAAAAGTGGGTTTGGAGAGGTCATGACTTTAGTTAATGTTAATCCCACTATTTTGGAAGAGTGTCAACTTTGCATGCATGTGGATCGTGTTGAAAATATTTTATGTGATAGCTATTTTGTTGAATTTGCTTATGATCCCACATGTAATTATTATGAGATAGGAAAATATGATTGTAGAAATTTGCATGTTACTAAATTACCTCTCGTTATGTTGAAATTGGTATTGTTTCTTTCCGCTTCCTTGCATATCCTAATTTTTTGCTTGCTACGATAGTTTGTTTTCTTATAAAATGCCTATGCATAGGAAGTATGTTAGACTTAGATGTGTTTTTCACATGCTTTATGATGCTCTCTTTGTGCCTCAATTCTTGTCTTCATGTGAGTATCATTGAAATCTTTATGCCTAGCTAGGGGCGTTAAACGCTAGCGCTTGTTGGGAGGAAACCCAATTTTATTTTTGTTCCTTGCTTTTTGATTCTGTTTAGTAATAAATAAATCATATAGATAATGTTTAGATGTGGTTTTATGTTTTAGTTAGTGTTTGTGCCAAGTAGAACCTATAGGATAACCTACGGTGATAGTTAATTTGATTCTGCTGAAAAACAGAAACTTTTGTGCGCACAAGAATAAATTTAATAAATCACAGAAACGTGCTTTTGCGTTGATTATTTTTGAATTAGATCAATATACAAATTGTCCAGGACTTCATATTTTGGTAGGATTTTTGGAGTTCCATAAGTATTCGAAAGTTATAGATTTATACAGACTGTTCTGTTTTTGACAGATTCTGTTTTTCGTGTGTTGTTTGCTTATTTTGATGCATCTATGGCTAGTATCGGGGGGTATGAACCATAGAGAAGTTGGAATATAGTAGGTTTAACACCAATATAAATAAAGAATAAGTTCATTACAGTACCTTATGTGGTGGTTTTTCTTTCTTGCACTAACGGAGCTTATGAGATTTTCTGTTGAGTTTTGTGTTGTGAAGTTTTCAAGTTTTGGGTAAAGATTTGATGGACTATGGAATAAGGAGTGGCAAGAGCCTAAGCTTGGGGATGCCCATGGCACCCCAATATATTCAAGGACAGCCAAAAGCCTAAGCTTGGGGATGCCCCGGAAGACATCCCCTCTTTCGTCTTCGTCTACCGGTAACTTTACTTGGAGCTATATTTTTATTCGCCACATGATATGTGTTTTGCTTGGAGTGTCTTGTATGATATGAGTCTTTGATTTTTAGTTTACCACAATAATCCTTGCTATACACACCTTTTGGTAGAGACACACATGATTTGGAATTTATTAGAATACTCTATGTGCTTCACTTATATCTTTTGAGCTAGATAATTTTTGCTCCAGTGCTTCACTTATATCTTTTTAGAGCACGGCGTTGCTTTATTTTGTAGAAAACGTTGATCTCTCATGCTTCACTTATATCATTTTGAGAGTCTTTTAGAACAACATGGTATCTGCTATGGTTATAAAATTGGTCCTAGAATGATGAGCATCCAAGTTGGGTATAATAAAAACTATCATAGAAAGTGCATTAAATACTATGATCAATTTGATGCTTGATAATTGTTTTGAGATATAAAGGTGGTAATGTTAGAGTCATTCTAGTTGGGTAATTATAAAATTGAGAAATACTTGTGTTAAGGTTGGCAAGTCCCATAGCATGCACGTATGGTAAAAGTTGTGTGACAAATTTGTTGCATGGGATGCTCTTTTAATTGTGTTCCTTATGTGTGGAGGTCGGAAGCGCGCGATGGTTAACTCCTACCAACCTTTCCCCTAGGAGCATACGTAGTAGTACTTTGCTTGGAGGGCAAGTAGACTTTTGCAATAAGTATATGAGTTCTTTATGACTAATGTGAGTCCATGGATTATATGCACTCTCACCCTTCCACCATTGTTAGCCTCTATTATACTACGCAACTTTCGCCGATATCTTGCACCCACCATTTACCTTCCTCAAAACAGCACCATACCTACCTATTATGGCATTTCTATAGCCATTCCGATATATATTGCCATGCAACTTTCCACCGTTCCGTTTATTATGACACGCCCCATCATTGTCATATTGCTCTTTGCATGATCATGTAGTTGACATTGTATTTGTGGCAAGGCCACCTTTATATTTTTTCATACATGTCGCTCTTGGTTCATTGCATATCCCGGTACACCACCGGAGGCATTCACGTAGAGTCATATTTTGTTCTAAGTATTGAGTTGTAATTCTTGAGTTGTAAATCAATAAAAGTGTGATGATCTTCATTATTAGAGCATTGTCCCAAGTGAGGAAAGGATGATGAAGACTATGATTCCTCCACAAGTCGGGATGAGACTTCAGACTTTATAAAAAATAAAACAGGCCAAAGAAGCCCAAATAAATAAAAAAGGAAAAAAGAGGCCAAAGAAGCCCACTAAATGAAAAAATGAGAGAAAAGAGAGAAGGGACAATGCTACTATCTTTTTTCCACACTTGTGCTTCAAATAGCACCATGATCTTCATGATAGAGAGTATCCTATGTTGTCACTTTCATATACTAGTGGGAATTTTTCATTATAGAACTTGGCTTGTATATTCCAATGATGGGCTTCCAAAATGCCCTAGGTCTTCGTGAGCAAGCAAGTTGGATGCACACCCAGTTAGTTTCTTTTGTTGAGCTTTCATATATTTATAGCTCTAGTGCATCTGTTGCATGGCAATCCCTACTCACTCACATTGATATCTATTAATGGGCATCTCTATAGCCCGTTGATACGCCTAGTTGATGTGAGACTATCTTCTCCCTTTTTGTCTTCACAACCACCACCCTATTCCACATATAGTCCTATGTCCATGGCTTGCGCTCATGTATTGCATAAGAGTTGAAAAAGCTGAAGCGCGTTAAAAAGTATGAACCAATTGCTTGGCTGAAACCGGGGTTTTGCATTATGGGAGTATTTTCTGTGATGAAAATGAAGCATGGCCTAACTATATGATTTTGTAGGGATGAGCTTTCTTTGGCTATGCTATTTTGATAAGACATGATTACTTGTTAGTATGCTTGAAGTATTACCATTTTTATGTTTTATGAGCTTTTATCTTGAATCATTTGGATCGGAACATTCATGCCACAATAAAGAAAATTACATTGAGAATTATGCTAGGTAGCATTCCACGTCAAAAATTCTGTTTTTATCATTTACCTACTCGAGGACGAGCAGAAATTAAGCTTGGGGATGCTTGATATGTCCCCAACGTATCTATAATTTTTGATTGTTCCATGCTATTATATTACTCGTTTTGGATGTTTATGGGCTTTACTTTACACTTTTTTATCGTTTTTGGGACTAACCTACTAACCAGAGGCCCAGCCTGAATTGCTGTTTTTTTTGCCTATTTCAGTGTGTCAAAGAAAAGGAATATCAGAAGGAGTCCAAACAGAATGAAACCTTCGGGAGCGACCTTTTTGGAACAAACGCAATCCAGGAGACTTGGAGTAGACGTCAAGAAGCAGCCGAGGCGGCCACGAGGCAGGAGGGCGCGCCCTAGGAGGGTGGGCGCGCCCCCACCCTCATGGGCCCCTCGTGGCTCCCTTGACCTACTTCCTTCGCCTATATATATCCATGTTCCCTGAAAACATCCAGGAGCACCACAAAAAACATTTTGCACCGTCGCAACCTTCTGTATCCGCGAGATCCCATCTTGGAGCCTTCGTCGGCGCTCCGCCGGAGGGGGAATCGACCATGGAGGGCCTCTACATCATCTCCAAGGCCTCTCCGATGAGTTGTGAGTAGTTTACCGCAGACCTTCGGGTCCATAGTTATTATCTAGATGCCTTTTTCTCTCTCTTTGAATCTCAATACAAAATTCTCCTCGATCTTCTTGGAGATCTATTCGATGTAACTCTTTTTGCGGTGTGTTTGTCGAGATCCGATGGATTGTGGGTTTATGATCAAGTTTATCTATGAGAAATATTTGAATCTCCTCTGAATTCTTTTATGTGTGATTAGTTATCTTTGCAAGTCTCTTCGAGTTATCAGTTTGGTTTGGCCTACTAGATTGATCTTTCTTGCAATGGGAGAAGTGCTTTGCTTTGGGTTCATTCTTGCGGTGTCCTTTCCCAGTGACAGTAGGGGCAGCAAGGCACGTATTGTATTGTTTCCATCGAGGATAAAAAGATGGGGTTTATATCATATTGCATGAGTTTATCCCTCTACATCATGTCTTCTTTCTTAATGCGTTACTCTGTTCTTATGAACTTAATACTCTAAATGCAGGCAGGAGTCAGTAGATGAGTGGAGTAATAGTAGTAGATGCAGAATTGTTTCGATCTACTTGTTGCAGACTTGATGCCTATATACATGATCATGCCTAGATACTCTCATAACTATGCACTTTTCTATCAATTGCTCGAGAGTAATTTGGTCATCCACCGTAATACTTATGCTATCTTGAGAGAAACCACTAGTGAAACCTATGGCCCCCGGGTCTATCTTTTAACTTTTCGATCTACTTTTATTTGCATCTTTACTTTCCAATCTATATCATAAAAGTACCAAAAATATTTATCTTATCTTATTATCTCTATCAGATCTCACTTTTGCAAGTTACCGTGAAGGGATTGAGAACCCCTTTATCGCGTTGGTTGCGAGGTTCTTGTTTGTTTGTGTAGGTACGAGGGACTTTTGAGGAGCCTCCTACTGGATTGATACCTTGGTTCTCAAAAACTGAGGGAAATACTTACGCTACTTTGCTGCATCACCCTTTCCTCTTCAAGGGAAAACCAACGCAGTGCTCAAGAGGTAGCAGGCTTCATCATGCTAAGTATTTGGCTCATGTTCGGCTCTGGCTTCTGAAATATGCTCTATAGTTCATTCTGATAAAGCAAACAACTAGGTTCGTATAACTCACCTAGAGTGGGCTGGGAAGTGAGCTCGATGATATCCTGTGCTTTGGCTTTGTGATGCACATCACCCTATCATCCACTCAAGGATCCAAGTCTTCGGATCCCTATTGTAGCCTCGAATGTGTAAGGTGGCATAGAAATGCAGGAGGAGCTCTTCATTCCAGTGCTCTTTATCAGTCATGAATGCCAGAAGGCCAACATCCCTAAAGCAGTCAAGGGCTTCTTCCAGACATGGCAGCCTAGCCATAGCATCACAATCTAGATGCCTGTGCGGAAAAATCCGGTCTTGATTGTAATGCAAGAGTAATAGCTTCACTGTTGATGGATCCAAAATCTGTTAGAGGAGATCTTTGGCTTCTTGTAAGGGTTCTTGGAATTATCAAAGAATGTATTTTCGTCTCTGAAACTAAGCACACTGAATGAGCCTTGTGTAGGGACAACACTTGGAAGCCTTGGCAGACGCGGCTTTGGCTTCTGAACTTGAGGCCTTCGCTCCACATGATAATCATATTGGGGTCCTGGAGCAGTTGGAGGAACCATAATTGGCAAATGGACAGTGACAAGGTAACCTTCATGATTGAAGGCCCTTTCCATGGTGTGAGGCCGCGGTGGAGGAACAACACCATCAGTGATGATTGGCATCACAGTGGCTTCAACATTTTCATTGGCTTCAGGCTCTACATTGTCTTCAACCAAGACAGGGTCATTGGATTCAGTAGCATTGTTGGTGGCAGCCTCATTGTTTTCAACCTCCATATGGTCAACGACCGGAGGGTCAGGCACGATCACATTCTCTTCAAGAATGACTTGATCAATAACAGGGGGTGTGGCTTCTCTTTCTTCTCTTCTTTCTTCTTCGGCTGATGCAGCCGGAATGTCTTCAACAACTTCTTCTGGAATGGTGGACATGGAGATAGATGGCCTGATACCTTTGCGAAGCCTGCGAAACACTAGCGACACCTTTGGAGATGGAGTGGTCTCCATGTAATTGTCATCATCAAGAACCGGATAGGTAACTTGAGCTGGTGGAGTACGAGGTGTCTCATCTTGAACTGGGGTGTCATCTTGTTGGTGCTCAGCCCATGAGTCGTCTTGAGCAATTGGCGTCAATGTATGACCAATGCTAACGTATTCACTGCTCGTAGGAGCAGGCGATGATACCAATTGGGGCTCAAGCTGAGGAAGGACTTCATCATCAAGTACATTGTATTCATGACCAATGTCTTCAGCTGCATTGGGGTCAACAGCTGGAACTTCTTCAGATTCTGGTGCCTCTATGGGAGCAGGCTCATGAACAACGAGACGATGCTCGTGATTAGCAGAGGCAGGGTATGCAACAGAAATGGGTTCAACAACGAGGGGCTCTGGGGAAGCAGCACACTCTTTCCTTTAAGACTTAGAGCCCTTTGTCTTCAACATTTTCTTGGAGGGAGAATCATCAAATGTATCCTTGTGCTTCCTCTTCCTGGCTTCTGCTTCAGCCTGCCTGGTCTTCTTGATCTTAGAAGCAGCAGAGGGGACCTTTGGCTTCGAGCCAGTCATGCTAGCAGGGAAGACAATGCTGGGCTGTCCCTGCCTTGTAGCATCAGGATTAGCTTCAGCAGGCTTCTTATTCTTCTTAGCAGCCGTTCTAGGATCAATGCCAGGACGCCCAAGAGCTTTCCTCTTTTCAGCCTCATTGTGTGCTTGCACACATTTCTGAGCATAAGACTTCATGCGTTCTCGAGAGCCTTTAGCTTCTTCACGCTTCTTGTGAAATTCAGTTTTTAGGTCATGCAGCAGCTTCTTGAAAATTTGCACATCTTCCACACTGAGCTTGTGCATATTATTCTTGAAAAGCGCCTTCTCATAATCAATCTTGTTTTTGAGCTCGACGATTCTCCGAGCCAGGGCCAGCTCATTAGCAATGGCTTCGTGGAACGTGACGCTGATGCCCATTGGTAGCTGCAGACTGTCAATGCTAATGTTTGGGTCGTCAAACCACTCATCAATGAAATTATTCATGATGTCAACATCAAAGAGGGGTAGATCATTGAAGATCTCTGCCTCTTGCTTGATCTTGATCAACATCTCTAGAGCTTCATCACCAAGATCTTCATCACTTGACAGATCAATGGTGTCTTCCTCGTTGTGCATAACGGCAACAAGAGTGAGGAGTTTCCCATCAACCTTCTTGGGCAATGGCTTCTTGGTCCTTTTGGACACACGAGATAAATCTTCAGACTGCACACTAGATTCAGGAGGTGCAGTTTTCAGTGACTTCTTGGTTGAAGCTTTTGGAGCAGCAGAGGCAGATGGCTTTGAAGCTTTTGCCTTGTTCTTTTGCTTTGGTGGTGATGGAGCATCATCAGAGTCTGCTTCTTCAGCATATTCCTCCACAATAGCTCTCTGGGAAGCAATATGAGACATAAGCTCGTTGAAGTTGGCGAAGGGACCAATCCTGTTTTCATTAGCTTCACGAGTTCCATTTGACCTTGGAGCGGAGGGGCCAGGGTTGAAGTTGAGGCCAAACTCCTTCTGGTTCTTAACTGTTGAATCTTTTGCAAACTGAAAGTTACACTTGAAGAGATTGTCTTCATGACACCATAGGAGAGATGATGGGTCAGCATTCTCAGGCTGTGGTCCTCTGACCATACAAGGATAAAACTCCTATTCAATAGCTTCAGCCTTAGTCTTCGGTACCAAGTTGCAGTACAGACAGTCACCCCATGGGCGCTTGATGGCATTCTTCTCAGCATATTCAGGTGTTACAAACTTGTACTTGAACCACTGCTCTGCCCAATATCTTCGGATCCGCTGGATCCGGTTCTTGCCCAGATCAGGCAACACCTGCCCAGATCCCGAAAACAGATCCCCCGATCCCGGCACCACCTCCCCACCCTCAATCCCGTCCTCTCCCTCCCGGTGAACCATCCCACCCCACCGCACACACCTCTCCCTCCCAGGCGAACCATCCCA